>NC_134544.1:82646853-83391853 GCF_050624435.1 Tenrec ecaudatus | reverse complement strand
CACCACATTAATAAATGGTTGAATGAATAAAATAAACAGGGACAGAAAGAAACATCTCCTACAAAAGAATTTCAAGTGACACATACTTGCACTCACGCACACACACACACACACACACACACATCAATGCACCCACTTTGAAAGACTAAAGAGTGTCATCTTTCAAGAGCTCATTCTACTTGTACCCACAATTAGATTAAATCACATATTGAATTTGAGGAATAAACTGTGGAAGATCGCTTTAAAGTGCTAATTATAAAGATTTCACCTTGAGGAATGAGGTGCACGTGACAGAAGCCACAGTAGTTTAATTGGCATACACCCAAAAATGTTTGACCATAGATTAGAAAAAGCAAAGAACACTTGATAACTTTGGATGATGGCATTGGGGATGGATACTTAATATGTAGTAGATCCCTGTGTGGGAACTAGTGTTGCCAGAATTCTCTGTAGAAGTGAGCGTGGCAGGACTTCATCTAATACACTTTGGACATAAGATCAAGAGGGGCCAGTTCTTGGGGAATGGCATTATGACTGGTGAAGTAGATGGTCGTGAAAAATGTAAGGCCCTCAGTAGCTGCCGCAACAGGCTCAAACACGGATGGTGACGGTGGCCCAGGGCCAGGCAGTGCTTTGTTCGGATGCACAGAGCCCACTCGATGGCACCTAACTACAACAATGCAAAGAAACAAACAAACTTAATTCATCTTGCTGTTTGTGTCAGGGAGAACTCAAAAGAGCATACACTTAAAAATATAGATCTTGATATATGAACATGTTTACATTGAGCGCATGAACTGTGAACCAGTGCTGAACTAGAAAAGAGCAAACACTAGGGGAAAAGGCAATGCCTAGTCATAGTTGGCTCCAGCCGGGACACTTCTGTGTGAGAGGACAGAGGGTCAGAGGTGAACGTCATTCTGCTCTGACATGTTACTCATCCTAAACCAGACCCTACTGACTTCACCCTGAAACCCTAAGAGGGTTTCATGTGTAGTAAGCCACTGAGATCTCTATAATGAGTCAGTATTTCAGAAGCAGGTTAACAGAACTGTTCTCTAACATTCAGCTCGTGTTCCAGTGTTGAACTGCTTTCACCACACAGCGCCTCCAGCTGCACTCAATGAGTTTGGGAAAGTTTCCCAGGATTCCTGGGGTTCATCAAACACTAGTGTTTGGAATTTCAGGTGGAGTCATTTCTCTAACATGTAAAACAGGCCACCTTCTCTGCATGGGACAATAGCTTCTCCTGTGACAATTGTTTGCTTCATGAATATCAATTGTAGACCAGGACTCATAAAAATGGGAGAAACCCCTTGGGTGAAACAGTGAGATGGAGAAGCGTCCCCAGAGCACAACAGGAACCAGTCCTGAAACTGCTCATCTGCACCTGTTCTTGGGTTGTAGCCTGTGATCTGTGGGTCCTGCGCACCCCGTGCGGCCCAGATCTCTCCCTGCAGGGAGTTTGTTTCTGGGATCACACTGACCTCCTCTCGCTGTCTTTCTCACGGAGTAATAGACAACCTTGTCTTCCACTTTATAATGTCCATTTGCAGACAAACTGTGTTCTTGCCATTGTCTCTGCAGATGGTGAAATGACACTTCATGGAGTCTGAATGGTTTGTGGTCCTGCGATGAAGTACTGACACAGAGAGATGGGGAAAGTCTACACACCAAGGTATTTTGTATCCTCCTCCCTTGAGGAGCTAATTTCACAGGAAGTCATTTTCTTTGTTTCTCATCTCTAGGTGCATACTCTGTAAATAAAGAGGGGGTTGAAGCACAGCTGCCATCCCTTCAGGCTTCCTGACACTCTCAGGATGTGAGTTTTCACAGCGTGTGTCTCACACAGTCACAGGGGGCAGTGTCCTTGGACTTCAGGCTGCTAATCTGTAGATAAGCTGTGCTAGTGGGGCATCCAAGGAGAAGACATAGCCCTGTGTGAAGCCCTGGACATATGTTGACTTCCCAGTGTGGGTGTTGATCCAGCCCATCCACTGAAGGCTTTTTCCTGGTGCTTGTCACACCCGATTCATATCGTAGCTGGAGAAGGTGTGTACAGAAGTCCTGCAGGACACTTTCACCTACACTCCTGGCTTCTGCACCTGGGCCCCAGACTTTACTAACTCCATCTAGGCGTGCACACCTGCGAGGAAGTAAACCATAAGGCGAGGGCTCTGGAGCTGCCACAGTCTTCCCTCCGGCCTCATCCATGTCTTAGCTTACCCAGCACGGCTGCCAATAGGAAAATACAGCTCCATAGTCACTCCTGATGCATGCACTTCAGTGTCAGTCGTTCAAGAGCAACCTATATGGCAATGTCCTTGTTTATTGTGGTATCAGAGGTGATGGCTTCAGCGTTCAACTCCATAGGGCACTTGTATGTACATATAATTCACATCCATGAATGCATTTTTTATCTACATCAGGTATAAATAAGAGGAAACCTGAAGAATTTGACAGAGCCACACACCAGCATAGCTCATCTGCTCATCTGAAATGTGGTCTGGAATCCTGATGGCTAGTGGGGGTGAATCTCATGATCTCATGATGTGGTTTGACAGCTGGTCATGACTGGTACAGATGTATCCATTTATACTCGACCCCTATAATTTCACTGATTTCATAGATGAGATCTGACAAAATCAGCTTCTCATGGACTAATACTGACCAATCAAGGGGTCATTCCTCTGTGTCTGTGATGAGGTAGAGTGATGTTTCACTGACTCACTGGGGTGGGTGTGGGGGAAGTCTTACTCATTTTACTATATCATCTTCACTATTACTACTTATGGAATGAGTGTGTTTTCATAAATAGTCAGCTATATCTTCCATGAACTTATTCTTTCTTACTCAGTTAAAATAACGTATACCAAAATATTATTTCAATAGGCGTAATTTGCTTACTTCCTCTTTTCACATAAAAACCAGCACACAAAACGTAACATAAGAAAAATTGAAAAACAACCAATTGAATAATACAAAAGTGTGCAAACTATTAAGAAAACATTCACAACCAAGCAATACAATATTTGAAATATAAGGAAATATTAATTTATCACCGTAAGTCTGACAGTATTCCCTAAATAAATTTAATTAATTTGCAAGATATGTTAAAGATACATTGGCAAGATTAACATAAGTTGTAAAATTTAATTTAAAAAATAGCATCAATGTTGTGAAAAAGATTGGCAAGATGCCATAAGATTAGGACATATCTCTACAAACTCAGAAATTTTCTAGAGTGCAGTACCTATTTTCTGGGGAAAAAATCCTTCCTTGCCTGAATAGTCCTAAAACAATTCAAGTGCGTAGGGCTCATGGAAACTCAGCAATCGTTGGAGGCTCTTCATTTCAAGGCCAGGGCATTGGTTTCTCAGGTTTCAACTCAAAGAACCTAGGGACAAAGCATAAGGGTCGATCAAATGTAGATCAGTTTCCCGGTGCTGGACGATGGAACACCCCATACTATCTATCCACTCATACCTCTATAATGTGTAATCACGTGGAGATAATCACAACTCTCTGCCCACATACAAGCTCTAGGCCCTCTCTGGACCCCTGCCCCTCCATTTCCACTCTGGACACCTGCTCTTTCTCTCTTCGTCTGACTCCTCCTCCTCTGAGTCAGGCATCTATTCCGTATTCTGCAATGTGAGCCATGGATGCACTGATGCTGAGAGTCCTTCCATGCACCCATCAGAGAACTGAAGTGAATTGGCATATCGAAAGTCATCCGAAATCTGGAGGAGGTCTATTTAGAGGGGCATGGCTTCATTCTGCTTACCTGAATCAGAAGCTACTGAACCCATGTATTTGAAAAAACAAAAACCAAATAAAACAAAAATGTAAATTAAAAATTTATAAATTTCTAGAGATTGAGTACTGTTTGCTGTGACAGTGTGAAACTATTGGGGCCAGTCATTAGTGAAGCACCACATTTTGTGGGCTTTGACTATAAAACCCCTCCAGATTTTTACGTGAACTTTCAAAATAAGCCCTGGGTTTCAGACACTGGAGGAGGAGACTTTTATCAACTCAAAAGATTTCTCACCAGCGGAAGGTCAATTCCATTGACTTTTCATATCTGGAGGTAAAATATTTTCCCTATCAACCACACACCCCATATCTTACCCATGAGACCTAAGTGTGAGGGTATAGTGAACAAGTATTAAAAGATCCAAGATAAAGAAAGGAGATACTGCAATGAAGTAAAGGAACACGGACAGGCCAAACTATAAACTACACCACAGGCATGAAGGTCAGAGTCTTACTGCCCAGGTGCTATAAAAGATTCAGCCTCAATCAGAAGAACACACAGAAAACTCCCTGTTCTCCCACTTCATCACCATGTAGATTCCCAGCATCACAATCCTGCATTACAATTTAGAGTGGGAAGAATCTGCTCCTCTGTGGAGAAAACAAAACAAAACAAATTACATATAGCAAACATAGCTATAGTCTAACCCTTGCCAGGTTAGCACGAATCCCCACAAAACTTAGTTGCCCACAAAACTTAGTTCTGAAAAATGTTTCTACCTCAAAGAAACACTCATTATTAAGATAAATTTTCATTTATCTGAATACGCCCATCACATTTGTAGGCTGATTTTCTGTGTTGCCATACCTCAAATTTAACTCATTAGTCTTATTGAAGGTTTTTAAATTTTATTTTACATTGAAAACTGAACTGAGTATTTTTTCAATGTCTTGTCCAATCAGTATTCTTTACCAAATCGCTGTAGTTTGTCCAATAGAAGTGTGCAGGACACATGGTTCTAGAAATGGAGTGCTATGTGAAAAAGAGCCCTTATTCATAGACGTGGAGACCGTGGGACAAAATTATTTGCAGAGCACATTGAAATCTGCAAACGAAGTGAAAAGACTACAATGGATGGATGGATGGATTTTGATAAGAGTAGTACGAACCCCCAGTAAATTGATTTTAAAAAAGAAGAAAAGAAATGTCTAGGAAATTATTGTGACATATGTACAAATGTTCTTGATACCATTGATGTATGGGTACAAGAACTGTAAGAGTCCTCAATAAAATTTATTCTTTTTTAAAAAAATATTGAGGAGACTTAGAGATGATCACATTCTAATAGAGAATAAGTCAAGTGTAGCAATGAATAAAGAAAACATAAATAGCAATTAAGTAATTTCAAAATATAATAGTTTCAAAATATAATATAATAATTTCAAAATGAAATTAGTATGTGAAGCCAGAGGCCTCAGGATAATCTGCCAAGTTTAAAAGACAAAATGAAAATTATTTATGATACCTAAGATGTATCATAAAGAGCAAACTTGTCATTATCCAAAACAGTTGACTAGGACTAGAATTCAGATTAGGAGCACCAGGAAGAAACATGTGGTTAATATCTTATAGAGAGAGTCCAGACTGCATCACATTTGAGAATGACATGTTGTTTTGTATATGTACCGTCCATTTTGACTAAAGATCACTCTTAATAGAGACTGGAACTGCCCCCATAGGGATCTCTAAACTGTAATCTTTTTGGACACCAATTGTCAGTTTAACTGTGCAAGGGACCTGCTCACCTTTCAAAAAGCATCCACGATCTTGAATTTTGTGTCGCCAGGGATTGCTACATCATCACTTACAACTGTGTAGAGAAACACAGTTTACAAAAACGTTTAATTGGCATGTATAAGGTTTAACTGTAAGCAAGGGTTTTTCCATCTCAATCCTATCACCCACCTAATCTGGGTTGAGAGCAGTAACCTCTATTAACAGGAAATTAATCTCTATTAAGCAGTAAATAAAGGGAGAACATGCTTTCTGTGATGTCCATAAAGATTACTTCATTATTTTCATTTCTTTTTTTTAGTATTACACCTCTCTTTCATTTATATTCATGCTTATGCAAAATGAACCACATAGTATATTTGAACATATGAAAACTGTCTTGTCTATCACACTATTAATTATAAAAGTTTATAAGAGAACATGTGTTCACATTCTATTGAAAAAACAGAGTTGTTGGTCCTAGTTAGAATACGAAAATGAAAGTACCATTGCCATGTTCACACTGTAAATCCAACATTCATTATAGAATGCATAATAAATAGAAAGTGTAGACAAGAGTCTTAAATGACTTCAGGGTATGTAATAAAATTCCCAGAAAAGGATAGAGGCATGGGTCTTAAACAGAATTGGAAGTTGTCTCATATGTGAATGTCAGTAGGTTGAGAAATACCCAACTCAATGTAATCAATAGAAGAAATATATCCCTAACATCTATACATATGGTAAGAGGGAAAACAAATTAAAAAACTAGGTTGTCTACATAAACATCTATCAAGAGTGTGCCAGGCCTAAGAATGGCCTGCTATTTTGTCAAACTACAGTGCACACAAAGGACCACGGAACCCATCACCTGCATTATGCAGAGATATCAAACCAAAAGAGGAAGCCCCACTTAAAATGAGGAGCACAAGAAATAGTCTGTCATCTCTAGAGGAGAATTTTCCAATTAGAACACCAATGGTAATGCTGAACCTGCCTTGAAATGCACAACAGTTCATATAATTTCTGCTCAACATACCCCCCTTCTCCTTCCCTCAGGATCATAGTCTTCCAAAAGTTGAGGGAAAAATAGAAAACTTTTTACTTTTTAATTACATTTCTCAGTAAACTATTTGAAACTCAATTATCCTACTCTCATAGATTAAAAGTTCTCTCTTCCCTGGCCTCCTCAGAATGGTATGATTTACCTTTAAAATAGAGAGCCAAGAGGTCATTTCCTGGCAATATTCAGAAAAAAGAATAAGATTTTCTATTCTGTCATTTTTCATCTGCAAATTAATACACATTTTCCTCCTGTCATCATTTATATTCAAGGAATATATAGAGATAATAGTGTATAAGTTTATTAGCTCAAAAAAAGTAGATTAGCTTAATTCTGGATAATTACATGTTACTACTGAAAACGTTCTCTGAAGATCAATTTAATAATAATAATAAGCCACCATTTCTGGTAGGTATAGGGGACCTATGGGTGGGTCTCATTGATTAATAGCTAATATCATTCCAACATTTCCCAAAAATGCCAAGTACAAGAATTTAAAAATAATTACTAAACAATCCTGTATAATAAGTAGTCTACTTACATCAGACTATAAGCTAATGTTCACTTTCGATGAGGCAAGATAAATGATTTCTAACAAAAGCTGCCTCTGCAATCATTATATTAGAAATAATTATTATGAAAAATATATAGATAGGTCCTAGTAAATGGCAAAATATTTCCAAGACAAAGTTTAATAACAAAAATAAGGGAGGGATTGGCGCATTTAATATAAATACTGAACACATTGTGATAGAATTCTAATAATGCTGGCTTCAGGGAATAACACACTTTATTGAATGAGACTTTTTGGAAAATCAGGGATCAATTCTTCAGTTATTTAAACTGTTCTACTTGAAGACCAAAAACGCGTGGTTCAATATACAAAATAGTTATCAACACAGCTCATTTTAAAGAGCAAAACACGCATCAAATGACATTTCTGCAGTTATATTCTCACTGCAGGATCGTGTAGAATATGCACCTTTTTCTAACTTTGGGTTAAAATATCTACAAGACTGTGGTCTTCGAGGCCTTATTCCATCTGCCAGTTCTTGCCGATCCTCAGGAGACAGTAGATGCTCTCTCATTCCACTCATCACCATCTTAAGGCAATCAGGGTTGTCTTGAATGAGGGGTTCAACTGGGACGGTTTTACACCAGAAATTCTTGGAGATGAGAGGAAATCTGACGTTAGCGAGGACATCAATCATAAAAAGCTGGCGATTCGGCGCATCATGTCTCAGTCCCCTGACGGCAGCATCATAAACCTGCTCCTCTGTGCTCACGGTCAGGGGTCCTGATTGAGTAGACATGTTACTCGCTGAGCATCAAGTTAGAGAAACTCCTCAGTTTTGTAAACGTCAGTGAAATGCTGGTGAATAAAGGCGTGTACAGTGGCTTTCAACTCAGGACAGTCTAGACACGCTGCTAGAACGCTTAGACCAAGACAGTTTAAAGCATCCACTTGCTCTTTCAAAAAATCAACACACATGTTCTTCACAGGCTGAATCTGGTACTGGTTTGCTGCATCCAACAGAGACTGCACATTGTTGCTATTCATGGTTGCTATTCACAGTGTAAGCATATTCCACCAGGTGTTCAATAATGTCAGGTCAGTGTCTTTGAGTTCTACGTCAAAGGACTTTGATTCCAGCGTTTCAGTTGTGAACATGACATTAAATACTGGCCTGGCTGCAGCCAGGACCACACGATGAGTAGGGATCTCTCTTTCCTGATCCATGAGAGTCACATCACACAAAGTTCTCCGTCTTCACATGTCATTCATGACCGCCATGGAGCCCGCCAACAATTTCGCTTCTTCCCAAGCGGCAGGTTTCTTCTCGGTTTTTCTCCTGCTACTCTGCGCCACCCTAGAGGCTGACATCCTGCCTGAGCTCGGCTCGCGTCCAGGGCTCCCCGGGCCGGGCCTGGAGTGGGCTGTGGTCTGCGGACTGAGTCTTTGCAGCTGCAGTCTCAGCCGCAGGTGTGGGCCCTTTAGCAGGGACCGCCTCTTCCTGGCTCCTCCCCAAGCCCCGCCCCAGGCGCGCCAGGCCCCGCCCACCCCACCAGGCACCTGTGTTGGTGCAGCAGCAGAAATGGGCGGGACAAAAACTGCCTTGAGAGGAAGTGAAGGCAGAGACCCTACTCCTCCCTGACCCTGCCAGCTCCTCCCACCCCGGGTCACGCCCAGAAAGGGCCGGAAGTGGCGGTGTCTTATTCCGAACTCCAGTTCATGGCAAGGCTCCTACTGTCCATGCTCTGCTCGCGGTGCCAGAGAAGCGCTCACAGCCTGAGCACCTTGTTGCCGGCGCTCCCAGGTGGGAGGCTCTGGGATCGGGGACGTGCGAGTGGGCAGAGGCTATTTTAGGGTGCCCCTGCTGCACACAGCAGTCCTGCTGACTAGGGTGCAAGCGCCCTTTCTCTCCCCAGGAGTCCTGCCAGCGCTTCTCTTGGTGAGAGATGGGCGGCTGTCCCCGAGGCCGGTCCTATTTCCCCACTTTCGGATTGGTTGGGGTTCATGGTGGGATTCCCTGTTGGAGAAAGGGGATCTGGCCTTGGGTTTTGGGCTTCAGGGTTCCCTGATTCTCTCTTTGCGGGTCTCCTAACCCCCTCCCTTGTTTCCTTCCACACAGCGGCGCCTCCTCCCGGAGACTCCTTGAGCCTCCTCAGCTCAAAGGTGAGCCCCAGGGTCCTGTTCTGCTGACCTCCCTCTGGACCCGACCAGAGTCTGTTCTAGGTGCAAGATATCTTGCTGGTCCATAAGAGAAACGTCCTCCCTGGCTTTAAAATATTGATGGTGGGCTTTTTTCTTTATGTTTATATTTTTATCTATATATTACTATGTTTTATTTTTCCTTCCCACTAAAATTTGTTTCTGTTCGTTATCGTTTCTGTTGGGTTTCTCAGTTTGTGAAGCACAGGAGTGGATGCCTACAGATAAGAAATGATGGGAGGGTTTGTAGGGGATGTCTCGTTGGGGTGGGGGTGGGTGGTGTCTGAGTTGGGGAAAGGAAGGGGTTTTGGGGAGCAACGAATGAAGGAAGGAGGGAACTGAGCACTAGAACTAATGGTGATGACAGAAGTCATTTTAAAGGCGATTTAGTCATGGTGGGAAAAAAGACAATGTTGTGAAATTGATTGTTGTACTAATTGTACAGTTCTTGTGATGTTTGAATGGTTGAATTGTGTGCATTAAGTGTCGCAAAGGGTATTCAAAAAGAAAAGGTCTCCATCATGAAAACTATCGAACTAAATAAACTATGCATGAGTCAAAAACCAAAGCGAAACAATCAAACAAAAAATTAGGTATTACCAATGTGTTTGACTTCTTTCTCTGGGATGAAAATGGAAGTGGCCCTGAAACAGGCCCTTGGGTTTTGAACGTTGTGAGGCTGAAGGTCAATTTACTTGGAGCTGGTGTAGTGGGCGTTGGCCCTGGTGCCCTCGGCCATGGCGCGCTTGGCCAACTGTCCAGGTAGTAGCAGGTGCACAGCTGTCTGGATGTCCCAGGCGGTGATGGTCGAGCAGTTCGGAATATGTAGTTGAGGTGCCTGGTGGGTGATGTGCACGAAGGTGTCATTGGTTTGTGAGTTCACGATGCCCATGGCCCTGGACGAGATGCTGGAGTCCGCGTGGAGCTACTTGAGCACCTTGTGCACATACACAGAGTAGGTCACCTCACTCCTTCGCTGGCATTTCTTACTGTGCTTCCTTTGAGCCATAGCTGCAGCCTCCTTGGGGCCCCTCCTCGGGCAGGCAGGGACTTAGTGGGGTCAGGTGGGTTGTTTGACTGGGACAGTACACCTGGAAAAGGTAACGCAGGCGTGCTAAGGCGAGCTCAGGGAGGACAGAAACTCTTGTGGAGCAGAAGGGCAAAAGTTTGCTTAATCTTAATTTTCAGTACGAATACAGACCATGAAAGCGGGGCCTAACGATCCTTCTGACCTTTGGTTTTTAAGCAGGAGGTGTCAGAAAAGTTATCACAGGGACAACTGGCATGTGGTGGCCAAGCATTCACAGTGACGTCACGTTTTGTTCCTTTGATGTCAGCTCTTTCTATTGCTGTGAAGCAGAATTCACCAAGCATTGGATGATTCACCCTCTAATGGGGAACGTGAGCGGAGTTTAGACCTTCTTGAGACATATTAGTTTTACCCTAATAGGGATGTGTTGTTACCATGGTAACCCTGCCCAGAAAAAGAGGAACTGCAGGTTTTCATTGGGTGTGTGTGCTTAGTTGAGGAGCCAATGGGACGAAGCTGCCTTCTCTGGGATTAAGACAGACTCTTAAACTGCAGGGAGGATAGGACACGGCCAGGGAGCCTCCATTGGGCTTGGATAACCTCCAACTCTGCTGGCCTGGGCTATGGCTGTCTGTGGATGCCAGTCCCCACTATGCGCTGGGACCAAAACGGTAGCAGCCCCCTCACCTGCCTGTCACACACCTCGTGTTAGTGGTGATCCTGGTGCTAGAACATTGGTAGACAATCTGCTTTTGGTCAGGGTTTCCTATGGAGCAGGGCAGCTCCCTCCCTGTGATCTATTGCTGCCTTAACAGGGCCTTCCAGTTGACCTCCCAAGTGGCGACAAGAAAAATAAGTCCCCACTCGGTCCCAGTGGAAGGGGACAAGGCTCCTAATGGAGGTGCCCAAGGCGCATGTACACATCGGAGCATCTCCAGCCAGTTGCCGGAATGGGACTCCTGGTCGAGCTCCCATATAGTGGTGAGAAAAATGACTAATCCCCACCTGATGCCAGTCCATCCACCTTTTGCAGCAGGAGCAGCCTGCGGTCTCAGGTGAGGGCAACAGGAACATTGATAACAGGTTATTTCTGGTCTCCTAGAAAGTATTAGTAAGTGTTCTTTCAAAACTATTGTTATGTGTGAACCCAATAACTTGTACTTAAACAAACAAAAAAAACAAGGAAAAAATGTTTATTCATCCTATGCGAATAATGTAGTCTCTAGATGCCAGAATCTTTAATTTTCATCTATCTTACAGTTAGTCTGGAAGGGTCTCATGAAATTTTATTTTGATTTAATTGCCCATCGACCTTTAAAGCAGCCTGAAACCCACTCAACTCTCATTAGTTCCTTGTTCTGCTGGATCCTTTGATCCTCCAGCTGACCCCTCAATGTAGAGGCCTATATGATTTACACTTCCCTTGAAAGACAAAATGTCACTTACGACCGATGACTGTGTGCTGTCCTTACCCTAGAGCCCACATTCATGAAAATACTCTGCCATATGGCGGCCCGTGTGGACCTTAGAGAATTGCTTCAGCTCGCCTCCAAAAGAATGGTATATTGAGGGGTAGGAAGTCCTCACTGATTTTCTTGTCACCTTGTTTGTTCCTTTTTTTTAACTAAAGAAACTTCTTCCCATTTTTAATAAGAGAAATAATAACTTTGTAAAAATAACTAGCACACTAGCATGTCTTTATGCAGGCCTTGGGTGTTTATTTGTGGTTTCTTGGGCTGTTGTCATATTAGCTGTCATTGAGTCAGTTCCATCTCACAGGCACTGAGTGAACAACAGAACAAAGCACTACACTCTCCTGTGCCAACCTCACAATTTAGGATGAACCCATTGTTGCAGTCACTTTGTTAATCCATTCAATAGAGGGATTCCTATTTTTCACTGCCCCTCCACTTTATCCAACTTAACATCCTACTCCAGGGACTGTTCTCTTGATAACTTGTCCAAAGTATCTAATACGAACTTTCACCATCTTTACCGCTAAGTAGCCCTCTGAAATTGCTTATCTGATATTACTTCTGCCAAGACAGACTTGTTTGTACCATCGCTATTCATGGTACTTGGGGTGTTCTTGGCCAGAACTACAACTCAACTACATTGATTATTCTTCTGCCTGCCTAATTCAGTGCCCATCTTTCGCATGCAGAGGAAGCCATTGACAATAGCATGTTTTAGTCAAATGAACCCAATTCTCAAGGTAATATCTTTTTAAAAATCATTTTATTGGGGGCTCGTACAATTATTATCACAACCCATACATACATCCATTGTGTCAAGCACATATGTGCATTTGTTGCCACCATCATCCTCAAAACACTTGCCTTCTACTTGAGCCCTTAATATTGGCTGCTCATTTTCCCCCTCCCTCCCCATTCCCCCTTACCTCATGAATCTTTCATAATTTATAAATTATTATTTTGTCATATGTTTTACTGTCTGTTGTCTCCCCCCACCCCCGCCCTCTTCTCTGCTGTCCATCCCCTAGGGAGGAGACTATACGTAGATTCTTGTAATCAGTTCCCCCTTTCTACCTCACATTCCCTCCACACTCCAGGCATCGCCACACTCACTACTGGTCCTGAAGGAGTCATCTGTCCTGGATTCCCTGTGTTTCCAGTTGGTATCTATACCAATGTACATCCTTTGGTCTAGCCAGATTTGTAAGGTAGAATTGGGATCATAATAGTGGAAGGGAGGAAGCATTTAAGAACTAGAGGAAAGTTATATGTTTCATCGTTGCTACCCTGTACCCTGACTGGCTCATCTCTTCCCCATAACCCTTCAGTAAGGTGTGTCCAATTGGCTACTGATGGGCATTGAGAGTCCCCTCTGCACTCACTCACATTTACAATGATATGATTTTTTGTTCCTTGATGCTTGCTTGATACCTGATCCCTGTGACAGCTTGAGGTCACACAGGCTGATGTGTTTCTTCCATGAGGGCTTGTGTTGTTTCTGAACTAGACGGCCACTTGTTTATCTTTGAGCCTTTAAGACCCCAGATGCTATGTATTTTTATAGCCAGGCACTATTAGCTTTCTTCCTCAATGTAATATATTTCCAGCACTGTAAAGAGGTGTTATTCCCCTGTTTCATCCAATGTAATGTAGCTGTAGTTCTCTTGACTGTTACTATCACCATTTGGGGTGTTTTGGGGGAATTTTTTTTCACAAACTAACTTTTTCTGGAAGGACTTAAAATTACTCAAGCTTAGATTAAGAATGTTGATCAAGGTAGGATTCAGACCATGACAGTGTGTGTGTGGGCAGGGGGAGGGTGGGAGCTTTTTGGAACTAGAGGAAAGTTGTAGTTTTCATCGTTTCTACATCGTACCCTGACTGGTTTGTCTCCTCTCCAAGACCCTTCTGTAAGGGGATATCCAGTGGCCTACAAATGGGCTTGCAAGTCTGGCTAGACCAGGTGATGTACACTGGTACACATGGGAACTGGAAACATAGGGAATCCAGGTCGATGATCCCCTAGGGACCTGTGGGGTGAGTGGTGATACCGGGAGGACTTTGGGAGGGTGGGTTGGAAGGAGGAACTGATTTCAAGGATCTACATGTGGCCTCCTCCCTGGGGACCAGACCACCGAAAAGTGGATGAAGGGAGACGTGGGACAAAGCAAGATATGACAAAATAATAATTTATAAATTATCAAGGGTTCGTGAGGGAGGGGCCAGTGGAGAGGGTGGGAAAAATGAGGACCTGATGGCAGGGGCTTGGGTGGAAAGCAAATATTTTGAGAATAATGAGGGCAACGAATGTACAAATGTGCTTTACACAATTGATATATGACTGGATTGTGATAAGAGTTGTATGAGCCCCTAATAAAATGATTTTTTTAAAAAGAAAGAATGCTGATCAAGTAGGTCCAACCTTGTTCTTTAACCAGCCTGCCTCAGAGCTCTGAGATTGAAACCTGGACTTAAGACCTAGGGGAATGGTGAGCCTTATATTCCAGATATTTATGACGAAAGGCATGACAGAGTCAAAGATAAATTGTGTATTTTTCTAGTAGCCTGACTTGCATGTTAGTTTTATAGGGGCACAAACATACACCCCTGTCAAATAACTGCCACTTCACAACTCCCTGACTAAGAAACTCTCGGGGGGTTGAAAAGGGCAATGCCAATGACATCAATCTAGGATATCCGACTAGCCACATCAGGCTAATGTCTCCCTACTTTATCACAGCTTAGCCTCTTCCCGTCACATTCATTTTGTGTTCCTACCCCTCCAGGCTCCTGGTCGAGCAAGTTTCACAAGTGGTGCCAAGATACTAGCTTTTTCTCTCTCCCTAGAAATCCAAAACTATGGGTGAGATGTGGGTGTTATAGTGAGATAATCAGGGAAAAGGATAAAAACATGTAAAAGGGAAGAAACTGTTGGTAGAAAGGTACACAGATAGTATCAGCACTGAAATAATTGATCACACCTCATAATTCTGTAAATTTTTAAAGTACATTGTAAATGTTTTTATAGCAATAAAACTAGCATAAGAATATTGTAGCATTGAGTTTATTGACTTTGGCTTGAAAACAGATTCTTCCTGAAAATTCACCTATTTTGATAACAAATTAAAGTGTGTGGGTTCCTCTATGAAGTCAACCTTTCAAAACCTAGGCCAACGCTCAACTTAAGCATTGAACTCCCAAGGCTATACAGTAATCCAGGGTCTAATTGCCTTTCAGGAAGACCTGGAATCCATTCATCCTCTGAGACTAGGAGATACCTGCTTCCATTACATGAATGTCAATGAAGGGGACCTGACGAAGAGAAGAATGGACTCTATTAGCATAGCGTGGGCTCTGTCTTTAAAACAAATACCTCAGGTTGAATCCTAATCTTCAGCTCAGGGGCACAGGGTGGGCACTCCTTAGGGCAAGAAGTGCAGGCCAACAACCTGACATACCTAAGTGATCACTCCTCTTCTCTTTCAGGTTGCAGATTTGCCACACATACCAAAATGCAGGCCAGTCTAGGGAGCCAGAAGCCTGCGACTGCTGTCTTGCACACTTAAGCATCACAAGGATTTGAACTTCTGAATGGTTGTGAACCAAATCTATTCACCTGACTGCAAATGTCCTAGTGTCTCTGCTTTTTATTTAGAGAGTGCATTGATTTTTATTCCAGAAGCTTGACTACAAAATGGTGAGTACTACAGAAACCTAGGGTATTTGCATTATACAAAATAAGGTCAGGTAGTGATCGCTGGAAACCTGAGGTTAGATTATAAGGTAAAAGTGTGATGGGCGGGGCACAATGGATGGAGCTTTCTGAAGCTGTCTATTGCTATCAAATGCATATGTGGTTCCAAGCACTGGATAACTGTGATGGTCTTCCTTATGTGCCTTGAGGCTTGTTACATAAGGTATCAGCATCCCAGTTTGGGCCTTGGTTTTTTGAAATGTGTAATAAACTTCCTGAGTAGAGTCCAGATATAAAGGTCTACCAGAGGACATGAATTCTTAGCTCATCTAGAGTCACCATTGCTTCTTCACTACAGTTTTCTTTATTCCATCAGGCAGTGACATATTTTCTTTAGATTTTTAAAGATGGCATATTGGGCTCCTACACTGTTGGACATATCTTCTCATGGCTTCATCAAAAGAATGAGTCTGTTAGAAATGTGTCCAGTTGGTCAATAAATGAGAATTCCTATTCCTTATATTTGTTTATGTTGATAAAAAGCCCTGAAGAAACATTCCTCACTGGTAATGTCCCTTTCTACAACAGATGAAATCCTTCCTAGGCTTGCAGTATCTTTACCTAGCCTTACATAATTAACACAATTATTGTGCTATTATTAAAAACACAGCCACTGAAGGTGGTTTATTTTGCTTGAACTTTTTTTAAAAAACAAATAATTGTGTCTCTTCAGAGGATCCCATTCATAACATATCCCATGTATTGAGGTTGATACCTCATCATCTTTACTTTTTTTTTTTTTAATATGGAATGCTTCACGAATTTGTGTGTCATCCTTGTGCAGGGGCCATGCTAATCTTCTCTGTATCGTTCCAATTATAGCACATGTGTTGCCGAAGCAAACACCATCTTTGCTTTTTAATAGCATTTGTCCTGTACTTCTTCCAAGAGACCAAAAACAAAAGATACAAACTCATTGCCATAGAAATGATTCCAACACAGAGTAACTTTAAAGTTGTGGGTAGAGCTGCCCCAGAGGTTTCTTGCACTGTAACTATGTATGGGCATAGAAACTTTGTCTTTCTCCAGTGAAATGACTGATACTTTCAAAGTACTGACCCAGGAGTTAGCTCACTGTACTACCATTGCTCCATTATCCATGATAGGTTTGTGATAAGAATTGTACGAGCCCCCTAGAAAATGATTTTTAAAAAAAACATCTCTTAATTTTCAATGAGAATTCTGCAACAGGTCTTTTTGAAGATATTATTACTTATTTTAAAAGGGACACCACTAACTTCCTTTTCTATCTCTTCATTCAGGAACATATCACTTCACATGCTCATTGTTTTTTATCCATCTTTAGATACAGCTTGATGGCACTTTTGAAGATATCACAGAAGCCCACATTTTATTTAGTCTGTTAATCCAGAGACCACAAATCTGGGATGATTTCTAAGTTCAGCCCCTTCAAGTGTCTTGTGAATAACTGCCGGCCTGCCTTGAGGAGAACACAAGTAGGTGATGATACTGGTAGTATAATCATTGAGCTTGTATTCCGTTAGTTTAACTAGTAAAATTCAGAACCATGAAAGGGAGGTCATCATGTGCTTCAATATTCTCAGTCCCTCTTCAATTCTTATTTGTCTCATTCATATGCAGTCCTTGTATGAATATCCTGTGTGAGAACTTTGTATGAATATCCTGTGTGAGAACTTTGTATGAATATCCTGTGTGAGAACTTTGTATGAATTTGTGTAACCATAGTTTTCCAGGATATAAGTAGCAATAGATATTGGTTTCAGCATATTTGTTAGTCTAGGTAGACTAGAGAAACAAATTCATAGACACTCACGTGTATAAGAAAAAAAGCTTTATATACAAGAACAATTGGGTACTAAGAAAACATCCGAGCCCAGTCCAGATCAAGTCCATAAGCCCAATATTAGCCCAGATGTGCAATACTAGTCCATAAATTCCTTGTTACACTCACACAGCCAAGTAATGATGGATGCAGGAAGATCACAGGCCAATGGGTGAAAAGCCTTGTAAATCCAGTGGCTGTAGAAGCACCGCAGCGCTGGCAGGGGTCTCCACATGGCTCCTATAACTCCCAGGGCTCTGGCTCCATCAGCCTTTCTCCATGTGGCTTGTCAAAAGCGATGTCTAGCGATGGGGAGAGGGCGGGGGTCCCACCCCCAGTGAGCTATTTGTCTCCTTAGTGCCTCCAAAGAGGTCATCAAGCTGCTGCCTGATTGACAGGCTAGCCCCCACCCCTCTCACTCTTAAATATGTGCTTTTTGTTTTGTTTTTTTGGGGGGTTAGCTAAGTTCATTCATTTCAAACTCATAACAACCCTATACGCAAAAGAACAAACCAACGTACAATATTGAGTCATTTTCATTATGGTTCATAACTCTGAGCCCATTATTGAAGCTATTGTGTCATTCCATCTCCTCATGGGCCTTATTCTGTTTGACTGTCCTCTACTTTGCCAGTATGATACCCTTTTCCAAGTACTGGGGTCTCTTGATATCATGTTCAAAAATGTGAGATGAAGTACCATCATCCTTGTTTCTAAGGAATATTCTGGATGTACTACTCCAAGAAAGATTTGTTTGTTCCTTTAGCCAAACCAAAACCACTAGCATTAAGTCAGTGCTGACTCATAGCGACCGCCCTGTGGGTTTCCAAGACTGTAACGGTTTACAGGAATAGAAAGTCCAGTCTTTCTCCTGAGCAGCTTCTGCTGCTGGTGGTTCATCAGTTAACCTTTACTCTGCGATCCACATGGTTAGTTCCTTTGACAGTCCATGGTAATTCCAATATTCCTCAATAGCACCACAATTCACATGCAATGATTCTTTACTCTTCTTTACTCAATGCTCAACTTTCACAAGAATATGAAGCAAATGAAAATACCATCACTTGAGTTAAACTTGGTATGAAGACATATGGCAGTAAATTTAAGTAAAGACATGGTTACCCAATTTAACAATATTTTTGATGATTTGGATGTTGCCTGACCACACTAGAACGTTCCATTGTTTAAATATAGACTAATGTAGGTGTCATGAATCAGAAGAGATATGGCTCTGGTTTGTGGTGAATATTTTCATTAGCTATCTATTTACATAGTCATCTATCCTCCTTTCTGTCTGGCTGTTTGTTTCTCTCTCTCTCTCTCTGTTGATATCTGCTCTACCTATCACTGGGAATAAAAATGTCCTTGATTTGTGGCTGCATATAACTCCCAGAACAGGTTACACTCTTGTGTGGATTAAGAGAAGTCTGCAGTAGATAAAGTGAAGACTTCAGAAAAAAATCTGGGTTACCCTAAAAGCACTGTTAGCAGCATTCTTTGAGTGGGAGGAGCAGACCCAGAGGCCTCCCTTTATCCTGTTCAAGTTGATTTACAAATGCACCTCCAATATGCAAATACCTCTGGCAGCCACATGAAGCCACAGCACCCGTATATGTAAATTCAAAATCCTCATCACTCTGGATAGCCTTTTGGGGTGTCATAAATCTTATCCACATGAACATGAAGCATGTGTGGGTTTTCCTTTCTGGTGGCAACTCTGGGAGGTGAGTGCTTCAGGGATTCCTACATGAAGTCTGGGGATGCAACATCTGAGCACATGACTCTGTTTCTTTTCATCACCAGGTGTCCTGGCTCAGGTGCAGCTACAAGAGTCAGGCCCAGGAGTGGTGAAGCCCTCACAGACCTTGTCTTTCACCTGTGCTGTCTCTGGATTCTCTTTAAATAGCTATTATGTGCACTGGATTGCCAGGCTCCAGGAAAGGGCCTGGAGTGAGTTGAGGTAATAACATGATGGGAAAATAAACTACAATCCATCTCTCCAGTCATGACTCAGCATCACCAAGGGCATTTCCAAGAGCCAACTTATTTATAACTCAGCTCTGAATCCTGAGTACACAGCCATGTAACACTGATGGGAAGTCTGTGTGAGCCCAGACACAAACCTCCCTGCAACAGGCCATGGTTCCAGGACATGCACGAGAGAGGAGTCAGGGATGCTTTCTGCTCAGAAGCTGCAGTTTCCCCCATGTTTTCAGCACACCTCTAGGGATTATCATGTATACACTCTGGGGGATCTTCATGCATCTGAATGTATCTTCTTTTCATTGGAATGGGCTTTGTCTGTCTTTGACCATATATACAACAGAGTTCACAGTTATATGTCTTGATAAGATATGTCTGCAATTGACTGTACTAACTAGAATTATTTGTTGTCAAAGCCAGAGACATTCGAAAACACCAAACACCACCACAGAGTCTATGCCAACTCACAGTGATGATATTGTGAGTTTCTGAGACTATAACTGTTTACAGGAGTAAAAAGCCCTCTCTTCCAGGGAACATCTGGTTATTTTAAACTGTATACGAGCAGATCTCAGCCCAAAGCATAACTACTTTACATAAGAGGGATCCTTAAAGAAACCTTTATGCAAGAAAAATTTCTCTTATGAATCTCAAAGTTTCTTTAAGCAATCAGACATATTCATACATGCTCCCACATGTATACTTATGTAATAATGTTAACTTACAGTGACCTGGATAATATTGTATGTGTTGATAGTCTTAGGTACGCTTGAGTTGGCTTCAACTCACAGAGATCCTATGTGCAACACGATGAAATGCTGCCCGGACGTGCATTATGCGCACAATCATTCCTCTGTTTGGACTGATCACTGCAGCCATTGTGATATTCATCTCATTGATAGTCTCTCTCATTTGCATTGACATTTTACTTTACCAAGCACAAGACCATTCTCTGGGGACTAGTTCCTCCTGATGACATGACCAAATGAGTGCAATGAAGTCTTGCTCGAATGCTTCCATGAAATATTCAAGATGTTGGACAACAGAAAAGTGAGTGAAGCGAGATGTTGGACAGTGTAAGATATGACAAAATAATAATTTATAAATTATCAAGGGTTCATGACGGATGGGGAAGTGGGGGTGGAGGGGGGAAATGAGCTGATAACAAGGGCTCAAGTAGAAAGCAAACCTTTTGAGGATGATGGCAACAAATATACAAATGTGTTTCAGACAATGTATGTGTGTATGGATTGTGCTAAGAGTTGTACAAGCCTCCAATAAAAATATTTTTAAAAAAAGAAATATTCAAGATGTGTTTATGTGAAAACAGACCTGTTTGTCCTTCAGACCACTCATGATATATTTAATGGTATTCCCTAACACCATAACCCAAATGTATCAATTCTTCTTTGATATTTCTTACAGGGTTTGGGCCATAATTGGAGTCACTCTTAGTTTTCACAACTGCGGCAGCTGTTTCTGGCACTACAGATAGTGTCCGAGGTGCTTCTAAAATCATACAATTCATAAGGCAGCACCACACAATAAACTCTTAGGAGCAGAAAATGGCAATAGTGCTGACATTGAAGAAATCTATGTAATGTCTAAACATGGGGCAACAAGAAGATAAACATTCATCTGCAGAAATAAAGGTCAATGCATGTAAGTTATACTTAGATGAACCTGGACCACAAAATCATGTGGCACGATGATTAAATGCTCAACTTTTAGCCAAAAGGGTGGCAGGTCAAAACGAATCAGTGATTCAGTTTGTTAAAGACATGATTACTTTCTCCCATGAGTATTATGGATAAGAAAACCTTTATCAGACAGTTCTTCTCTTTCATGGAGGATCTAACAACCATCCTACACCCAAGCAACCTTGGGCGTTTAAAGTTCTATAAATGTTGACAAGACATTTTCAACCAACAATTAGCCAAGACACAGTGAGCTTCAGCATATGGGCAATGATCAAGACAGTGTATTCTGTTAAAAATTTCCCGTTGTTAGGTGTGTTTCCCACATAAAACATCTACCCTTTCCCCCTGACCTGAGAAGAACCTTGTATTTTGATTTGTTTTTTGATGCTGTTAAATGCCAGAGTGCATTCCAATTCTACATGATTCAATGGACAACAGAACTAAAGAATACCTAGTTCAGCACCACAATCACAATGACTCTTTTTGAGCCCATTGTTACAGCCACCATGTCAATCCATCTCATGATGTAGCTTCTTCATTGATCCCCTACTTTATCATGGAGGATGTCTTTCTCAAGGGACTGGGATAATGATAATGTTGCACAAAACAAAGTCTCACTATCCTTGATTCTAAGGAACTCTCTGGCTATTTCACTCGAAACAGATGTTTGTTTTATTGAAAGCCTGTCCACAGTGCTTTCATCATTCTTGTCAACACCATAAGTCAAAGGTCATCAGTTTTTATGGCCTTCCTTATTCATATAATATTTAAAATTATAACTTGGCTTCTAAAAGTGACATTTAAGAAGTCCTGTAATATGAGCCTGTTGGTGCAGAGATATAAAGGGCTGTGGTGGCGCTATGGGATAAGATTTGCTTGCGCACCACAAGGTCAAGGATTCAAACCAGCCAACGGTTCCCCGAGTAAGATGACGTTGTTTATGCCTGTAAATAATTACAGTAAGAGAACGCCTAACAAGTAGTTCTCAGTCCTCTAAGGTCCCCATTGAGTCAGAAGAGACACAATCATAGTGGTTTGGTTTTGGAGGAAGAGCTTGTTTCGGTTGCTTGCTACATTGGTTTTCCCTCAATGCGGAAGAATTTCTGGGGTGTTCATAGCGCTCAGACCTCAGAAACAATAAATGAATGCATACATTAGTGGGTGCATATGTTCAAATCAAACAATAATGCTGCACTGGAACTCATAATTTTGTAATTGCAAATATTGGAATCTATGGAGCCTACTAATTCAAGGTATGCCTGTGGGTCACATCACTCCCATCTGTGTCACCCCACTTATTTCAACAACCAGCTCTGGAGATACTTTCTGGTGGAGCTGTGGTGCCTGCGCATTAGCATACTGTTCATAGTCCCTCACTCGTATCACAGCCAGGAACACTCATAGGCAAATGCCTGTTGTGGTTTGTTACTAAAATGAGGCCACCACCTTCACCACCCTGCAATCAGGGGATCCCAGAGACTTCTGAGTCAAGAGTCTTTGATACAGAAATGTCTGCCTCCTTTCTCGTCCTCCTGATGGTGCTGGTTCTCCCATCAGGTCAGTGGCAGGCAGATGCAGGGGGTCACAGCAGATTCAAAGACCCATGGGTCCTTTAATACTTGTTCTGACCTTGCTTATCCTGGGTCTATTTGATTTCTGTTTTTCACTTGATCATTTCCATGTCCTTAAAGATGGATGCTGGAATCTTGTTCAGAATTGCATCATCATTACACATCGCTTAGAGCAGTGGTTCTCAATCTGCCTAATGCCGCAAACCTTTAACATATTTCAAGTTGTTTTTGTTGCTAGTTCATAACTAATTTTACTACTGTTATTAATTGAGATCCCTGTGAAAGGGTTGTTTGACCCCCCCCCAAAAGGGTTGTGACCCACAAGTTGAGAACCACTGTTGTAGACCATATTAACCTAAATCATTTTATTTCATAATTTTAATTTAAGTCAGTAACTTTTCATATAACTTTCACTTTCTTTATCTCATGACTTTCAGGAAACACTCCGGGACCATGTTGGGTGGAATCTCAGTCCAAAGGAGAGATTCAGGTTCTAGATCAAGGTCCTGGCCCTCAGCCCTGTATGCATTCCTAGATTACAGCCAATACAGCATGCCAGACTTAAGACAAAGCCATCTTGAAAGAAAAGACTCCATTCATCTGTAGAGCTTTTCAGTCGGGCACCTAGATAAGATCAGAAAAACCAAACAGTAACACAGTAGTTAGAATTGTTACCTGTAAACTTTTATTCTTGTTAGCCAATTAACAGAACACAGTTGCATCCAATTGGATTGTATTTTCCTTGGAATCATATTTTCTGCCATCATTTCCACATTTCAGAATATTGGGAGGTTTAGTGCACCTTGAGGATGACTGACCAAATCTAACTCCAAGCAGCATTTATGACTGTTCTATGCAGGTTCACAGGGAATCAGAACTGACTACAGGACCCTAACAATTACAAAGGATCATCAAAACATTATTTGCTATGTTTGAGACTGGTATTGCAGTCACTGTATCAGTGCACCTCCTTGAGAACTTTACAGAAGGAAATATCTCCTCCATGGTCATTTCAGTCAACACATCCTATCTTCAGATTATCACATTGTAGTCTGAGGACACGGTCACCTATGACTATGCAAGAAACAATGAAAACTCACATCCAGAAAATGCCAGACACACAGGACAGAGGGAATGACTTTGACAATTCATTTGCTGTCCTTTTCCCCCCTTCTTTCACTTAGTGGTTAAAGCTTTGTGAAAAAAAGCTTTTATTTCCTGAAAATAGTTTCAGTTTTGGGCTGTTAAACCAGCTCCACAAAATTGGAGGAAACATTCTCTAGGACTCAAATCATACAATTAGGCCACAAACACAATCACCGAGTCAATTCTAACTCAGGGGCATTGTAGAGTCTGGATTGTACGTTTTTTTGGAGGTAGACCCTTTAATCATTCTTCCCAGATGCTGGATTTCAGGTGGTCAATGCCCTACCCACCGTGCACCCAGGGTTCCTATATCCTCATAACAATTTAACACACCAAAACCAATCTAGTATTGTTTTAGATTCCATGGGGGTGATTCTGATTCACCGTGTCCAGTTGTGCACAGAGTAGAACTGCATTCCCATTTGAAAGGCTAAGACCTTTGAGAATGAACTCACTATACCATTTAATAGCCGGGCACCATAAACTTTCATCACATTTGCTTATGCACCTGCTTTGTCTTCAGCTATTGTGTTGGGAAGGCGAGCAACATGGAATGCCAGTTTAATAGAACAAAGTATTCTTGCATTGAGGGAGTGCTTGAGTGGAGGCCCAATGCTACCTTAATACAAAACCTATACATATATGCACACAGATCTATCTCCACATATACATATATTTACATATGTACATACCTTTATTTAGACCTCTCTATATGCCCTTTGCCTCCTAGCTCCTCTATGTCCTTTGACTTCCTCTTGTCCTACTATCATGTTCAGCCTTTATTTTGGTTTCAGTAATTCCTCTTTACATTAGCCTTGGTCATGCCCTACCAGACCTCCTACACCCTCTTCACCACTGATTTGGATCACTTGTTCCCTTGTCCCTGGGTTTGTTAACACCACTTCCTTTACCCCCACCTCCCCCTCTCCCATGTCCCCCAGAACTGTAGGTCCCATTGTTTTCTCCTCCAAATTGTTAATCCAGCCTATCTTATTTAGACAGACCTGCGGAGATAATAACATGCACAAAAACAAGACAGAGCAAAACCAAGCAACAATATACAACAAACAAGCCAATGACAAAAGCTAAACAAGCGGCCATCTAGCTCAAAAGCAACAAAGCCCACCAGCCTGTGCAATTATGAGGTGTTGAAGGGATCAGGTATAAGTCATCATCAGAACAAAAAAATCTTATCATTGTGAAATGAGGGGGAGTGTAGAGTGGGCACCAAAAGCCCATCTGTAGGCAATTGGACATTCCCTTACAGAAAGGTCGTGGGGAGATCAGTCAGTCAGGGTGTAGTGTAGCAAAGATGAAACATACAACTTTCCTCTAGTTCCTAAATGCTTCCTCTCCCCACCCACTATCATGATCACAATTCTACCTTACAAATCTGGCTAGACCAAAAAATATACACTAGTACAGGTAGGAACTGGAAACACAGGGAATCCAGGGCAGAAGATTCCTTCAGGACCAGTGGTAGAGCGGCAATACCAGGAAGGTAGAGGGTGGTGGGGTTGAGAGTGGAAATGGGGATCGATTACAAGGATCTACATATAACCTCCCTGGGGCAGGGACAACAGAAAAGTGGGTGGAGACATCAGACAGTGTAATAAATGACAAAATAATAATTTATAAATTGTCAAGGGTTCATGAGGAAGGGGGAGTGCAGAGTGAGGGGTAAAATGAGGAACTGATGCCAGGGACTTAAGTGGAGAGCAAATGCTTTGAGAATGATGAGGGAAATGAATGTACAAATGTGCTTTACATAATTGATGTGTGTATGGATTGTGTTAAGAGTTGTATGAGCCCCCAATAAAATGATTTTAAAAAGAGAACTAATTCACTAAGCCTGGCTTCCAACACATTCTCAGTGAGTTTGAATCACCAGCCATTTGGTTTGTAATGCAGTGCTGCAAGAACTTCTCTTAAGCTTGACTCATGCCCCATTTTAGAATTTTTAATATGCTGTCCTGGCCTCTTTCATCACTAAAGTATGTAATCTCTTTCTCCTCCACACCCAGTTTTGCCCCATCGCAAAGTATTATTACTCAAATGTCAGTATCCTCCTGTTTTCAGAATGTGCCCATTTTCCCATTCCACCCTGCCTCACAAAGTTAAAAAGATTATGCTTCTCTTAGCTTCTGTAAACTGCTTGCTGAAAGGAATGTGGAACCCCCAACCTTCCCTGCTTACACACTGAAAGCTTTGTAATAGCCTCAACCCCTCCTGATTGCTAAACCGGCAGCGGTTTTTGTCCTTATAAATCCACCTGACTATAATTTTCAGCTTTGAGTAATTTCGTCGAGATTTGAATCCTCCCAAAGGCCACCAGCTAGAATAAAGACTCCCAATTTGGACATAAATGAAATTACATTACTTATGCACACCAGAAGACTGCATGAGAAGCGTAAAATGAGAGCCCATGGACAGGGACATTTATTTTTAATCAATGACACATCAGTCAAAGGGATAATTACAAAAAAATACGGAACTCTACATCTCAATAAGAAAATAACAAGAGACCAAATAAAAAAATGGGGAAAAGATATGAACAAAAATGAAATACAAATGATTAACCAAAAATGAAGTACAAATAATTAACAATGATTAGCAAATGAAGTACAAATGATTAACTTCACCAAAAATGAAATACAAATGATTAACAAACATGTAAAAAATGCTCACTAGCCTTCAGGAAGATGCAAATTCAAAGCACAATGAGATAGCACTTAACCCCTACAATGCCAGCCCAAAACAAAGAAGCAAAACAACAAATGCTGGAAAGGATATGGAGGGATTGGGATTCATATATACTGCCGGTAGAGATACATACAGCCACTGTGGAAATCAATGTGGCACTACTTAAAACAACCAAAGCTTGAAGTCCCATATGATCCAACAATACCACGATTAGACATCATGGAATTCATACACAAAGCAATATACTTTTAAAAACAACAAACTAAAGCAGAGGTAAAGCTCAATTGAAAATAAGAGGAATATTTAAAACTATAAGATTTAAAAAGGGTGAAAAAGGATCTCAAAAGATAAAGTGCTATATTTTAACTTAACTGCATCTGAATAATCCACCTTCCAAAGAATTCTGCATGAGAACAAGGCCATTCACATACCTGTTCTATGGTCACAGTATTTCTCCAGTTAACGTAGTTAACATGAGTCAAAGGAGTGATCAAATGTAAAATCAGATATTGTTCTTGGTATCAATGTACATATGAACACAGGATGAGTCTATCAGGCTTTCCCAGTAGCTGTATTCATGATTTCCTGCAGGATTTACATTGCAGTCATACACTGTGACAGACATTTTGTGCAGCCCTTCTGTCCAATTACTACATCACAGTTTATCCTATGAGCTTTGGGGAACATCAAAGAAAATGTAATTGGATACTGGAATCACTGTTAATCACTAAATGCATATGCACTGCCACATGCCCTGTATTCATACGGTTTCTCTGCTGTACAAATCCTCTATTGTCACATGACTCCTTTCGGGCTAAAGGCCAGCCAATCAGAACTACATTCGTTAACATCCCAATGTAGTCTAGTGACACACTGAGAGAAACCAAAGAGGGTATTTGCAAAGTCACTATATTGCCAGAGCTTTCCTTCTTATTGAGATCACTGGTATGAGATGTCACATGACTTCCTGTAGTTTCCTATCTTGAGTGAATTTTGTATGTTTTCAGTTTTGTGTGTTTCTGTGAAGAAAACTTAGAAGCACAGGTAAAAGTTTGTTACCCACATTCTATGCAGCTACATGAAAACTACTTATGTGAAATCATTGATGAGACATGAGCGCTTCAATTTTTTAAAACGTTTTTTTATGATTTAAAACTTTACAGAGTAAATTGGTTTTCTATTCAACAGTTCATACATTGATTGCAGTCCCCAAGATGTACCAGCCTTCTTCCCACTTCTGCCCCCTCCCTGTGCTTTTATACTATTCATCCTTCTTTCCTGTGTCTTCTAGCTTTTATGAGTTTTTAGCCATAAGCAAATGCTGTTCCTTTGAGTTTGTATGGTTGATTTTCCAGGGAGTGTATGTTATTCTTGGATGTTATTCTTCCCCTCCAAGTCTATATATTGTTGGGCTGAAAGCTGAGTCAGAGGAGTGAGTACAGGTTCAAGAGTGAAACATCCCTAAAGGCCACAATCTGTAGATTCCAAGTCTCCATCAGACCAGTAAGCCTGATCTATTTTATGATTTTGGTTTGTTCCACTTTCTTCTCTCACTTGACTCAGGATCCTCTTTTGTGATCCTTTTCAGAGTAATTAGCAGTGGAAGCCCAGCATCATCTAGTTCTTCTGCTCTCAGGGTTGTGGAGGCTAAGGTTCCCAGTGTTCCATTCATCCTTTGGCTTAATTGTTCCCGTACATCTCCTATTTTCTTCATTTTTATTTTATGTTTCTTCTGTGCTGTCTCCGGTGGCTAACGAAGAGCATGCAGGTGGGGCAGGTACAAGTGTCATCTGGGTGGGCACTCTACTGCTTGGTATAGCTGTGATCCAGAAACACCAGGTTCAGTTCTCTTTCAGGTACTGAAAGCTGGAAGACCAATGAGGTACCTATGCACTCTGTGCAAGACCGATAAGGGTTGGTCATGCCAGTAGAGGGACAGAAATGCAGAACATGGATCCCCATATGGTCACAATTGTCTGTCCCCACGCTTGGCCCAGGCCAAACTCTACCACCTCTTCCTCTCTTTTGAAAGCTTTGTTACACTACCTCCAATGAAAGGTTTTCTTCTTGGAAATTGTCTAATGTTTAAGGAAACGACTTCCACATATAAGATTTTCTACATTTAATTCATGCAAAGAGCTTCTTTTCTTTGTGAAATCTCTGATGTGCTATAAGGCATCACGTCTGGCTGAAAGCTTTACCACACTCAACACAGATGAAGGATTTTCTCCACAAAGAATTCATAGATGAGTTTTGAGATATGCTTTCTGAATGAAGCCTTTGCCACATTCACTAAATACATAGGCTTTCTCTCTCTGCACGATGAGTTTTCTGATGAACGTTGAGCTTATTCTTCCTGAAAAAGGCTTTCCACATTCACCACATACATGGGGTTTCTCTTCAGTATGAGTTCACCAATGATCAGTGAGAGCTGTCTTCCTGATATAGCCTTTGCCACAGTCATCACATACATAGGGTTTCTCTCCAGTATGAGTTCGCTGATGATCAGAGAGCACAGTTTTCGAGATAAAACCTTTTCCACACTTATCACACACATGGGGTTTCTCTCCAGTATGAGTACGCTGATGAACAGTAAGCTCATTCTTCTTGATAAAGGCTTTTCCACATTCTCCACATACATGGGGTTTCTCTCCTGTATGAGTTAGTAGATGAGGTTTGAGATGTGTTTTCCAAATGAAGCCTTTTCCACATTCATCACACACATGGGGTTTCACTCCAGTATGAGTTCGCTGATGAACAGTGAGAGAAGCCATCCAGAAAAAGGCTTTTCCACATTCACCACATACATGGGGTTTCTCTCCAGTATGAGTTGGCTGATGAACAGTGAGTTCCTTCTTCTCGATAAAGGCTTTTCCACATTCATCACATGCATAGGCTTTCTCCCCCGTATGAGTTCACTGATGAACAGTGAGAGAAGTGTTCCTGATAAAGCCTTTGCCACATTCACCACATACATGGGGTTTCTCTCCAGTATGAGTTCGCTGATGAACAGTGAACTCATTCTTCTTGAATTTTTGCCCACACTGACTGCATTCATAAGTCTTATCTAGTGTATCAGTGATCCGGTGTTCATAGAGCACAGACTCCTCGATGAAGGTTGTTCCACATTTATCACCTGTGTGCGGTTTCTCAATTTCATCAGATTTCTGATGCTGAATGCATTGTGACTTCATGAGCCTGGATTGTTCACACTCAGGGAATTTCTTTTCAGTACAACATTGCTCTTGTTCAACATGGAGAAAAGTTTCCTCATCTTCACAGAGCACAACTGATTTCTGTATTTTATTGCTTCTATTCTGATTTAATTCCAGAATGATTAAATCTGATTTTACAAATTTTTCATGTAAGCCAAACATCTCATCATTTTCCTTTGGAGGAAAATTATTTTTGTCCTGAGAAACAGTACTTTCCAATGTATTAAATTTATAACACCGTTCCATTCTGTCTATGCATCTTTCACATTGCAAGTGCTCAAGCAAATGATCTTCATCTTTGTGGATTTCTATAAAAGAACAGAACATTGATTGTTTTCAAAATCTTGATTGACAACGGGTCTCTTAAAATGTGCATTGATACAAAGTAGATATTTAGTGACAACCCTCTTATATGAATATAAATAAAACAATATGCTTAATGTTTATTGCCCATTGGAAGAAATACAACAGTGTAAACAATCCAAATAGTAAAGTTATTGTAGAAATCAGGTTGGATATGAAAGTGATGAATGAACACAGATTTAGTATTTGCAAAAAGAGGGGCATGAAAATGTACAACAAATATACTAGAAGGAAGACATCAAGACCAATAGACCATAGATGTGATAAGGCTTGCTAATTCCAGTTGGTAGAGGTCAGATGTATTCATTTCATCAATTGTTATTGAAAGACAACTAAGTACTAGGCAAAGTTGGGAATGTGAAAAATGCAGAATGTTCTACTTGGGAAATAAAGATTTTTACCGGTATATATTATGGTACAGAAACATATTGTTTATGTTTATGGAGCCTGTATTCTAGCTCACACCACACATCTTTCAGTGTTGTCCAGTGGTAGCTTGCGTGTTACTGTTATGCCAGAAGCAATGCCACCCAGTATTTTAAATAGAAACAGGATCACCAATGGAAGACAGGTCTTAGTGGAATCTCCAGAAATATGGACTGGGAGGAAGACCCGGTGATCTACTTCTAGAACATGCACCCCTCAGGTTTAATGGCAACGGAATAACACTGAAGAAGTACTAAATCCTCAAAGTACAGTCAACAGTAATCACTTGCTCCAATCCTCTTATTCTTAGTAGTTTGAGTTATTTATTTTTGGATGGTGTGATGTGTGTCTGCAGTGAATAAACCGAGCATTTGAAAACGTAAAAAAAAAATTTTTACAAGTAGAACAAAATTAGAGGTAGAGTGCTAAAGTATATCCTAAGCTGATAACAGTTTTCTTGCTAGACAGGTGATTTTAAAGACCTGAAACTAACAGAAATCATAAACGTGTTTCACCAACAGAAGCAAAATATGGAGAAACATGTCTGTTGAAGAATTCCAACAGAGAAGGCAATTTGACCATCTCTATAGGAAAATACAAACAGTTTATTTCACAAGAATGAAGAAAACTTTAAAGGAACAGGAGAACAAATGAGAAAATGGACACTAAAACTATTACAGAAACTCCAAGGGGGAAGCTAAGGAAGCACAAAGAGACTGACTCATCCATGGTGGGAGTTCAAGAACCTAGACTGTGTTGCGAACTACAAAGGGCAAGCCATTCTTACTCAGTAGGGAAGGAATGTGCTGTATTCCGAGGCCAGTTACAAAATCAGAGTTCTCTGTTTGGAGAGAGGCTTGCAAGATGGATTTTCATAGTAAGGTAGAAGCACATGAAAAAGGGAAAGTTTTGAGAATCTTAAAGAAAGAAAATTAGGGAAGCAAACATACAGTACTATAAATCAAATAAATGGAAACTAATCTCATAAGAGCTACAGGAGTACTTCGCTCAACTTCTAGGAAAAGTGAGCTCTTTTATTCAAAGAAGTACATACTTTTATGCATCTTCCAACACCTATCATGGATGTGAGGCCTTCTACTACTTAAATCAACGCCCCCAGTCAATTCCCCTTAAGGTATTTTGACCACGCACCTGAAAAAAATCCCACTACAGCTTGTTTCTAATACCGACCACAGTTCTCTTGTTCCAATTGAGAGAATGCTTCTGGATTGTCAACTAGATAACCTGTTCATGAGAAATTACACAATCTTAGACACACCAAAATTAACCTGAAGTTTATAAAGCCTGCAGAATGTTGTATTTCTGGGGAATTAATGTTCAAAGGAACCAAGTAAATAGTGTTCTCTCAAGTGTAGAAGGCCCACTCCACTAACCTAGGACCAGAGAATGCAATGAGAATCCACCTCTTTGAGAACACCACAGACACTGCAAGGATTTCAACACATAAGCTAGGAAAAGCCAATGACTTTAGAATTCTCCTCACCGATGGAAACCAGGTTGCGATAGTTCTCCAACATCACATCCTGATATAGGGTCTTCTGAGCAGGGTTCAGGAGCTGCCATTCCTCCTGAGTGAACTTTACAGCCACATCGTTGAATGTCAGTGATTCCTGCAGGAAGAGGAGTCAATTTAATGGTGTATTTTCCATTTGAAGATTTTTTTAAAATATCTTACAGTAACGAAAGCAAAACAGTAGTAAAAAATGTATATTCCATAATGTGTGGCAAACTGAGGGCTTGGTAGAAAGTATTTAACTTTATTTCTACATTCGCAATTATGGGGACAGAACATGAGCCCTATTTTCAGAAAGATCTCCACTGTTCTGAGAAATAAATATTTTCAAATACACATTCTCCAGGCCAAATAATGTGCCCCTACCCCCACCCCCTACAATAACCCTTCATTAAGGACCAGTCTTAAAGGAGCTCCCATAGTAGATGAATCATTTCTGTACGGGGCTACTTCGCTATGCCTGAAAGTTATCTGTAGAACAGAGCAATCAGGTTCTATAGCCAACCCACCATAAATGTAGCAAATGCCTGGGGAGGGCTCAGGGTGGGTTTCAAGTCAACTAGCACTAGGTCAAGATGGCGAGTCACAATCTTGCTTATTTATTATGTTACCCACTTATGATATTGTTACCCATTGACTATGTATACACTAATTGCATGATGTGTACGCCTTATGGAAAGATCTGTAAACACCAGTACATATACCCATTGGAAAATACATTCACTTTCTCAGTCCTGACATGGGATGAGGAACCCCATGCTCCACTGGTCTTGAATATTTGCCACAATTGCAATGTCACTCCTGAGGATCACCGTTCAAGTGTTGGGGACCTCCATGCCCAAAAATAATGCACCCACTCATAAAATTAGAATTTTGAATACCAGTGAAATTATCTGAATGTGCTAGAAATAGCTGAGATTTATATTCACACAAAGTAGATTTATATTCACACACATTTGTTTATTTTAACAAACAAGTTTACAGTACATTGTGAAATGGAATTGGGACTTCTAGCAGTATCAACATTATAAAAGACTCGGTATCTCCAGTGGCAATGATTATCAGGAACAGTTCAGATGGGGGAAGTCAAACACCTCAGTTCTCCAACATTTTTTGTCAACTCTTACCAAAGTCATTCTTCCCACACCACTCTGTCTCACTTCTGGGTTTGAAAATCTGTTGCTATGGCCACACAAAACTCAATAGATCAAAGTGGTCTATTAATGAACGAGGTACATCTTGGGATCACAAACAAGAAGCTATATATCAGAACCGAGATCAGAATGTTCATATGCAATATCTCCCTTCCTCAATGCAGAATAACTTGCTAAGCTCTTAAAAGCCACCTTAGCCCAAGCTCCGCTTGACAACCTTAGGACAAATTCTTCTCAGCCATCTTCAGACCATATTGCCTTAACTTTAATTTCAAGGTTCTCTTGAACCTGCCATCTTTCACCACATGCTCTCCCTTGCAGGTCTCTTGCCATTGGCTCGACCTTTGGAGCCCTGCTAACCTTGCCTAGGCAGGGAAGGTGCTAAGTTGGGCAAAGAAGCCATCATATCAAGAGAGAAAGAACTGCCTGCAGGCATTGTTTGAGAAGAGACAGAGACATTGGCCTGTCATCTGATCTGTTGATTTGGTTTTGTTAGCCCCTACAGGCTCGGAGTTCAGAACGAACCAATGGATTAGAGATTTGCCAGCTTCCAGAAATTCATGAGCCATTTCCTTGAATGGCAACAACAAGCTGCCTATGTGACCTGACTTGAGAGCTCCCCCCACTCTATGAGCCAACAGCCTGCTGCCTGACATTCCTATTTGTATTCCTCAGCCGCTACAACTTATTATCTGACCAGATTCAACTTCACTTTGTGAGGCAGTGGACTGTGGTCTGCGCTGATGATATGGTTCATCAGTCTTTGCAAACACATTAATGAGGAGACCCCTACAGATTGATACCTGACCACTATATAGATTTGGGACTCACCAGCTTCCACATCCTGAAGAGTTATTTACTTGATGGCTATTTAGTTTTGTGAGAGACTGCAGGGAAAATCATAGAACAGCTTAAACCTCTACCTCCTAGGGACTGGTCTACTGCTGCTCCTGCAAAATGAACTGTACTATTCATGGGTCAAGAGCTGTGCCAATGCAGATACTGATCAGGGCAGAAAAGACACAGCAACGGAGCCATTGGTGACAGGTCCAGAACAGATTTTCAGCCAACATAGTGGGGCAGGCAGGCAAGATGAAGAGGATATCCTCAAGGAGCTGAGAGGAGCCTATACAGATGGAAGTAAGAAATGAGCTTAACTTTAGGGGTTAAAATGTCTGAGAGGGACAGAGAGAACAGGCCTGCCCTGAAGAAGATCAAATTTGCCTACATGGTTCTGTAATATGAATCCCAATGTGTAGCCTATTGATTCTGATGCCAAATTATATTCTGGTACTGAATAAAACTTATATCTGTGACTCTGGGCTGCAATTAGTCCATGACCAATGCAAAAAATGAATAAGCTGAGTAGAAGAGGGCTGTGGCAAAGATACTGGTGTCAGAACTGGAAAACCATTGGAGGGTACAGGTATGTTTAAGTTCTCCCGTATAGGAATCAGAGCTGGTGCTGATGGTTGATCCTCTCTCCTGCAGGTACAGTTAGAGGAGGTGAGAAGGTGTCAACCAATTTTAAACCACTATCGCTACAAGGCCCATTTTAGATGAATTAATGAGAATGCTGCTGTTTAGGAAAATATGTAAATATCACCTTCAGAGAGAAGTGTTAAAGACACTTAATCAGACAAAAATCTGACGGAATAGTGAATTCTCCTAAAGATGTGGTTTTATTTCTCCTTAAAAACTACGTATAGCATATCATTTGAAAGATTCTCATGAGCTGGCCATAGAATGATGCATTATGAGTTGGAAGATGATGTCATCCAAAGAATCCTCATTGATGTATTAATCCTATGATCAATATATTCCCAATCTTCTCCAGCCAAATGTTGAAGTCAGAGTCAAAGTTTATCTCTAATTTCAAATTTCGACTTTTCCACTGAACTGAATCAGTATTATACAGGCTTCTACAATCCCAGTAGGAAATACAGAAAAGGATAAAACACATCAGAATCACCTGGGCCTTGGTCATTTTCTTTGGTCCTTAGGACACTGCCGGCAACTGGGATGCTCTATGTTTGTCCCATCTGGATCAGCTTCAATTATGTTCACAAATTACAATCTCTCATGAGGATCTCCCGAAAATAATAATATTCAAATCAGGCACTTCTTCCTCCTTTCTCTATGCTCCTGGTGATGCACAATCTGCAGGCTGATGAGAGAATACAATGTGAGTAACACATAACCTATAGGTCCAGATGCTGTTACTTTTTTGTCCCTCTTCTTACACCAAGTCCCCAATAATGTTAATGATGCCCTTATTGAGTGATGGAAAGCATGCTTATAACATGAGCCACGGGTCCTCAAACTTTGAAAATAGTTCACTGTCCCTCAGACCGCTGGAAGGCCGGACTATAGTTTTAAAAAAAACTATGAACAAATTCCTATGCACACTGGGCGAGTCAGCTGCTAAGCAGGATAGGCAGCGGCAGCAAAAACACCTGGCGGGCCGAATGAGCAATAAATGTAAAACTCATAATTTTCAGATATGTTAATATAAGATGACTTTATAATAAATAGCGATTGGGCAATCAAATATAAATATCAAAAAAGGAGAAACCAAACAGTTGGATCCCTACCTCACAGCATACAGAACTACCAGTTCCTTACTGTGTGACTCTCCAGGAGAATAACAAATCAATGAACTTTGAAGATAACTATTTTAAGTAAAGCATCTGGAAAAATTTTAAATTGCTATTATAAATTAAAGATTATTTTATAAAAGAACTATAAATTGTATAACCACTTTAGAAACACTTTAAAATTCACCATCAAGTAGAGTTAGATGTATAATCTGCAGATAGGACCCAGGAGAACTGCTGTACAGAGCTTCCGAGACTCTAAAGCCAGGACAGGAAGCTAATGGGTGTGTATCTCTGACCTTGAGGATAGCAGTCCAACTGTTAACACATGTCAAATCCAAGGCTCCAAAATAAAACACATGACATGTTAGACTGAAATTTATGTATTTATTTTGAAATAAAGAAGTATACTTCCCCCAATAGTAAGTACACTTTGAATCCCAATATAGATCAACATTTTTAATGTAGCATTATTTGTAGTTCCTAATGCAGTGAGATCAGCGGTTCTGAACCTGTGGGTACAGACCACTTTGGGGGTCGAAAGACCATTTCACAGGGGTCTCCTGATTCATAACAGTGGCAAAATTATTGTTATGAAGTTGCAACAAAAGTAGTTTTATGGCTGGAGGGTCGCCACAACATGAAGAACTCTATTAAAGGGTTGGGGCATTTGGAAGGTTGAGAATTGCTGAGTTAGACAGTTGGCCTATACAAGTATACAGTCTGTCTAGCTATGTCCCCTTAACTTCTTCCAAATCATTTATGTGGGTTTGTCTCCTGCCAAGGCTAACGAGGCAAAGAAGCCCTGGTGGCAAAGTGGTGACTGTCGGGCTGCCAACTGCAAGGTCAGTAGTTGGAAAACACCAATTTCTCCTCGAAAGCAGGATGGGCTTCCTTCTCCTATGAGGGGCTATTCGACCCTGTCCTATAGGCTTACTATGAGTCAGTGTTAACTGGATGGCAGTGAGTTTGTTGGGGTTTTTTGCTTCAAGAGAACTGGGCAACATACCCAACTATACATTGGTACCTTTGTACCTTGTGTTTATGTAAATAAACTGTCTGAAACCTAACCTGAGGATTAGTCACATTGGAAATCATGTTAGGACTAATTGAGTCATTTCAGAGACAGAAACTGGGATCTCACTACCATCAGAAAAGAAGAGGCAGGAATAGGGGCCTTTGGATCTTAGAATCTTGCATAGAAATTCTTCAATCCACAAGACAGGGAGCTGGGGCACAAGACAGGAAGTGATGGGGAGAAGCAGCAACAGAGACATGGTGGCAGCAGAACCAAGTGACTGAGATAGAGCAGTGGGATTCCCAGGCCACAGAACAAGAGACCTGAGTGCCTTTGGGCAGGAGGCTAGGAGGTGAAATGGGGGTATATCTGAGTACTTATCTGGGTCACTAGATTTGCCAACCCACATAGAGTTGAGTGTGTTTGGTGTGAGGCTAAGGTGCAGAGTGAGCATTTATCCGCAGAACTAAAAGAACTTTGTAACATTTGCCCATTCAGGACAGAAGCCAGGGGGTTGCAGGGCCTGACCTCATCTGCACGGTGGCTGTCAAAATGCTGTCCCAAAGAACTGTACCTTGAGTCACTGATGATCCTAAATTGCGTGTTAGGGTAGAAAAGTAACCCCTTTGTCAAAGGTAATGTAAAAAGAACATTTATTAAACTTTAAGAGACAACAAAAGACACACACACACACACACACACATCAAATGGATAAGGGAGGCCATTAGCAGTTCAAATGCAACTGAGGATTCAGTCGGGACCCTGGATAAACAGGGCACAGAACAAAAGGCAATGTCACAGATCATGACTGGTGGCAGATCAATACATCACATATACAGGTGGGACTGCAGCAGCAGGGATGAGACCACAATTGGGGCATGCACATTATTAGATAGAAAGACTTAAAAGATTGGTCCAGGGCCTTCAAACTGAGGCAATCAAGGCCAGACTCATGACGATGGCCCCTGTGCTGTCCTCAGTAAGGTGAGCTCCATCAAGGGTACATCTAGGCAGGCCCTTGGAGGGGGCTGGCTGGAGAGGAGTGCAGGTAATCTACTTCTAAGGCATTCTCCCCAAGGGGAAGATGATCTGCATTCTTGGTTAATGATCAGAAAGAATTCAATGGAAGCTGAATCAAAGTGGGGATCCAGCAAATGGACAGAGTTGTCACTGTCATCAGCAACGAAAACCTTAAACCCAACTCAGTGCCACCGAGTGGATTCTGATTACAGCGACCCTTTAAAAAATGTGGAATGGATTTCTGAGACTGTGACTCTTTACAAGATTGGAAACTCTGCCTTTCTCCACAGGGTGACTTGTAATTCTGAACCTCTGATCTTGCAGTTAGCAGTCCGATCTGTAACCACTATGCCACCATCCTTTATCAAATTGGAGTGTTCAAAATTTAAATTCTAATACAATTATAAACGATTACATAACCAGTGAATTCTATCATTCAGGGAGATGCCCAAATTGCTCGGACCCTGACCAATTTTGGGCAGCCTGGGTCCTTGTCCTTGTACAGTGGTGTTTTCCTGGGTTCAGACCCCAGGAAGGACGGATCCCTCCAGCTTCCCCTGAAGATCTTCTGCCTAGCACTGCCCTCAGGAACCCCAGGGATGCTCACCCTGGTTGGAGTCAGGTGAATGGATTTGGTTCACAACCCAGTCAGAAGTTGAAATCGCTCCTTGTGATGCTTTAATGTGCAAGGCAGTAGTACCAGATTTCTAGCTCCCTAGACTGGACCGTATTTCTCTGTGGCGAATCTTTGTTCTGAAACTGAAGAGGAGGCAATGCTGAAAAGGGCCTGTACTTCTTGCGCTAAATAGTGACCACCCCCATCACCTGGGATCAAAATCACGCTCGAATCTGAGGGTGTTTGCATTAAACACAGGGCCCACTCTAACTTTACAGAGCAATTTAACTAATTTCTCAAATATCATTATCAACTTTGGATCCACATCCTATATATACAATATTCATTTTCAGAATGAAGTGGAAGTATTTAAGGCCTAAAAATTCTCAAGCTCCATTGAAGGTAAATATCTTCTTTTCACCAGCAATCTAACTGAAGAAAGGAATATTTTATGAAGAACATTCTTTCCCAGTCCATACTGCACCTCAGCCCATAACCCTTGACCTATCTGGCTAAAGTGATCAAGCTGAATCATGCTCATACATGCCACTCCAACCCAGGCTGAGCTTGTCATCAAGGATAACCTGCCCCAATCCCCTTGCATCCTGGGTATTCTTTACAATATCTATTGTGTGTGAAGAAATGCCTATGGTTGGGTAGTGCATTTATTCACAATAGTGTGGTAACTAGAGAAAGGTGTTGTACAGGTGGACAACAAGAGACAGAGGGACATGAAGAGGACATTCTAGAGGTGCCTTGCCAACACAGACATCTCCTAAACAAGAAAACAAGCCAGGGCCATCCTTATTTGCTACTCACTTAAGCTCTTGTGTTTACGCATGTCCAATTTTAAAGCCTTTGGGAAAACCTGCAGCCTACAGTCAAGGAATGACAAGGGGTAGGTAGAGGGCAGAAGCTTAAAAGTGCAAGATGGATCCAGAAAAGAGATGACTTATCAACAATTTTGTCAGCTTGGCCTAGATTCTGGATTCCGAACTTTCTAGGTAATGCTGACTGAAGGCAAACAACACACACTGTAGGAATGGGCTTATTGGCTTGGGTTCAAGGATGTCCCATCTACAGTCTCAGGTGTGAGTGACTACTTGTCTGTCAAGAGTAGTCATTAAAACATTTATCACTCTACACTGAAGGGTCAGCTAACAGGACCAGAGGATCCAGCCAGAGCAAGTGATCTATACAAGTTCAGTGGGTTCCAGAATGCTCAAAAGGTCTATAATCAAATGAATCAAAATTAAATTCCATAAGAAACTTCAAGGCTAAGTATAAGGCAGATCAAAGTTTAAGATTCTGGCAGCTAGATACCGGAGTATTCACATAGTATGAATAAACACTTTATGTTTTTTGTCTAAGTTCACATTATTGGGTGAAACATAATAATGATTGTGAGATTACACTTACTAACATTTTCTATGAGACCAGTAATAAACCGTTAACAAGGTCAGATAATGATACTTCAAGAAAACTGTAGACCAATATTGATAATGGATCTACATGAAAAAGTTCTTGAAAACATTGGGAATTTAGTCAGAAAACACATTAAAATAATTATATAAAATGATTAATTGGGCTCTATCCTAGAGTTGTTTTAATATAAGAAAATAAGCACTGTAATACATGAATTAATATAAAAAATAATCTAAATAGACACAAAATATACTAAACAAAGTCAAAGGCTTTTAATGCTAAAAAACCTCTACAAATCTAATATAAAACAGATATAGCTTAATATGTTAATATATTAATATACATTCCTAAAAAGAAACAGTCAAAATATCATACTTGAAAAAACATCACCCCACGTCAGAAAAAGGACAAACATAAATATCCATTTTTACCAGTGATATTAAAAATTGACTGATATTCTAACTAGATAATCGGTTTAACATTTTTTAAGGAAGAGGCTTTTTAAAAAATTAAAATTCCTCTAATCATAATTTAATTATCATAGCCATAAAATATGCATGACATGCCATAAATAGCAAATAAATATTAAAATGTTGTAGGTTACATTTCAATACGCTGAAATAACTCTTGGTACTTATTCACTATTAATTGCTAATCAGGAGGGTAAGTGGAAAGTTGGGGGAGAAAGAGGGAACCTATCACAATGATCTATATATAACCCCCTCCCAGGGGAATAGACAACAAAAAAGTGGATGAAGGAAGACCTCGGTCAGTGTAAGATATGAAAAAATATTAATTTATATATTATCAAGGGTTCATGAGGGAGGGAATAAAAATGAGAAGCTGATACAAAGGGCGCAGGTAGAAAGAAATGTTTTGAGAATGATGATGCTAACAAATGTACAAATGTGCTTGAAACAATGGATGGATGGATGTGTGGATTATGATGAGTTGTACAAGCCCCCAATAAAATGAAGTAATAAGGAAAAAGAAAATATAGCATGATCAAAATTACAGCATATATCTTACAGAAAAGTAAGTGTATAATTATTTAGATTAGAACTCTGAAACAGGGAATTTGTTTCCACCCATTCTGTGATGAAAGTCATGGATTTAGAGTCTTGTAGTTTTCTATAGTGCTGAAGGTCCTCCTACACTGATGAATTAATGAACTAAAACAAGGAATTTCTGGGCACATATTATATTAGAGTGACTATATAGTTACATATATAGACACATATATAGGTATATGATACACACACATATATTAAGCTTGACAGCAGAAAGGATTGATGTTCACCCAAAAACTGAAGTTTGGGGACTTGAACACACTGAGCCATGGATGCTCCAGCTAGCATTGGACCCATGAGCTTCAGTTGGACTGGGCTGTTATATTCTCCTGATAATAAGCTCTTTCTTATGCATGTGTAAGTGTCTATAGTTTTATTTTTCTAGACAACCCAGCCTAAGGCAGGTTCCCATCACATTAGTGTCATATGAGGGCAAAAAAGGTGTATCTGACATGCTACTCTTGGAGAAAGGCACAGCACAAGGAGTGTGAAAAGATAATCACCAATTCCCTGATACCAAACCAATCCTATGTTCCTCTAAGTCTGTGGATTTTAGGTGGGTGAAAATCTATTTATAAGAAAAGTATCTGAGGGGCCACCCCTAATCCTAACTACAAGGTCAGCTACCCCTCCCTGCATAAAAATTTACTTCAGAGGACAACAATGAGGCTACAGATCAGGGAGAGGGACATGACTGATCAGAGCATGCGGGAGAAAATGAAGAGGGAGGAAGAGAGAGTGAAACACATCCTGGCCAACCAAGCCTTAAGGACAATATCCCCACTCAGAGCAGCCAATGCAAAGAGAGGACCTATGGCTAGCCCCACTATGAGACATGACATCCCTCACTTACCCATAGTCCTACAGCAGACAACACTGGAAACACTGTGTGAGAATTGCATCCAATCTGACCCCATCACACCGAGGCAAAACACTAAGGGCGTGCAACAGAACAGCAAGGGGAGCAGAGCAAGGAAGTCCCAAGGGAGTACCAAAAATAGATTATGGGGCCAGAGCGTGGCACCCCATCAGACTCCACAGGAAAACACTCCTAAAGGTCAACAAATACACCTTGAACTTTTTACAGGCTTTTCTTTTTAGGTCTTTTTTTTTGTTTTCTTTTGTTGCTTTGTTTTGCTGTCTTTTTGTGTGCCTGTTCATATCATCTCTGCAGGTCTATCTAGATAAGATAGGCTGGTAAATGATCTGGAGAAGGAAACAATGGGACCCATGGTTGCAGGCACAGAGGAGAGGGGGAAAGAGGTGGAGTGAAAGAAGTGGTGTTAACCAATCCAGGGACAAGAGAACAATAAGTGATTCAAAATTGTGGGAAACAGATTTCTCCCAAGTCATCGCTGCAAATATGTTAGACTTAGGACTCTGCTATCGATTAATGGTAAAAGATTGTCAAGTTACCTCCCTGAAGGCAATCAGTTGGAGACTATTGTCTGGTCCCACAACAAATAGGGGGCACTCACTGCTGTTAAGGACAATGGGTTACTTCTCCCTAAAGGATTCATTGTTTGGTCCCTGCAGGGTGGGTTTATACCCTACTGATAATGGTTTCTATAGTGAGCCAGAGAACAGGTCAAACCTGCTCAGTGACATCCAAAGTTAGGCCACTATCATGAACTTCGGGTACGCCCATCTTGTCACATGTATACCCATATTCCCTCCTTTTCCATAGCATATGAACGCCTAGATCACCCCCAGCCATTACTGTATTCCCATAGCACAACCCTTTCCTGTGATGTATGTCTTCACCTGCAATTAGGGAGCTTGCACATCCCCAGAGAATATAAAAGACTTGGTTAGCAATAAATCTCTCTCTCTGCATGTGGACCACCAAGTGAGGCTGAGATAAGCATGCTACCATGAAATGTGTCTCACTCCATTATTTCAATCTCTCTTCTTTCTCTCATGCTATGATTTTACTATAATCTTTACTTATTATCACTGTAAATTGCACCTACCGGACCTGTGATGATGTGTTAGGGGCTGGCCTTTCCCCTCACACAAAATCAGTGGCAAGGAGGGTGTAGGATGCCTGGTAGGGATTGATGAAGGGCAATTTAACCGAGAGGAATTACTGAAACCCAAATGAAGACTGAGCATGATAGTAGGACAAGTGGAAAGTGACAGGAAATAGAGGAAAGAGCTAGGAGGCAATGGCATTTATAGAGGTCTAAATACAGGCATGCACGTATGTAAATATATTTATATGTGATGATGGGGAAATAGATCTATGTGCATATGTTTATACATTAAGTATTAAGGTAGCAGATGGACATTGGGCCTCCACTCAAGTGCTTCCTGAATGCAAGAACACTTTATTCTATTAAACTGTCATTCCGTGATGCTCACCTTCCCAACACGATCGCTGAAAACAAATGGGTGCATAAGCAAATGTGAAGAAAGCTGATGGTGCCCAGCTACCAAAAGATATAGCATCTGGGGTCTTAAAGGTGTGAAGGTAAACAAGCAGCCATCTAGCTGAGAAGCAACAAAGCCCACATGGAAGAAGCACACCAACATGTGTGATGACGAGGTGTCAAAGGGATCAGGTATCAGGTATCAAAGAACAAAAATCCTATTATTGTGAATGAAGGGGAGTGCAGATTGGGGACCCAAAGCCCATCTGTCAGCAACTGGGCATCCCCTTACAGAAAACGAGCCAGTCAGGGCGCAATGTAGCAACGATGAAAAATAAAACTTTCCTCTAGTTCCTAAATGCTTCCTCCCCCCTACTATCATGATCCTAATTCTACCTTACTAATCCAGCTAGACCAGAGGATGGACACTGGTACAGATAGGAACCTGAAACATAGGGAATCCAGGACAGAAGATCCCTTCACGACCATAGGTGAGAGTGGTGACAGTGGGAGGGTGGAGGGAAGGTAGGGCAGAAAGGGGAAACCGATTACAAGGATCTACATATAATGCCCTCCCTGGAGGATGGACAAAAGAAAGTGGGTGAAGGGAGACACTGGACAGTGTAAGACATGACAAAATAATAATAATTTATAAATTATCAAGGTTTCATGAGGGAGAGGGGAATGGGGAGGGGGGAAATGAGGAATTGATATCAAGGGCTCAAGTAGAAAGTAAATATTTTGAGAATGATGAGGTAACAAATGTGCTTGACACACAATGGATGTATGTATGGATTGTGATAAGAGTTATACAAGCCCCCAATACAATGATTTTAGATAAATAAAACTATCATATTAACCTTGTAAAAAACACAGAGCTCTTACAAGGCACAATGCACACATACTCTGCACCAAAGGTCAACACTCACATAACATGTAAGGAAATTTAGTAGACTCATAGTCACACTTGATATAAGAAGTTAGTATAACACTAAGAGCTTTAGATTCATGGGGAAGCATGACATGCATGCTCCTGAGAGGAAATTCCTACACTTGTTGTTATAACAAAATATTCCCATTACTCCGCCCACATACTGCAGTAGCATCAGTGAGTATCACACACACACACACACATTTTTCTTTTTTAATGAAAATATTCATACCTACTGAGATCAGGTTTCTAAAAGTTTCCATCCTCACATGTCTCTATAGTTTCCTCTCAGAAAGGTCCAGCAATGTCCATTCTTCCTAAGAGAAATCCACAGCCACAGTGTCCTAAAATATCCCATATACTCGGGTTCAGCAAGGTGCCATGTATTCCACTATGTGAAAGGATGAAGATGATAGTCCTGGGAAATAGCGACTTCATTTCACATGGATTAGACACAGGGGTCTTGTTCTACTAAAGATTTCCAACAGGGTTTAGCTAACCCAACTCACCCACTAGATCAGTGGTTCGCAACCTGTGGGTTGCAACCCCTTTGGAGGTCGAAGGACCCTTTCACAGGGGTTGCCAGATTCACAACAGTAGCAAAATTACATTAATGAAAATAATTTTAGGGTTGGGGGGTGACCGCACATGAGGAACTGCATTAAAGTATAGTTTTACTCTGAAACCAAATACAGTCACCATATGAAATCCAATTGTAGGCAAATAGTATTTATCAAGTATAATCTAATTGAGATACAAGGAGCTCATTGGTAGCCATCCTTTATGCCATGAATGCACAAGGGGCTTTCAAAAAGGTCATGGAAAAATGGAATAAAGATAATGGACTTAAAAAATGATAATGGACTTTATCCATGAACCTTTTGAAGCCACTGCATATCTGTTCCAAACAGAATATGCTACATAGTACATAGTACAGGATTATGTTAAATAGAATAATGTAATACATCTTTTTTAATTCCTCCAATATTGTACATTTTTTTTTAACAATTTATTAGGGGCTCATACAACTCGTATCACAGTCCATACATATACGTACATCAAATGTATAAAGCACATCTGTACATTCTTTGCCCTAATCATTTTCTTTTTTTTCTCCTCTTTTCTTTTTTTACATTTTATTAGGGACTCATACAACTCTTATCACAATCCATACATATACATACATCAATTGTATAAAGCACATCCATACATTCCCTGCCCCAATCATTCTCAAAGCATTTGCTCTTCATTTAAGCCCTTTGCATCAGGTCCTCCTTTTTCCCCCTCCCTGCTCCCCCCTCCCTCATGTGCCCTTGGTAATTTATACATCGTTATTTTGTCATATCTTGCCCTATCCAGAGTCTCCCTTCCCCCCCTTCTCTCCTGTCCCTCTCCCAGGGAGGAGGTCACATGTGGACCCCTGTAATCAGTTCCCCCTTTCCAACCCACTCGCCCTCCACTCTCCCAGCATTGCCCCTCACACCCCTGGCCCTGAAGGTATCATCCACCCTGGATACCCTGTGCCTCCAGCCCTCATATGTACCAGTGTACAACCTCCGCCCTATCTAGCCCTGCAAAGTAGAATTCAGCTCATGGTAGTTGGGGGGAGGAAGCATCCAGGATCTGGGGGAAAGCTGTGTTCTTCATTGGTACTACCTCGCACCCTAATTAACCCATCTCCTCTCCTAAACCCCTCTGTGAGGGGATCTCCATTGGCCGACACTTGGGCCTTGGGTCTCCACTCTGCACTTCCCCCTTCATTCAATATGGTATATATATATATATACACATACATACACACACACACACACACATATATATATATATATATACACATATACACACATATATCTTTTTTTTTTTGCATGATGCCTTATTCCTGGTCCCTTTGGCACCTCGTGATCGCACTGGCCTGTGTGCTTCTTCCATGTGGGCTTTTTTGCTTCTGAGCTAGATGGCTGCTTGTTCACCTTCAAGCCTTTAAGACCCCAGACACTATCTCTTTTGATAGCCGCGTACCATCAGCATTCTTCACCACATTTGCTTATGCACCCATTTGTCTTCAGCGATCCTATCATGGAGGTGTGCAGTCAATGATATGATTATTTTGTTCTTTGATGCCTGATAACTGATCCCTTCGGGACCCCTCGATCAGACAGGCTGGTATGTTCTTCCATGTGGACTTTGTTGCTTCTGAGCTAGATGGCCGCTTGTTTATCTTCAAGCCTTTAAGACCCCAGTCACTATCTCTTTTGATAGCCGGGCACCATCAGCTTTCTTCACCACATTTACTTGTACACCCTATTGTACATCTTTAAAATCTTTAGGATACCTATTCATCTTCCATGAAAACTCATGAAGAATATTAAGTTATTTATATATACCATCTCTCTTAAAGATCTATTAAAGTTGATATTAATTCTATTCTCTAGCTATGATAAAGAGGCCAGTTAGGTTACAGTATATTTGTACAATTCACATAAAAACTTAATAGCTGAAAATTAACACAAAGACTTTATTTTTGTGGGTCCTGCAAATTTTACAAATTCAACTGTGTGTGTTCTCATGTTATAGTTAGAAATTCAACCTCATTTTATAGTTTGAGTTTTCCTTCTCTGAAAGATTTCCAACTTATATAAGTTCTGGCTTTTCTAAATGTGTGTATTTACACACATGTCCCTTGCTTTGTTTTTGATGTCCCTGAGCATTACAGATGGTTAACATGGATAGGTGCTCATGGAGAGATTGGGAGTTTGTGTCTACTCTGGGTCTCCAGGGAAGAAAGCCTGGGTGATTTACTTTGAGAAACCAGTCACAGAAACCCCTCTGCAACATCCCTGTGCAATGACACACATGGACTCTCCAGGAGCTGGTGTGGGTTTCAGGGCATCTGCTTGATTTGGTTCATTTCTAGGGGGAAAAATGAATTCTGGCTTCATTTGCTACCATCAAAACTGGCAGTTCAACCACACCAGCACATCTGCAAGAGGAAAATGAGGCTGGTTGCTCCTGTACAGATTTTGATCTCAGACACCTATAAAGGAACACTATGAGAGAGAATTGACTTTGGGGCAGTGAGTTTGTTTTGGCGGGTTAGGGACAATGAAAGTTTCTAGGTGGCACAAATAGCTTGCACTAGACTGTTCCACTGAGGCTTGATGGGGTAAAAAGCCCGCATTACTATGGAAGCACAGGAGATCTCCTTCCACAAATATGATGCTCCAGAAACACTATGGAACTGTTCTGCACTCTAACACATGATATAGCCATGAGATGGAACTAAGTCCATGACACCTAACCAAAGGGGAAATTAAACATGATGATCGCATATTCATGTCTATGTATGCACATGGATAGTGTGTTGGAAATATGACTAAATCAGAGTAACAAACATAATTCCCAGTAAGAATCACCATGTCTATAAAGAAAAACATGTCAGCATGGCCTATCTAAAATAGTCCGTGAAGAAGCCCTCTTGCTCCAATGGTTAAAGGACTGGCAGCTCCATGAAATGAAAGCAGTTGTGTTCCATGAGGTGGCCATTGGTAACACATGGACTACAGCCTAGAAACCCTAAGGAGGAGTGTAAGGTGCTATGGCATCACTCACACAAAACCCACTGTAGTGCAGTAAACAAAACAAGCCTCTTATCAGGAACACGTGGATAAAAGGCTAGAACATTCAAGTACTACCATGCAGTGGGGCAGAGAAAATAATGGTAGCTTATTTTAAATAAGATCCTATCTTACTATATACAAGAGTTATATATCTGGATGTTGCCTTGAATTAGAAATAATTGACACAATTTTTAAAATGAGGAGCTATTAGTAGGACACAGTTCTTGCACAGTAAATTCAAACAAAATGAAGAAACAGTTAACATATGAGAAAAAAACACAACATGATAAAAATAATTTACATACATAGAATTTGGTTCCAAGAAACTGTTATATGAAGGTCTGAAGGTTAATCAGGGCCACACTGAAAAGGATCAAATGAAAAGTTTACCGGAGCTGGCCGCACTCCAAAGCCACTCTCCAAAGCCCTCTGCCTGAGGACCATGTCACCTACAACCCTGCTTCCTGGAAAGAAAGCACTCAATGGAGGTTTACTCTATGTGGGACTCTGCAATCCAAGTGAGGACTTAATCTATGAGGGGACATGGAGCTGTCGCTGCTATTGTACCCTTCTGCAAATCAAGAAGAGCTTAACCAAGCTCTAATACATACCTCAGTCATCAGTGGTGTGGCCTGATGACTTCAAGGCTCGCTTCGCCTTTCAGTAAAGGCCACTCTGGGGTCCCCATGTTCTCATGCCCGCTAACTGACAAGGAAGGAAGGGGCCCAGGCAAAAAGCACCCCCAATCGCGCCTTTCTGGAACGAGGGGTGAGGGTGCAGGAGGAGCTCTGAGCAAGAAAAGCGGCCAGAGTATTCCCAGGCCCAAAGCCTGAGGCCTGCAACCAGTTCAGAAAGGATTTAACTGGAAATGTCCCAGGAGGTCTCAGCGACCACGAAACCCTGGCGGACAGGGCGTGGCAAGTGTAATGTCCACAGGAAACCGGACACAGCTAGGGACGCCAAGCCTGCGGGGAATTCCATACCCGGGATCAGCACGGAAACACAGAAACGCACTCACCCGCAGAAACTACTGGGATGATCACTGGGATCCTCCTCAGGCAGAAGAAGTGGGTTAAGCAGGAAATTGCATCACCTGGGGAGGGGATGGTGTCTGTGAGAAGGGGTGGGATCTAGAGATAATAAGGGCGACCTGTAAGGAGGGGCCTGAAGGTGAGGCTCAGGGCCTGGATGGAAATGGATTCATTCTTGGTAGTTTCTTCTTAGTCTGGAAACCCTGCTGAAACCTGTTCACTTTGGGTGGCCCTGCTTGCATTTGAAACACATTTGCATTTGAATCACAACAACTCAGGAGCCCAGACAGAAAGACAAACTGAAAGAAAAGTGGTGGGTGGAAGGCATGCTTCCCAGGGCAAGACTGATAAGGGTAGGCTAGGAGACCCCCTGTACTGTCTTCAGTTTGGTGACCTCCATCAAGGACACACAGGCCTGCAAGCCTCTAAGAAAGACTGCCCCTTCCAGGGCTGCCTGGAAAAAAGTGTAGGTAATGCACACTCCAAAGTCCTCTGCCTGAAGGCCAGGTTACCTACAACTTTGCTTCCTTGGGGAGAGAACTCAATGGAGGTTTACTCTATGTGGGACTCTGCAATCCAAGTGAGGACTTAATTTATGAGGGGATTTGGGGGCTGTCACTGCTATGGTACTCTTTTGCAAAGCAAGGTGCTTACAAGTTAAGCGCTAATACAGACCTCGGTCATCAGTGGAGTGGCCTGATGACTGCAAGGCTGGCCTCTCCTTTCAGTAAAGGACATTCTGGGGTCCCTTGCTCTCGTGCCCGATAACTGACAAGGTGGGCAAGAACCCACCCTCAATCGGGTATTTCTGGCATAAAGGGTGAGGGTGAATGAGGGGTTCTGAGCAGGTAAAGGGGACCGGCATATTCCCAAGCCGAAGGCAGAGAGGCTTGTAACCAGCTCAGAAAGGATTTACCTGGAAATATCCCATGGGGTCGCGATGACCTGGAACGCGGGCAGACAAGATGCAGGGACTGTAATATTCGTGGGGATCGGGCCACAGCTGGGGATGCCGGGCCTGTCGGAGCCACCGAGCCTAGGAACAGCATAGAAACATAGAGACTTACTTACCCTACTAGGACCCTCGCACTGCACATTCTCAGTCAGAGGAAGTGGGTTCGGCAGGAAATGACATCACTTGGGTAGGGGTAGGGTCTTTCCCATGGGGTAGGGCATGGAGGTAATGAGGGACTCCTGGAAGTTCTGCTAAAAACTCTTCACTTTGGGTGACCCTGCTTGCATTTGAAACACCTTTGCATTTGAATCACAGCAACACAAAAGCCATGAGACAAAGACAAAGTGACAGAAAAGTGGTGGGTGGAGGGCATGCTGTCCAACTACTTAGACTTTTGTTAATTAGCAATTCAGGAAGAAAGTACATATTAAAAACAACAAAATTGAATGGTCTAAGTCTTTCCTTTAAGAACAATTCTAAGTAGACAGAGCTAATAAAGGGAGCATAAACCTGATAAAAATGGGCCTTGTCTTAGTGACAATTGAACACATCATTCAGTGATTGAAAATTAGCAATTCAGAGAGAAAGAACACCTCAGTAACTTAGCTGAGGAAGTTTCTGATCTATTTCTTTGTTTCACCTAAAATAACATGGGCTGCAAGTGGTTTTTCTTAATCTAAATTCATCTAATGTCCCATTAAATACCTTATATACATTGTTCTGTCCTTGATGGTCAATGACCCACAAGAGTTTTACCTTCCCAAACTCTACTGTGGCCAGGCTTGTTTATTATCATTATTGAAACAGTCAGTTAAAAAGCAGAAGTTGGGCTCACAATGAAAAGTGGTCAGGGATCATCAGGCGATCATGGAAAAAATGCCTTAAAAGACTTTTAACAGAGGACAATTTCTATCGGACACTGAGATAGAATGAATTTCTCTGCCATGGAAATGTGTTCCTTATCAACTCTGGAAGAAAGCATATTGCAATCTAAAGACCAGCAACACCAGTTTCTTCTCTCTTTCTCTTGTCCCGAGTCTTAGTCTGCTTCTTTACTTATGTCTATTTGTCTAAGCGTTTTACTATGCTGCTCTCAGTTTCCAGCACAATGGATTAATAAAATCAGTGATTCTTATTAGGTTGGGTACCCATAAAAAAAGCCTTTACTGATTTCTTTTGTCTTTTTTGTTTGAAGTGAACTTTTTTCTATAGTTAAAGACCAGTTCAGTTTGCTTTTTGGTTTTTTATTCTTTTGTTAGCCATTTAGACCAATATTTAGATTGCAAGAATAAGAAATCTTAAGGGATTTAAAAAAATATGTACACTGCATATATTTACACCACCCATCTCTCAAGAAATGGAAATCAACAGCAGTACCATTTTAAACACTCCATGCAAGTGGTTCTCTTTGTTTTCTCTGCCCCATCCTCCTCAATAACCTATGGCTCTCCTGTCCCTGTTCAATCCCTGTCCTTTGCCTCCTCACAGTCATCAAAATCTTATCTTTTCAAGTATAATCCAAGTGCTTTGCATAATAATGCTAGTATTATTAAACATTTATGTTTGTAAGATTGAGGGAGTTTGCTAAGCATAATGTTCTCTAGTTTTTTTCCATGTCTCCTCCTGTTTAACAGTCATTTTGTTTTTAATGATGCATGATATTCTATTATATGGAAGTACCAGGGTTTGTTTGTCTATTCCTTTATAATAAGCGTTTTTGGTTATTTCCTTGTTTTTTATATTTTGGAAAATGCAGCAATAAACAAGTATGCATATGTCTGTTCATATTGTATTCTTTACTTCTTTAGGGTATATAAAAAATGAAGAGACTACTAGATTTTAAAGTATTTGGATTTGCATTTGTTTAAGGAAGTGTCGCACTGATTTCCACCAGAAAGGTATGAGCATTCCAATTTCTACTCTTTGTCTTTAGTATTTATTATTTTGCCGTCTTGAATTTTGATAAATGTGTGAGTGTCAGGTGGTATTTCCTCATTGTTTTAATCTATTTTTCTCTTCTTGCTAGTGAATGTTAACATTTCTTAATATGATTGTTTGACATCTAGATGCCATCTTTAATGAATTGTCTGTTTTTTGTCTTGTACCTATTTTTTCGATTGGGTTATTTGTATTTTTCTTGTTAAATGTTTTAGTTGCGTACAGATTTTGGAGATTTGCCCTTAATTTGATGTATTATTACTGAATGGTTTTCTCAATCTGTGCGTTTTCTCTTAATTCTTTTGATGAATTATTTCAATGTGTATAAATGTTTATTGTTTTTAGTATGTCTCAGTTCTTTACTTTTCTTTTATACTGTTGATATTTCATTATGTTCACAGTGTGTTTATGCCTTGATAGTGACCTTTAGTTTGTCCCTAAACTTTCATTGCTAGCCTTTATGGTTCTGGGGTTTCTATTTAGGTTTCTGATGTATGGTGAGTTCATTTTTATACATGGTGTATAGTATGGGTCCTCTTATTTTTCTTTTTTGTTGTTGTAGGTAAAGAGCCAACATAAATTAGATTTCTTAGAGAAAAGACTATCTCTGCCCCCACGTACTCTGCCTTAAAGATTAGGTGTCTATAGGTATTTGATTGTAGGTGTCTTTATTAAAGATTAGGTGTCTATAGGTATTTGATTGTATTTCCGGTGTTCAATTATAATCCACCAGTCTTCATATCAATTGTTTTACCAGTACCAGTCTGTTTTGTTTGCTATGGCTATAAAATACGTTTTAATGTCTGGGTGTAAAGACTTTCTACTTTGTTTCAATTTATTAATAGTGTTTTATCTATATCAAGTTTCTTTCTTTTTTGAATCACTTTTACTGATTTAGAGGTTTATACCTATTCTCTTAGGAGAGTGTGGCAAAAACAATTACATTGCACATTTTTGGGGCCTGCTAAGTAGGATGGTATCTGAAGGGCTGTGTAATAAATGCAGTTGGAGGTCACAATGGACAGTATATTGGCTTATTGGTTAATCTAAGAGTTCAATAGGGGTTGCTTTCATAGCTATGTGTTAATCCAGGTAAGCTAGAGAAAAAAACTCATAGACAGATGGATGACTCATTTGGAGTGCAAAAGAGATAAATAACCCACTGGAGGCCAGATACACTCACTCCCTGTAAGACATTCCTGTTAAAAAGGCACTTGTATCTATACCGATGCACCCAGAGCTCTGGAACTGGAGGAACCACATGGAGACCCACGCCAGCACTTAGATGCTTCCACCGCCCCTGGGTCCACAAGAATTTCCACCCACTGGCCAGTGGTCTTTCTGCATTTGGCATTATTGCATAGCTCCACAAGTCTAAAGAGGAACTTATTAACCAGTATTGGACGTATGGGCGAATATTGGACTTATAGACTTGACCTAGACTGGGCTTGGATGTTTCTCAATACACAATTGCCCTTTAATATAAAACTCTTTCTTATACATATTTGAGTGGCCATGAATTTTGTTTCTCTAGTCAACCTGGACTAGCACAGGTGGTTTGGGTTTTTGTGTGTGTGTGTGTGCTAAATCTAGCTCCACAAACATTGTTATCTTTGATGAATCTGAACCCACCTGATGTCTCATTCAGTATCATGTATCCATTGGCTGTCTTCTGTGATCTACATCCCACATTGCGATTTTACCTCCCCGAACTGAACCAGACTCCTTGAATAAAGCCTTGTTATCTTGAAAGTTTGGAACATGACTCTTTGTCATCACCATCGAATAGCCACTGACATTGCAGAAGTGGAGCTCTTAAGGGAACCTGGGAACCTGTCAATCACGAAAAAAATGATTTAAAAGGATATTTTCTGTAGGCAATTCTCATTGTGCCATGAGATTGAAGAACTTTTTATGAGAACTGTGATAATTAGCAAGTTGGAAAGAAAACATACAACGAAAACAACTCTAATATTGTGGCAACGTGTGATACTCAATTGCTGATGACAAAATGGGTACATATGCAAATGTGGTGAAGAAAACTGATGGTGCTCGGCTCTTAAAACATGTAGTGCCTGGGATCATAAAGCCCTGAGGTTAAACACAGGACTGTTTAGGAGGGAAACAACAAAGACCACATGAAATCATAACAGCCTGTGTGATCATGAGGTGTCAACAGGAATCAGAAGTTCAAAAACAACCAATCAAATTGATGTGAAAAAGCATGGATAAAGTTGAGACACCTGTAAGACAATTAGACAGTCCATTACACAAGGGCTATATATAAAGGATGATATGTGCAGGGTGCAGTATAACTCTGATTAAACACATAACTGTCCTCTATTAAAAAATATTTCCTTGCCTCACTATTACACCCTTAGATTTATCTCACTAATCTTACTAGACCTGCATGTGTACATTTGTACAATTGAGACCTTTTGATGCACGAAATCCAAGATAGATAAACCGCTCATAAAACAGTAATGAGAGTAATGATTCCCTGAGCATATGGAAAGGAGAAGGGGAACTGATAGCAATGATGACTGTACAACCCCAGGCGCAGGGAACTAACAACAGAATTGTAGGTAAATGGGTACACTGGATGGTGTAAAATAGGGGAATAATTATAATATATATTAAGGATTGATGGGGGGTAGGGAGGATAAAGGGGAATTGATGACAAAGAGTTAAGAAAAAAATGCTTTGAAAATGATGATGGTAGCTACAGAGAACAGCACAGGAGGCACAGTGTGCAAATTGCACCTGACCTGATTCCACCATACCGAGGCAAAACACTGGGGGAGTGCACCGGAACAGCAAGGAAGTGGAGTCGCAAGATCCCCAAGGAATGCTGAATGTGGATATTGGGCCAGGGCGTGGTGCCCCAACAGAGTGGACTGGAAAACACTCCTAAAGGCCAACAAACGATCCTTGAACTAACAAGAAAGAAAGAAAGAAAGAAAGAAAGAAAGAAAGAAAGAAAGAAAGAAAGAAAGAAAGAAAGACAGAAAGAAAATAATGATGGTAGCAATTGTACAACTAGATTTGATCTAATAGAACGATGAATTGCTATAATATCTGTAAGAGCTCCTAATAAAATAATAAAATCAATTGCAATAATAATAATGATAGTAAAAGTTTCTTCTGTTTCCTTCTTGGTACATGAAGACTACAATGGAAAACATAATTGGGCATAATGGGGAAGGGGGTCCCCATGACTGCCATTCTGACTCATCACATACCCCTCATCCAGTAACTCCACTTGATCTCTGGTAGCCTGCCTTGCAGTGTCCTCAATGGAAGTGGTCTCAAATGCTTGGCCAGGGAGTGTGACTCTGAGGAAGGAATGGATCTACAAGCAATGCTGCAGAGGACTGGTAGCTGCCAGCAGAGAACCCTAACCCTTTCTCTCAGCCCCGAAAGCATACTCAGTGGAGGCATAGAGTATCTGGGATAAGGTCTTGGGGAACAACATTGGCATGGGCATGTTTCAGACTGTGGATGTTCAATGCAAAAAAGGCCAGTAATCATTGTCCCGTCCCGTGGGACATTCAACGTGGATCCTGGAGGAGAGAGTGGGAATTGGGGGTACAAGAGGCACGGAGAATGGAGACAATATCCTGATCAAGTCTTGTTCATTGAGTGGAAAGTTATAGCTTATATAGGCCAGGGAAAGGGAAACAAGCCGCATGTGTTTCCCAGAGAACAATAAATGGGGGAAGCAAGCCACAGGTGTTTCCCTGAGAACAATAGTGGGGGAAGCAAGATGCAGATGTTTCCTTGAGAACAATAGTGGGGGGAACAAGATGCAGGTGCTTACATATACTCATTAAACACGTTTACCCAAGGTTGCGAGCAGAGTTCATTCCGGGAATAATGACCTCAGAACAGAATCATGCAGACAGATAGAGACTTCTTTATCTGTTTCTGGCAAGATAAGTATGTCAAACACAGCTGCAGTGCTCTGTCACGTAGGCTGGGGTGGAAGAATATCCAGAGCTCAGGCTAATAAATTCCAAGTAATGGCCGGGCCTCATGGCTCCAGACATATCATAGAGTATTTCATTTATTTTTTAGCCAATTTGTGATTCAGCTGAAAGGAGACGTCCAGGAGTAATTTCAGTTCAATGATTAGAAAGTATCTCTGGGCAGTAGCTCCGCCTGTTTATTGCACCTGGTGTTTTGTTGTACACTTTTTTCCATTCCCCCATGAAACATCTACTCTGGAAAATGGGACAGAATATTCTGTGTAGTCTTCAGGTTGTATCTACTTCTTATCCTCTCTGGATAGATGATGAGTCATTTTGTTTTTAATATATCTCATACACAAAAGTCATTTCCAAATATGTTGTTTTTAAAAATTTTTTAAACAGTTTTATTGGCATATAATTCACAAAATATACAAATCAATAGTTCAGTCATATTTTTAACAGTTTTGTTTCATATTATTCACAGATCATACCATTCAATAGTTTGATCACATCATGAAGAGTTGGAGAAAAAAAGAAGAGTTGTACAATCATCACCACAATTTAAAAAAATTCATTTATTGGGCCTCATGCAACTCTTATCAAATCCATACATACATCAATTGTGTAAAGCACATTTATATGCGCTTTGCATATGCTACCGCCTGAATCTGTATTCCTGTCTGGTCCTGCTGTGCCCAGCCATGGTCAACCCTACTGTGTTTTTTGACATAGCCGCTGATGGCGAGCCCCTCGGCCATGTCTCTTTCCAGCTGTTTGCAGACAACGTTCCAAAGACAGCAGAAAACTTCCGTGATCGGAGCACTAGGGAGAAAGGTTTTGGTTACAATGGTTCCTGCTTCCACAGAATCATTCCAGGGTTTATGTGTCAGGGTGGTGACCTCACATGCCATTATGGCACTGGTGGCAAGTCCATCTATGGAGAAATATTTGAAGATGAGAACTTCATCCTGACGCACACAGGCCCTGGCATCCTGTCTATGGTGAATGCTGGACCCAATACAATTGATTCCCAGTTTTTTATCTGCACTGCTAAGACTGAATGGTTGGATGGCAAGCACGTAGTCTTCGGTAAAGTGAAAGAAGGCATGAACATTGTGGAAGCCATGGAGCGTTGTGGTTCCAAGAATGGCAAGACCAGCAAGAAGATCACCATTGCTGACTGTGGACAACTCTAATTAAATGTGATCAGAATTTTCTGTTTTATCTTAAGCACCAGACCATTCCTTGTGTAGCTTGGGAAATCACCCTTCTACTCCCCATGTGCTGGCAGTATCGATTAATCTTGTGCTCTCACTCCAGTTCTTCGAGTTTTCTCTTTCCTTATTCCCCAAGTCCAGCTGGAAAGCAGAGTTACGTTTATGATTATGAAATAAAAGATAAACAATTAAAAAGCACATTTGTACATTGGTTGCCATCATCATTCTCAAAATATTTGGTTTCCACTTAAGCCCTTGGCATCAGCTCCTCATTTTCTCCCTTCCTCCCTGCACACCTTCCCTCATGAACCTTGATAATTTATAAATGATTATTTTGTCCTATCTTGCATTATCCGATGTCTCCCTTCACCATTTATTTCCTTTTTTGATACACACTGAAAACAACAAATTTAATGAACACAAATTAGATATCCTTGAACCCCAAATAATAACAGACTCCAAGGGACAAAGGTGCAGTTTCTACATGAGTAGTTGTTTGGTTTAATTAATGGAGTGTGTTAAAGGTGTGGGGTTCATTAGAAGAAGTAGCTATGTTCACTGGTAGAAGACTGGATCAATTTTTCAGAGTGCAAATGAGTTAAGAGTCTCATTTAGATTCTCAACATCATCCAATGTTGGTCCAAATTTTTTGTGGGGGCTAAAGTGTGACCATTTGAATCAACATCCTGCATTATCAGAGAAAAGCCTGGCAGTTTGCCTCCTTAAATATCACAGAGTCACCTTTGAAACAGTTGATCTTGATACTTGATGCTGCCAGGTATCAAGACACACTGGAAAACAGTGGGCTCAAGATATCCAGACAAGGGATTTCTTTTTCAAGGACAGCACCCAATTCTTGTTCAGAAAAGACACATAAGTGTTTCCAAGTGCTCTGAGAGTTCAAACAACATAGTAGTCATTGAGATGGGAAGATTCATAGTAAGAGAAAATATTGGGACACCTAGAATTTGCACTTCTGAGGGTGAAGTAAATGGGTCACGATAGGGCACCACTTTCCAAGTTGAATATTGGCTGGTGAGACTGTTGTTCCTGGGGCTGAGAGCATGAGAGTCACACTCACATTTAACAAGAACTTCAATTGAGCTGAGCTCAAAGAGAAAGAAGAACCTTGGTATTGGCCCTCTTTCAGGATTTAGGAGAAGCAGCTCCATTATTCTGTGCCCAGTGATCGGTCAAGTTGATTGTTGACATCATTGAAGGCAGGAATTTACAGGCGTCTGAGTGGTACATAGCAAAAACTGAGTAGGTTACAAGGGACATGGAATGCACAGCAACTTGGCTTGAGAATCTTTTCGAAGGCAAACACTCACTGGTAGGACTCTGCATAACCATGACCATGTCCACGAGATTCCCTGAGATGTCCAGTGACAGCAGGCACGGGCGAGCATGGTCAGGGAATCAGGATCAAGCGGGGGTTCCAAGGTCGGAAGATGGGGTCACAGCAGCACCCAGAGCTTTGACAGGATGCTGCATCTCAAAACTCCGAGGGACAGGGTCATCTGTTGACGATCCATCAGCAGGCAGGGGCTCAGAGGGAAGGTGCACAAGTGATCGTGCTGTGTGCCTCATGTCCCTGGACTCCCTGGACTGCTGGTGGGATTCAGTCCCAAGGGCTCCTAGTGCGACTCCCAATTGTGGAGGCTGGAGACACTGGACAGATGGAACTGAGGTGGGAAGTGGGGAGACACTGGATCCGGCAGGACTACTGACATTGAAGGTAGGGCCCTCAGGCTGCACAGCAGAGCTGCCTGCCCAGGAGGGATGTGTGAGACCAGGACACACCAGTGCACAGCCCCCAAGCCCACTGTGTTGCAGCCAGAGTCAGAGAGCAAGTCCTGGCCCTGCGTGGATTAAAGGACTGCAGATGCCCCTGAAGAGCTTGGGCTTCCTTCCAGGCCATCCACTCCGGGCTGGTCAGTGCTGTGGGCTCCACGTGGTCCACGGAGGTGCGGTTCCTGCCCTGTTTCCACAGCTCATGGCGCCCAGGTTGCAGAATGCGCACGAAGGCATCCATGGGAAATGTGACCCCAGCTTCCCCGCAGCTGCACTGAGAAGCAGCTTTACCGTAATTAACCCAGCGCAGGACGGCGAAATGGATGGATTCCGCACAGTTGAAACCGCGATGGAAGCCAGCGTGGGAGCCCTAGGGGAATGTGACCATGAACGCGCCTGCTTCCTGGGTGATCCGACCAAAGGGAATGCATTTTCCCTGAGGAGGCTGGGTGAGATGAGGGCCACCTTGTGCCGCAGGAAGTTCTCTCGCAGACACTAGAACTGCCAGGGAGCTTTTCCAGGCGGGCTCCTTGCTCAGGGGGCACAGCATACCAAGTGTTGTGCTCCTTGAAGTGCAGGTGGGTGATGCTGTACAGGTCCTTGTCCTACGTGTGCTAAGCGGAGGTGGTCTTCCACCGGCCAAAGTACAGGGAGTAGGGATTGACGCCTTTGACAACAACTCCACACTCCTGCTCCAGGAGACCCTGGATCGTCCCCAGGTGTGTGAGGTTCCAATGCCCTGTCTTTTCACCAAACAAGGAGCCGCATACCTTAGCCCCATAAATGGGAGAATGGTACAGGCAGCTCTTCCAATATGTTCGCTCCAAATCCTCAACATCCCAGTGTGTTGGAGTGTGATGTCTGTCAGTGTTGGCCAAGTGGCGATGCTCCTTTACGGTCATTGATTTCTTCATTTTATGGTCTTGCAAAAAGACACCTGCCTGCCCCATAGCTACCTGCTGAACAGGACTGGCTATGAGGTGGCATCCACATTGTCAGTTCTGTCTGGCTGTCCACCCTTCGGTGTGATTATCTTTGCCAGGCCTGCATGGTGGGCACCTTGGTATTCCATATAAACAATATATTTGTTGAAATCCTTTCAATTCTTCCATGAGGGGCCAGAAAATCATGATTTTAAGACTTGTGTTCTGGCTTTGATAATCAGGGGACTTCAGGCTGCAAAATAAAGTCATAAAACCCTGTTCTCATGGCCGTTCTGTGTATCTTGGAATTCTGGGCTTTTGTTTCTTTATCTCTCTGAAAATTTATTCCAGTGTATTGATTTCTCCGTGAGAGCAAATGTACTTCCTCCCGGCATGTTGATTCACTAAGGGAATTCTACTATGGTGGACAGCTATTGTTTCCCCCCAAAGAGACAGGACTTGTCCACATGGAGTGGTTTTTCCCAGACTGCCCCTGCCTCAGTATGCTGCTCTGGAAGGTTACTCAGTTGGAAGGGTATCTGTATTAGTTGATACTTAATTTCAGTTGCAATCATGTGAAATCTCCAATTCCACTAACAAGAAGTGCCTCCAGGGGTTTTTTAAAAAGTAAATCTAAAGAAAATAATTCAGAAACATTCAACATAAGTGAAGGTTTCCAGAAATGCAAGTAAAGAAACAATCTGGTAAAGAAAAATAGCATGAAGATGATAATATCAAAAATAACACTTAATGTAAAATATGAACCAAGAGAACTAGCCAAACAGACTCAATGACATCAGTTCGACCCTATAGGACATGGTGGAGATGTCTTTGTGCTTTTCTCTGGCTGTAACTCTTTTTTAAAATTTTATTTTAGCCCATTATGGTTTGTTCTCTACAATATTTTGTTGGAGTTCAACGATTTGCACTCGTAAGCTATATAGCCAAGAGGCAACAGAGTGTAACACAGAGACTTATTCTGAAGTCTTTGTACTGAATGCCATACAAATCTGCTTCGGAGAAACAGATGTAACGAAACAAAACAAACACATAACTTCCAAGGTTCCAGAAACCCAGCAGAAAATAACAATTTAGTGTATTTGTGGGTTTTAACATATGGAAAACAGATATTGTGCAAATCTTAAATTGACACCCAGGGTTTCTTTTGTATAGATATTATAACAATATGCAGTACTTCACCTACAAAACTTTCTTGTTGAAAGGTTCTCTAACACGAGTGGCTTTATTATGCAGAGACAACGTTTTAAGAAACTCACAGTGGAAACAATCCAGTATCGACAAACCCTAGTGATCAAACACAATCCCTTTAATGTAAAGTGAGGACAATTTATAGAGTATGTCCTAGCTGTGGGTATTATGAAACAACCCAATTTTTCAGACCAAAAGGCACTCACAGCAAAGGATGATATAAACTATGAACCAAGCCAGCAGTCAGATTGGTTCTGTGAAATCTGATTACCTACTGTTCAGTTTATGCAGCTCAAGGACAAAGGTAACACTAAGCAGAAAACTCACTTCCTTCCATCTACAAATCATATATGTATCTGGACACCCTCATGACTGATCTGGTCAAGCAGGTGGAAGGCAGTTCAGAGCTGTCATCTCCCTAGCAGAGCTGCCACATGGATAATCCAGGCTTCTGTTTTTCCTGAGAGCAACCTGCCATACGTGTTTCTGAGGTGTCCATCACTGTACACTTCCAGACCAGGCACTGTTCAGGACTGACACAGAAAGCACCATTCCTTACAAGTATTTTCCTTGGCCAGCTCTCAAATCCCCTTGGGCAAGCAAAGGGGGAAAGAGCTTTTCCATTGCTGTCTTTTTGTGTGGGAGCAAGAGGAAAAGTGGATGGAGTAAGGCTTCTTCACTCCAAAAGCAGGAGGCCACTTCAGTGTGGTGCTGGGCTCAAACCAGCCTATTTCTTGTGCACTGATTTTAACATTTCATTTTCTTAAATGGCAGGTATCCTACCACACCCTCACCAAAATAAAAAATGAATTGTACACTGGTGAAGACAAATAGGTAAACATTTATACAAGAAAATATAGGCTTAAAGAGCATGGCACTATAAATGCTCGCATGGCCAGTCTACTGAGCGTGCTCAGGGGTGAAAGTTGAGCACTGCGTTTTTTGCATTTAAAAAAAGCTTTAGAACCTAAACACAACTCTAACACAGAACATTTGAACATTTATGAGTCTACCCCTATGTACTAATACTGTTGTACAAACCAAAGGTGGATGGTTTAATTCAGAGCCAACCATCCGTACATCAAACCATGGTGTAAGACTGACTTCATATTTTCAGCATCAGGAAATCTTGATACAATCCCTTCATCTTCAAAAGGGTTTTGATCAACCTTACAAGGGGAAGGTGGCAGGATGTGAAAACCCAGCAGTTAAGACAGGTGACATGACACAGGTTTCTCGTTTATCAGCCTTAACCTTTCTGCATCCTTGTCAGAACAGCAGAGCACAGTGTCAAGAAGATCCACTTACAGTCTCATTGTTACCAAAAACCAAAGACACTAATGCCTGGAACAGAATGCTCCTCAAATTGTACCCATTTTCTACATTCCTGGCAGGAGGAATCTCAAAGGAGCTCCTTTGGCCCATTTCAGAAAGTCACACCTTGTCCATATAAACTTTAATATACCAATCATTGTGTTCATTGGGTTGATGTCTGATCCATTTTACGAATTCTCTAAACATGTTGCTGAAAACCAGTAATAACATCCTTGGGATCCTTTCTTCAAACTGGCTACATCTTCCCATCAATCATTTTAGCAGTGTCTCTGTTAAGATATATCCAAAGCATCTCTCAAGTCCCTTCGTTCTACGAACTCTGCCACCAAATTAGTGAAGAATAAGCCAGGCAGGAGATACTTGCTGACAGACGTGGAAATTAGCAACAACGGCAACAGGCAATATGTCACAAGAAGGTTGAATTATCTTGAATGAGTTTAGGAATTTTCTCTGGTGCAGTGGAGATTTCCAATACTTTAGACAAGCTGAAGAGTCACCTTGTTAATTAACAGCTTTGTTTTAAAGTCTTGTAAGAACCCCGCTGTTTAAAGGTCTTTCAGAATGCTTGCCTGAAAAGAAAAACGCTTGGAGGTCCTGAATTCTTCCCTAGAACAATATGTCCTTAGGAAGGTCAATCCAGCTGCTTGTTTGATCTCTGCTTTCTGAGAACTGAGATCCAGCTATAGGCACTGCTCCCAGAAGAGGATTTGAGGTGTCCGGGTGGTAAGGAACAGACATCTCCTTCACACGTGTGCAGCAATGACATCAGGTCCTCCTTTGGGCATCTCCATTCCATTCCATTCCTCAGCAGGCTGCACAACACTCTAAATAAAGAATGCTACAAAATTGCAACTGACACACGAGGTTGTGTCCTCAATCGCAATTCATTCATTTGCATGGGGAAGACATCTTTGAAATCATTTCTTGAGGTAGTTCATCTGCCTGGATTAGTGAAACATTCTGTTGTGTGACCGTGGCTTTATATACGGATCAATCTGTTCTAATATCTTCTCTAGAAACAAGATAATTCACATCCAGAAAACCTGAAACACAAGTGAGTGTTGGTTTTCTTTCTGGTGGACATTTCCAGAGAAGAGTGTCTTAGGGATTCAGAGACAAGTCTAGTGATACTCCACTTGAACTGCAACTGTCCTTTTTCCTTTAGGTCAATCGCTGGTGCAGTTATAGGGATGGCCCCATCCCCATCCCAACACCCAACTTACTGCTGTTGAATCAATTCAGACTCATAGAAACTGTACAGGATAAAACATCATTGCTCCTTTGTATTTCTGAGACTGTAAAACCTTCCATGAACAGAAAGCTACATCTTTCTCCTGAGGATTAGATGGTGTTCTTGAACTTCAGAACTTGCAATTAATAGTCTATTGTGTAATTCACACCATTGGATCTCCTAGGTATGGGGTGGTGGTGTAGTTTTGGCCTTTTTAAAGACGGTTCTATTTCATTTTTTAAAGTCGATAAGTAATTTCTTTTAAACTTTGTTCAGTAATTTCCTTGTCCTTGAAGAGAGATGCTGGGACCTTGTTCAGAAGTTACTTATAATGATAACTGCATTATAATTATAGATTGCTTAGAGTGTGTTATTTTCACAAAGTTGAGTCTTCCTCTTCATGAACATGGTCCAGTATTCTAATTATTTGCTTTTCTTTTGGTACCTTGTAGTAGTGTTTTTCTTAAAGGCTTCTCTCTACAAGACTTGTTTTTCTGCTTAGGTTTATTCTATTTTTTCTTATCTTTTATGGGGCTATTGTAAGTGGAATTATTTTCTGATTTCCTTTTTAGAACTTTCAATAATTTTATTCTAGTGCTTTTGGATTTTCTGTGATTAGAGTTATCATCAGCAATTACAGAGTTTAACTTCTTTGTTGCCATTTTGGATGCAGTTGGTTTACATTTGTTGATTGATAGCTATTGTTAACAGTTTGTGTTAGTCAGGGTTGGCTATAGAAACAAATTCATAGACACTCAAAGCTGTTTAAGAAAAACCTTTATATAAAAGAGAAATTGTATGGGGGTATAGCTCAGTGGTAGAGCATTTGACTGCAAAAGAGCAATTGTATATTGAGAAAACATCCCAGCCAAGTACAGATCAAATCCATAAGTCCTATATTAACCCATATGTCCAATGCCAATCTATAAATTCCTCTTCAGACTCATGCAGCACATGCAATGGCCCTGATTACAGGAAGATCAATAGGCCAGTAGGTGGAAAGACTTGTCGATCCAGTGGCAATGGAAGCATCTGAATGCTGGCAGTGGTCTCTACAGGCTCTTCCAGCTGCAGCACTCTAGTGTATCTTCATGTGTCTTATAAGCAGGAATGCCTCATAGGAAGTGTGGGTGAAAGGTCAGCCCCCCCCAACTAATCATGGGTTTTATAGGTACAATTGTACAGGTGAGGTATATAAAGATTATAATAAAGTCATAGAGAATAAGGAGAGATTGAAATAATGGAGTCAGACACATTTCATGGTAGTATGCTCATCTCAGCCCCAATTGGTGGCCCAAGTGGAGATGGGAGACAGGAGGGCAGGAAGTAGGGGGAGGGGGAGGAGGAAAAGGGGAAAGGAAATATTGGAGTGGCGAGACAGGGAGAGTGAGGGGAGAGAGCTTTTTACTGCTAACCCAGGTTTATATATCTTTTTTTTTTGAGGGGGGCATGCAAGGCCCCTAATTATAGGTAAAGGCATGCATTACAGGACAGGGTTGTGCTTTAGGTAATACAGTATTGGGAGGGGGTGGCCTAGGGGTACATACCTAAAGGAAAAGAGAGATTAAGGGTATACATATGACAGGATGGGCTGATTGTAGATTCAGGATGGCAGCCTAACTTTGGATGTCACCTAGCAGATTTGACCTGTTCTCTGGCTCTCCGTGGAAACCATTATCATTAGGGTGCGAATCCCACCCACAGTGTATCAGAGACCTTCAGGGAGTATATCTCTAGAAGCATCTGACCTCCCACCATGTGCTGGAAAATAGCCTCAGTATGTAGCACATCTTTGGGGGAGACAAAGCTCGGGAAGTTTTTTGTATCCAGAAGGGAGTACGTGTGTATCCCACCTCCAGCAAGCTATTTATTTCCATACTGTTACCAAATGAGGTTATCAAGCTGCGACCTGATTGACAGGCTAAATTCTACCCCTTCACTTTTAACATACTCAAGTGGACAGCAGATTATGCAACCACCACAGAGTTTCAGCACAATATGAAATAAGATTGGTATTTAATGATATCCTTATTTGATTCCAATTTGAAAGGTGAATGCGTGCACTTCCTCTCCATTGAGTGCAATGTCTGTCATTGGCCTCGTAGTTTGCTATTTTAAGTCCTATCAAATCAGTTTGGACCCACACCAACACTAGAGAAAACAGAATGAAGCATAGGTCTTGCTTCATCCTCACAGTTGTGATGCATGAGGCCTTTGGAGCAGTTACTGTGCCAATCTATCATATTAAAGGTCAGCTTTTTAAAATGACCTTATGCTTTATAAAGCATTATGTTCTTATCCAATTCTCATTCTCCTAACAAATATCCAAAGCACTTGGGATGAAGAAATCACCGCCTCACTTCTTTCTATTAAGCATCAGAAGTATACATCACCCAATGTATAATTATTTGTTCTTCTGGTGGTCCATCCTACCATCAAATTATTCCCCAGTAAAATAATTCAAGTACATCATTTGATCTCTGATCTTTTTCATTCATTGTCCTCGTTTCACATGCACATGAGACAATTGAAAACCTCAGAGTTTGGCCAGGTACATCTGAAACCTCAAAGAGACATCCTTGCTCTTCACCTTTAAAGAGGTCTGTGCAGCAGGTTTGCTCAATGAAATGCACCACTTGATTGACTCAAGCTTTCATGAATATTGATTGCAGATCCAAGCAAGATATTTTCAATATTATCTCCATTCATCCTGATTTTTTCCATTGGTCCCATAGTGGAGAGTTTAATTTTCTTAACATTGAATTTTAACCTTGCAGGACTGGATAGGGCAGAGGTGTACACTGGTGCATATGGAAGCTGGAGGCACAGGGAATCCAGGGTGGATGATACCTTCAGGACCAGGGGTGTGAAGGGTGATGCTGGGAGAGTAGAGGGTAGAACTGATTACAAGGATCCACATGTGACCTCCTCCCTTGGAGATGGACGGCAGAGAAGGGGGGGAAGGGAGACTCCAGATAGGGCAAGATATGACAAAATAACAATCTATAAATTATCAAGGGCTCATGAGGGAGGGGGGAGAAGAAAGGGAGGGGGAAAAAAGAGGACCTGATGTAAAGGGCTTAAGTGGAGAGCAAATGCTTTGAAAATGATTAGGGCAAAGAATGTACAGATGTGCTTTATACAATTGATGTATGTATATGTATGGATTGTGGTAAGAGTTGTATGATCCCCTAATAAATTGTACCCCAAAAAAAGAAAGAAAATGATTGGGGCAAAGAATGTACAGATGTGCTTTATACAATTGATGTATGTATATGTATGGATTGTGATAAGAGTTGTATGAGCCCCTAATAAAATATTTTTTAAAAAAAACCCAGTGGGGAGAAAGCTGATGGTGTCTGACTATCAAAGGACATACCATGTGGGGCCTTAAAGGCTTGAAAGTAATCAAGCGACCATCCCACATGAAAGAAACACACATGAAAGAAACACACCAGCCTGTGTGATCAATAGGTGCCAAAGGGATCAGGTATAAGGCATCAAGGCACAAAATATATCATTGTGAATGAGGGGGAGTACAGATTGGGGACCCAAAACCCTTCTTTGGGGACTTGGACATCCCCTTGCAGAAGGGATGCAAGGAGGATAAAAGCCAGTCAGGGTGCAGTGCAACAACAATGAAACATAAAACTCTCCTCTAGTTCTTAAATGCTTCCCCGCCCACCCCCACTATCATGATCCCAATTCTACCTTACAAATCTGGCTAGACCAGAGGATGTACACTGGTACAGATAGGAACTGTAACACAGGGAATCCAAGACAGATTGTCTCTTTAGGACCAGTGCTGAGAGTGGGGATACCGGGAGGGTGGATGGAAGGTGGGGTAGAAAGGGGGTACTGATTACAAGGATCTTCATATAACCTTCTCTTTGGGGGATGGATAAGAGAAAAGTGGGTGAAGGCAGATGTTGGACAGTGTAAGATATGACAAAACAATAATTTATAAATTATCAAGGGTTCATGAGGGAGGGAAGTAGAAAGGGTGGTGAAAATGAGCTGATATCAAGGGCTAAAGTAGAAAGCAAATGTTTTGAGAATGATTATGGCAACAAGTGTACAAATGGCCTTGACACGATGGATGTATGGAGTGTGATAAGAGTTGTATGAGATTCCAATAAAGTGATTAAAACACACACACACACCAAAAAACAGATCCAGTAAAATAAGATATGTCTACAAAGAATATTATGAAACAATGCGCCAGAATGTTATTACAGTGAAGGATGACAAGACTATGTCAGCAGAGAACAGTTGCTGGAGTAGAACATTATGCTTGGTAAATAAGAGGGTCAGCGAAAAAGTGGAATACTCTCAATGCAATGGATTGACACAGTAGCTGCAACAATGGGCTCAAACCATAGAAAAATTATGAGGGTAGTGCAGGACTACACAGTGTTTCTTTGTTGTTGTTGCTTTTAAATCATTTTATTAGGGACTCATACAACTCAACACAATCCATACATACATCAATTGTGCAAAGCACATTCGTGCATTCATTGTCCTCATCATTCTCAAAACATTTGCTCTCCAGTTAAGCCCCTGGCATCAGGTCCTCATTTTTACCCCTTCCTCCCTGCTCCCCCTCCCTCATGAACCCTTGATAAATTATAAATTATTATTATTTTTCATATCTTTCCCTGTCCAACGTCTCCCTTCACCCACTTTTCTGTTGTCGGTCCCTGAGGGAAGAGGTCACATGTAGATCCTTGTAATCGGTTTCCCTTTTCCAACCCACCCTCCCGGTATCGCAACTCACATCACTGGTCCTGAAGGGATCATCCACCCTGGATTCCCTGTTATTCTGGTTCCTATCTGTACCAGTGTACATCCTCTGGTCTAGCTAGACTTGCAAGGCAGAATTGGGATCATGATAGTGCTTGGGGGTGGGGGTGGGGGGGGGGAAGTAAGCATTTAGGAACTAGAGGAAAGTTGTATTTTTCATCGTTGTTGTGCTGCACCCTGTCTCTAGTGGCCTACAAATGGACTTTGGGTCTCCACTGCACACTCCCCACCTCATTCACTCTGGTAAGAGTTTTTGTTCTGATGATGCCTGATACCCAATCCCCTCAACACCTCATGATGGCATATGCTAAAGTGCTTCTTCTATGTGGGTTTTGTTGCTCCTGAGCTAGATGGCCGTTTCTTTATCTTCAAGTCTTTAAGACTCCAGACGCTATATCTTTTGACAGTCGGGCACCATCGACTTTCTTCACCACAGTTGGTTATGCACCCATTTGTCTTCAGTGATCGTATCATGCAGTTGAACACACAATGATAAAATTTTTTGTTTTTTGATGCCTGATAACTGATCCCTTCGGCACCTCGTGATCACACAAGCTGGTGTACTTCTTCTATGTGGGCTTTGTTGCTTTTGAGCTAGGTGGCCGCTTGTTTACCTTCAAGCTTTTAAAACGCCAGATGCTATCTCTTTTGATAGTCAGGCACCATCAGCTTTCTTCACCACATTTGCTTATTCACCCGCTTAGGCTTCATCGCTTGTGTTGGGAAGGTGAGCATCATAGAATGCAAATTTAATAGAAGAAAGTATTCTTGCATTGAGGGAGTGCTTAAGTAGAGGCCCAATGTCCTTCTGCTACCTAATACTAAACCTATAAATATATGCACATAGATCTATTTCCCCATCCTCATATATAAATATATTTGCATATATACATGTCTTTATCTAGACCTCTATAAATGCCCTTTGCTTCCAAGCTCTTTCCTCTATTTCCCTTGACTTTCCTCCTGTGTCACCACCATGCTCAGTCCCCACAAGGGTTTCAGCAATTCCTCTTTGTTACATTACCCTTGATCATGCCCTACCAGGACTCCCACACCCTCTTCACCACCAATTTGTATCACTTTTTTCCTTGTGCCTGGGTTTGTTAACACCACTTCCTTAACCCCCCGCCACTTTCCCCTCTCCCATGTCCCCCCTGGAACTGTCAGTCCCATTGTTTTCTCCTCCAAATTGTTCATACAGCCTATCTTATTTAGACAGACCTGTGGAGATAATAACATGCACAAAAACAAGACAGAACAAAACCAAGCAACAATGTACAACAAAACAACAACAACAAACCAATGACAAAAACAAAACATGACAAGAAAGAAAAGCTTGTAGTTAGTTCAAGAATCATTTGTTGACCTTTCAGAGTGTTTTCCAGTCCAGTCTGTTGGGACACCATGCTCTGACCCCAAAGTCCACCTTCAGCTTTACCTGGGGACCTCGCTGCTCCATTCCCTTGCTGTTCTGTTGCACCACCTTAGTGTTTTGCCTCGGTGTGGCAGGAATAGATCAGGTACAATTCCCACACTGTGCCTCTGGGGTTGTCCCCTGTAGGGCTATGGGTCAGTGAGGGTCGTCATGTCTAATGGTGGGGTTGGCTATTTGAGCCTCTCTGGACTCGCTGCTCTAATTGGGATCATCATCCTCAAGGCCTTGTGGGCCAGGATATGCTCCACTCTCTCCTCCTCCCCCTTCTTCAGCACTTGTGTGCTCTGATCAGATATTTCCCTCTCCCAAAGCTGCAGATTCAATGCCATCTTTTGAAATAAATTCTTCTGGGGTGAGGGGCAGGTGTCCACTTACTATATGAGATTGGAGCCGGCACCCCCAGACCTCTCCACTGGTTCCCTACTCCTCGCCAGCATGTTGCATTCACATCTTGGAGCATTGGGTTGAAGTCTGATCCTTCTTTCCCGACAGTGTTTCCTTGTGTTGTGCATGGGGTTGCTTTAAGTCAGAAACTTATTCAATGGTACCTAAGAACAACAAGAAACCCAAAGAGACCTACACAAGTGGAATAATAGCCCTCATGGATAAGAAAAGTCAATATCATATAAATATAAATGTCACTGAAAACAATTTTAATCACACCAAAATAATTGCGAAGTAGCAACTTTATGCTATATAGAAATGTTAAAAGTAAATATCAACTTCATACGAACAGGGAAGATATACACGATAAGCAATGAACTGCAAAAACAAGAAGAATGAAGTAAGAGACTTTCCACTACCAACCTCAAAAAACATTAAACAGCCACAGTAGTTAAAACTGCCTGGCACTTTGGAAAAGTATAGAAAACCCTTCAACACAGGACTTAAAAGATATTGAATGGGAAAGAATCTTATGCTTCAACCAATGGTGATTGCAAATTGGATCTCCATCTGTAGAAGAGTAAAACAAGATCCATGCCTCATCCCATGACAAAAGCTAGCGGAAGATTGATGGGGAAAAAACCACAAAACTAAACATAGTGGGTGGAAGGAAGAATTAAAGAACTAAAGGAATGGTGTATGTTTCATAGGTGCTGCACTGCACGCTGCCTGGTCCGTCCCTCCCTTGTGGCCTTTCTGTGAGATGTCTAAGTGTCTACAGATAGGCTTTGGGTCTACACTCTGACCCCCCTCACTTGCATCGATATGCTTGTTTGTTTTAGGTTTTAAAATGCCTGATACCTGATCCTGTCAACACTTCATGATCACACAGGCTGGTGTATTTCTTTCATGTGGACTTTTTTGCTTCCTAGCTAGATAGCTGCTAGTTTATCTGCAAGCCTCTAAGATCCCAGATGTTTTATCTTTAATAGCTGGGCACCCACTGCTTCATTCATTTGCTTATGCACTCATTTTGTCTTCACCGATTGTGTCCGGAAGGTGAGCATCACTGAATGCCATATTATTAGAACAAAGTGTTCTTTCGTTGAGGGGGGTGATTGAGTAGAGGCCCAATGTTTGTCTGCTACCTCAATACTTAACATATAAGTATATGTATACATAAGTATATGTACATATGTCTATGTCCCTATCATTATATAAAAATATATTTACATCTATATAACTCTATAAATTTATAACTGTATTTATAAATCTATAAAAGTACTTTCCCTCCCAGTTCATTCCTCTAGCTTTTTTTATTGTAATTTTCTTGCAAGTTTCTATTCTTAGATGATAAGAAAAAATATTTTTAAATAGATGGATATAATGGCATGCTAATGTTTTTATGCTCTTAATAAATTAACAATGAATACTTGATGGAAAGGTGAATATAACTTTGTTACTCCCATGCATATCAATCACCTTGATAGAGACATCTGGAGAATACTAAAAACTGGTAACATATAAGCAAGTAGTTTTTAGTATTAATAAGGATGGCCAGTATTAACACATGGATATTAATAAACTGGCTTTCCCAAAATACAGGTCTGTACATGGCATTATGAATAAGTTTTGATCAATAAGACTGGGGAAGAGCTCAAGTAATCTGTACCTTTGAAAATCTTTGTAATTAATAAGGTTTCATGGCTAGTAAGGAATTATTGCTTTAGAGCAGTGGTTCTCAACTTCCTAATGCTGTGACCTTTTAATACAGCCCCTCATGCTGTGGTGACCCCCAACCATAAAATTATTATCATTTTAAGCATGTTATTGGGGACCTGTACAACCCTTATCAGAATACATACATACACCCACTGTGTCAAGCACATTTGTACATTTGTTGCGATGATCATTCTCAAATATTAGCTTTCTACTTGAGCCCTTGATATCAGCCTCTCATTTTTCCCTCTCCTTCCCCACTTCCCCTCGCTCATGAACCCTTGATTATTTATAAATTATTATTCTTTTGTTATATCTTACACTGTCCGATGTCTCCCTTCACCCACTTTTCTGTTGTCCATCCCCCAGGGAGGAAGTAATATGTAACTCCTCATAATCGGTACCCCCTTTCTACCCCACCTGCCCTCCACCCTCCTGGTATCACCACTTTCAGCACTGGTCCTGAAGAGATCATCTGTCGTGGGTTCCCTGTGTTTCCAGTTCCTATCTGTATCAGTGTATATCCTCTGGTCTAACCATATTTGTAAGGTAGAACTGGGATCATGATAGTGGGGGTGGGAGGGGAGGGAGCACTTAAGAACTAGAGGAAAGTTGTATGTTTCATCGTTGCTGCACTGCACCCTGACTGGCTGCTCTCCTCCCTGAGACCCTTCTATAAGGAGGTGTCCAGTTGCCTAGATGGGCATTGGGTTTCCACTCTGCACTCACCCTCATTTAAAATGATATGATTTTTGTTCTTTTTGCCTGATACCTGATCACGTTCACACCTCGTGGTCACAAAGGCTGGTATGCTTTCTCCATGTGGGCTTTGTTTTTTTCTGAGTTAGATGGACACTTGTTTATCTTCAAGCCTTTAAGACCCCAGATGCTATATCTTTTGCCAGGCGGGCATCCTCAGCTTTCTTCATCACATTTGCCTATGCACACATTTGTCTTCAGTGATTGTGGTGGGTAGGTATGCATTATGGAATGCCAATTTAATAGAACAAAGCGTTCTTCCATTGAGTAAGTACTTGAGTGGAGGTCCAATGTCCATTTGCTGCTTTAATACTAAACCTATAAATATTCCCCTCCCCCCACTATCATGACCCCAGTTCTGCATTACAAATCTGGCTGTATCAGAGCATGTACACTGGTACAGATGTCTGTACCAGTTTTCCCTAAGAGGTCTGGACACATGGAATCCAGGAAAGATAAGCTCCCCAGGAAGAATAATGGGAGTAGCGATACCATGAGGGTAGGGGGAAGGCAGGGGGAGAAAGGGGAAACCGATCACAATGATCGACATATAACACCTCCCACCCAGGGTGAAAAGCAACAGAAACATGGGTTAAGGGAGGCAGCATAAAATAATAATAATCTATAATGTATCAATAGTTCTGAGGGTGGGAAGGTGGGGGGAGGGAGGGCAAAAATGAGGAGCTGATGCCAAGGGTCAGAGTAGAAAGAAAATGTTTTGAAAAGGATGATGGCGACACATATACAGATGTTCTTGACACAATGTTTGGATGGATTGTTATAAGAGCTGTAAGAGCCCCCGATAGCATGATTTAAAAAAAAACCCAAACATCAATCCAGAGCTACAAAGATCATCAGTGGGAACATAGGTACAAACTTAAGGGCCCAGTTGCAAGGCATGCACATATTATCAAATATTTTAGAGGAAACACACACAATGGAAGACAAAATAAATGGTTAGTCTTACTTACAATAAGACCCATATGTGCATCAAAACATTCAATAAGAGAACAAAATGTTTTCCACAGACTAGAAAACAATCCTAAGCAAGGACACAATGGCCAACTTAAATCTAAAATCTAGAGAATGCTGTAATACCACAATAAAAAACAAATAACTCAATCATAAAGGCAGCAAAACCCATAGTTAATTAAAAGAGACATTCAAATAGCAAAAGACATGAAAACAATATTCACAAACATTAGTCATAAAGGAGATGCAGATTTTTTAAAAAAGTGATATCATGTCACACTGACAATGATAGCCCAATTAAAAAGAAAACCCAAAAAACCCTACTGGAGACGAAGCAGGGAGATTGGGACTTTCACCCACTGGACTGATGGTTCTGTCCAATGGCTCTGCAAACCTATCTGGTAATGCTACAAGCAAATATTACACACTACAAATAAATGGGATAAGAAATTGCATACCATCCATCAACAAGTTTTGTGGGTTTATATCCTAAAAAAGTAAAATCGCATATCGCAGACAGACCTATGCACTTCCATGCTCATCAGAGCACTGTTCACAGTATCAAGAAATTGGAATAATCCCAAAGACTCTCTTTAGAAGATTGGATAAAGAAACTTTGGTACATACACACAATGGAATACTACACATGTCTAAAACTGCTGGAGAAAACACAAAGCACATTATGACTTAGACCTGTAGAAAATTTTAATGAGTGAAACTGGACAATCACAAAAGAACAAATGTTGTATCAGACCACTGTCAGCATAAACAGCAACAGAGCCTGACAACTCTGCTAAGATCATGTAAACATTTAATACGACATCCCAGGCAATGTTGTAACATGATTCTCTAACTATGTACTAGGTATCGCTCTCTCATTTGTTCATCTAAAATTTTAAAAGACTAAGCAAAACAAAATAAGAAAACAACAACAAACATTTCTGTAGTAGAGGATCCACCTCAGTTGGGATATGTTGTCATCTAGCAGGAAATGGAAAGGGGCAAATAGCTTCTGACAGCATCCCAGGATTACTTCAATGTACTAGAATCTCCGAACTACTCTGTTGAACTTAAAGCTGAAACTTGCTGTTGTGGGAGGCACAGATGACTGATATCCCGAAGTCTTGGGCTTCAGGGTATGATCCAAGATTTTCAAATGGAAAAGCCAAGATCAGAGGAGGGAATGGTATTAGAGGTTCAATTCAGTGGCTATCAGTGTTGAAGTTCTCTTGGTTGTGGACAGCAGAGACTCCAAGCTTCTAGTGAAGTTCTGTTGTTTTTCTTCCTCTCTTGGCTTTGAGGTCACCAGGAAAAAACAGATGCTTACAGATGTTTGTTCCGCACTTGTTTTTTTCCGCACTCCCAGGTACATTCCAGGTTTATTATATTTGATGACTGTAAGTTTTGTGTGGAGCTTTGCTAAAGGGAGGGGTGATTAATCTGACCCTCTGACTTCATCATTCTTAAGGAAACATTGTGAACGAGGTCTGAGGTGTTGCCTTACAAACATCCATGTTTATACCCCAGTGGCAATATAGGCCCAGAAGAAATTCCTGACCCTCTTCCAGGATAGATCTTCTTTTTTACCTCATCCATTTCCCCCTCAGTTACTGTAGTTTACCACATGTGACCATAACTTATTGTTTGGAACCTTTAGCTTGTACATCTAGGCATTGATATCTTTTTTTTTTTTTGCATTGATATCTTATGGACAAGAGGGTCTATTTTCCGGGGAAAAAGGTATATGGTATCCTCTTTTCCCCTTGGTGTCTATGTGGTTTAACCAATATAGTATACTGGCATGATAAGAAATTATATTTTCCCAACTATTATTTGACAGCTAGTTCCCCTGGGACATTCATATCTGCCGCTCAGGTATATTTACAATAAAAGACACGCACAATGGCATGTTACTCTGCTAATGACATCCAGCCTAGCCCAGTCCTTCAGCTACAGGAGAGAATACAGCCTCAACAGCCGTAGGATGCCCAGCTCCCCCAATTCACCGGAACGGCGTGATTCTGCATAAGTCCCACTGGAACTGCTGATCTGAGTGAGCTTCGCTTGTTGCAGTATTAAAAAGGAAAAGAAAATGTGGTGAACAAGAGAGAGAAACAATGTGTGATGCTTTCCTCATCAGGATGTCTTTGCGTTTGCATGTTTCCAGTGCAGCTGGTGGGCTCTGGGAGACTTGAGGCAGACTAGGGCACCCCTGGATTCTCCTGCCCAACTTGTGGATTGGCCACCAGCGGTTAGGACACGGATTTCACTGCCAGTTCCCTGTAGGGGCTGAAGTGAGTAACAATTGCTGGTCCTTATGGTGATTCCCTAGCCTACATATACACTGGGAGTAGCTGATTGACAGTCAGAAGTAATGCCAAGAACATACTGCATCTTCAAATGGACAGCCTCAATGTTGGTAACACAACCTTCTATTCCAATAATGGAGACAGGGTAAAGTAAATCTGTAAGCGTCTGGACAGAAACCTCCCTACAGGAAGGTTTGGACTTCAGGGATTGCTGAGGGCTCTCAGCCAGGACTCAGTTCTGGCAGACAGGCTGGAGGGGGGTTAAGAGCTGGCTGCCTGTCAGTGTCTCCATCTTACAGTTTCCCTTGGAGCTTCTCTCGATGTGAGGGTTTGTATCAACCACTGAATTAGAAACTTTGCATTGTAAGGGGAGGAAACAGTCTCCTATTTCCAAAGAGCAGAAGGACACATATGGAGTCAGATACACACAGAGGGCACAAGGAAAACATGGGGGATCTTTCAACCATGATGCAAATCTGTCCCCAGTAAGGGTATTGGGAGGCAAGGGCAGCTGGAATTTCCTAGAAGTTAGCTCAGTCCAGGATGAACCAGCAAGCACATCTCAGTGTCCTCAAGCCATAGTTGGGCATCGGAGCTGTCTTGTGTATTTCAAAAACTCTTGTATCTTAATCCCCTTAACAAGTACAGACACTGACAGGGAATCAGGACCAAAGAGGCGATGGGTTTCGGAGGACACATTTGAGGGCCTGGAGCATTGTGCTACCTTGTGTAGAGTGAGGAGAGGTGCTTTCACTGAGCAAACCTCATCTACTGTTTGCCTTGTGCCGTGGATTGCATTGGCCCCACCCCCTCACAAATGTTTACAAATGACACGTGTCAGATTTCATAGGAGCATATTAATTTAAGTAGGTGTATTTAATTATAATTTAAACATAAATGTAATTCAATAATTAATATAATTTAAATGTCACTTTATTTCCATTTCAACATTCACCTACGCACAATGCTGTGAGCTGAGTCCAAAGGAGAGATCCAGGTGTTGGAACAAATGCTTCCCTCTCGGCCTGGATGCATTCCAGGCCTCCAGCCAGGGCAGCTTGCCAGACCGATGGAAGTGCCTTCCTGAAACAGGGGTCACCATCCATGCATTAAGATTTTCAAACAGGCACGCCATGGGTTCTGGGATGAAACCTTCTCCTCCATGTTATTTCCTAGCTATAAAATCAGACAACAAAACAAAAATAAAAAGTTGTAATTTTAATCTGCAAAGTTTTATACCTGTTTACTGTACAATCATGGCATCCACATTCGGAGATGGAGGTGACCTGGACTAGTGTGCAGCTCCATTACAGTGTGAACCTTAAATTGTCCCGCCAACCACCAGCAACAGATGTCATGAGCTGCGTGTGCTAGAATGACCAGGTTCAAGTAAAGCCATGCCAGTCTGTGTGTGCAAGCTGAATGAATCTAATGCACTCCCAATGAAAAATATTATCATGTCATTTGCTTGAAATCTTAGATTTTGGTGAACCTCATGAGTATTTTTTGCAAAACTTTTGTTTATTCTCCTTAGCAAAATCTGGTTCAAAAAATCCAAGTGACCACCACCTTGTACTTGGATTTCTGCGTTGTTAAAATACATATTAGTTCAGATATACAAACAATCATTCTGTAACTTAGTGCTGTCAACTGTGAGAATGGAGAAAAATCCTTCTGATGGTGTATATAAATGAGAAAATAATCTAGATGGGAGTTAAAATTAAAAATATATATATATTTAGGGATAGTGCTACTGAGTTCCTGGTCAATAACATTATATATATGATGTTATACATATATATTCCAAATGAGATGATCTATGAATTTTGGTGATAAATTCAAGGTTGAGATCCCTGAGCAGTTATCAAGGGGTCACACGTAAAGGACAAATAGAGAGGCACACTTTGGTTGGAAATGCTCCCATTTCAGGTGAGCCAGAGTCCCCTGGGCAAGGGACATTTAGAACAGTCTGCACTCATTCCTACATTTTGAGAATCTGAATGGACCTCATTTAACCCAGAGTGCTTTTTGGGTCTGAGGCTGGTGTATTTTGGTTCAAGATCTGAAATATCGTTTATGGATCTTATTCTTACTTTGCCCTATCTACTAAACAAGTGTTTCCCACTTCTTGCTCTGAATAATCTCTTTACTCAGATTCATGACCCTTGAAATAGTGCCCACCTTTTCTAGGTGGCAACTTCTTCCCCGAGACATTATGACACATGAATCACTGTACTGACACCGAGACACTCTGCCACATGAATCACTGTACTGACACCGAGACACTCTGCCACATGAATCACTGTACTGACACCGAGACACTCTGCCACATGAATCACTGTACTGACACCGAGACACTATGACACATGAATCACTGTACTGACACCGAGACACTATGACACATGAATCACTGTACTGACACCGAGACACTATGACACATCAATCACTGTACTGACACTGAGACACTCGGACACATGAATCACTGTACTGACACTGAGACACTCTGACACATGAATCACTGTACTGACACCGAGACACTATGAGACATGAATCACTGTACTGACACTGAGCTTTTCCTTAGGCATCTTGCACTGGGATATAGTGTGTGCGTTGCTTGTAAGATCCGTGGGTTTCTGATGATCGTGGCCCAAGGTGGGGAAATCCCTGGCTGATTAACAGTAGTAGGTGGCCAAAATCTACTAGAGACATCCTGCCAGACTCGGCAGGTCATAAAATACAGAGACAGAAGTGGAGGGCAACCTCTGGTGCCAGCATCTGGCATGCGGCTTCCTGACCTTAAGAATTTGGACTGAAGGGCACCCACCAGCACGTAAACCATTTCAACCACGGTCATGGGTTTCTGTTGGACGTTGCGGTAATTTTCAGAGCCCAGAAACATGAGAGGATATAATCAAGGGAGAAGAGGGTGGAAAATAGCCCTGAATGGCTTCCTGGAAGAGTTGAATATTTGAGGCATCATTAATCCCCAACTCCTTGGAATATGTCTGGCATTAATTCTTCTAAAACATATATTCCCACATAGAAAAACTACCAAGGACTTTGAGGAGGTTGATTAAGAGGCATTTTTAGATCCCTTGAGTTAGAAATACCTCAGTCCTTGGGTTTGCACCAGAAAGAATTCACACCGAAGCCTAGTTTGTGATCAAAGTGAATTTTATTTTTATAAAGGATAGAAACCGTTTTCAGGTGTTAGAGTAAATTGAACTAAAGAGAGAGCGAGAGCAGGAGCAAGATAACACGGCACAGCTGCTGCACCGGACCACAACCAGGCTGCTCTGAACCGTGTAGTAGCCGCTGGGAGAGAGCCATGATCTCAACGTTTTTGGCTTTTTCAAGGGAGGCGTGGTCGATGATACTGGTTAACCCCATTGGCTGAATTAAGCCCACCTGGCCTAGATGGCGTCCCACCCAGGTGTACCGGCTTCCTCTCCCAAAGTCCTGAATGTGAGCATGCCCTCTAGCCTTAAGCAGCTTCCAACTTCCTGTAAGGGCAGCGGGAGGCTTTGGCATGTAGAGGGCCAGCCCTCAGTTCTGCCTCTAGCTACCTCACAGCATCAGGGTCTAAATAAGGAATGGGTTTTGGAGAGTGTGGGCCAATGATGATACTCTGGGGTGGACCTGATGGTTTCAAGGAACTCTGTACTGTCCAGTCCTCGACACACAGGACATACGGGAGCCTCAGTCAGGGCAGGAGCAATGAAGGCTGGAGGGAGAGAATACTGGGCTCAGAAATGCTGGGTTTCCCTTTGACCATTCACACACACCTCTTAGGAAAAATGATCTCTTATTACAGACTAACACACAAATGAGTTCAAAAGAATTACCCTACAATGGACTTAGAAGAAACAAAAAAGCCTCTATTGATAAACACAGGGTTCCCTCCTATGCAAATCCTTCTTCAGACACTAGGTTGAAATCCCAGCCTTGGGCACTGAAGGCTATCAGTTCTCTTTGGACAGGCCTGTGGGTCCCTTGGGAAAGCACAGCTGTGGTCTAAAGATGCCATTGCTGTGTGTTCTCCTGTGCCTGATGACAGTTCCCCAAGGTGAGGGTCTCAGAGATCAGTGTGGAGTCTATGGCGATGGTTGTGACTGCAAGTGACGGACGGATTCCAATTATCTTTATTTATAGGCATCCTGCCCCTGGTGCAGCTTCAGGAGTCGGGTCCAGGATTGGTGGAACCCTCCGAGAAACTGTCCCTCACCTGTACTGTCTCTGGTTTCTCCATCACCAGCATTGGTTATGATTGGAACTGGATCTGCCAGACCTCAGTGGATGGGATACAGAGATTACGATGGTGATACAGATTATAACCCGTCCTTCCAAAGCCAACTCTCTATCACCAGAGACACATCGAAGAATCAGTTTTCTCTGCAGCTGAGCTCCGTGACTGCTGAGGACACAGCTGTGTATTACTGTGCAAGGATCACAGTGAGGGGAAGTCAGTGTGAGCCCAGACACAAACCTCCCCTGCAGGGGAGACATTGGGCAGCGGGGGGCTCACAGGTCCCACAGGACACACACACCCAGCCCTAGACAGGCACATGTGAATGACAGGGAAGATTTCCTGTTGAAATTAGGGCTTCCTCTCTTACATCTTAGCATCTCCAGGGACAGTTTTCCTCCTCCCACCCCACCCCCAGAGTTTCTCCTCACTGCAGGCTTGAATGGAGGAAAAAATATTAAAGTGACTCTGAAACTTCATACTCTTCCTGGATGACCCATTTTTCTTCTCGGCAAACAGATTACCATGGTCGTTCTCATCCTCTCTGTTACTCAAAATCTGTAGACAATGAAATACAGGCATGTACACATTCATGAGTGCAGAGCACGATTTCAATTGCTCTGAGCTCACTGATCTATTACAGCCCCTGGTTAGGACTCTGGAGGTCTCTCTGACATGCTCCCTGTGCACTGTGGGTAGTAACTGACTAAAAATCTCTAAGTCTGAGAAAATAATTGAGGTGACTTTGGGGGTTAAACATGTGACATATCCTTCGTGATGCTTTCTCCCCACTGTGTCCCTTGATGCAGAAACAAGTGTTCTAGGCACAGAGGGGAACAGCTGAACAGGAATGAGCTGTCTGGTTCGAGGACTCCTTTGTAAGATTACTCATTGAAGTCCCAAGGAAGGGAACACATGTTGGAAAGAAAACTTTAATTTCCAAAAGATAGAAAATGTATCACAAGAGGAGGACATTGCAGGCTCATATCGCAGAATGTTTTTAGAACTGAGAATAACGTGACTTCTCACGTATTTTGAACCTGTGATAAGGGGAACTGGTTTCTAGAGAAAGTACATCCTGTTTGGTAGAGTGTCCACAAAACAGAGGAAAACGCTCAGTTAGAATCACAGACACAGTGGCTGCAAACATGGTCTCAAACTTAAGAGCAAGTGAGGATGGTTCAGGACTTGGAAGTTTACGTATTTCCTGTGAGACATTATGAGTAAAAGTGACTCAGAAACACCCAACAACATCTTTGATGGCGTGAGGTACAGAATATTGAGATTAATTTTGGTCAGCTAAGTGTAATTACCTAATATAATCACATATTATACCATTTTAAAATTTTAAAAATGTTAAAATTATTTAACATTTAAAATTCAATACATATAACATTCCTAATTAAGTTACAGCTACATGCTTTTCAATTAGAAAAACAATGTGTAATAAATAAGTAGTAAATACATATGCAAATAAAGGTTATTTACAACACCACTATCCCTGATGGCATAGTGGATTTCACATTGGGATGCTAAGTGCTAGGTCAGCAGTTCAGAATCACCAGCCACTCCATGGGAGACAGATGAGGCTCAAAAAAAGATTCACAAGATTGTAAATTATAGTCCAAATAATAATTGTAATCCAAATGCAGAGGAGGAAATAATATCAGAGCTTAATTGTGAGATTCTGGCATGCAGAAGGCCACGGAGGACAGTGGAAGTTCAAAATCCATGTGCAGGATCTCCACAGGGAATACACCTCCTGTGATTCCCTCTCACCGTAACTGAGGGATGGAAGAAGGTGGTGATCAGAGAGTATTGGAGAGATGACTGTAGGAAATCAAAATGACACATCTGACTTGGATGATTAGCAACTTGTCATTCACTTGATCTCCCCTTTGATATACTTTGTGCTGAATCTGGGTTTTAACATTTTATGGGTTTATTTTTAAACATTTAGGGGTTTATTTCTGCTATGTTTGTCATTGTTGGTAGCGTTTTTGATTCTCATATATTTTATATGTTTCTTAGTTTATGAAGCACAGGGTGGGTGACTCTACAGAGTCAATAACTAGAATAAGGGTAATGGGAGCTTCAGCAAGAGAGGTGGGGGAGGTAACAGAAAGGAGTTCAAGAAGGAAGAACATGTTTTCTGATTGTACAACACTGCTTCATATGATTTAACTATAGATGGGAAGATGTCTGGATTAGGTCCTAATAAAAGGGTTTTTGTTTGAAAGAAATAACATTTTAAAACATAGTAGCTGTGGAACAAATGTTTTAAAGCATTTTCATTTTGAATAATCTCAAAATTCATTTTAATAAACTAATATTGCAAATTAAATAAGAAATCTAACATTGATATAATGTTATCTACTTAATAAAAAATTGCCAATTTCTCAATTAAAAAAAAGTTTTACGGTGCGTAAAACTCTAAGGAGCAGATCTACTCTGCTCTAGACAGTCACTATGATTCAGAATTCACTTGGTGCCAGTGAGTTATGTTGTGTTTCCAATTTGAATCTTATTTTGGTTGCTTATGTCCATTAGTTTGTTTTCTGTATTTGGTTGAATCATATTTAATACGATTGTCAGGAATTGATCTTTTTTCCCCATTACCTTGGTCTCCATAGAATCGCCTACATTGTGTTTTAGATTAATGATGCCATCTTTTTCTGTCGCATCACTGATGGTATTATTTATAATATCTTTATTAACATGTTAATGGTTTTCCTTTTAAATATATTTTTGTCTGTGCTTCAATTTACAAGGTAGCTTAGTGAAAATAACCTTATTCTTCCTTCCATCTGTATTTTTCCCTTCTTTTGTAGTGTAAGGACGACTTAACAGTGTATTTCTGTTAAACCAATGCCTGAGGTCACCAGCAAAAGCACAGCTTACACACAGGCATTGGATGCAACAGTTGTTTGCTCACACAGAGAAGAGACCGAAGCAGCTCATCATCAGGAGTGGGCTCCAGTCCCCACAGCCAGTGGTTTCACTCAGCAGCCAGTGCTGCAGTTGAACAACAGTGTTCCCTCCTCACCAGCAAAGATAGAGAAGTAGGGTTGTGCTAGGAGGTGGAATCTCCTGGAAGGCAGTGAGATGGTTTTGTTGTTGTTGTTTTGTATATTCCGTGTAATGTGAATAACAGTCAGGTTGGGGAATGCTAGCATGTGTTCAGAAGAAGGTAGAGGAGGTATGCTGTAGGACGCCAGCTCATAAAGAGTGTATTTGGATCCAGAAGCCTTGGGAAAGGCAGTCAGAGAGCAAGGTCATCACATTCCAGGAGCCAGACTGACACATTTGGTCCTAAGACCTAAGCACACCTGGGTCTGTTATGGACTCTGGGGAAGGACAGCAGACTGCACTTGAACTGCCTGCTTCCTCAATTTCCGAATCTTACTGGGGTTTATCTCAGATGTATATTGGCATTGGGGTTAACATTATTGAATTTTTGCTTTGTTTTTCTGTTTTACATTAGATGAAACGTGGAATTTATGAACATATAGACATAGCTAAGACAATAAGGGATTCTGGGGCCTGTAGTAGGGGGTGGCGTGGATAAAAGGGAACTGATGCCAAGGAGTTCAAGAAGGAAGAGAGTGTTTTGAAACTGATTTTGGTAACAATTATACAATACTGTTTGATGCACTTGAACTACGACTTGATAATATTATTAGCACCAAATAAAATGGTTTTAGAGGAAAACTAAGAAAATAACTAAAATATTAAATACTATTCCATTACTAACAAGTTTTAATTTCATATTTCTGGCTTATATAACAATCTTCTATAGTTCAATATTTTCACTAGTTTTTTGAAGTGTTGTTCCCGTAAGACTTTCCATCAGTTTCTGATTATGAAGGAAAAAGTTATCTTTCATTTTTAACTTATTTTTTCTCATGGTACATGTACAGGCAATCAAATAATATTTTCAACATTCTTCTCATGCATAACTAAGTGGCATTAGATTGTCATTATGCTCAACAATTGCCAAAAACTGTAAAATTTCCTATCACACACATCACAGAAACCCATAAAAAAGAATTCTGACTTGACAATTTCCTCCTTAACATGGAATAAATAACTTTATTACTTTCTTGCTTCAATTATTTCAATAGAAGCCTGCTTTAAGGGCCTTTCTCTTCCTGTGGAAAGACTGAAAGCTAAACTCTGCTCCGTACCTCCCTTGTCTTTCAGGCAAATCTCTCTCTTAATCAGTATTTTATTGTGGAATGCATCTCAATATCGTATCTGTATAAATATCTATGTCTATAGATCATACTTCCTTCCGCTGTACCGAATTCAGATTGTCTGCAAGTTGTAGCACTCTCTACCTCCAAAGCTGTTCACAGTGAGGGAGGGTCAGTGTGAGTCCAGACATAAAACTAACCTCAGGGAGAAAGCGGACCTGCAGGGATGTTAAGAGCCACCAGCTTTGGGCCAAGAGAAGAAAGAAGTGAGGGCAGGAGCATGGATGAGGGACTGCAGTGCCGGGTCGGCTAGAACTGCTGTGCTGACCACTATGGTAACTCTACGGCCCAGGGCAGGAAACCTGCGGAGACAGTGCCAGGTAACACTCCTGACCAATAGCGTGAAAGCTTAGGGCCAGAAAAAATGTTGCTGTGGGACCCACAGAAGTTGGAGGACAGTGTGAGGTCAGGGAACACCTCTCCTGTAAGTGATGGGATGCTGTCAGCAGGGCGCTCTCTGAATACACTGAGCCCAACACCCACCCGGTACTAATTCATGGAAGAAAATGGAATTTCTTTTTATTTTTGTGGTTTCTTTTAGCCTCACAAATGACCCTGATGTTAGGAAACCTTTTCATTCCAACTCTAAATAGAGAATATAACATTGAAGTACCTTTTACTTCTTTCCAAATACTGTGAAATAAAACAGGGGAAAGAAGAATTTGGGATGACATACACTTGTTTCCCTGTGTGTTCAGATGGATGAAAGATTCAGGTGACCCCAGTCTTGATTCCAAACATGAGGATAGAGATGGTCTTTAATTTCAATAGATCATTTGGGTACTTTCGACGGGAATGCACATAAAGTTACACTGAACTTGAAATCTGCACAGATGTGCATATGGTTGGTAGAGTGAAGACCTCATAGGACTGTGTTCTCCCAAGGACTCCACCAGCATCGCGTTTCTCATCTGAGTGCCAGAGCTCTGGGCTCCATTCGGCCCTGTCCACCTTTACATACAAGTGCACCTCCCACATGCAAATACCAGCCCCGTGAAACAGCAGCGCGCATGTACTGAAAGTCCTATTCCTTTTCACCCGGAGAGCATTTTCTGGGTGTGACGAGTCTTATCCACAAGAACACGAATTGTGTGTGGGCTTCCTTTTCTGGTGGTGACTCCGGGAGGTAAGTGCTTCAGGCACTCCTACATGAAGTCTAGGGTGGCAGCATCGCAGCCCAGGACTCTGTTTCTCTTCATCCCCAGGTGTCCTGGCCCAGGTGCAGCTACAAGAGTCAGGCTCTGGACTGGGGAAGCCCTCACAGACCCTGTCTCTCACCTGTGCTGTCTCTGGATTCTCTTTAACCAGCTATGCTGTGCACTGGATCTGCCAGGCTCCAGGAATGGGACTGGAGAGGTTTGGTGTAATAGATACTGATGGGGGCAGAAAGTATAATCCAGCTCTCCAATCCCTAGTCAGCATCACCAGGGACACCTCCAAGGGCAAAACTTATTTAAAACTGAGCTCCGTGCATCCTGAGGACACAGCACTGTATTACTGTGCCAGACACACAGAGATGGGAATTCGGTGTGAACCCAAACACAAAACTTAGTACATCAAGTCATGGTTTTAGGAGACGTGAAAGAGATAAGTCAGCGATGTTTTCCTCTCAAAAGCTGTAGTTTCCCCACCTTGTCAGCACCTCTCTATGGACCACCAAGCACAGACTCTAGGGAACCTTCATGTATCTGAACTTGCCTTCTTCTCATTGGAATGGGCTTTGTCGATTTGACCATTTATTGAAAGGCAGACTTCAAAGTAATAGTTATCGGTTCAATCTGTTGACAATTCAGGGAAATAACTAGTCCTGTTTTTTTGTCAGTTAGAAATATTATTTTAAAAAAACCCAAACTGACTGCCATTGAGTTGTTGATAATTTATAGTGACGCCCATGTGGGTTTCTGAGATTCTAACTGCTTATCGGAGAAGAAAGCCCTGTCTATCTTGTTTGGAGTGGGCACTGGTATGCAGATCTCAGCCCAACACATAACCACTATGTCACTAATGTGAGTATAAAAATATTAATGCAGGAAAAATTTCTCAAGTGAGCTCCAAATTTTCTCCAAGCGATCAGATGGATGTTCAGTGTTTTCATTCCAGTGAACACTCACAAGTGTAGGTTTATGTAATAAATTTAACTTAGAATGATCTAAATAATACTGAATATGTTGAATTGTTATTGAGTTGGCTTCAACTCGCAGAGATCCCAGGTACAACAGGAATAGATACTGCCCGGAAGTGCACTGTGCTCACAGTGATTCCTCCGTTTGGACTCACCATAGCAGACTTTGTGACAATCCAGCTCCTGGAAAGACTGTCTTTTTCACCGACTCTAATTTACCAAGCATAAGACCATTCTCCGGGTTGTGGTGCTCCTACCGACATGTTCAAATGAAGGAGATAACGTCTGACTTGAATGCTTCCAAGAAGCCAGATGTGCTTATTCCAAGACAGACCTGTTTGTCCTTCAGGCAGCCCACAATACAGTTAATATTATTCTCTAACACCATAACCCAAGTGCATCAATTCTTTTGATATTTCTGGTAGGGTATTTGACCTTTCTTAGAGTCACTCTTAGTTATCCCAATTGTGGCAGCTGTTTCTGACACTACAGATACTGTCCAGGGTTGCTACAGAAAACACACAATATATAGGACAGCATACTCTACGTATGCGACAATGAATACTCAAGGAGCAAAAAATAGCAGTAGCACTGATGTTGAAGAAATCTATATGGTGTCTTAACACTGGACAATATGAACAGGAATGTTCGTCTTCAGAATATTAAGTTGATGCATGTAAGTTATGCTCAGGAGAACCTGGACCAAAAAAGTATGTGGCACAATGATTAAATGCTCAACTTTGAGCCAAAAGGTTGGCAGTTCAGAACCATCCAGTGACTCCCCTGGTTAAAGACCTGCTAACTTTCTGCCATCAGTATTTCAGAAAAGAAAATCCTATTCAGACAGTTCTTCTCTTTCACGTTAAACTTCTTTACGAGTCTCTAACAACCATCCTGCGCCCATGTAACTTTGGATGCTTAAAGCTCTATAAATATGTAGACATGTGCTACCAATAATTACCCAAGACACAGTGAACTTCAACGTAAGAGCAATGATAAAGACAGTGAATTCTGTTACATATTTCCCTTTGTTAGGTGTGTTTTCCTGCATAAAACACATACGATTTCCCAAGCACTGTTATTTAACCTGGGAAGAATGTTGTGTATTTTGATTTCTTTTTTATTATGTTAAGTGCCACAGAGTCAGTTCCTATTCTCAATGCCTCTCTCAGCATCATAATTGCAATGGATATTTTGAGCTCATTGAAACAGCCATTGTGTCAATCTATCTCATCAAGGGCCTTGGTCTTCATTGATGTCCTACTTTATCATGGTTGATATCTTTTTGAAGTGACAGGAATGATAACTTTCCATGAAACAAGGTCTCACCATCCTTGATTCTAAAGCACTCACTGGCTGTACTCCCTTCAAAACAGACCTATTTATCTTATTACCAGTCTGCCCCACAGTACTTTCATCATTCTTTTACAACACCATAAGTCAAAGGCCATCTCATTTTTTCTATGGCCTTCCTTATTCATAGTCGAGTTCATATCTATATAATAATATTGAAAATATCATGACTTGGCTTCTAAAAGTGACAGTTAAGAAACCTTGTACTATGGGCCTGTTGGTGCAGAGACAGGGCTATGGTGGTGCTGTGGGATCAGATGTGGTTGCTCACCACAAGGCCAGGGATTCAAACCAGACAAGGGGTCCCTCTGAGTAAGATGAACTTGTCTATTTCTGTAAATAATTATAGGCAGAGAAAGCCTAGCGAGCAGTCCTAACCAGTCTGATAGGATTACTATGAGTCAGAAAAGATGCACTCACAGTGGGTGTGGTTTTGGTGGAAGAGATTGTTCATTTCCGTGCATAAGCAAATGTGGCGAAGAAAGCTGATGGTTCCCGGCTATCAAAAGAGATAGTGTCTGGGGTCCTAAAGGCTTGAAGGTGAACAAGCAGCCATCTAGCTCAGAAGCAAAAAAGCCCACATGGAAGAAGCACACCAGCCAGTGCGATCACGAGGTGCCCAAGGGACCAGGTATAAGGCATCATGCAACAAAAAATATATATATGTATGTGTGTGTACATCTATATATATATATATGTATATATATACCATATTGAATGAAGGGGGAAGTGCAGAGTGGAGACCCAAGGCCCAAGTGTCGGCCACTGGAGATCCCCTCATAGAGGAGTTTAGGAGAGGAGATGGGTCAGTCAGGGTGTGAGGTAGTACCGATGAAGAACACAGCTTTCCCCCAGATACTGGATGCTTCCTCCCCACAACTACCATGATTTGAATTCTACCTTGCAGGGCTGCATAGGGCAGAGGTTGTACACTGGTACATATGATGGCTAGAGGCACAGGGAATCCAGGGTGGATGTTACCTTCAGGACCAAGGGTGTGAGGGGTGATGCTGGGAGAGTGTAGGATGAGTGGGTTGGAAAGGGGGAACTGATTACAGGGATGCATATGTGACCTCCTCCCTGGGAGAGGGACGGCAGAGAAGGGGGGGAAGGGAGACTCCGGATAGAGCAAGATATGACAAAACAACGATGTATAAATTACCAAGGGCACATGAGGGGGGGGAGCGGGGAGGGAGGGGAAAAAAAAGAGGACCTAATGCAAAGGGCTTAAGTGGAGAGTAAATGCTTTGAGAATGATTGGGGCAGGGAATGTATGGATGTGCTTTATACAATTGATGTATGTATATGTATGGATTGTGATAAGAGTTGTATGAGTCCCTAATAAAATGTAAAAAAAGAAAAGGAAAAAAAAAAGAAAAGAAAATGATTAGGGCAAAGAATGTACAGATGTGCTTTATACAATTGATGTATGTATATGTATGGACTGTGATAAGAGTTGTATGAGCCCCTAATAAAACGTTAAAAAAAAAAAAGAACTGTGTATTTCTGGTTTCAAGGAAGCCATGTGAAGTCCAAAGTGATGGAAGAGTCAACTTTTCATGTTGTTGATACCCAGTTTCACAAATATCCCATGAGATCTTGAAGCCAAGGTGATGTGACACTGGGATACACCACAGGGGATCAATGTAGTCTCCAGAATGCTTCTTGTAGTCTTATCCTCTTGTAACTTTGGTTCTGCTTCCTTATTTCTGCCTGTCTGGATCAGCCTATTAATATGTTGGTCTCAAGTTCCCAATTGTCAGACTTGAGATGAAAGTATATTTAATGATCTAAGTGACCAACAAAACTCCCTTCACTGATCCCTCTGAGTACAACTGTGCTGGTAGGACACATTCAACATGTACTTAACCAGCCTTTGTGAAGGCAGGCTGTCTAGAACGTTGCTTCATAGTCTCAGCCTAGAATTGTGTACTATCACTTTGTAGACAACAACCGGAAATATAGTAGGGACAGAAAATGGATCGAGAATAGTGGCAAGTGAATCTATCATTGAACTAATGAAAATTAGGAAATAAAATTTTCCACATTTAGTTCATGCAAAGGGATTCTCTCCTTTGTGAAATCTCTGATGTGCTTAAGACACCACTTCTGGCTGAAAGCTTTACTGCATTCATCACATGAAAAGTTTTCCTCCGGTATGAATTCATAGATGAGTTTTGAGATGTGCTTTCTGAATGAAGCCTTTGTCCCATTCACTACATATATGGGATTTCTCTCTCTCCAGGATGAGTTCGTGATGAACAATGAGCGCATTCTTCCTGAGAAAGGCTTTTCCACGTTCACCACATACATGGGGTTTCTCTGGAGTATGAGTTTGCTGATGCTCAGTTAGCTCACTGTACCAGATAAAGGCGTTTTTCCACATTCACCACATACATAGGGATTAGCTCCTGTGTAAACTCATAGATGAATTTTGAGACCTCCTTTCCGAATGAAGCTTTTGCCAGATTCACTAACGTACATGAGGTTTCTCTCCAGGAAGAATTCCCGGAAGAACACTGAGGTCCTTCTTCCTGATAAAAACTTTGCCACATTCATCACATACATGGGGTTTCTCTCTGGTGAGTTTCCTGATGAACAGGGAGCATGTACTTCCTGAGAAAACCTTTTCCACATTCATCACATACATGGGTTTCTCTCCAGTATGAGTTCGCTGATAAACAGTGAAAGCAGTCTTTCCAATAAAGGCTTTCCCACTTTCACCACATACATGGGGATTCTCTCTGGTGAGTTTCCTGATGAACAGGGAGCATGTACTTCCTGAGAAAACCTTTTCCACATTCATCACATACATGGGTTTCTCTCCAGTATGAGTTCGCTGATAAACAGTGAAAGCAGTCTTTCCAATAAAGGCTTTTCCACTTTCACCACATACATGGGGTTTCTCTCCAGTATGAGTTCACTGATGATAAGTGAGAGCGATTTTCTGAATAAAGGCTTTTCCACATTCACCACATACATGGGGTTTCTCTCCAGTATGAGTTTGCTGATGAATAGTGAATGAAGTCTTCCTGGTAAACCCTTTGCCACATTTATCACATATATGGGGTTTCTCTCCAGTATGAGTTTGCTGAAGATAAGTGAGAGTGATTTTCTGAATAAAGACTTTTCCACATTCACCACATACATGGGGTTTCTCCCCACTATGACTTTGCTGATGAACAGTGAGAGCAGTTTTCCAAAAAAAGGCTTTGCCACATTCATCACATGCACGGGGTTTCTCTCCAGTATGATTTCGTGGATGAGTTTTCAGATTTACTTTATGAGTGAAGCCTTTGCCACATTCACCACATATATGGGGTTTCTCTCTAGTATGAGCTCTCTGATGAACGGTGAGAAAAGACTTCCTGGTAGAGGCTTTTCCATATTCACGACATACATGGGGTTTCTCTCCAGTATGAGTTTGCTGATGAACAGTGAGAGCATTCTTCCTGATAAAGGTTTTGCCACATTCATTACATATATTGGGTTTATCTCCAGTATGAGTTAGTAGATGAGTTTTGAGTTGTATTTTCTGAATGAAGCCTTTGCCACATTCACCACATACATGGGGTTTTTCTTCAGTATGAGTTTGCTGATGAACAGTGAGATCACTCTTCATGGTGAAGTCCTTCCCACATTCACTGCATATGTAGGGCATCCCTGCCACATGAGTTTCACAACATCCCTTGAGGTATGACTTACTGTGATAAGTTTTGCCACAATCCAAGCATTTATAAAGCTTTTGTCCTTCGTGAGATTTTTGATAATGTTCATTGAGTTGGAACACATTATTGTATTTTTGCCCACACTGACAGGTCTTATCTAGTATATGAATGAGCTGGCATTCATAGAGCAAAGACTCCTCAATGAAGGTCGTCCCACATTTATCACCAGTGTGCGGTTTCTCAATTTGATCAGATTCCTGATGCTGTGACTTCGAGATCCTGGATTGTTCACACTCAGAGAATTTCATTTCAGTACAAAATTGCTCCTGCTCAGTGTGGAGGAAATTGTCCTCATCTTCCTTGAGCACAACTGACTTCTGTGTTTTGTTGCTTCTGTTCTGATTTAATTTCAGAATGATTAAATCTGATTTTACTATTTTTCCATGTAATCCAAACAACTCATACGTTTCCTTTGGAAGAAAATAATTTCTGCGCTGATAAACAGTACTTTCCAATGTATTAAATGTATACTATTGTTCCATTCTGTCCATGTATCTTTCACATTGCATGTGTTCAAGCAAATGGTCGGCATCTTTCTGGATTTCTATAAAAGAACAGAACATTGATTCTTTTCAAAATCTTGACTTACAATGGACTCCTTAAAATATGCATCGATACGAAGTAGATCTTTAGTGACAACCCTCTTATATGAATATAAATAAAACACTATGCTTGATGTTTATTGCTCATTGGAAGAAATACAAGCGTGTAAATAATCCAAATGGTAAAAATAGTTATTGTAGAACTCTGGTTGGATATGAAAGGATGAGTGAACACAGATTTGGCATTTGCTTAAAGAGGTATATGAAAATGAACAACAAATGTAATAGAAGGAAGACATTGAGAACAATAGACCACAGGTCGGATAAGGCTTGCTAATTCCAGCCGGTAGGGGTTACATGTATTCTATTCATCAAGCTTTACTGAAAGACAACTGAGTACTACATAAAGTTGGAAATGTGAACATTGCAGAATGTTCTACTTGGGGGAAAAGCATTTTTAGAAGTATATATGAAAGGTATTGTGGTACAGAAACATATGCTTTATGTTTATAGAGCCTATATTCTAGTTTACACCACTCATCTTTCAGTGTTGTCCTGCGGTGGCTTGCACGTTACTGTGATGCCAAAAGCAATGCCACCCAGTATTTCAAATAATAGAAGCAGGATCAGCCATGGTAGACAGGTCTTAGTGGAATCTGCAGAAACAAGGACTGGGAGGAAGACCTGGGGATCTACTTCTGGAACATGAACCCCTTAGGTTTAATGACAAGGAAATAACACTGACGAAGTACTAAATCCTCAAAGTAAAGTCAACAGTAATGACGTGAATGGAGGAAAACTTGACTGAAAATGAGAAAAAATAGCTGCACACATATTCTAAGAATGTGGAGATGGAATATATGAAGTATTATCAACAAAAATCTGCAAGTTTTCAAAACAAAATGGAATGTTTAAAAATCGATTGTGTATGATTATTAAACTTAAATAGACTGGTATTGTCTACTTATAATTACATAATCACGTGGTTTATAAGGCTAAGAATGACAAATGAAAGAAGCCTGGCATCGTATCCATCATCAAACAGTACATGGTAATATCTTCGCTAAAGAATAATTCTGTCAGTGGAAGGTTAATATTCATATGCCTGCAAGTAAGACCAGTTATAAGTGCTATTTAGATTGGTACACCAACTGTTTAAGCAAACGTAAACCGTGGGGGATCCAGCCCCACACTCAAATGGGCCCTTAGGAATAGTGTGTGCAATTAAGGAAGATAAAGCAGACAGCAAAACGGGGAAGAGTGGCCTCATCTCCAATCCCGGAATGAGACAGCGAGGTCATTTAACAGTGAGTTTATATAGTAGCGAGCCATGCAAGCCTTCAGAAGGCACGGACACAACAGAACGGAATAGTGTGAACATGGGAATATCCTGCATTCTTTTAGAACACTTCATGGTAAGTATTAGGCTGTGGGAAACTGAGGACCTAGAAGAGAGGACACAGCCTAATTGCTTATTCTCAGAATTAAAGAAGATTGCAAGGCCAGGCATTTGGGTGGAGGGAGGAATTCACATTTGTAAATTGGAGAAGAATCCAAGTCACATTCTCCTAATTAAAAATTATCCTCACAATATCCTCTCATTATAGTAATATCTTAATGATACCTCATACAAGCACATGGCTTATTACTATCTGCCAGCAATTTTAACTACAAGAGCAGACATGTTGTTCTTGTTCTCCCCACTGAGGAGAGAGTACTTCAATTCACCTGCCCTCACAAATGGTTTTCAGTTGCTCACCCAATTATTTCAGGGACCCCCCAGGGTAAAAGTCCTACCTACCTTGTTAGGTAGGTAGGTGTCTGTGTGTGTGTGTGTGTGTGTGTGTGTGTGTGTGTGCTGGGGAAGGAGCGGAGGGGTGGGGGAGGGAGATTGCAAGCCCTGAGACTGTATAAATTGGTGAAAGAATATAAAGCCTTTTTATTTCTGCCCTTCAATTATACAACCCTCCCATAGGACCCATCCAGAGGGCATTTAAGAGACAAAGGGATACTTGACTCCTTGAGTGATAGCATCAAAGGGAACCTGATTGCTTTTTAAGCTAGGCATCTTTTAGCTGAGTAGCAAGAAGTGAGGCACCTGTAGAAGCTGTATACTAACATCTTACTGGAGGGCAGTTGTGGAAAAAATTCTATCTGGAAATTGTGCATTTCAGCTCTAGCTTTATCCTTGGGACTTGTGGAGGTTTTCTTCTAACACTAGTACTGGTCTTCCAAGCCCTGAAGTCAGGAGTAAAGAGATAAGGCTGCTTTAATCCAGGTTCTCTTTTCCACAATAAAGAAATTGAGGGTGGGGAAGGGAAGGGATAAAGGAGAGCAGATAGAAAGGAAGTCAAGAGGAAAATGTTTTGAAACTGTGGTAGCAATTGTACAGTGATTGAACTATGAAATGTTATATCTGTAAGAGCTCCCCCAAAAAAGATTAAACATATATATTGAAAATTTTACATGACTTTTATAGCCTGATATTGATCAATCATACAATCATGTACACTGATGAACGTAACATTTGGGGAAATTGTCAGTAGGTGGGAAATGTGACCTCCATGACAGAAAGGATATGCAAGTTTAGCAATAAAAATGTGAGATGAATGATGAATTCATACCAAATTTCTTATTAAACAACAGAAATGGAAACTATACATATGGATATTTCTGAATGGAACACATGAAAATCAAATCAACCACATCCCTAGAAAGAAATGGTGGAGAAGCTCATTAGTCAAAACATGTCCAGGGGTTAACTGTGGAACAGACCATCAATTGCTCAAATCCAAGTAGAAGCTAACCAAAATACCTAGATCACAGAGCTGAGAGACTATGTAAAGAATAAACTGGAGTAATAAAAGACTGATGACTGAAGACTAATGACTGAGACCAGATGAGTTCTGGGATGACACAAAAGAAATCATACATTTAGAAATCAAAAGGATACTTCAAAGACAAAAAAGAAAAGAGAATGATATTGATTATTCTATGCATTGTTTGAATTACAGTAAAAAATTCTGTTGGAATGTCCTGCAAAAATGTTCTTTAGAAGCAGCAAAGGTCATCTTTTGGGTTGAGGACCTGTTAAGAAGGGGTGGGCCTAAAGAAGGCACACTGCATAGTAAAGAATATAAAGCAGACATACGCTTAAGGAAAAATCCAAGAATACAGGATGTTAAAAATGCCCTTTCCACTTACAAAGTTATTGGAGGAACAGGCAACTTAAAAAAAAATCTTACATGACGCAGGCGGCCATGGTGCGATTCAAGCACAGGTGAGCCAATCCGGCCCGGCCCCTGGACCCCCAACCCTCAGTCCTGCGCTCATCTCCCTCCTGCCACAGGAACAATTAGAACGTGCCAGAAGTTCCTGATTCAGTACAACGAAGACAGCTGTTGGGACTGCTGCAGAACTGCACTGACAGAGGAGCACGGAAGCCATCCTGAAATCCTCTCCAGGAAGCTGTTGGAAGAGCCAGACAGGAGCTTTCTGACAGTGGCGGTGAGGAACCTGCAGTGGCCCCCAGTGAGCCTGTGCTTCCCAGTCCCAGGCAGACTCCGGGTCTGCCTCAGCAGCGCACTCAGCTTTCCAGAGGCAGCATCTTCGGCCACAGCTCCAAACTGACTGAAGGGAAACAAATCCAAGTCATCTTCGTCAGGTTGTATGCAGGCCGTCTGGGAAAAGTAGCCCTGCTATTTTAGGCAGTTTTGTACTTAGCTGTCTGACAGGTCTGGTTTCTGAAGCGTTTTTCATCCTGTGGTCAAAGTCCATTGTGCCTGCACTCCCAACCCGTCCCCTCCTTCCTCCCATGTGTATGCGCGTGTGCACACATTGGAAAGCGGCCTGTGTGATACTAGATGAAGTGTGAACAATTGGATTTCACTTTGAACGTCTCTTGGGTGGGTCCTAAGCAGAGCAGGTCACTTAGAATTAAAGTATTTGTACTTTTCTAAGAAAAACAAAACAAAATCTTACAGGTAGAAAAAAATTGAAGGTGCGGTGCAAAATTATATGCTAAGCTGATAACAATTTCTTGCTAGGAAGGTGACTTTAGATACCTGAAAATAACTGAAGTCATAAATGTGTTTCACCAAAAGGAGCAAACTATGGAGAAACATGTCTGTTAAAGAATTCCAACAGACAAGGCAATTTGACCGTCTCTAAAAGAAAATAGAAAGAACTTATTTCACCAGAATGAAGAAAACTTTAAAGGAATAGGAGAACAAATGAGAAAATGGGCACCAAAATCTTTAGAGAAACTCCAAGGTGGGGAGCTAAGAAAGCACAAAGGAGGCCCATTTATGGTTCGAGTTGAACATCCAAGATGGTGCTCCATCTGTTTGGAGAGAGGCTTGCAAGATGGATATTCAAAATAAGAGAGACGCATATAAGAGAGGGAAAGTTTTGAGAATCTTAAAGAAAGAAAATTATGGAAGCAAACATACAATAGTATAAATCAAATAAATGGAAATTTAATCTCATTTAGAGCTACAGGGGTACTTTTCTCAACTGCTAGGAAAAGTGAGTGCTCACATTCAAAGAAGCACAGACTTTTATGCATTTTCCAACATCTATCATGGATGTGAGGCCCTCTGCCCGTTGAATCAATACCCCCAGCCTATTACCCTTAAGGTATTTTGACTATACACCTGATAAAATTCCACTATAGCTTGTTTCTAATACCGACCACAGTTCTCCTTGTTACAATTGAGAGACAGATTCTGGGGTGACAACTAGATAACCTGTTCATGAGAAATTGCACAATCTTAGACACACCAAAATTAACCTAAAGTTTGTAAAGCCTGCAGAATGTTGTATTTCTAGGAAAATAATGTTCAAAGGAACAAAGTGTTCTCTCAAGGGCAGAAGACCCAACCCACTAACTTAAGACCAGAGGATGCAATGAGAATCTACCTCTTTGAGAACACCACAGACACTGCAAAAATTTTAACACATAAGACAGGAAACGCCAATGACGAGGTCAATGACTTGAGAATTCTCCTCACCAATGGAAACCAGGTTGTGATAGTTCTCCAACATCACATCCTGATATAGGGTCTTCTGAGCAGGGTTCAGGAGCTGCCATTCCTCCCAGGTGAACTTTACAGCCACATCGTTGAATGTCAGTGATTCCTGTAGAAAGAGGAGTCGATTTAATGGCGTATTTTATACTTGAAGATTTTAAAAATATATCTTACAGTAAAGAAAGCAAAACAGTAAGAAAAACTATTGTGACAGTGCATTCCATAATGTGTGGAAAACTGAGGACTTGGTAAAAAGTATTTGACCTTATTTCTACATTCGCAATTATGAGGACAGAACACGAGCCCTATTTCCAGAAAGGTCCCCACTGTTCTAAGAAATGTTTTCAAATACACATTCATATAGCTCTCCATTAAGGAGCAGTGTTAAAGGAATTACCATAGTAGATGAACAGTTTCCGTGCCTGGCTACTTCACTGTGCCTGAAGGTTATTTGTAGATCAGAGAAATCAGGTTCCATAGCTAAGCCACCATAAATGTCACAAATACCTGGGGAGGGCTCAGGGTGGGATTGAAATCAGCTAGCACTAGGTCAACAGGGTGACTCACCATCCTGCTTATTATGTTACCCGCTGATGATAGTACCCACTGACTATGTACACGCTAACTGCATGACGTGCACGCCTATGGAAAGATCTGTAAACTCCAGTACATATACCCATTGGAAAATACATTCACTTTCTCAGTCCTGACATAGGTTGAGGAACCCCGTGCCACACTGGTCAGTCTTTAATATTTGCCACAATTGCAATGTCGTTCCTGAGAATCACTGTTCGAGTATAGCGGACTCCCGTGCTCTATAATAATGCACCCACTCATAACATTAGAACTTTGAGGTCCAGTGAAACTATCTGAATGAGCTAGAAATAGCCAAGATTTATACTTGCACAAAGTAGATAAACACCTGTTTATTATCAAATGGAATTAGGACTTCTAGCAGTATCAGTGTCAACAATTATCAGGAAGAGTTCAGATGGGGGAGGTCAAACATACCTCAACTCTCCACATTTTTGTTAACTCTTAATCAAGTCATTCCTCCCACAGCACTCTATGTCTCATTGATAATCTGTTGCTACGGTCACACAAAACTCAACAGATTAAAGTGGTCTATTAATGAACAAGGTAAAACTCGGGTTCAGGAACAAAAAGATATAACTGAGAACCAAGATCAAAATGTTCATAGGCAATATCTCCCTTCCTGGATGCAGTACAACTTTCTAAGCTCTTAAATGTCACCTTAGGACAAGCTCCTCATGACAACCTTAGGACAAATTCTTCGCAGCCACTTTCAGACCAGATTGCCTTAACTTTAATTGCAAGGTCCTCTTGCAACTGCCATCTTCCACCACATGCTCTCCAAGGGGTCTTCGTAGTTTTGTTGGGTGGACCTCTGGAGCCCTCCTAACCTTGCCTAGGCAGGGAAGGTGCTAGGTTGACCCAAGAAGCCATCATATCAAGAGGGAGAGAGAGAGAACTGCCTGCACGCATGGTATGAGAAGAGACAGTGAGACATTGGTTTGTTGATTTGGCTTTGTTAGACCCTGAAGCCACATAGTTCACATTGATCCCATGGATTAGGGATTTGCCAATTTCAAGAAATGCATGAGCCATTTCCTTGAACACCTGTGAACCCACTGTGTGACCTGACTTGAGAACTTCCCCTACTCCATGAGTCAACAGCTTGCGGTATGACTTTCCCATTTGGGTTCCTCATCCCCTGCAACTTATTATCTGACCAGATTCAACAACTTCACTTTGTGAGGCAGTGGACTGTTGTCTGCCCTGATGATCTGGTTCATCAGCCTTTGCAAACACATGAATGAGGAGAACCGTACAGATTGATCCCTGACCTCTATACAGATTAGGGACTCACCAGAATCCACATCTTGACGAGGTATTTGTTTACTTGATGAATATTTAGCTTTGTGAGATGCTACAAAGTAAATCATGGAACACCGTGAACCTCTATCTCATAGGCACTCACTCATCTACTGCTGGTTCTGCAAAATGAACGTTAATATTCATGGTTCAAGAGCTAGACTGATGGAGATAATGACCAGGGCAGAAGGGACACAGTGACAGAGTCAATGGTTACAGGTCCAGAAAGGACTTTTCAGCCAAGATAGTGGGGCAGGCAGGCAAGATCAAGAGGAGGATATCCCCCAAGGAGATGAGAGAAGGCTAGACAGATGGAACTATGAAATGAGCCTGCCTCCGTGGGTAAAATGTCTGAGGGACCGAAAAAACAAGCCTGCCCTGAAGAAGAGCAAAATTTTCTATATGGCTCTTTAATATGAATCCCAATGTGCAGCCTATTCATTCTGATACCAAATTATATGCTGTTACTTAATAAAACTTGTACCTGTGGCTCTGGACTGTACATTTGCACAGGGCCACTGCAAAAAGTTAATGAGCACAGTAGGAGAGGACTGTGGGAACAATAACTGGTGCCATCACTGGAAAAGTATGGAGAGTACAGGTATGCTTAAGCTCTGCCTCATATGAATCCGACCTGACGTTGATGGTTGATTCTCTCTCCTGCATCTATAGTTAGAGGAGGGGAGAAGATGTCAATCATTTTTGAACCACTATTGGCTGAGGTTAAAAATTTGGGTTTTCAATTTTAGATTCATTAATGAAAATGCGGCTCTTTGGGAGATTATGTAACACATCACCTTCAGAAAGAAGCATTAAAGAAACTTAGTCAAACAAAAATCCCATGGAATACAGACACTTCTAAAGAAATGATCTTATTTCCCCTTAAAAACTAGGCATAGCCTATAATTTGAATGACTGCCATAGTTTGGCCATAGAATAATGATTTAGATGATAACGTGATCCCAAGAATCTTCAGAGACGCATTATGTTCAATGTCAATAGTTTAGTTTTAATCCTATGATCTATCTATTCCTAATCTCAAGCCCAATGCTGAAATCAGAGTTCAAGTTTATCTCTAACGTCTACAATTTCAAATTTCCACTTTTCCAATGAACTGGATCTGTATTATGCAGGTTTCCACTAACCCAGTATGAAATATAGAAAAGGATAAAACACATCAGAATCACCTGGGCCTTGGTCATTTTCTTCGGTCCTTAGAACACTGCCAGCAACTGGGATACTCTAAGTTTGTCTTATCTGGATCAGCAATAAAGATGTTCACAAATTTCAATCTCTTATGAGGACATCCCAGAAATAATAATACCAAAATCAGGAACTTCTTCCTCCTTCCTGTACGCCGCTGCTGGTGATACACAATCTGCAAGTTGATGGGAGAATACAATGTGAATAACACATAATCTGTAGGTCCAAAAGCTATAACAATTCCCTTCCTCTTATTGCACAAAGTCCTCAATACTGTTAACTGTGCCCTTACTGAGTGATGGAAAAATGATTTTATCATGAGCAATAAAATCTAAAACTCATAACCTTCAGACATGTGAGTAAAGATGGCTTTATAATAAATAGAGATTGGACAATCAAACATACATTGGACAAAGTCAAATAAGCTGTCAAAAAGAAACAAAAAGCAGGATCCCTACCTCACAGCACACGTAACTATCAATTCCTTACTGTGTGATTCTCAAGGAGAATGATAAATCAATGAACCTTGAAGATGGTTATGTTAATTAAAGCAGCTGGAAACATTTTGAAAGGGCTATATAAAAAAGCTAGTATAAAGTGAACACTATTTTCTAGAGGAACTATACATTGTAAAATCACTTTAGAAACACTGTAAAACTCCCCATCAAGTAGAGTTAGATGTATAAGCTGTTGATGCGACACAGGAGAACTGCTCGACCGAGTTTCAAAGACTGTAAAGACATGACAAGCAGTTAATAGGTATGTACCTCTAACCTGGAGATTAGCAGTCCAACCCTTAACACATGTCAAAACAAGGGTTCCATATAAACACTTATATATCATCTATTACATTGAATTTTTTTTATATACAGCTTTCCTCAAGTTCCTAAATGCTTCTTTTCCCCCTCAACCCCAACCCCAAGTATCATGATCTGAATTCTACTTTGCAAGTAGGGATAGAGCAGAGGATGTACACTGGTGCAGACAGGAGTTGGAAGCACAGGGAATCCAGGGCGGATGAAACCTTCAGGGTCAGGGGAGTGAGTGGTGATACTGGGAGGGTAGAGGGAGAGGGGTTGGAAATAGGGAACCGATTACAAGGATCAATATGTGACCTCCTTCCTGGGGGACGGACAACAGAAAAAGGGGTGAAGGGAGATGTCGGGCAGGGCAAGATATGACAAAACAATAATTTATAAATTATCAAGGGCTCATGTGAGAGGGGGGAGCGGGAGGGAGGGGAAAAATAGGGGACCTGATGCAAAGGGCTTAAGTGGAGAGAAAATGTTGTGAAAACGATGAGGGCAAAGATTGTACAGATGTGCTTTACACCACTGATGTATGCATGGACTGTGATAAGAGTTGTATGAGCCCCTAATAAAACATTTTAAAAAAATAGATTGAAATTTATGTGCAGATTTTGGAATGAAGTAAGAAGTATATATCCCCATAGTGAGTGCACTTTTGAATCCAAAGATAAATGATGTTTTAATGTAGCATTATTTGTGGTAACCTAATGCAGTTTGACAGTTGACCTAGGCAGGCCCGTAGAGAGGAGCTGGCTGGAAAGGAGTGCAGGCAATCTACTTCAAAGGCATTCTCCCCTGGGGGAAGATGATCTACATCTTTGGATAATTATCAGAAAGGATTCAATGGAGACCTAATCAAAGCGGGGACACAGCAAACAGACACTCTGTTGTCACTGTCATCAGCAACCCAAACCTAAAACCCAACTCACTGCCATCAAGCGGGTTCCTGCTACAGCAACCCTTTAGGAGGTGGACCTGCCCCTGGTGAGTTTCTGAAACTGTAGCCCTTTACAAGAGTAGAAACCCTGTCTTTCCCCCAGGTGTTACTTGTAATTCTGAACTGCTGACCCTGCAGGTAGAAGCCCAATCTGTAACCACTAGGCCTTTTGCAAATTGATTACTTACCCAGTGAATTCTATCATTCAGGGAGATGAGATGAGACATTGGACCATGATGGACAGGACAGCATGGGCCCCTGTACACTGGCGCTCTCCTGGGGTCAGACCCCAGGAAGCATGGATCCCTACTTCCCCTCAAGCTCCTCCACCCTGGCCCCACCCCCAGGAGCCCCAGGGTTGCTCACCCTGCTTGGAGTCAGGTGAATGGATCTGGTTCACAACCCAGTCAGAAGTTGAAATCTTTCTTGTGAGGCTTCAATGTGCAAGACAGTAGTAACAGACTTCTAGCTCCATAGACTGGACTGCATTTCTCAGTGCCAAATCTTTGTTGATGAGCAGACAATTTTGAGAAACATGTCAAGTTCTTGGCCTATACTTCTTGAGCTAAATAGTGACCACCCCGAACCCTTGGAATCAAAACCATGCCCTTATCTGAGGGTGCTTGCATTAAAAACAGAGCCCACTCTACATTTACAGAGCAATTTTACCAATTTCTCAAATATAATTATCAACTTTGGATCCACATCCTATATGTATACAATATTCATTTTCAGAATAAAGTGCAAGTATTTTTTTTAATAAATCATTTTATCGGGGCTCATAAGACTCTTATCACAATCCATACATACATCAATTGAGGAAAGCACCCTTATACATTCGTTGTCCTCATCATTCTAAAAATTTGCCTTCCACTTGGGTTCCAGGAATCAGCTCATTTTCATTTTAACCCCTCTCCCTACCTCACCACTCCCCCCTCCCTCATGAACCCTTAATAATTTATAAATTATTATTTTATCTTATCTTACACTGCCCGGAGTCTTCCCTCACCCACCTTCCTGTTGCTCATCCCCCAGATAGGAGGTTACATGTAGATCCCCCAGATCGGTTCTCCCTTTCTACACTCCCTTCCCTCCAAGGTACAAGTATTTAAGGCCTCATAATTCTCAAGCTTCATTGAAGGTAAACATCTTCCTTCACCAGAAATCTAACTTTAAAAGGAATATTTTGTGAAGAATGTTCTCTACCAGCCAGTACTACCCCAAAGACTATAACCCTTGACATATTTGGCGAATGTGATCAAGTTGAATAATGCTCTTACATGCCACTCCAACTGATGCTTAGCTTTTCATCATGTTTAACCTTCTCCAATCTGCTTGCATCCTTTGTATTCTTTACAATATCTATTATGTGTGAAGAAATGCCTATGGTTGGGTAGCACATTTAAGTGCAACACTATGGTAATTACAGAAACTTCTTGTGGAGGTGGACAACAAGTGACAGAGAGACACCAATAGGACATCGAGATGCACGTTGGCCAAGACAGAGATATCCTAAACAAGAAAACAAGCCAGGCGAATCCTTACGCGCTACTCTTTTAAGCTCTTCTGCTTACTGATGTCCAATTTAAAAGCCTTTGGGAAAGACTGCAGCCTACAGTCAAGGAATGGCAAGGGGTAGGGAGATGGGTGATCCCAAGAGCCAAGGTGAGGCCAGAAGCTTAAAAGTACAATGTGGATCCAGGGAAGAAATGACTGATCAACGATTTTGTAATCATGGCCTACATTCTGGATTCCAAGCTTTCTAGGTAACGCTGACAGATGGCAAACAGCAAAAACTGTAGGAGTGGGCTTATTGGCTTGGGTTCTAGGATGTCCCATCCACAGTCTTGGTCTGCTAGGGAGAAGAGGAAAAGCTAGTGCCTAGACTTGAGCTGGTGAAACATGTTCCACCAGGACCCAGTTCGGCAGGACAACAAAATGAATGTGGTGGGAAGAGGCAATGGTGTGATAAAGTAGTGAGGCATTAGCCTGAGTGGTTAGTTGGATATCATTGTCACTTCCCTTTTGTAACCCCCAGGGTGTCTCTGAACGCAGGGCTGTGAGGTTGCAGTTATAGGATAAGGGGTGTAGACTAGTGCTCCTCTAAAACAAATCAGCAAGTCAGACAACTAGAGAAAAGCGCAATTTGTTTTAGACTCTGTCATGTATACCAGTCATGAAGCTTACTTTGAATATAATGCTCACCATTGCACCGGGTGTTAACCACAGGTTTCAACTCTAGCGCCTTACATTGGTTGGTAGCAGAGTAAAGTTGGCTTCCAGGCCCCTCCTGAGCAACATTCTTAATTTAAGCTTGATTAAGTTTTAATGCCTTCCAGAAATACTGATAACTTATGCGAAAAATACAAAAAAACAGAATGGTGATAGTAACCGTTGAGATCAAAAGCTACATTGTATACATGCCTTATTATGCTTATTTAGAGTATTTCAGAGGAAGGATCTTACTTTGAGGACTAGGTGCACATCACCCAAATCATGGTATTGTCAATTGCCTCTTATGTATTGGCAGCTGAACACTGCATAAGGAAAACTGGAGAATTCATTTATTTGAGTTATACTGCTGGCTAAGAACACTGAAATAACATTGGTGTCCAAAAGCACAAACCAATCTGTCTTTGAAGAAGTAAGCTCAGAGTGCTAGTTAGAGTCAAAGATAGTAAGCGTTCCTATTACATACTTTGGACAATGTTGTCAGAAAGGAGCAGTCCCTGGAGAAGGATATTGTATGTGGTAAAGTAGAAGGTCAGGGACAAATAGGAATCCCCAACTAAATGAACAGACACAGTGACGACAACAACGGTTCATCCTAAACAGTGAGTCTGGCATAGAAGACTGTGTTTCCTTCTGTTGTGTACTGGGTCCCTATGATATGGAGTCAACTCAGTGACACCTAACAACAACCACCTCAGAAACCACTAATCAGTACCCAAGACAAGCACAAAATACCAGTGTGTAAGTTATATTTACAAAAGTTATTTCCATGGTAACTGATGCCAAACCTTTCATGTGACATTTGCTGGAACATAAGCTCTCTTATTAAAAAGAAGGAATGGGTTTGGTGTGTGTGTGTATGTGTGTGTGTGTGTGTAACAAAGTAATGACAAAATCACTGAGGTCTATCATCACTGAATCAAAATTAAATTCCATGAGAAACATCAAGGTTAACTATAAGATAGGTTAAAGTTGAAGATTCTGGTAGCTAGAGACCAGAGTATTCATACAGTATGAATAATCACTTTGTGTTGTGTTATTTAAGCTCAAGTTATTGGGTACAAACATAACCATGATTGTGAGAGTACATTACTAACATTTTCTATGAGACCAGTAATAAGCTGATACCAAGGTCAGATGATACTTCAAGAAAACTGTAGACTGATATTGGTAATGGATCTACATGAAAAAGTTCTTAAAATTATTGGAAATTGAGTCAGACAACACATCCAAATAATTATATACCACAATTAATTGAAATCTGTCCTAGAGTTGATTTAACATCAAATAAGCACTGTTATATACCAAAAAATATAAACAAATTATCTTTTTTATACTACAAAAGAATTGATAATTATCAATTATCTAAATAGACACATAAAACATACCAAACAAAATCAAAGGCTTTTAATGTTAAGGGAAAAAACCCTCCACAAATCTAACATAAAATGGGTATACTTCAATAGGTTAATATGCTAATAAACATTGCTTTTTTTAAAAAAAGGTCAAAATGTCAGACTTAGAAAAACTACAAAAATATCCACTTTCACCAGATATTAAAAACTGACTGTATATTAAAACTACAGTAATCAAAATAAGATTTCTTTAAGGACAAGGCTGCCAAAGAGAAATAAAAATTCCTCTAAACATAAATTAATGATTGTATCCATGAAATCTTTAAGATATGCCATAAATAGGTAATAAATATAAAAACGTAGGCTACATTTCAATACGTAAAAATAACTTTGGGAACTTAATTCACAAACCATCAATTGCTAAACAACAGCTCCCAGACTATTAACCCTTACACCTTAACATGCTGAGCATCCTGACAACACACTGATAATCTTCCCAAACACTGAAACCCTAACTACCTGAAAAGCCCCTCACCATCCAGAATGGCTATTAATACCCTGAGCACTCCCTGATAGCAAAAACCAATTAAAAAAATTTAGCCTAATTCATTTATTCCAATTTAAAAAATCAGGAACACAACTTGGAATATATTCTATAACCTAAATCCTAACTATATAACTCAAAGTCTCAAATTGAGGAACCAACTCCCAAACTGTACTGTTTAAATCATAGCTCTACATCTTTATACCATAATACATAAGCCGTAAGCAACTGCAAACATAAGCTGTCAGGCAGGACACATTCTAAACAGAAAGCCCTTTACCAGACGTCTTGATTTTTAACAATTTTTCTCACCTCCCGCGGTGTTTTTAAAAAGTCGCGATTTTTGGAAAGAATGCATGACAAGCTAGAGTATCCGGTTTTTGGCTGCCATGTGGCTATTTCACCAGGATCTGAGTTTGATCAATGGTGTCCTGCTGGTACCTTGCTTTACCAATGTTAAAATCTGGTCACCTTACTTTAATCTCTCCATTAACATCTGACTCCTGACACTTATGTTCTATTTCTATCCATTGACTCTTGTTCTTGAACCAGGAACATTAATCCCAGGACCTAATTCCAATCTTACCTACAGATTCTGACTCTAGCACCCTACAACCCTAAATTGAACCCAAATCTAACCCATCAAGAAAGTCACATTGCTAGGTATGTATGTGGAGCTATCTTCTCTCTCAGACTTTACCTAAATGTAGGGAACTAATAAGGTAGGTAGACAGACAAAACCAGGAATCACAGGCACATTTTCAGTAAACTATTAAATCATTTTCTTTTCTTTTTTTTAACTATTAAATCATTTTCATCTAATTCATGGTAGTTGGCAAAATAAACTGGTTGATAAATGTTTATATATGATAACAACAACATGTCCATATGACAGGTGTCTTGTGGATCTCCCCTCTACTCTGTCCTGGCCTCAAGGAGTCTTTTCTGCTATCGGACATATGCAAGGATGTTACCCAATAAGCAAGGTGCCTGAGGGTTCAGTTGTACTGATTTATTAATTTATACATCCCAATTTCATCTGGTTTCTTCCTCAAAGATGTAGCGAAACCCATGATCAATAAGGTATATTAATTACTTCTTAATTTTGTCACCGACCCCTTCCCTCCCCTCATTCCCACAGGACACTCAGGTCACAAAAGATGCAGGAGGCAGAAAATTAAAGGTACATACATAGGAAGCATTGTATCCACTTTTCAAAACTAACATTGGCCTTTTACTGAGACCTAGGGAAAGGGCTCAGTGAATGATTTTATATACCTCCTCTACCAGTGTGCACTGATAACCCGAAAATATCTGACTCCAGTCAATCTTTAGATCTGTGTGAACCAACAGCTTAACCTCACAGGACATACTTCAAGTGGGGCTGTATCTTCACCCCTAACTGGAAACATGTCAATCCTAAGGATACTCTGTGTGTCCAGTGCCAGGGACTCCCTGTCAGAGCACACTGGGGTTCTCCTCTCACTGAGAAAAGTAAGTCCTCAAATACTTCCTCATGATAACAACAGCGGGGCAACCCCTCTCGGACCTAACCTGTGAAATGCTGACCGGACACCCTGGGCACATGGATATCTCAATGAACTCTGAAATGAAAGTGAGAACTTGGTATGGGCCAATTAGCAACTAAGAAGTCATTAGTGGAGAATGATTAAAGCAGCAAATGTACAAATGTCCTTGACACAATGGATGGATGTATGGATGTGATAATAATTCTACGAGCCCCAATAAAATGATTTTTTTAAAAAAAAGAAGGATTTATGAACTAAAGTCCAGTTTAGTCCAATGAGAGAATGCTATGGATAAAGACAAAAAAGCAAAACTTTCTTCAGAACAAGAATAACTAGACGGCTTGATGCAAGATTTAAACAAACTCGAGAGTCCCTCTGGCCAGCTATATTGGGCACAAGAATCCTAGGGAGCATCATCAAAGCTCGGGGGGAAAACTATTTTTCAATATAGATTTTTAAAACCAGCCATACTATCAACAGGAGAGCACCCCAAACCTCCCAAAATAAAGGGATTTTCAGCCATGGAAAAAAATAAATAAAAGAAGTCACTAGTGGACACATCACGGCCAGGATGATGGCACAGGTCTGAATACCTTTGACTGTAACCACAGGGGCTTCCAGAGGCAAAAGACATTGTTTCTCCCTGAGCCTGTTATTACATACCTACTGGAGGAGGGTACCTGGCCTAGGATAGGCCCGCGTGCACAGGTTCCAGGGTCTTTTACCATCCAAGAAGCACAAAACTGCCAAACAAGAATGATCTACTATCTTTCCACACAGCATAGCCTGATCTGAGATCCACATCTGTCCCAATTTCAGCACGTCGAATAATCTGTCTCCAGGATCACCTTGGTCTGAGCTCCAACTGGGAAATAAAGGGGATGCTAGAGACAGATTAAATGGTAACCACCCAGAATTACTTCAGCAAGATCAATAAATCAATGTAATTTTTCTTCCAGGTGCCTTCCTTTTCGGAACAGCCATCATGGGGCTTGGAGTGGATTACCTAATATAAACTGATGCTTGTGCTAAGAATATGCAGACTTCATGAAGACCTGATTAGTCATCTACAGAGAAGGTGCCAAGGATGAGCTATATCTGTGAATCCATAGCGGAATGGGGGACATGGCCAGCTAGTACTGTGGGAGACACGGTGAGGGAAGTCAGTGTGAACCCAGGAACAAACCTCACCTTCAGGAACGGGCTACAGAGGGTGCTGATGAACAAGTGAGCACAAGAACCAGCCTCTGAGGCAGGTAGAGAGGGGTTGACAGGGTGGGTTTCCTGTTCTGAATTTCATCGTTTTCTCCAAGAAAACATCTCTATTTGTATTCTTATGTTCCAAAGCCCTGAGATCTATAAATTCAATCATCGGGCTTCCTTAGAAGTTAAAAAAACTGCATGTGAACTATTTGCCTTCAGAGATCATCACATCAGTCAGAACCAGTTTTCATTTAGGAGAAAGTATAGAAACTGATGACCAGAAAAGATGGTGCTAACTGCAGGTCTGAAGGGAGTGACCTCACTTGGGTTGTACACAGACCCTAGAAAAGCAGCTGCCTTAGAGAAGTGCTGAACCTGTCTTATAATTCTGTTCCTCCCTCATAGCTGTGAATATACCATTTGTAATAGGGGAAATGTTACTGTCCGACAGCAATGTCACAAGAATCTTCATTTTTATGGAGGTTCCTTAACAGCCCTTAACACCTTTCAAACAGTGAAGATGTGTGTTTACGGGATGGAAGACAATGAACGTCTAATAATCAGGCCACACTCTAAACCTATACTGGAGAGAAGGGTACACAATGGAAACAGAGTTGCCTTGCTGAATAACACAAGTCTTTTAAAACACAGCATGAGCAAAAGTGCAATATTGTTCATATTAGGACCCAGAAATGTGGAATTAGATTCCACCCATGTTCTTAGGAAAGTCGTGGATTTAGAGTCCTGTAATTTTCTGTGTAGTGTTGAAGCTTCTCATATACTGATGAATGAACTAAAACAAAACATTTCTGTGCAAATAAACACAAAAATAATTCTCATTAAGAGTCACGATGTCAGAATAACGGGGTCAAAAAATGTGCTTGACACAATGGATGTATATATGGATTACGACAAGAGTTGTATGAGACCCCAATAAAATGATTTAAATAATAATAATAAATAAGAATCACCATGTCTATTATGCAAAACATGTCATCTTGGCAAGTCTACATTAGTCAGTGAAGAAGCCCTACTGCTCCAGTGCTTAAATGAGTGTCAGCTTGATGAAATGAAAGCAGTTGAGTCCCACGAGGTGGCAATCTGTTGAAATACAGATTACAGCCACGAAACCTGGAAAAGTTCAACGGCCCATGGCATCACTACCAGAATGCACTGGAGTGCCCATGAGAACAATAAACCAGTGAATAAAACAAGCCTTCTATCAAGGACACTTGGATAAAAGGTTAGAACATTTAAGTTCTACCATGCAGTGTGGCAGAGAAAATGGTCACCTATTTTAAATAAGATGAGATCTTACTTTATATAAGAATTATATATCTGGATGTTGCCTTTTACTAGGAACAATTATAACACATTTTTGAAAATTAGGAGCTAACATTGGGACATAGTTCTACCCAGTAAAATAAAAAAAAATTGAAAAAGAAAGTAACCAGAGCAAATAAATCAAAAGGATAAAAAGAATTTACATACTTAGAATTTGGTTGCAAGAAACATTTTCTGTATCCACTAGGATAGTGGTTGTTAACCTTCCTAATGCTGCGACCCTTTAATACAGTTCTCTTCACTTTGTGGTGCGCCCAACCATAAAATTATTTCCGTTGCTATTTCATAATTGTAATTTTGATACTGTTATGAATCATAATGTAATTATCTGCAGGATGTATTTTCCTCGCTACAAATTGATCATAATTAAAACAGTGATTAATCAGAAAACAATATGCATTATATATTGTGAAATGTTTATTTCTAATTACAAATAAAGGAAATTTTGTCTTGAATCATGGTGTAGCATGAGTTAGAGTCTTCACCTCCGGGTATTCATATGTGGGCGTATATGCATGTGGGTGGACCTGGCTGGAGACAGAGGCGCAGTGTCTCAGGTCCTAAAACCATCTAAAATATGTGATTTGCCATGGTCTCAGGTAACACGTTACCACCCCCGCCCTAAAGGGTTAACAACACACAGGTTGAGAACCGCTGCACTAGGATAACTGATAAAGGACCGATTTAAATTCTATGTCACTGTGAAAATAAAATAGCAAAAAAAGTGCTGACCTTGAGGACATGTGTCACTAAAATATATTAATGCACAAAACCCAAACTCCCTGCGTTGAGTCAATTGACTCATAGTGACGCTATAGGAGAGAAGAACTACTCTGAATTTTCAAAACCAAACTCTTTACAGAGGAAGAAAACCTATTCTTTTTCCAGATTTATACATAAAAGGACCTGAAACATCAATCAATAATTGCTGGATTCTGCAAAACAAGAGAATATAAAAGAAAATAAAAAGTCCTACAAAAAATTGAGTGGACTTTACATCTGGGCCAGCAATGCACTAAGAGCCAAGAGGGATGGTATGGGAGTGATAGCAGTGGATTGAAGAGTGCAGTGATAAAGAGAATTGAGCCAAATAGGACAAATCTCTCATGTGAGGTTTATTTGGGGAGATATCCCCAAGTTGGATTCTTCACACTCCAAGTGGAAAGTTACAGCATCAGCAGAAATTAGGAGACAAGTCCCAGTGGGCTGTCTTAGAGATTAAAGTCTTAGCACCCCAGTTAGTAAAGGTGTATGGATGACAGTGACTGCCTAAAGTCAAATTGAAGGGTCTACCCGTAGATTAGGCCTCCATGGAATTATTTCTGATTATTAAGCAAGGATATAGATTAGATTTGCCTAGAGGCAGAGGAAATGAGAAAGTCGACGGCCTCCACCATTCTCCAGCCAATCCAGGGTGTCCTATATTCCTTAAGTTGAGCCCAGGAAACCTACATCAGATGGCCCTGGACCACTCTTGTAAAATGTTCTATCTGACAATATAGATGTCCCAATTATGGTCCTGTCCCTTCTTCTGTAGTCCCACTTATAAAAATGATTGTCCATCAATCATGAACTTGTGACAGTTTCCTTTGTTCTAATATAATTTACCGTAATTAGATTCTCGACTTGAGTGTTTCCTTGAACTGCACCAATGATCTGCTTCATCTGGGTGACGTCTGTTTGCGTCTTGTATTCTCTTTGTCACTATTAAGACTTAATAAATGGTCTCCTTAAATTATATTTGAGATTGGAGTCCATTTTGCAGTCTAAAACAGAGCACAAGCTGGTTTCTGAGGGGCAGAATTGATTGACAAGGCACAAGCAGGAATGATGCTTTAGAGTAAAACAGAGACACCATTTTAAATATAGTTTAAAGTGAACATTTGTTAAATCTTAACTGACAAACGCAGCACAGACACAAATACATCTGGATGAGTGAAGCCACCAACAGGAGGTTGAAATGGCTTCCCAGGTTCACAATTGAGATATGGGATAAAGAGGTTGTGGGGGAGGGGCAGGGCAAAAGAAACGCCTACAAAAGCATGATTGGTGGCCAATGACAGGCAATTCCGAATGGTCCAGGGCCTTCTGACCCATGCAGTCAGGGCAGGTCTGATAGGGGATAGCTAGGAGACCCCTGTACTGTCTGCAGTTTGCTGACCTCCATCAAGGACACACAGGCTTGCAAGCTTCTCAGAAAGACCACCCCTCCCCCGGCTGCCTGGAGAGAGGTGAAGGTAATCCACACTCCAAAGCCCTCTGCCTGAGGGTCCAGTTACCTACAACCTTGCTTCCTGGTCAGAAGGCGTTCAATGAGGTTTACGTGGGACTCTGCAATCCCAGTGAGAACTCAGTCTGTGCGGGGATCTGGGGCCGTCACTGCTATGGTACCCTTTTTCAAAGGAAGGTGCTGAGAAGTTAAGCTCTAATACAGACCTCGGTCAGCAGTGGAGCGGCCTGATGACTGCAAGGCTGGCCTCTCCTTTCGGTAAAGGCCACTCCGGAGTCCCCTGCTCTCGTGCCCGATTAACTGACAAGGAGGGAACAGGCCATAGGCAAGAACCCGCCCTCAATTGGGCATTTCTGGCGTGAGGGGTGAGGGTGAATGAGGAAAGTGAAGCTCAGGTCCTGGAGTGGCAACTGATCCATTCTTAGTAGTTTCTTCTTAGTCTGGAAGTTCTGCTAAACACTCTTCACTCTGGATGACCCTGCTCGCATTTGAATCACAACAGGGAAAGACAAACTAAGGAAAAGTAGTGGGTGGAGGGCATGCTTCCCAACTTCTTTGACTTGTTAATTAGCAATTCAGGAAAAAGTATATCATATTAAAAACAAAAAAAATTAATTGCCTAAGTCTTTCCTTTAAGAACAGTTCTAAGGAGAGAGAGGTAATAAAGTGAGGATTAACCTGATAAAAATGGACCTTAGTGACAACTGAACACATCATTGAGGGATTGAAAATTAGCAATTCAGAAAGAACACCTCAGTAAATTAGGTAAGGAGGTTTCTGATCATTTCATTGTTTCACCTAAAATCACATGGGTGTCGTTTTGTTTTTTTGTTTTTTTAATGAATCTGAATCCTGCAATGTCCCATTCAATGCCTTATATACTTGGGTCTGTCCTCCATGGTCAATGGCCCACAAGATTTTTACCTTCCCTAACTGCTCAGTTCAGGTGCTCCCCTTTGAGGGTTGTGGCCAGGCTTGTTTTTCATTGCTATTGAAATGACCAGTGAAAAAGCAGAAGTTGGGCTCACAGTGAGAAGTGCTCAGGGATTATCAGGCCATCATGGAAAAAATGGCTTAAAAGACTTTTGACAGAGGACAATTTCTATTGGACCCTGAGATATAATAAATTTCTCTGCCAGGGAAATGTGTTCATTATCAACTCTGGAAAAAAGCACATTGTAATTTAAAAAACAGCAACAACAGTTTCTTCCCTCTTTTCTCTTGTCCCGAGCCTTCCTCTGCATCTTTGCTTATGTCTGTTTGACTAAGCGTATACTGTGTTGCTCTCATTTTCCAGCATAATAGATTAATAAAGTCAATGATTCTTAGTAAATTGGGTACCCATAAAAAAAAAGCCTTTACTGATTTCCTTTGTCTTTTTTGTTTGAACTTTTTTTTTCTATAGTTAACGAGCCTAATATAGTTCAGCTTTACTTTCCTGCTTTTTGGAATTTTTTGGTTTTTGTTAGTTACTCAGACCAATATTTAGATTGGAGGAATAAGAAATCTTGAGGGATTTTTTAAGAAATATGTACACTGTACATATTTACACAGCCCACCTCAAGAAATGGATATCAAAAGTAATATTTTAAACAGTCCAAATAATAGTCTCTTTTTTTTCTCTGCCCCATCTTCCTCAACAACCTATTGTAAGGTTTCTCTCTCCAGGCTAGATTTCAGCCTTGGTCCTTGGCTCTGCGCGAGAAAGATTTCACGCCGAAGCTGGACTCGTGATCCAAGTGAATTGAATGAGAGTTAAAAGAAGCTTCAGGTTTTATGCGGCACCCTTAGGATTCCTTCGACCCTGTGGCCTGACAGAGACTGCTCAGGATCATGCAAGGATCTCTCTCCTCCCAGGAAGAGGACCAGACCAGCCCCTCTCCCTTCTTGTCCCTGCCTTTTCAAGGGTTCCCGGGGGAGGCGTGGTGAATGACCCCAGGTCGCTCTCATAGGCTGAATTGCAATCACCTGGACCAGGTGGGCTGCTCCAGGTGTAACGCCAATCTGAGCCCACCAGCGGGAAAAACCAGCTTTGTTCTAGGTGGGCTCTCCTGGGCATGCGTAAATGGACTTCCCAATTCCCTAGGCTTAGCTGCCTAACACTATCACTCTCCTATCCCTGTTCCCCCCTCCCACCCCCCCCACCCCCGTCCTTTGCCTCTTCACAGTTATCAAAGTATTATCTTTTCAAGTATAATCCAAGTTTCTTTATGTATGGTTTTCATTATAATGCTAGTGTTATTAAATATTTATGTTTGTAAGATTGACTGAGTTTGCAAAGCATAATACGTTTTTTCATGCCTCGTGGTGTTTTAGACAGTCCTTCCCCCCGCCCCCCTCCCCGAGTAAGTATATAACTCTATATGCTTACAGATAATATAACTATTGATTCAACACTTTTTCAAATTTACAAGATAAAACAAGGCTTAGAACTGGATCACTTGGTCCTTTTTCTCTTATCACCTCCCAGTTCAGAATGCTTGCATTTTTAAATGGCCAGCATCTTCTTGGACCTACAGTTAAGCTCAACACATTCAATCTCAGCATGATCTTCTTTGTGGTTTTAGCCTTCTTCCAGAAAATTGGCTTTGTGTGCCCACCACAGCCACTCTGCTTCCCATCATAGGGTCTCCTTCTTTGCGCATACAGTGAATCCTTGACCTTCTTATACTGGGTCACTTTGTGAGGTTGATGGTTGCCGCATTTCTTACAGAAAGTTCTCTGGGCTTGGAATACATTGACTATCTTTGCAGAGATATGGCCTATGCAGTGTAAATGGGAACTGAGAGTCTGCCATCCTTGTCTCACTCCACTTGTGCCTAACCCTAGAGTCATTTTGTTTTCATTGATGTATGATATTCTATTGCATGGAAGTACCGGGGTTTGTCTATTGCTTTATAATAGGTGTCCATGGTTGTTTCCTTGTTTTTTATATTTTGGAAAATACAGCAACAAACATAGGTGTGCATATGTCTGTTCGTGTTGTATTCTTTATCTCTTTAGGGTATATATAAAAATGTACATATGTAAATATATATAACGAGAGGGGAATAGATCTATGTACTCATATCTATACGATAAGAATTAAAGTTGCAGAAGGATATTGGGCCTCAAATCAAGTACTCCCTTAACACAGGAACACTTTATTCTAACAATCTGACATTCTGTGATGCTCACCTTCTTGACAACATTGCTGAAGACAAAATGTGTACATAATCAATGCAGTGAAAAAAGCTGATGGTGTACGGTTATCAAAAGATTTAGCATCTGGCATCTTAAAGGCTTGGAGACAAACAAGCAGCCATCTATCTCAGAAGTAAAAAAGCTCACATGGAAGAAGCGCACCAGCCTGTATGATCATGAAGTGTCAATGGGATCAGGTATCAGGCATCTAAGACACAGAATAAAGCCATACCCAATGTGAATGATGAGGCACATGGAGTGGAGACCCAATGTCCATCTGTAGAGATTGGACATCCCCTTACAGAGGGGTCACAGGGAAGATATGAGCCAGTCAGGACGCCATATAGCACCAATGAATCACACAACGTTTCTCTAGTTCTCTTGGTGCTTCCTTCACCGCACTATCATGACCTCAATTTTACCTTACAAATTGGACTAGATCAGAGCATGAACACTGCTACAGATAAGAGCCCACAACACAGGGAATCCAGGATAGACAAACCCCTCAAGGCCAACAAGAAGAGTAGAAATACCAGGAGGATTAGACGAGAGTGGAGTGAGATAGGGGGAATTGAGCACAAGGCTCAAACTAGAACCCCCTCCCAGGGGGAAGAATAGCAGGAACGTGGGTGAACAGTGAAGGAGGACAATGTAAGATATGGAAAAAATAATAACTTTTCAAGGATTTGTGAGGGAGGACGGGTGGGAAGGGAGGGGGAAGAAACGAGGAGCTGATATCAGGGGTTCAAGTGTGAAGAGAATGCTTTGAAAATGATTATGGCAGCATGTTTGCAATTGTGCTTGACACATTGGAGGAATATATGGATTGTGATGAGATGTAAGTGCCCCCAATAAAAGTACTTTTTTTTAAAATGATGAGATTACTAGGTTATATTTGTGCTTGCATTTGTTTAAGGAAGTGTCATACTGTTTTCCACAGAGATTTTAAAATTGTACAGTCCCACCAGCAATGTATGAGCATTCCAATTCCTACTCTTCTCCAGTAGCATTGATTATTTTGTCTTATTGAATTTTGATTAAAATGTGGGTATCAGGTGGTATTTCATTATTGTTTTAATCTATTTTTCTCTTCTTCCTAGTGAACATTAACATTTCTTTACATCATTGTTGGACACCTGGATGACGTCTTTAATGAATTGTCTAATTTTGTCTTGTGCCTATTTTTTGATTGGGTTGTTTGTATTTTTCTTGTTAAATATTGTAGTTCCCTACAGATTTTGAGATTTGTCCTTAATCTGATGTATTATTACTAAATGGTTTTCTCGTTCTATGCATTCGTTATAAATTCTTTGATGATGTCTTTTGATGTGCATAAATGTTGTATTTTCAGGTGATCTCAGTTCTTTACATTTCTTCTATACTGCAGATATTTCATTACATTCACAGTATGCTTGTGTCCTGTGTTAGTGCCCTTTAGTTTGTCCCTAAATTTTCGTTGTTACTCTTTATGTTTCTGGGGTTTCTATTTAGATCTCTGATTTATGGTGAGTTCATTTTTGTACATGGTGTGCAGTATGGGTCCTCTTCATTTTTTTTTGGCAGGTGAAGATCTAACATAATTTGGATCTCTGAGAGAAAAGGCTATGTCTGCCCCATTTACTCTGTCTCAAACCTTTATTAAAGATTAGGTGTGTATAAATATTTGATTTTATTTCTGAGTTTTCAATTCTAATCCATTGGTCTTCATATGAATTGCTATATCAGTACCAGGCTGTTTGTTTACCATGGCAATATAATATGTCTTAATGTCTGGGGGTTAAAGACTTCCTACTTTTAAAAAAACATATTAATAGTGTTTTATTTATACCGAGTTTCTTTTCTTTCCACATAAGCCTTTACTGATTTAAGAGACTTACACCTATTCCCTTAGTAGAGTGAGGCAAAAAAAAAACAAACAAACCCAAAAACAGTGCACATTTGGTGGGACTGCTAAGTAGGATGGTGTCAGAAATGCAGGTGGAGATCACAATGAACAATTCTTTGGCTTACTGGTTAATCTAAGAATCCAACAGGGATTGCTTTAAATGTTAGGTGTTAGTTCAGATAGATTAGAGAAACAAACGCACAGACACTCATATCTGTGTAAGAAAGAGCCTTATATACAACAGCAATTGAACATTGAGAAAACATCCCCGCCCAGTCCAAAAGAAGTCTATAAGCCAGAGGTTAGTCTTGTCTGCAGGAATGTCTGGCAGGGAGTGAGTGTGTGTCCCACCTACAGTGAGATATTTATCTCTTTAGCACATTTAAATGAGGTCATCAAGCTGCAACCTGATTGACAGGCAAAACTTCAGTCCTTCATTCTCAAGTCTCAAATTGAGAAGAGATTTTGTAACTACCACAGGATAATTCTGAGCGACAACCCTAGTAGAACTGTGAGATTGAAGGGCATCTATGTCTGAGACCTATGTTAGCTAGGACTTCAGGAATAAAGAATTGTCACTTTAAAAATAAAGAAACTGGATTTTGAGAAGAAGAAGTCTTACCTCTAAACACAATCCTACGTAAATAATTCTTATACAGGATCAGAATCTGGGCCTGAGTTTTTGTTTAGTAGTTGTTGGTCTTACATTTTTAATTGCTGTTGTTCTTGTACTTAAGATCCATACACCATGTCATTTTCAATGCACATGAATTCGTTCTATGTTTCTGTAGTTCCAAGTAAATATGTCTAAACAATAAATATATATAACTGTGCCTAATATATACCTGTGCCTTAAACAGTCTGTTCATATGTTAAAATGAATTTTATATCAATAAAGAATCTATGTCCTCTTCAGTTTTTCTTTTCCCTTTTTTATTGAGACTCAGCAATGTTGATGTCTGATTTGTAAAGAATCTGAATGGCTTTTAACCCTGCCACATTTCTCAACCTATATTTTTAAAAAAGAAAATTTTACTTTATTTATTGTGTTAGTCTGGGTAAATTAGAGAAACAAATCCTCAGAAAGTCATACGTATCAGACAGTTTTATATAACGGGTTAATGCCCATCAAGAAAACGTCCCAACCCAATGCTGCCCAAGCCCACACGTCCAACATTAGCCCGTATGTCCAACACCAATCCATAAAGTCCTCCTCCATCTCACAAAATACACACAATGATGCCGAGTGCAGGAGGAAAGCCCAATCAGTGAACATGTAACCATCTCAGCGCTGGCAGGGGTCTCCACATGGCTACCACAGCACCCAGGGCTGCATCGGGGTAGGTCCATGTAGCTTCTCTTCAGGATGTGTTGCAAAAAGTGAACCTTGCCAGCTGAAGCAGAGAACTGGCTAAGGCAGGTACACCCTGATCTTATCATCAGAAAGGAATAGACCTGAGAACTTGAAAGGTGAGGCTTACTGAGACATTTATCTCTCCACCCTTCAACCGACCTCACATGTTTATCAACCAGGTTGTCACAATAAAGTAACTCATTTATTTATCTTGGTATTTATCAATTTTTATATATTTTAAATACCTCTCTTTGATTTTTGCGTGTAGAACATTATTTGAAATAAAAACATATCCTGTGTAGTTGCACTGCCCATCTCATCAAGTCAAATCAGTAAAAGTGACCCAGTTCTTCCCCCACTTTATCCAGTTATTTTCTTGGCTGTCTCTTTCTCCAAAATTTTATGACCCTTTCTCCTTATGGCCAACACCACATTCCATCACCCTTGCAGTCATTAAAACCTTATCTTTTACTATGAAAACAACATTTTCTTAATTTCTTATAATAATGATTTCATAAAATAGTTATCTTTGTGAGACGAATTAACATTCCTAATCTTAATGTTCTCTTGCTAAGTCCATGTCTTAAAATGACTAAAAGAGTCATGTTTTTAAGTGATATTCCATAACATTCCATTATATAAATACAGACGTTTGATAGTTGCCCTCCATTTAGAGTCAGTTTTTGATTGTCGCCATTGTTTTGGTATAATAAAAATGCCATAATAAGCAACATTTTGCAAATGTATGTCCATGTTTTGTTTTTTGTTGTTTTTTAAATAAAAATATTCTCCATAACTTTCTTGACTTTAAAAGAACTGTGAATTTCTGGTTTCAAGGAAGCCATGTGAAGTCCAAAGTGATGGAAGAGTCAACTTTTCATGTTGTCGATACCCAGTTTCACAAATCCCATGAGATCTTGAAGCCAAGGTGATGTGACACTTGGATACACCACAGGTGAGCAATGTAGTCTCTAGAATGCTTATTGTAGTCTTATCCTCTTGGAACTCTGGTTCTGCTTCTTTATTTCTGCCTGTCTGGATCAACCTATTAATATGTTGTTCTCATGGTCCCGATTGTCAGACTTGAGATGAAAGTATATTTAATGAACTAAGTGACCAACAAAACTCCAGTCACTGATCCCTCTGAGTACAACTGTGCTGGTAGGACACATTCAACGTGTACTTAACCAGCCTTTGTGAAGGCAGGCTGTCTAGGATATTACTTCATAGTCTAAGCCTAGAATTGTGAACCATCACTTTGTAGACAACAACCGGTAATGTAGCAGGGACATAAAGTGGATTGAGAACAGTGGCAAGTGAACCCATCATTGAACTAATGAAAATTAGGAAATAAAGGAAAAGGAGCACACTATTAAAAATTAGGTGTTCGGTGATGTGCAGTTACATCATCTCCTGTCAACTTCCGAAGGGGTGGACTTTCCCCATTCAATCAGGTCGCAGCTTCATGACCTCTTTTGGAGGTTCAAAGGGGCTATAGCTCACTCCCTTTAAGACACTTCAAATGACAAGCCACATGCAGCTACACTGATGTAGCCAGAGCCCTGGAAAACAATGTGCCACTTGCGAGGTCAATTAGGAGTGCCTTTTGATCAACTGGTTGGAAATGCTCAGATGTGTGCAGTTGCATCGTCATCTGTAGGTCAATTTTACTTTAATGACAATGGCATTTGAGGTTCATCTGGCATGTGCAGGTTTGTGTGCCTGCTGGAGTGTGTGTGCATGGTTGTACTCCAAATTCTGTGGCAAAAAGCAGGTTTTTGCAACATCCACAGATAAGAAGTATCTATGCATATATTTCTCAAGGGGTTAGCAGGCCATGAGCCCCTGAAGCATTCGACTCCATTGCTTATCTAAAAAAGGATGCTGCTGTTTGCCTGCCTATCTTTTTTTTTTGCCTGCCTATCTTAATGGCCTTCTTTACCATCTTCCTGAATTAAAAGACTTGCTCCACTAATTAAGCGTAGAAGCAATTTGTACAGCAAGTAGGGGACTGCTGCATTTTAAAATTCCAACAACTAAATCTGATACAGTTATATTTCTCACATTTTAACTAACAGCAGACTAACCCTTTCACTCTCCCCCCTACCTCATCAGTTTTGACTTAACCATTTCAATCCCCTTAAGGTACTGTCTTCTGGAAGTCCTTGGTACTTTCAGCATTTTTTGCCAATAATATAATTCAAATTAATTGATTCTTCTTTGGTCCTTTCTCAATATCCAACTTGCATATGCATATGATGGGACTGAAAAAAGGTGCACCTCTGTCCTCAAAGTGACCTCTTTCCCCTGCAGTACTTTAAAGTGGTCTTGTACACCAGATATGCCCAATGCACACATGTCCAAATAAGGTAAAATCCTGACAATTTCAATATCTCCCTGATTTAGCATATTATCTATTGGTCCCGTAATGAGAGTTTCGTTTTCTTTACATTGCGTTGGAATCCATACGGAAGGTTCCCATCCTTTCCAGCATGCAAGGCGTGTCACGTGTAGACTGACAGATGTTAGAAACCTTCCTCCTAGACAATGCAAAGTATAAGGCCAAGTTCTTCTTCAGAAACTCCAGCTTCTTGGATGATTTGCTCAGCATATAGATTGAATAAGCATGATGAAAAGATACAATTCTCACATACAACTTTCCTGATTCTAAACCACAAAATATTCTCTTCTTTATAGATAAGGGCCTCTTGGTCCATGTACAAGTTCTACATGAGGACAACTAAATGTTCTCAAATTTGAATTCATCTCAATGCTATGATCTTGTGGTAGACCAGGTTGTCTAGAGAAACAAATCCAGTGACACTCATATATGCATAAGGAAGAGTTTTATATCAAGAAGTAACATTATACCAACAAGGCATCTAACCCGTGTCTAACTCAAGGTCACAAGTCTGATGCAGGTCAGGGTCCTCTGCACACTTACAGAGCTGCAGCCTGATGATGTATAAAGGTGAAGCTGGATGTGGAAGATAACAGGCCAGTGGCGGCAGGATCAGATGGATCCAAGGTCAGTCGTAGTATGGAAGGGCACCAATAGCTCTCAGTCTCAGGCAGCCCACCTGGGGCTACCCCTAAAGGAAGAGAGTTATATCAAGCAGGAAGATGGAGTGGCAGACAATGGGAAATTTAAATATTCTCCAATTATTAGAAGGCCACACCCCCAAGGAGGCATCATGAAGCTGTGACCTGACTGGCAGGTTGGATTCCACCACTACACGTTCCTACATCTTCAAGTTGACATAAATCTACCTGCCATAGATCCATAGTTAAATGCTTTTGCATAGTCAATGAAACACAAGTAAACATTTTTCTGGTACCTTTCAGGAAAGACCCATCTGATGTCAGCAATCACATCATATTTGACATTCGCTTCTGAATGCAGATTGCATTTCTGGAGTCTCCCTGTTGAAGTACTGCAGCAATCATTATTGAATTGTCTTTTGCAAAATGTTACGTGCATGAGGTATTAATTCTATTGGTTCATAATTTCTACAGGTTTTTTTTTTTGCTCAGGTAGCTGAGTTTTAAATTTCTTACATAGAGAAATGAGTGATTCCTGTGCTTCATCAGCTGGTTGAAACATTTCAGCTGGTTTTCTGTCAACTTCTGGAGCCTCGTTTTTTTCTAATATCTTCAGTACTATTTGGACTTCTTCTTTCAGTACCATAGGTCCTTGATCATACACTACCTTTTGCTTTGTGTATTCCTTCCATCCTCTTTTGATACTTCCTGCATCATTTGAATTATCATTTGACGAAGAATATTGAAAGAACCATGGGCTTCAAGAAGAACTAACCAATCTGTCTCAGAAGAAGTGCATCGAGAATGCTCCTGAGAAGTGCGCCTTGGGAGATGTTGTCTCATGTGCTTTGGATGTGTTATCAAGAGAAACCAGTCCCTGGAAAAGCATATCATGCTTGGGAAAGTAGAAGGGCAGTGAAAAAGAGGAAGATCCTTGTGAGAGATTGAATGATTGACTGCAACAATGAGCACAAACAGAAAACTACTGTGAGATGGAGCAGGACTTGGCAGTGTTTCATTCTGTTGTACATGGGTTCTCTGGGAGCTGGAACCTAATTGAGGGCAACTATCAAGAGCAACAACACACTATCATTCATCCCACTCTCTACAAGGCTTTCCTGTTTCTATTCCTCCTCATTTCCTAAATTCTGTCCTTGGGTGTGTACTGTCCTTTTGATCTGACTTACATGGTTGGTTAGTCTATCAACAGGGTGAGTTTAGTTCCGGACTGTGGGAAAATAAGAGAGAGGGAAATATGACTAGGACTATATTCCCTAACTTATTATGGAGGGAATCTGGAAAGCTAGTATTCCATGGTAGGAAAGCCACCACTTTGGTATGGTAGAGATAAAGTCAAAGTACATTATTCTGCTTTAAATACCATTTCCACAGATTCTCCCCTAACAGCTATGCTGCCTTAAAGTGAGCACATGGTTGATTCTATCTCTCTACAGAAGCCAACATTCTTGTTGTCCCCTCCTGGCATAGTACCCATCCCCCCTCATGCTTTCCCCCAGTGCAGGTATTAGGTTTCCTCAGGAGTAAACTCAGAGACTTTACTGTGGTTACCACCCACCTTGTGATGTATGTAACTACTGAATGTGCATAACTTATAGCTACCTACAAATATCCCGACAGTAAAGATTGACTCTCTCCTCCTCCCTCTCTTTGCGTAAATCTGGCTACTGAGATCATGGCTGTCCCAGAAGTAAGTGTTTGGGTCGGGTCTGAACTAGGCAGCCCCCTTTTTGGACTAAGCTGAAGCAGGTCCAGATCCTGCACGTGCTTCCCTGCACATCCCAAAGGTCAGCAGCTGCTGGGCGCCAGATAACCAGTGAAAACAGATGTTACTGGTTCAAAGAAAGCAGCAAGCAATTCTCCCTCCCAGTTTCCAGACCCCATATGCTAATTGCCCTACATTCTTCACCACCCCTTTAAAATCCCTCATGTGCAGTTGCTGAGCATGACTTCCCTTACCTGTTGGCCTAGGTCCTGGAACCTCATCCGGGAGCTCCCCCACCTAATAAAGCTATTTCTGTTTCTGCTCTCCCACGTCCTGTCCTGTCTGTCTGCCTTCCTGTTCCTCAGTTTCACCCTTACAGTAAGCATGCTACTATAAAATGTGTCTGAGTCCTTTATTTTACTTTCTCTCTCCTATCTTCTAAGACTTTACTATGCTCTTTGTATATTATAGCCATGCAATTTCAACTACAAACCCCACGATTGTCACAGGCTTGTTTACACAAAGACTGAACTTGAGAGGTGACTAAAGACCATTGTGTTGAGGGTCTCTTTGGTGATTTGAATTTTGGTCCTCATTTTCCTCCTACTCTATCTATGATCTTCTAGTGGGATTCCTTTTCGAGCCCTTGGTAGTGGTAGCTGGGCACATCTGGGTCTGATCAATCACTAACATTAGGTTAGCAATTTAATGGAAAGTAGCTTGTATAACTGAGGGATCCTTTTGGACTACACTTGTGTGCTATGGTGGGTAGAGCTACAAAGATACATAGGGATCCCTGTTCGTGTAGTGGTTACGAGTTGGACTGCTAACTGTAAGACTAGCACTTTGAATCCACCATTCACGCCACAGCGAAAGATGGAGCTTTTTACTTCAGCAAAGATTTAGTGTTGGAAACTCATATGGGCAGTTCTACCCTGTCATATAGCGTCACTCTGAGTTCACATTGACTCCATGGCACTGAGTTGTTTGTTTGTTTGTTTCTTTTGACAATTCATGATTTATCCATGGGGACAGAAAGACTCACATGAAAGCAGGTGTAGTAGTTACATAATTTCATATTCATTTGATAAATAAGACTAGGGTTGGAGTTTAGCCTGTCAATCAGATCACAGTTCCATGATGCTTCCTGGTGGGCTAGACTGTCTCATGAGAATTCTGGGAACTTCTACTCTTTCTCACTGGAGGTAGGCTACCCTCTCTCTCTGCTTCACCTTCCCTCTGTTCGGAGAGGTAGAAGAACCACGAGAGACTTGCGCCAGCCCTAAGAAATTCTGCCGCAACTGGATACACAAGACTTTTAAGCCACCGACCTGTCATCTTTCTGCATTCAGCATCATTGCATGTGCTGTGTGAGTCTGAAGAGGAATCTATGGACTAGTATTGGACTTATGGGTTCATAGCAGTCTTATGGACTTGATCTGGACTGGGTTGGGATGTTTTCTTGATATCCAATTACTCTTTGACATAAAGCTCCTTCTTACACATTATGAGTGACCCTGGATTTGTTTCTCTAGCCTACCCAGTCTAACAGGGCAGGTATTTTAAAAGAAGTCCCTTTTAGTTGCAAAATCTACCCTCTGTTTCCCAAGATCTAATGATAAGGTGGCTCCATCAAATCTGGGAACATAAATCAGTTTAATTCAGTAAATATTTGTTGATAAGTGACACAGTGTTTTCTGTATCATCTGCACAACTATCTGACCATATTGGGAAATGTAACAAAGTATTGCAATCCTCGTATCTCAATTTTCAACCAGCAACTTTGAAATCTGACTAGAACTTTCATAAGGAAATTCTCTAGTGTATCAGGCATAAGAGAAGCATAATCCTTTTGGATGCAAATTAATAGAGAAATATTTCACTTTGATCTGTCCCATAAGCACTTGTTCTGAGAGACCCAGCAGGCAAGAGTTACTTAGAGGAAGGAAATTTAAATTCCAGACCTCTCAACTTGGAAGAGTCTCTAGAAACTTTTTGCCCATGCGCTTGAAACCACTGGACTGATAGAACCTCTGGTAAGTGATATAATTAAAGTAGCAGAGTGAGTAAATCATGATAAGTATCACTGAACTTAACTGTCAAGTTTAACTGCCCCAATAGAATTCAAGCAAAATGAAACAAGATAAAAGTACAAACTCCAATTCTAAGGACAGTCAAGTTTAACACCACCACCACCCCTTTCTCCCATCACTTTTTAGTGCTCCTGCTTAAGTTTTATTTTTACATTTTGTTACACTGACATAATTTACCGAGACCATATGATGCTAGGTACTTCTCTTTTCCTAAAGGCAGTCATACACCACAAAGCTTTGCGGTGCACTATGGTCCTTCACCTCAAAGGTCATTAGTCACAGTTCTTGCTTCAGCCCAGTAACACTGTGGCAGGGTGGATGGCTGGGCGTTTCGCGTTAGTTAGGAGGATGCCCCATCTGGGGAATCTGATCACAGGCTTACATACGTACATTGAACATCGTTTTATGTCGCCCATGCACCCTCTCGATGTCTGGTCTTGGCACACAGACTCCATTTTGAGTTCTGTACCTCCATCTTAGCTCTCAAGACTGACCGCTAACTGACCTCCCCTCCCCTCCCCTGCTCAACCCCAAATTCCTGGAACCAGCTCTTCCCAAAGCCAGAATGTTTTCTGAAGATGTGGTCACTCGACCCTTCCCTGACATATAGATAAGATTATCGACCTTCTCCCTTCTGAAGCACCTGTGTGAGCAGATCCTCCCCAGCTATGATCCTCCCCAGCTGTGCCTGCCAGCAGTGGACATAAAACGCCACCAGGATTTTTCCCTGCGCAGCTTCAATAGCTCAATACCCTGAGTTGCTGAACCCGCCGGCCAGCTTCGCAATAAAGCCTGCTTCTAAAACTTCGTTAATTGGGTCTTTGATTCTGTTTTCGCGTCCAAATAAGCCTAATACTCCACGCTGGGGAAAGTACCGTTTCTGCCCCCAGTTGCCATCATGACCTGAGCCTTCGCAGCTGCAGGCTGAGCCAGGGCTGAGGGCCCATTATTGCCGAGCGCCTCTCCCGGGCTCCGCTGCTGCGGCCCCGCCCCCGGTCCAAACAGCACCGCCCCTCCCACTTCTGGGCACCTGGGTTTGCGCAGCCGCGCAATGGGCGGGTCCAGAGCCGCCTCAAAGGTGAAGTGAAGGCGGGGCCCCGACCCCGCCGGCTCCTCCCACCCTGGTCGCTGGGAGATGGGGCGGAAGTGCGGTGTCCTAGCCGGAAGTGTCGCTTTTCAACGGCTCCTACTTTTCACTCACTTTAGGGCCAGAGGAGCGCCGGCCATCTGAGCACTGTGTAGCCAGCGCTCCCAGGTGAGGGGCGCTCGTCTCCACGGACACGCGTGTGGGCAGCGGCCAGTTTGGGGTACCGTAGTGCTCCCAGCAGCCCTGCTGGGGTGCAAGCCCCCTTTCTCTCCTCCTGTCCTTCTCCGGGCGGCGCCCCTTGTGGTGAGAGGTGAGCGCCTGTCCCGGGACGCCGATCCCATCCCCCAGCTTTTGGATTGGTTGGGGCTCGTGGTGGGAATCCCCGCTGGAGAAAGGGGTAATCCCAAGCTGGGGTTCTTGTCTTCGGGGTTCCCAGGTTCGTTGCCTTGTGGGTTTCTGCTAAGCCCCCTCCATTGTTTCCTTTCCATACAGCGGTGCCTTCTCCCAGAGACTCTTGTCCCTCGTCAGCTCAAAGGGAAGAGAGCGCGTCTCAGGAAGCGAGTGGCTGCAGCTGGTGCACAAAACGTTAGTGCTTTCGCCCGGGGTTTGCTAAGTCTTGTCACCTGTGCGGTACCTTCTCCTGGGAGCGCGGGGAGAGAACCCAAGGTCCAGGTCTAGAACCTCCCTGGCTCTTCTTGTCAGCTGGTGTGTGGCCACAGGGAGCACACTCAGCCTTGTGAGTGTTGAAGTAGGCTAGAGAAACAAATCCATAGAAAGCCATGTGTTATAAGCATTTTATATAAAGAGTAATTGTACATTAAGAAAGCACCCCAACACAGTCCAGTTCAAGCCCCGAGTCCGATGTTAGCCCATATGTCTGATAGCTATCTATAAATTCCCCCTCAGACTAAAGAAACACGTGCAATGACGCTTAATGCAGGATGATCCCAGGCCAGTGGGTAGAACGTCTTTGGATCCAGTGGTGGTGTAAGCATCTCAGCAGTGGCAGGGGTCTTCTCGTGGCTTCTCTAGTTCCCAGGGCATAAGGTCTATCAGCATATTGCCATGTGTCTGGTCAGTAGAGGGTCTCTAAGGGAGTAAGCCGAAAGGGAGAGAGAGAGGGAAAGAATCTGCCTCCTGTCTCCAAGGAGCATATTCTAGAATTCCCATAATTGTCAGGAGAAGGCCATACCTACACACGAGCCATTGCTTAAATTTTGATTGACAGGCTGGACTCCACCCCTTCAGTCTTAATCATCAAATTGACAAATGATGATATAACTACCACACTAAACAATGGCATAAAATACCTCTAGTTTGTTTACTGGCAAACTTCAATTCGCTGGATCTTAAATCAGTTATTAAAGGGGAAAACTGATTTTCTTATGTAATGTGTGACTGCAGTACAACTTGGACAACTCAAGATGGTCACCAGCTGGTGTATTGATTTAAAAATTATTGAAGATCTCAATAATTTCTTTTCAATCTACAAAACATATTCTGATAGTCCATATATTCAAGTTTTCTCTCTCCTTCATGTTCAACCTCATTTATGTCAAAATTGTTCCACTATGCAAGTCCTATTGGCTCAGTAAAATGTTCCTCTCTCAGCCTAAGACTCAGTCTTTGATCCTTCTGATCACACTGTGCCCCCAATTTCAATGCCTTTTGTGTCTGACCAAACTGCTGCTGGGCCTTCTTTTCCCCTCCCCCATACAGCTCCCTTCAGGTCTCTCCAACCTCCTTGGATACTGCTGTGTTCTCCCAGTTGCCAGACTGTAACCCTATATCTCCTGCTATCCAGTCTCATTCTTCTTTAGCCTTCCTCCTCACCACCTCCTCCCACCCCTGCCTTGTCTCAACCTCCTCCCACCACCTCCGAGTCCACAAGTTTTAATCCAATATCCCCTACCCTGTTACCTCATACAATTTCTACCCGAACTCCTCCCTTGCCCATACCAGGATGGTCCACTCCTGCCACCTCTCCTGTCAGCAGTTCCCCTCCCACACTTACCATGTTTTAAGACATCTGACACCTCTCCCCTAATGCCAGCAACATCTCCACCTCTCAACCTTCTGTGTTCAGCTCTCTCCAGTACAAAGACAGCTTGTTCAAACCCATAGGATCTATCCTCATATCCTGCCCCCCTCATTCCCCTATGAAGTCACAGGACCAGAGAGAGGTCAGTAAAAGTTCACATTCCTTTCTTGATAAATTATTTATCAGTCTTAAGAAAACATCTTGGATGTTATACATTGGACCCAGACACTTAAAGAATTTAAGGTCTAGAAACTCCCTGGCTGGTGTGTGGCCTCATGGCATACACTAAGCCTTGTGGTTGTTGAAGTGATATTCCAGCACAACCACCATGCACTGAAATGTGATTGACATTCCACAGTTGCTGGGCTAAGCCCTTTTCAGGACTGGGGCCCTCAAGGAGATGGTCCAGTTGGGTGGCTGTTTGTCAACACCCTGGCAGCTGGCAAGTGAAGAAGAGACAGGTTCAGCTCTAGAAAGATGGGTTCAATGACCTTGAACTCAGCCAAAGGGAGACTCAGTCTTTTTTTGGAAAGCTTACAGGTCTCTAGAAGGGCCAGACCGCTTCCATTGGAAATCTTTACTAAGGACAGCATAGGTTTCTTCTGTTTACAAAGCTTACTGCACCCCTCTTGCCACTCAGTTAAGTATTGTCAGTCCATGGAAGCTGGCAGCAGCCCACTGGAGCTAGCTACACCCACCAGAAAGATGTGGGGGAACCCTCCTTAGCAAAAAGAGTTACAGACATCCCAAAGACTTGCACACCAAAATTGATCCTTTGTTCTCACATGGACTGGGCTCCTTCTACCCTCCTGCTGCTCTGACCTCCTTTGCTGTCACCTCTCCTCTCTACCTGTAAGGCTGGCTCTCCCTCCCGCTTAGAGTCTTTCTGCGGGTTCTGCAGCAGACATTAGAGTTGTCTAACCCCTTCCTCACCAATTCTGTAGTTCGTTTATGGGTCTGTATTAAGCCTAATGTTCTCTTCCTGTATGTTATAGCGGGTCTCAAGGACTTTACATCTTTTAATGTAGCTAATCCTCTGGCTTTAGACTAAGGGCCAGCTCTAACCTTATCTTACTATCTTACTATCCTAAGTTCCTTTGATTTCCTGTTCCCTACAAACTGCACCTCCCTCAATAAGTCTATAAATTACAGGTCTCACTCTGTCTCTTGTCTCTGTAAAACCTAATATATGGTGGGTTGCACGGGAGGCTGGCTAAGCTAGGACTGGAGCAGCACTTTGCTTTCCCTAGCCAGTAAAGTCCCCAGCAGCCTTTCCAGACTACCTTCTAGCCGCCTTTCGGGACCCCCTTCAAGCGAGCCTGACAAAGGGATCTCCACATCTTCTGCCAAAGACCCTCTGACAGCACATTGGTGAATGTTAAATCCAAAGCTCCCTACTCCAAGGTCGTCTGCACATTTTCTCTTGGCCTTTCTGAAAATGTCCACATAACAGAAATCTTTGCACCATCAGATGGCCTTCCTAGCCCCAGGGGCTTAGGTGGTAATTATTCAGTGGAAGGATGCTCTCCTGTTGCTACCTCATTTAAGAGAGCTAAAAATTTCTCTCAGCCTTTTAAATGTGTTGTAAGAATTCTAGGTATATTACTAAAGGTAGGCTAGAGAAACAAATGCATAGAAACTGGTGTATAAGAGTTTTATATAAAGAGTAATTGTACGTTAAGAAAGCATCCCAACCCAGCCCATAAGTCTGATGTTAGCCCATGTGTTCGATACCAATCTATAAAGTTCCCCTTAGACTTAAGAAACATGCAATGACACCGAATGCAGGGTGATCACAGGCCAGTGGGTAGAACGTCTTTGGATCCAGTGGTGGTGTAAGCATCTCAGCAGTGGCAGGGGTCTTCACGTGGCTTCTCTAGTTCCCAGGGCATAAGGTCTATCAGCATATTGCCATGTGTCTGGTCAGTAGAGGTTCTCTAAGGGAGTGATGCAAAAGAGAGAGAGAGACTCCCGCCTCCAAGGAGCAAATTCCGGAATTCCCAGAATTTCCAGGAGAAGGCCATACCCACACAGGGGCCATTGTTTATATTTTGATCGACAGGCTAGACTCCACTCCTTCAGTCTTAATCATCAAATTGACAAATTATACAACTACCACACTAAGCAATGGGATAAAATACCTCTAGTTTGTTTACTGGCAAACTTCAATTCGCTGGGTCTTAAATCAGTTATTAAAGGGGAAAACTGATTTTCTTATGTAATGCGTGACTGCACTACAAATTGGACAACAACTCAAGATGGTCACCAGCTGGTAAACTTGATGTAAACATTATTCAAGATCTCAATTTCTTTTCAATCTACAAAATATATTCTGATATTCCATATATCCAAGGTTTCTCTCCTTTATGTTCAACCTCATTTACGTCAGAATTATTCAAGTACTATTGGTTCAGTAAAATGTTCCTCTCTCAGCCCAAGACTCAGACTTTGATCCTTCTGATCACATTGTGCCGCCAATTTCAGTGGCTGTTGTCTCTGCCCAAACTGCTACTGAGCCTTCTTTCTCCCTTTCCCCTTACAACTCCCTTCAGGTCTCTCCAACACCACCACCCCCTAGATACTGTTGCATTCTCCCAGTTGCCAGACTCTAACCCTGTATCTCCTGCTATCCGGTCTCATTCTTCAGCCTTCCTCCTCACCACCTCCTCCCACCCCAACCTTGTCTCAACCTCCTTCCACCACCTCTGAGCTCACAAGGTACAATCCATTGTCCCCTACCCTGTTACCCAAATTCCTCCCTTGTCCATATCGTGATTGTCCACTCCTCCCACCAGTTCCCCTCCCACCCTTACCTGTCCCCTACTGCCAGCACCATCTCCGCCTCTCACTCTTATATTCAGCACTCTCTGGTACAAATACAGCTTGTTCAAACCCAAAGGATCCATCCTCAAATCCTTTTCCCCCTCTTTCCCGTGTGATGTTGCAGAAGCAGAGAGGCTAGTAAAAGTTCATGTCCCTTTCTTTGTTAATTATTTATTAGTCTAAGGAAAACATCTTGGATGTTATACATTGAACTCAGACGCTTGCATTAAAGAATTTTTATATCGGCTTTGCAAATGCTGCTGCCTGAGTTAGTAGTCTCGACTGGGCCTGTTGTGTTCAGCCATGATCAACCTACTGTGTTTTTCAACATAGCCATCGACGGCGTCGTCTCTTTCTAGTTGTTTTCAGACAAAGTTGCAAAGACAGCAGAAAGCTTCTGCACTCTTCAAACTAAGGAGAAAGATTTTGGCTATAAAGGTTCCAGCTTTCACAGAATCATCCCAGGGTTTATGGGCCATGGTGGTGATGTCACATGCCATAATGGCACTGGTGGCAAGTCCATCTACGGAGAGAAATTTGAAGATGAGCACTTCATCCTGAAGCACACAGGTCCTGGCATCCTGTCTATGCAAATGCTGGGCCCATTATGAACGGTTCCTAGTTTTTGATCAGCACCGCTAGGGCTGAATGGTTGGATGGCAAACACGTGGTCTTAGGTCTGGTGAAAGAAAGCATGAACATTGTAGAAGCCATGAGCGTGTTGGTTCCAGGAATGGCAAGACCAGCAAGAAGATCACCATTGCTGACTGTGGACAACTCTAATTAAATTTGATCTGGATTTTCAAGTTTTAAGTACCAGACCATCTCTTGTGTAGCTTGAGAAATCACCCTTCCATTCCCCATGTGCTTGCAATATCATTTAATCTTGTGCTCTCACTTCCAGTTTTTCAGGTTTCCTACTTTCCTTATTCCCCCTGAGTCCAGCTGGAAAGCAGAGTTAAGTTTATGATTATGAATAAACTATAAACAATAAAAAAATAATTTAAATATCTCAGTCATATGATCTTACCTCGCATGCCGTCCATATGATTTTAACAATGACCTTGACCCCTGAAGATAGGGAGAGTTGATAGCTGCACAAAGAGAGGTGATGAAGGGCATGCCCAGAAATGGGATAAGTCCATGGACTTCAAGGCATTCCCCAGCACAGTCCTAACTGGAATTACAAGATGGTCCTGAGCACCCAATTCTTCAAAATGATATGATTTGTATCTCCTTGAGGGCTTACCAAAAGTCTCAACCAAGGCAGTCAGTTATGACAAAACTCGGGAAATCATTCAGGAATCAAATGAAAATTCTGTCAAATGTCTGTGACAATTTCCAGAAGGTTTAAGTGTACCAAAGTAGACCCTACTACACCAGAAGGGATCATTTTTCATCTCACAGCTCAAATTTCATCTCACACTCAGCTCCAGGCATTAAAAGAAACATTAAAAGGTTAGAATGTGGATCCCAGACTTCACAGCAAGATCTTCTCAGTGCAGCATTCAAAGTTTTCAACAGTAGGGAGGATCAGGAAAAGTTATATAAGCTACAAAGAGATAAGGTTAAATGTCAAATGTTGCAAGTGTCCTCCAGGGGAGAGTGGGTATGTCTAAACTAGTTACTGGACAGCACAACTTCAGATGCTCCCAATTAGGGCATTGAGCAAATGTATGCCCTAATCTATGACCTCCAAAAAGACCATGTCCATACTACAAACAGAAAGGTCACTGGGGAAATGACTGCCCAACTCTACAGAGAGTGGGAAAGTTTATCCCGTTAGACCTCCGGTGCAACCTGCTCAAGTTTCCTCAATGTTAGAGCTACTTGGCTTGACCTTGGAGGATTGATGGGTGTGGGGGTGTAAGGCCCCACTGAAGATCACCCATCTGAAGCCCAGGTAACTATCATTGGCTCAAGAAAGCCCATTTCGTTCCTTTTAGAACCTACATCTGAGATACGGCGTTATCATAGTTTCTTTCTCCCTGCAAAGGTTCTGCTAGTCGAGAACCTATGCCTGCCCTTGCTGAAAAAGATTTTCAGCTACACATTTTTATGTTCTTCCTCTTCAGATTGAAGACTTCATACATAAACAAACTGAAGAGAGTTGCTTCTGGACATAATTTCAGACTTGTTCTGGCCTGTGCCAGTTAGATAGTGATTTTTATGAATGTATACCTAGCCTTTCAGTGATTTTCTTCTGCTAAGGGTCAGGAGAGGTCAGTTTGGTTGCATTTTGTCAGTGATTACTCTCCTGCTACTCTAGCCACCATCAAGGGATTAGAAGGAAATTGATATTTGTTTATTATCTACATCTTAAGGAATGTTCTGCAATAAAACAAGTATGGTCATAAGTCTGTGCTTCTGGGACATCCTATTCACTTTAACACAAGAAGCTTTAAACTATTAAATATTTTAGAAAAACCTTTATGTATTTTAAATGTCATCCAAGACATCTACTCTAGCAAAGTTAAGACTTTGGTGTTTTTCTGTCCTAATGGGAACTGACTAAAAATACGATATTTTTTGTTGTTGTTTTTAATATTACAATTGTGTTGAAGAAAATTTTATAGTATGGCCATGTTTGTTGCTGTGATTTCTGGTAATAAGAATGTGAATGCTTTTTTTTCTCCTCTCTTTTATTTTCAACCCAAATAGTAACTTTCATTATAAAACCAGAAATGAGAAACAACCTAAATGTCTAAAAAGACATAAATTGTGGTATACATCAAATCCTTTTGGGATATTCATTTATGTGTACGGTAGGACAGTGAGTATTCTGAAAGTATCCAGGTATAATTGCCACCGTATAATAGGAAGATATGAAAAAAAAAAAACCACCCCCACTTATAATAAAATCCAAACCATTCATCTCTGGGAGAAGATCCTCAGTACCATACACCCCAGGTAACCCCATTCAGTAATTTGTATGAACAGAGTCATCTCACTCAGGTATTTTAGTTAACAAGTCACTTTATTGCGGGCTAGTGTGTGTGAGTGGGTATGAGTAGGAGACTGGAAATGGGTGATGGTTTCATGACCAGCTTATACTGTGTTTGCAGTTGTCAACACTAATGTGCAACTGGTTGGGTCTGAAGGATAGTTCAGGGACCATAAGAGGTCTTTGAGATTCTTTTGTGCCATCTCTGGATTCACTTTTAGTAGCACTGCCGTGACCTGTATCAGCCATGCTCCAGGCTGTGCGGGGAGGTCAGATGCTTACAGACATCCTCCCTGAGGGCAGATAGTCACCAGACTACAGGGTAGCCCCCTCCCCACTTCCCTGCTGCTGGGGACAATGAACTATTTCTCTCTGAGGCTTGTGACCAAGCATTCACATCCTACCGACAATGGTCTTTATCAGTTGAGCCAGGAAACAAGTCAAACGGGCTCTGTGACATCCAAAATTAAGTTGCCAAACTAAATCTAGGATCTGCCCATCTTGCCACATGTGTACGCCAAGTCCCTCCTCTTCCATTGCGTGGATACCCCTAGGTCACCCCCTCCCATTACTATATTCCCAATAGCACGGCCCCTTCCTGTGATGTGGGTCCTCACTTGTAATTAGGGGGTTTGCATGTTCCCAGAGAATATAAAAGCTTTGGTTAGCATTAAAGATACTCTCTCCCTCCATGTGGACCACCAAGTGGGGCTGAGGTGAGCATGCTACCATGAATTGTGTCTGACTCCATTTATTTCTATATTTCTCTTCTAGCTCTCATGCTCTCTATGACTTTACTATGATCTTTACTTATTGTCGCTGTGCAATTGTGCCTATTGGATCCGTAATGATGTGTTAGGGGCTCGCTTCCCCGGACACAGGCCTACAGTGGGTCTCACATATTAGTACTGTTGCTATAACATACAGATTACGTAAAGGCTGGTGTACCATATCCAGAAACATTGCCAAGAGTACACTGTATCAGCGAATGGACACTCTAAAAGTCTATCTTACATCCATGTATTATGGTGGGGAAGACACACTGAGTGTGAGAACAGATACAAACCGCACATGCAGGGAGGCAGCTGTGTGGCAGGGCGCTGTAAGGGCCTGAAAAGAAAGGATTCTGACTCCGGAGCCTTTGGAGAGGGAGTTTCGAGTCTGATTTCTTATTTTGATCCAGGGTTTTCATCTACAGTTTTCCACTTGGAATCTATTTTTATGATTCAGTGCCTACCCTTCGTATCTGTGAATTTAGAGTTGTAAGAAGAGAAAACATTCTCTTGGAGAGAAAATAAAACAAACGAGCTTGTTCCATAGGGAGTGACGGGTGATCAGCCTATGTTTTGAGAAGGTCAGTGTGTTAGTCCGAGTGGACTGGAGAAACAAATTCGTAGACACTACTATGTGTGTAGAAAGGGTTTTATATAAAAAGTACTAAATTGAGAAAACATTTCAGTCCAGATCAAATCTGTAAGTCCAATATTAGCCCATATGTCTGATACCAGTCTGTAAATTCCACTTCAGATTCACACAGCACATGCAACAACGCTGAGGGCAAGCAAATCACGGGCTAGTGGGTGGAAGGTCTTGTGGATCCAGTGGCATTGAAAGCATCTTAGTGCTGTCATGGGTCTCCATGTGGCTCCTCCAGCTCTAAGGCTCTGGTTGCCATTTGCATAGCTCCATGTGGCTTGTCAACAGGAATACCTGGCAGGGAGAGAGTGTGTCTGGCCTCCAGTGAGCTATTTATCTCCTTTGCCACCTCCAAATGAGGTCATCAAGCTGTGACCTGATTGACAGGCTAGACTTCAATCTTTTGCAAGTTGACAGGAGATTGTGTAACTGTCACAGTCAGAATATCTTTCAAGCAGACTCTGGAGTCTGTGGGGGATGATGTTAAGGACTCAACTAATGGCTGTAAAGTTGGTGGTTTGAAACTTGGTGTCATTTATTCAAGTATAGTATATTGAAAAAGGTTGCTTTTCACCCAAACTAAAATTCTGGTAACACTGATCATTTCCAACTCAAAATAACCCTATAGGACAGACTAGAACTTCTTTAAGATTTCCAAGCCTGTACTTCCTTATGAGATTATGCTACCACAAATTTCGCCCACAGAGCAGTTGGTGGGTTTGAAAGATTGTTCATTTAACAGCTGGGCAAGTCACCACTACAACCAGGGTTGGTAGTTCAACCAATCCGTCCAGGTGACATTTAAAAAATATATTCTGTCAAATAATCATAGTTTAAAATTATGTATTTCAGAAAGCCTTGCTGTTTTTCTTCCTGACTCTTACCCTAGATCAGGGGTCAGTAAATTTCTGTTTGGAAAAAGCCTGAAAACCGTAATTTATTATTCCATTGGTCATATCAGCGGCCCTCAAAATATAGCCCGTGGGCCACATACGGCCCACTGAGGACATTTATCCAGCCCACCTTGTCTTTTTTTGCAGCCTGTCGGAGCCAGCTGATGAGTCTAACAGTCCTGAAAGGGGGAGTGAGGATTAAGGGAAAAAAGAGAGACAGAAAGGATAGGGAGGACAACAATCTGATAGACTGAAACACTGGAGTTTATTCTACACACTCCTTAGATCCATGCAGAAACAACCCGGGGTTAATGATCTCATTGTTAAGCAAGCACATTTGATACACATAGCAACTCTATCTTCTGCCAAGCCAGACATCCTTGAGAAAATTAAACCACCTGTTTTTTCCCAGACCTTTCATATACTTTCTTGTCCTTGACAGTCTGTTCAAAACATAAAGTCACAGAAGAAATCAGCAAACACTGACACATAGATCATGAGATTGCTCAGCCCTTTGAAGGCTGAGTCTTAATGGCCTTCAACAGCAGCCTCTGCTTGTTCTGCTTAACAGCTGACTAGTCCCGGGCCCTCTGCACATGTGTGGAATGTGAGTTGTACTCTCCGACTCCCCTCCTCTCTGTCTCTACTCCTCCTCTCAGTCTCCAGTGTGATCTGATTGGATGAGTCATGAGCTTGCCTGTGCAGAGCCTGCTGCTGCTTGAGGACCAAGGTAAGAACAAGTTAGGATTTTTTTTTTTAACTTAGGAGATCTTTTTGAAAATTTTATTTTGCAGTTAGTAGGGCCTTCCCCGCCCCCCTGAAGTTAGGAGGTCTTTTTTTTTAAGTTGGTTAGTTCGTTGGGGGTGGTTTCTAGGGGGGCTGCCTCACAGTCATAATGCAAATAGTCAGTGCTCAGTGCTAATGCAGATTGTCAGTGCTCAGAGGTAATGCAAATGATCAGCAGTCAGTGTTATTGGTTGGAGGCCCCAAACTGGTAATCTGCGTAGTACCCCATGGGAACTTAATCTGGCTCTGCAGACAGCAGAGGAGTAGGAAACCTAATTAATTGGGAGTGAGTGCATTTATATTCTGATTGCTAGTCGCTTGTGTATGATGGTATATGTTGTGTGCTGTGTAAGCCCCGAGCCCCGGTTCACACTGTTGCAGTATCTGAGCAGTGCAGGTTCAGCCATATGCTTGTATGGCTGAGCTCACATTAGATTCACAAGATAAAAGGCAGCCGTGCCTTCTTTTTTCCTGCAATGGAATCTGACTATGGGTCTTCTCACCCATGCGATCAGATTCCTGTGCAAGTTCACAGATCACAGTGCGGATCACACAGGGTAGTGTGAACTCGAAAGGTGGTAGAGGAACCGGCCCTGTACACCTGCCGCTTCCCGAACCGCATCAGTGTGAAACTGAGGTAGAAGCAGAGTTCCACCAATATGGGCACTGGTGAGGCTGAACTGATGTGGACTGGCAAGGCTGCATTGATGGACACTGATCAGACTGCATTGATGGGCATTGATCAGACTGTATTAATAGTGCAGTCTACATGTCTCTGGGCAAAGTTATTACTGGTATATTGTTTTTGTAGTGCTGCACATATATGTTGGTATTTTATTCATCGCAATTTGGAATCCCTAGAAAACAATTATATCAAGAAAGAAAATTTGACTCAGTGCCGGATATTCAAAGAACAGTGGGCTTATGATTACTTTTTCATGCAGTACAAGAAAAGAGCTGTGTGTTTGATATGCCAGAATATAGTGTCTGTGTTCACAGAATACAATTTGCGTTTTCAATATCAAACTCAACATAAAGATAAATATGTTTGCTTGGTCAGACAAGTGAGAAAAGATAAAATTTTAAAACTGAAAAATTACATTGACAACTCAGCAAAATACTTTTGTGAAGCAGAAGCAGCTAAATATTTCATCACTGCGAGCAAGTTTTCAAGTTGCCAAGCTAATTGCATGCACTGGTAGACCATTCGTGGAGGGAGAATTTGTTAAAGAATGCCTTCTTTCTGTTTCCCAAGAGATGTGTCCAGAGAAGGCCGATTTATTTAGTACAGTGAGTCTTTCAGGACCTGCAATTACACGAAGGATTGAAGAAATGGGAGACAATTTTCATCAGCATTTGCAAAACTCTGGAAAAAATGTTCCTATTTTTCCTTGGCACTCGATGAAAGTAATGATGTTCGTGATTCTACACAACTTCTGATTTTTATTCGCGAGACGAATGACTATTTTGAAGTCATGAAGAGCTTGCTGCACTGCAAAGCATCAAAGGAACAACTACAGGAGAATATATCTATGAAAAGGTTTGCCAAACTGAATGGGTTGGAGCTGGACTGGGCTAAACTAGCCAGTGTGACAACTGATGGTGCTCCTAGCATGGTGACATCTAAGAAAGGAGTAATTGCTACAATTAACCCAGAGATGGACAAGCATAACTATTCTCATCCAATAGCCATACACTGCCTCATACACAGCAAGCACTGTGTAGTAAATCACTGAAGTGGGAGTCTGTTAGGAAAATTGTGGTATATTGTGTGAACTCCATTAGAGCTAATGTACTAAACCACAGACAATTTCAGGAATTTTGGTCTGAGCTAAATGTTGCCTATGAAGATGATCTGTACCACACAGAAGTCCGTTGACTGAATCGAGGGAACGTTTTGAAACATTTCTATGACTTACTTCCGCAGATTACAGCTTTTCTGCTTTCAAAAAACAAAGAAGTACCGGAGCTCAATGATGCATTGCCTTTCTGACAGATGTAACAGAGCTACTCAGCAGTTTCCATGTATAACTTCAAGGAAAGGGGAAGCTCATCTGTGATATGAAATCACCTGTGAAAGCTTTTGAAGTAAAATTAGAGCTCTTCAAACAAGTGAAGAAGGAAAATTTCTGCCATCTCCCCAAAACTCAAAACTGTTAGCGGAAAACCCATTGGTTGCATTCCCAAACAAAACATGCGGATTCACTGGAAAAGTTGCAAAAGAAGTTCCAATTTAGATTTAAAGAGCTTCGTCTTCATGAACAGGACATACTGCTTTGCCGTAACCCGTTTTCTGTTGACATTGAAAAAGTGGATACTATTTACCAAATGGAACTGGCTGAACTGCAGAATTGTGACTCTCTTAAAGATGCATTCAAGTCAAGCAACCTTCCTAATTTCTGTGCAGCTCCCCCTCTGAGACCTATCCTCATGCCAGGAACCATGCACTCACAATGGCAACCATCTCTGGCAGCACTTATGTCTGTGAACAGACTTTTTCCAGAATGAAACATCTGAAATTTCCAATCAGATCTAGACTAACTGATGCACACTTGCCTCACTTGTTAGGACTAGCAGTGACAAATATGGAACCGGACATGACCATCTCATTAGCAAAAAGCAGGCCCATAGTTCCCATTGAAATACTGGTAAGTTTGTTGATTTAACTTTACTTGTTCTTCATTTTAGATACTGTATTTGTTCTCATTTTGTTTTTTCACTTCAATATAAGATATGTGCACTGTGCAAAGGAATTTGTTCATAGTTTTTTTTTAAACTATACTCTGGCCCAACAGTCTGAGGGACAGTGAACTGGCCCCCTGTTTTGAAAGTTTGAGGACCCCTGGTTTAGGAGAACACTTCTAGCTTTTATACGGTAATTTCAAATTGGAGGGTGCTGCCTCAGTGGTCAATCAGCTCTCTAATTATTGACTTGATTTGTCTTTGTTTCTCATATCTCGTTCCATTCAGTTTTATCTGGGATGCTGCTCTGGGTCAAAATTATCTTTGGTACAGTCTAGTGCAAGATGTTTACGGGGGCCTGGCTTCATGATTAAGGTGTTACAGAGTCTTCTTTCACAGGGTCCTTTGGTTATCCCCTTAGCAGGCAGCGCAGAGGTCGCTTGCTGTCCTTGTCAATGAGGACATAAAACCACTCATAAGGGTCTGTAATTTTCTAAGAACAATTTAACTGTTCTCCCTCATAGTTGGGCTTTAGATGCCCAATGCCCTAACCATGGTGCTGCCTCGGTTTCTATGAGCTAATAGTCATCATGAAAAGAAAAGCCACCCGGGGTTGCTTCTGCTTCCTAAGAGGGGATTCTGACTCCATGTGACCCATTGTGTGCAGAATGCAGCTGGTTGTCTTGTTTTGCTTTGAGAATTAGTTCAGTAAGCCTGACTTCCAAGGCACTTTTGCGTGGGTTGGAACCCCCACTACTTGTTTTACCTGAGGACTCCATCCCAACCAATGTAACACCATGAAAAGTACACAAGCAAACTTATATAGCTAATGTAAACTGATCTTCTAACTGAGTGCTAAGATCATCCAATAAAGAATTTCTTCAGTATGTGTTTGCGGAAGAATTAGCCATTTGGAGAAGAATTAATTGCGACCTATGCTTCAGGGGTCCTCAAACTACGGGCCACATGCGGCCCACTGAGGACATTTATCTTGCCCAACTGGTGTTTTTGCCCCGTTTTTTTTACTTCAAAATAAGATATGTGCAGTGTGCTTAGGAATTTGTTCATAGTCTTTTTAAAAACTATAATCTGGCCCTCCAACAAGTCTGAGGAACAGTGAACTGGCCCCTGTTTAAAAAGTTTGAGGACTCCTGATTCAGACTATAATTCAAAATGAGACAGGTTCTAAACATGAACAATAATTTCATAGCATTTTTTAAAACGATATATAAGGCGTGGGTTTCTGAGGCATGATCATATATGAAAACAAATGCATGTTTTGTGCCATTGAGTCCTTTCAGCCTCATGGAGTCTGTGCAAGTGAAGCAAACGCAGCTCAGTCCTCACTAGTGTGGTTACATAGGAAGGAGTCCGTGATTGCAGCAACTGTCTCAGTCCATTGATTGAATATTTTTCTTTTTCCTTGTCCTATTTTACAAAAAAAAAATAATGTCCTTCTCCAGGGACTGTTCCACCAAGATAATGTGTTTAAAGTCACGGAAAGAAGTATCAACATTCTTGCTTCTAAGCATCATTCTATTTGCATTTTAAGATACTTTTATTGTTCTGATAATACATGTTACTTTCAATATTCATCACTATAAAGTTTCTAAGTAGAATGCATAGACTCTCATTTTGGTTTTCTTCTCACGGTCCCACTTTGATATTCATATGAGGATGTTGAAAGTATCATGGTATGGATCAGGCACACCTGAATCTTAGTCTCTTCTGAGCCTCAAAGTGTATCTAAGAGCTCTGCACCATTACTGCCTTGGGTTCCTTCGTGTGGACACCTGCTCGTGTATTCAGTTCACCCGCAGAACTCACTACACGCTGTATTTATTGCAGGACTGTCCTGAAAAGTCATTCCAGAGAAGACTTTCATTCTCTATGCATATGTCCAGAAGCCAGTTTTAACCTGCAATGATATTTTTGAGTTCTGAGCGTATGACTTTGTACTATACAGGAAAGGAAAGGGAACACATAAAAATATATACCTTGGCAGGATTGTTGAGCTGGTTTTAGGAGCAATGAGAATACATTGTGGTGAAAAGGTGCAGAGGGAGCCCGAGGGGGGATTTCTAAAAAATTAGTCTATTTTCTTTGCTTTGCACTGGCCAACAAAATATTCATGATCTCCTTTGACATTTCCAACATACCCGAAACATGCATCGTATCTAAAAATTCCACAGATGTAGTGAAATATTAATTTTGCTGTGAATGTTATATTTTCATCCTTTCCCATGAATATATCATGATTCTTTTATCATTTCAATAAATAACACGAGATATAAATTGTGAGACTTCATTATTTCTTGTAATTACTAGACAATATATTTGCTAAATATTTCCTTGAATTTCTATTTTCTTAACATTTTACAATAATGTGTATGAAATTCATTACTCAATATTAATGAATGGTCAAGTGTCAGTACTTAGATAAATTACTACAAGTGTGAATAAGAAAAAATGTATCCTTTAAAAAAATACATTTGCTAATAACTGATTAACTGGTTACACATTACCACAGGTCAATAACAGAGTAAATATCACTGTCATAAAATCTCATAACTCGAAATACAAAGTGTCATCCTTATTCCTCCAGTTTTATATGCTAAACCTATGCTTCGGCAAAAACTTTGTTTTTATTGCTGGTGAAGCCAGCAGGGAGGGTGAGGGCTCAAGGTGAAGTGAATAAATAGGATGCAAAAGAACCTACATGACTGTTCCAGGGTAGTGGATACTGTTTATCATCATCTTTCAAGGAAGATCAGAGCAGATCTTTTATCAGCATCTTGGCAAGGAAGGTCAGAGTAGGTCTTCTGTCAGCTCTTGCAAGGAAAATCAGAGACCTACAGTGAATAGGATATTTGAAGACCAAATTAACAAGTTGAATGTTTACATCAATTGTTTTATAGCAGTGATTAGTATAATAATAATAATTATTATTAGAGGGAGTCCGAGGTGGGCTCAACAATCCTGCCGAGGTATATATTTTTATGTGTTCCCTTTCCTTTCCTGTATAGTACAAAGTCATATGCTCAGAACTCAAAAATATCACTGCAGGTTAAAACTGGCTTCTGGACCTATGCATAGAGAATGAAAGTCTTCTCTGGAATAATAATTCATTGAGCTGGATTGATGTGATAACTCGAGCAATCAGCGCTCTAACATGACACTTTTTAGGATGACCGTGTATTGGCCTATATTTCCACAATTTTGACATAAGCTAACTATGATTCAGTTCTGAGGGTAAGTATAAGTGAGGACCAATTCCTGATCCCTTAACAAGAACAGCCTAAAACATCCCATCAATGACTGACATTTTCTAATCTATAAATAGAATTTATGAATTATGCATCTAAATTTTAGATTCTAAAAAGAAATATTCTCACCACAGGAATATAAATCTTCAAACTCAATTCTTATTGGGTAAGACTCACCCAGATTCTAATATCAAAATCCTATCTCAGTCTCTTATTTAGACCTATGTTATCTCCACCTGACTTCTAATTGATCCACTCTTATGGCACACCTAGCAATCATCTCAGAAACACCAGCAACAGCAAACTAAATGCAATACCTTTTTCCTAAAACCTTAGAGAATTTTAGTAGAAAATGAAACAAAAAAAATATAAATGCAAATCCCAAAATCTTAAAAAGATATTATTTGACAAAAATCTTTAAAACCTCCAAAATAAAAACCTGATGATATGTCATTTTTCTTCTTGCTTAAATGTGAAATTCATAGTTAACTTCTTTAAACTTGGAACTCCAAATAACACAACAGATAAAATGTTTAGCAGCTCTCTTAGAAGGTTGTTGGTTTCTCCTCAGAGACACTTTAAGAGACAGGCCTGTGGCTTTCTTTTGAAAAAGCAACCTTTGAAAACCCTATGAGGCACCATTCTCTGACAAACGGCCACGGTGAACTACAAACAACCGAATTTTAAATGTTATCTAAAATCGCTGGAAACTTAGAATATGAAGACAATTGTCTCTCACAAGCAAGAGATGTCCTCTGAGATTGTCCCTAGAACAACCAGGGGCAGTGAGATGAAGGGTCAGGCCTCCACCATGACTTTCACTGTCTCCCTCTATCTCTGGGGAAAAGCTGCCGTGAACAAGGGTGGGATGTTGCAACATCACTGTGGATGGGAAGCTCCAAGATCCCGAGTGCCCTGTGCTCATTCTGATGAATCCGCTACGAAAGGAATCCTGATTCATGAAGGGTAAGCTGCATCTGCTCAGACCTCAGGGAGAGCCACATGGGTGACCCCAGCACTCCACAATCTTGGCTCCAGCACCCTAGTCACTGAAAGACATTGAGTCAGTGCTGACTCATAGAGACCCTAAAGCACAGGGCAGAACTTCCCTTGTGAGTTTCTGAGACTGTACCCTTTGCCAGAGTACTAAGCACAGTTTTTCTCCCTTCCCGTCACCCTGTCAGAAATATTTAGGAAAAATTCTAGTTACACTACTGACCTTTTCAATTCACAGTTGTATTGGCTGGCAACTCTCAGATATCACTCTGGACCCTTCTCTTGATTCAAGTCGGTTGAGGGCCAGATGAATGCAAGATGGGCAGGTTAGATGGTAGGCTGATTCCTCACAGGCTGTGCAGATGGAGGAATCCAAGTTATATAGGAAGTAGGGCAAGATGCTGTCTCATGTCTGGTGATCCACATTTCTGGTGAGTTCCTGGACCTGCCCAAAAGCTGCACCGCTTAGAGGCAGTACCCAATTACATCGATAATGGGGAAAACCACACCCAACAGGATAAGACTGCCCACTTCTGGGCTGCTGACAGCAAATCTCTTCACAGAAGTGATGGCATTATAACAAACAGTGTCACCTAGGCTGACATTGTGAGTTCAATAACATAGAAAAATGTGAAAGGGAAGGTGGAAAGAGCAATACCCTTCCAGAAGTAGCTTTATCAAACTGAATCTCATATACACCATATGTCTTTGATATTTTGAGTATTTCACTGCCATTATGTCGATTGCTACTCAGAGCCGCTTTCTAGAAATTAGGAGAGGTGCCCCTTTGGGTTTCACAAACACTGACTCACTGCCATTCAGTCGGTTCTCACTAAAGGAGAAAGTAAAATGGGTGCTGTGCGTTTCTGAGTCTGTAACTCTTTGCAAGTGTAGAAAGCACTGTCTTTTGCTCTCAGAACAACTGGCTCTTTGAAACTGCAGACCTTGGGGATCACAGCCCAACTCTTAACTGCACCACCACCAGGGCTACCACAGCATTTATGATACTGTAACTCATTCCAGGAGCAGATGGCCTCGTATCTGGCCCCAAGGGTTGGTTGGCAAGTTCAAACTATCATGTGTGTAGCAGCCAATACCTAATCAACTAAGCCTCCCGAGGTCCAGCTCTCCATAGGACAGTAACAATTACTTCATACCACTGGATGTGTTTAGAGCTTGGGCCTCTGGAGCAGAGTCTGGCACATTTTCTTAGTTCTTAAGGGTGTTTTTCAAGGAAGCACCACTAATTGTTTTTTTCCATTAAAAATTCACTTTCTTTTAGCTTAGGTGGGTAGAATCTCATGTCCCATTAGCCATAGGATAAGGTTCTCCTGTTGGGTCTATGCAAGTCCTTGTCTGCTTGCAACATTTGTGGACTTAGCCTGCCTTAGACAGCACCGTGTATGTGTGCTTTAGCATCACCTTGGGTCTAGGACAGTGGTTCTCAACCTCCCTAATGCCGTGACTCTAATGCAGTTCCTCATGTTGTGGTGACTCCAACGATAAAATTATTTTCGTTGCTACTTCATATCTGTAATTTTGCTATTGTTATGAATCTGGTGACCTCTGTGAAAGAGTTGTTCGAATCCCAATGGGGTCACAAACCACAGGTTGAGAACCTCTGCTTTAACGTGTTAAAGAGCAAAGATATGACTTTGAAGAGTAAGGTGTTCCTAAACCAAATTGTTGTATTTTTAATGGCCTCATATAGACATGAAAACGACAATGAATAAGGGAGACCTGAGAAGAAATGATGCATCTGAACTAGGAGTTGGCAAAGAATATTGAAATTACAATAAAGTGCCAGTTGAACTAACATCTGTTTTGGAACAAATACAGCTGAATGGTCCTTGGAAGTGATGATGCCAAGACTTCCCTCATACTTTAAAGATGTCATCAGAAGGATATGTTATCAGTCCCTGGAGAAGGACATCATATTTGGGACACAGATCTCAAAAATAGAAGAGACCCTCAACAAGATGAATTGATTCAGTGGCTGTCCCAATGGGCTCAAACATTATAGTAATTGTAAGGATGGTGCAGGACCAAGCTGTGTTTCTAGCTATTAGACAGGGTGACTACGAGTGTGATATGATTGCATGACATCTACCAATAACAATAACAACGTGGTAGTATGTATACTATTTTGAGGAACTGCTAGACTGTTTTCCAAAGAGGCTACACCATCTTTAAGTGCATGAGGACACTGATTTTTCAACATCATAGACAATGTTATTTGTTTTATTATAGCTTTCTTGTTTGTGTAAGGTGGCATTTCATTGTCATTTGGATTTGTATTTCCCAAATGCTGAATTGTTTAGTACTTTGTCTTCCTGAGCTGCCCTTTGAGATGTTTTGTTCAGCTCTTTGATTTCATCATTTCTGCCATTTACCTTAGTTACTTTACAATTAAGAACAAATTTCAGAGTTTCTTCTGATATCCACTTTGATTTTTTTCTTGATTTTCTGTCTTTTTAATGACCTTTTGCTTCCTTCATATGTGATGTTCTTGATATTTTACCACAGCTCATCAGGTGTTCAATGCTTTAAATGTGTTTTGAAATGTTCCCTAAGTTCAGATGAGATATTCTCCATATCTTGTTTTGGCTTTCGTAGACTTGGTTTAATATTCTTCAACTTCAACCTAAAATTTGTGTGTGTGTGTGTGTGTGTGTGTGTAGAAGGGAGAGGTTTGTATACAAGAGCAATTGAGCATTGAGAAAACATCCAAGCCCAGTGCAGATCAAGTCCATACGTCCAATATTATCCCATATGCTCCGATACCAATCTATAAAGTCCTCTTCAGACTCATGAAACACACGCAGGGATGCCGAATGAGAAGATCAGAGGCCAGTGGCTAGAGAGTCTTTGGATCCAGTGGCATTAGAAGCATCTCATTGCTGGCAGGGGCCTCTGCATGGCTTCTCCGGCTTGAGAGGTCTGGTTGCATCAGGATAGGTCCATGTGGTTTCTCCAACTTAGGGTACTAGCATAGTTAGTTCCTTGTGTCTTGTCAGCTGCAGTGTCTCCCAGGGAGTGAGCCTTCAACCTAAATTTGCAGCAGTTGTTTTTTTTTTTTAGCAGCGTAAATGTACACTAGAATTGAATAGTTTATGCTGAAAATATTTATCTTTGGAGTAGTGACTACTTAATTTTTCCCAATTTTTAATTGGTTGTCTTAGTTGTTGATTCTTAATAATTCTTTAGATATTCTACTTATTAGATTATTAGATATATGACTTATGGATTGTTACTGATGTAAATTATCTTTTTCAAATCCTTTATCATGGCTTTCCAATGACAAAGGATTTTAAATTTGATAAAGTTCAATTTATGTACTTTTTCCTTGGGTTGCTTATGCTTAAGATGGCAAAATTGCTTAAAATGGAAGAGATCTTAAAAAACCATTCCCTAATCCAAGGTCACAAAGATTTGTGTATATGTTTTCTGCTAAGATTTCAATATATGTGGCTTTTACATTTAGGTCTTAAGGTTTATTTTGATGTAATGTTTCCATGTGGTGCAAGGTAGAAGTCAAAAGCTTCTTTTTCATGAGGATATCTTTGTTTCAATACCATTTGCTGATATCACAATGCTTTTCTATTAAATTCTGTGGACATTCTGTTGAATCAATTGATTATAAGTGTATGGATTGATTTTTCGACTAAATTATATCCCATCAATATATATGCCTACCTTTATGTCAGTACTACATTATCTTAATACAGCTTTTTAGTAAGTTTTCCTATTATTAAGATTTTCCAGGGACTGAGCACAATGCTTAGTAACAATAATTATTTTGAATTTCTTTTGGCACCAGCCTATGCTCTGAGGGAGGTGAGGGTGGGGTGTGGAGCAGGAATCATCTGGAAACATGCTTCTGGCAAGCCTCTGGGACCCCACCGAAGAATGCTCTGGTGGGTGCGGGAGCCCCATAAGGAGTATGCTTCCGAGGGCATTCCAGAAACCCACATGGAAACATGCTTTTGGGGTTGGGGTGGTATGGTGGGGTGGTATTTCCAGTGGGTTCCTGGGCCCCCAGAGCACCATTATGGTTTGGTCCGGACCTCAAATAGCATCATTCTGGTGGGCCCCCGGGCCCCCAGAGTACATTCCAGCGATGCTTCCAGTGCTTCATAAATTTGTTGAACCATTTTGATTATATTCAGTCAATTCCTGGCACCTTGTTTTTGGCTAATGTCAGTGCAGCTTGGAATTCTCCTTCAGTACTTTTGGTACTTGTTTATATGCTACCTCTTGAAATGGTAGATTGTTAACTAATTCTTCTTGGTGGAGTAATTTGTATTCTTTCATCTTTGTTTGATGCTTCTTATATTGTTCAATGTTTTTCTTTTTATTATTTATATTAAAATTTGTTTTATTAGGGGCTCATACACCTCTTATCACAATCCATACATACATCAATTTTGTGAAACATACTTGTACATTCATTGCCCTCATCATTCTCAAAATTTTACTCTCCATTTAAGCCCCTGGCATCAGGTCCTCATTTTTCCCCCTCCCTCCCTATTCAATGTTTTTTCCATAGAATCTTCATTATAACAACCAAGGCTTGAATTTTTTTCTTCGGTTATTTCAGTTTAAAATATAGTAAAAAATTCTTCCATTTTGATTTTCTAACTCTAGAAAACCACATTTTATTATAATACTTTACTTTTCAAGCTGCTCTTTGTAAGCTTCTATTCAGCTGTTTGACTTCATTTCTTATGAAGTAAGTGCCTTAGCTACTCCATAATTTAAAACAAGTTACAGAGTCTCTTCTTACACCCACTTTGCTCTTTTCTTTCTTTCCTCACTTTTTAATAACCTTTACTTTCTTCATGAGTGATGTTCTTTATGTCACCCACAGCACATCAGCTCTCCTGTCATTAGTGTTCAAGGAGTCAAATCTGTATCTGAGATGATCTTGAAACTAAGGTGAGAAAGACCCAAGATTGTACTTTACTCCCATGGCATTGCTTTATTTTTTCTTCAGCTTGAATCTGAATTTACATATGAGAAATTGATTGTTCATTCCACAGTTGGCCCCCAGACTGGTTTTAGCTGTTGATATTGAGCTTCTCCATCTTCTCTTCCCAGAGATATACTCAATTTGAGTCCTATGTACGCCATCTGTATAGTAGCCTTTTGTGTTTGGGCAAAAAAGGTATTTGCTATGAACAAGTTGTTAGCCTCATAAAATTCTGTCATGTGATCTCCATCATTATTTCTATCACCAAGACCATATTTTCCAATTAATTGTTCCTTCCTCTTTGTTTCCAACTTTTGCATTTCAGTTGTCAATAATTATCCATTCATTTTGATCTTGTGTTTGATTAATTTCTACCTGAAGGTACTGATAAAATTCCTGTATCTTCATCCTTAGTTTTAGTGGTTGGTGCATGTGGTAGTTATATAATCTGGTGTCAGTTTGAGGATTAAGGGTTGAGGGGTGGAGTCTAGCCCGTCAGTCCGGATATAGCCAATGAAGCCTCTGTGTGAGAGTGGCCTTCTCCTGAGGCTTCTGGGAATTCTGGTACTCCTTCTTGGAGGTAGAAGGCACTCTCTCTGTCTGCTAACTCCTGGTGAAACATCCCTGAGAAGCCACATGGACCTACCCTAATGCAGCCAGAACCCTGGACTTAGAGAAACCATGTAGAGACCCCTGCCAACGCTAAGATGCTTATAATGCCACTGGATCCACAAGATCTTCCACTCTCTAGCCTGTGATCTTCCTGCATTCGACATCATTGCATGTGTTTCATGAGTCTGAAGAAGTCTTTATAGATTGGTATTGGACATATGGGCTAATATCAGACTTATGCACTTAGTCTGGGATGTTTTCTCAATATTCAACTGCTCTTGTATATAAAGATCTTTTTTCTTTTAAAATAATCTTATTAGGAGCTTATACAGCTCTTATTACAATCCATACATCCATCCATTGTGTCAAGCACTTTTGTACACTTGTTGCCATCATCATTCTCAAAACATTTTCTTTCTACTTTAACTCTTGATATCAGCTCCTCATTTTCCCCGTTCCTCCCCCACCCTCCATGAACCTAGATAATTTACAAATTATTATATTTTCATGACTTACACTGTCCAATGTTTCCCTTCACCCACTTTTCTGTTGTCTGTCTCCCTGAGAGGGGGTTATTGTGATCGGTTCCCCCTTTCTCACCTACCTTCCCCTTATCTTCCAGGTATGGCTACTCTCAATATTGGTCCCAAACATTTTATCTGTCCTGGATTCCCTGTGTCTCCAGCTCTTATGTGTACCCATGTACATACTCTGGTCCAGCCGGATTTGTAAGGTAGAATTGGAATCACAGTAGCGGGGAGGAGGAAGCATTAAAGAACTCGAAGAAAGTTGTATGTTTTGTCTGTGCTATACTGCAACCTGACTGGCTCATTTCCTCCCTGCGACCTTTCTGTATGGGATGTCCAGTTGCCTACAGATGGATCTTGGTCTCCACTATGCACACCCATTCATTCACAATGATATGATTTTTTGTTCTTTGATGCCTAATACCTGATCCTATCCTATCGGCACCTCATGAGCACACAGGCTGGTGTGCTTCTTCCATGTGGGCTGTGTTGCTTCTCAGCTAGACAGCTACTTGTTTCTTCACGTCTTTAAGATCCTAGATGCTATATCTTTTGATAGCCATGCACCATCATCTTTCTTCACCACATTTGCTTATGCACCCAGTTTGTCTTCAGCAATTGTGTCAGGAAGGTGAGCATCATGGAATGCCAGTTTAATAGAACAAAGTGTTCTTGCTTTGTGGGAGTAGTTGAGTAGAGGTCCAATATCCATCTGCTACCTTAATATTAAATCTATAAATATATGCACATAGATATATATCCCCATCATCATATATAAAAATATTTACATATGTGCATGCCTATATATAGACTTCTATAAGTGCTCTTTGCCTCCTAGTTCTTTCCTCTATTTCCTTTTCCATTCCTCTTGTCCCACTATCGTTCTCAGCTTTCATTTGGGTTTCAGTAATTCCTCTTAGTTACATTGCCCTTGATTAAGGGCCTCCTGAACCAGGTCTCTTATACTCTCCTCACCATTGATTTTGGATCATTTGTTGTTTCCTTGCCCCTAGGTTTGTTAACACCTACTTTCTTTCCCCCCATCTGCTCTTCTCCCATGCCCCCCTCAGAGCCATTGGTCCCATTGTTTTCTCCTCCAGATTGTTTATCCTGCCTATCTTATCTAGATAGACCTGTAGAGAGAATAGTATACACAAAAAACAAGACAGAGCCAAACAAATCAACAAAAGAAAACAAAACAAAAGCCATCTAAAATAACAAGAAAAGCATGTAAATCGTTCAAGGTTGGTTTGTTGACATTTCGGAATATTTTCCGGGGGAGTGAGATGGTATCAGGCCCTGGGCCCAAAGTGTAATTTTGGTATTCCCTGGGGACTTCTTTGCTCTGTTCCCCTTGCTGTTCTGTTGCATACTCGTAGTGTTTCGCCTTAGTGTGGTGCTGTTAAGTCGGGCACAATTCCTGCACTGTTCTTCAGTGTTCTCCCTGTAGCCCCATGGGTCAGCAAGGGACGTCATGTCTCATAGTGGGGCCTGCCCTATGGTCCTCTCTGTGCATTGGCTGCTTTGAGCAGGAATATCATCCTCAGGGCTTGGTGGACAGGATTTCTCTATTTTCATAGCTTCTGGTCTACAATTGATATCTGTGAAGTAAAAAGGTATAACAGGCAAAACTATTGTCCCATGCAGAGGAAGCAGCCTGTCTTACATGGTAGAGAAATGACTCCACCTGGAATTTCAATTACTAATATTTAATAAACCTCAGGAAATCTGAAGAGAATTTTTCAAATTCATTGAGGGCACCTGGAGGTTCTGAGTGGTGAAAACAGTTAAGCACTGGAATACTGGTTGAAAGTTAGAAAACAGTTCTGTTGACCTGCTTCTGAAATACCAGACTCAGTGTTGGGATCTCAGTGGCTTACTACAACGTAGAACACTTAGGGTTTCAGGTTGAAGTCAGTCGTGTCTGGTTTAGGATGAGTAACATGTCAGAGCAGAATGATGTTCATATCTGATCCTCTTTCTTCTCACACACAAGTGTCCCTGCTGGAGCCAAATATGACCTGGTATCCCTTATTTTCCTACTCTGTTTTCTTCTTTCTAGTATCTCATTTACAGTTGCTAACATGTTCTGAATGTAAACACATTCATATTATTGAGATGTCTATACATGCACAGAAAAATGTTTGCTATTCTGAGTTGTTCCAGTTCAAACAGCAAGATATATAGTTTGTTTCCGTTTGCACTATTGTTGTTACTGTTAGGTGCCATCGAGTGTCCTATGTGCATCAGAACAAAGCACTGCCTGCTCCTGGTCCATCTTCACAATCTAGGCTTGAGTTTGTTGTGGCAGCTACTGTGTCCATCTCCAGGGACTGGTCCCTCTTGATAGTATGTCCAAAGTATAGTAGATGATGTCCTGCAAAGCTCACTTCTACAGAGAATACTGGTTCCAACACAGGTATAATTATTTTTTCTAGGAATATACTATGTATTACATACTCATCAGCAACATCATAATTAAAAGGTACCAAATATTTTAAGTTATATTAATTTATGGTCAAGCTTTTTCATGTGTATACCATTTAAAATACTATGGCTTGTGTCACGTGCACTTAATTCCTCAACGTCACACCTTTGTCATTCACAGTGTAAAAATATATTTTACAGTAGATTCACCAAATGCAATGTGCTAATTAAATTCATAGTGGGTTATTGTAAAATTAAATCTTGAAGAACTTCACAGTTTACTCTTTTAGTGGCTACATATATATAAGTCACTTGAAATTCTCTTGTGAGAGGTGATTCTTTACCCCATTTGTATTATTCATTCAATCATTTACTGATATAATAAGGCTTCAGGGATATTGATTTTACCCTTTGTATTATAATCCAAAGCTATGTTGTGTTTTGTTATTGTTTGAAGCTTTCCAGCATTTTGTTGTAATGAGAACATTTTAATTTTATTTATTATACATTTGCAATTTTATATTTTTAATTATACTGTGGATGTGTGATGATTTCATATTTTGAGCTTTGTAGTCATGGGAAAGTAATTTGTAAAATGGAGAGCACGGTGCTGTGTGCACTATGTTGCCTTTAGGTTTGCAGCCTCTGTTCACCTTAGAGTTATGTATGCTAGCATGTTGTCCCTGCCAACTTCAGGGAGTTGTGTCAGACATTTTTAATAACATCACTTTTTATAATTTGATATCTCTCTTGAGATCCCTAAGCTTTTATTTTTACTTTTCCATAGCTAAGTTTGACTCTTTATGCTGTGAAGTTTTAAGTGCTTTTATAAATCAAAATACCATATTTACGCCATGACAATACCAAGTAGAAGGATTTTGGTACTGTAAAAAAGTGCCTATGCCTCCCCTATTGAACACCGTATTTCCAAATTCCTGGCAGTCCCTGATTGGTTTGTCATATCTCTATAGTTCTCTTTTCAAAAGTTTTAAATCAAAATCATATAATGAATAACTTTTTAAAAAATGACTAATTCAAATTAAGATTCATCTAACTATTTCCATGGTTTGATAGCTCTTAAAAATAACAATAATATTTATTGCATGGATATAACACTGATTGCTTTTTTATTCATATGTTGAAGGCCATGCTGACTATTTCAAACTTAGTTAATTGTGTACAAATCTATAAATCATTAGTCCACAGCTTTTGGTGACATATATTTTCAACTCAACAAGGCAAACACCTTGGAAACATGTTTCAGGATAAAATGGTAAGGCACTGGTAGGCTTTCTAAGAAACTATCCAATAATTTCTCAAAGTAACTGAACCATTTTACATCAAAACAATCCAATCACGAGAAATTCTTGTCCATTGCTTACTTGGGAGCAAATGACTTTGTGTAGTCTTGGGATGGGAAACATTTAGTTTATTTGGCCAGTAGTATCATCCCCTTGTTTCAATATGAACTTTCAAAATTAAAATTATTTAAATAACTTTTCCATGTAATTATGTATAGTTAAATGACTCTATTGACATATTTGATCAGATATTCTGAACATTTTATCTTTACTAAAAATTCTTATTTACTTAAGAATGATTTGCCTTAAAAAGAAGAGAATGGTTTGCCTTTTTAAATCTAAAATTAATTCATCACAGCTTATTTGCAAAACTTTACCAAGTATGTTACATGTTTTATATTTTCTTGTTAGGGAATTTTTTTCTACAGAGTTTTAACTTTGATCATATGCTATTAATCAGTATTTTATTTTATGTAGATACTCGTGTGGTGTTTATCTAAAAACTCATTACTAAGTGTAACCTCTTTCATATATTCTCATTTTATAGTGTTATTTACATTTTGATCAATAATGGTTTATTAGTATTGTTACTATTCATTCTTCTTATGTATGATGTGGGGTTGTATGTGAAAGGTTCATATTGTTTTTGGACTGCAAGGTGTCTAGGAGAACCTGTCATTGTAGCCAAAAACTGAGACCAGGTTGATTTGAGACATTCTAAGTTTATTCCTGCAAAGGCTTACAGAGTGAAACAAGCAGTGGACTGCTTCAAGAATCCAGTGAGAATCCAACAGATGATGTGCCCCAAACATCCTGTCTGGTTGGAGTGGGGGGTAGTTAAGTTTTACAGTGATCAGAGAACCTTCAAGCAGTGGGGAAAAACGTTGATGTCAATGATACATTTTCACCAAGCACATCACATTATTTTATTTCAAATTTTAAATCAGCCTATGAATTCTTAGGTGTCCCTGGGCTGTGCAGATAGTTAACAGACTTGGCTTTGATCTGAAAATTTGGCAGTTTGAGTTTACTTACAGGTGCCTCCCCAGAAAAGTCTGTCAATATTTTTTCTGAAAAATCAGTAACATCAACTGAGACAGGAACCAGTTGGTTTTTGTGAATCCTTCAGCTCAAGCCTCACAGGGTAGGGTGGTGCCTAAGCTATCAGGTTGGATCATAAGCCATTTTGTATAAGAGTGAGAGACTGAGCAGAGTCAAATCCTCTTTGGTCCTTTCCCATCTGTCAGGGCTGAATCATGCATCTGGTTCTTTGATCTTCTGTGGCATCATCTGCCAATCCCAGGAGTCCTGAGTGGACTGTTGGTGGATTCATTTGGCTGACTTCAGACCTCTGCATGGCCAGTCTGTGCCACTGTTCTCAGCCCATCTCTGTCTTTGCTTTGTTGTCTTGCTTCCTGTTCATAAGCTTCCATGGGTCAGGAGAAGCCTGACTTGTACTCGACTGGATGGAGCTCTTTCTACAGCTGTGTAAAGCATTTCTTGGTAGAACTGTCTTTCTGTGTACAAAACATCCAAGGACCACTGGCTTTGCTTCTCTAGGGAACCCAATCGAACAAATTCTTCCTAGATAGGTTCCTGCTGGTGACAGAGTTTGAATGGTGGCTCGTCTCTAAATTGTGGCTGCTCACTCTGTCAACCCTGCACCACGACCTATGACTTGAGAGACACCCCCCCCCTTCCCCAACAAAGGTAACTTGTAGCTTCTGAGGTGGATGATCATGTAATTTTACACAAGCAGGGCCCATCACAATTCCCTCAGGAATTTAAATAGGACATTGAAGGGATGAGTCAGCCAGACAGCTGGAAGAGGGAGAGGAGGCTGCAAAGGTGCAGAGATTCAGGGACAGGAGGCAGGATGGGAAGTGGTGGGGTGGGATGGCAGTCATTGGTTCAGTACAAACAGGGAAGAGCTGAAATGCCAAGATGTGGAAGGTCTTGCTTCACGGGGCAGTGAGCCGCCAGAGCCACATGGGTAGCTGACAGCTCTTGGACCAGTTTGGAACAGTACAGGTCTATACCAACCCTGTGCTACTTATCTTGCCATTCAAGACTTGCCAGATTGACCCTATGGATTCTTATCTTGCTGCTCACTTGTCTCTGCTCCAGTGTTATTTTATTTTGAAAACTGATTTAACGTCTCTGGCTAATGGCTCACCAGGGCTGAGCATCAACTTTCTAGGGACACACTGACAGCCAGAGTGCCTCAGGAGTAGCAGGTAGAGAGTTCAGCAACTTCTGCTTGCAGCCAACCTTCTTTTTCATCCTTGCTGTCCCCTTGTGGCAGCCGTTGGTACTCTTCCATATTTCCACTTTGCTACTCTTGAGTTTCAAAAGAGCACACGGGTGGCATAGTGGTTTTTCTAACCTCCAGGTAAGTAGTCTTTAAATTCCAGATGTTCCGTGGGCGAAAGGTGAGGCGTCTTTACCTTGTCCATTAGGGTTGCTATGAGTGAGCAGTGAGTTTGTGTTTTAGTTTCTCCTTAGTAATACATATCACGTCTACTACTATATGTCTTGAATTTTGCTTGTGGACAGAAAGGATCTAACCTATTTGCTGTTCTCTTTGCTTTCTGGATTGCTATTGAGGCCTTCTGTGATATTGAGGAAATTTTGTCCCATGAATTTCCTTTCTATTTTATCTGTACTCTTGTTTTTTTCTTCTGTTCCGGCATTCCAATGAGATGTGTATTTCTCTTCATGGTGTTCCACATTATCCCCAGGATTTCTTCAGTGCTTTTGATTTTCTGTTTTCTTCATTCTCTTGTTTGCTGAAATCTGCATGATTGTTCAGCTCATTGATTTGATTTTCTTCCATTCTATTGCTCAGTTCTTATAACACATTTTACCCTTTTATCTGTTTTTGATTTTTTTAACCACCTGGATTTCTTTTGGTTATGAGGTTCTTAGTAGTTCTTTTTTTTTTTTCAGTTTGTTTTCAAGATTGATTCCCAGACCTCTTGTGTGGTCTTACACATAATTCTCTTCCTGGTAGTTCAATGACTTTACTCGCTGTGTGTTCCATTATGTTTGGGTAATCGTACAGTGTTTACCTTTGTTGACCTGTACTTTTTGTGGATATGTTGCTGTCTTTTGTTTGTGTGGCATATTGTTCCACCTGTAGTTGGTGTGTTAGTTTGAGGGTTGTGTAGAGGGCAAGGGGTTGGCTCTTTGGGTTAGAGTAGGAAGGTCAGGTAGTGGCCTGAAATTGTGTTGTGTGGAAATGAGGAAAGATTGATAGAGATGGATTGCTACGACAAATAGGAGATGTTAGCACAAGAGTTCTGTTTAAGTGATGGTATTAATCATAAGTGGTCTTCTGGCTAAGTAGTATGATTTTTGATAAATTGGAAAAGGACATGTCAAGAGGTGTGCTAGTATATGTTACAATATATGAAGTGTGTGTTACTGACAAAAGGGGAGTGGGTCTCGAGGCAGTAGTGGGGGTGGCATATGTAGAGTATATCTAGTAATTACCAGAGAAACTTATCAACTCTCCATAAAATACAGAGGGGAGGGCATTGGGTCAATGTCATTGTATATATAAAAAAGGGTCCCTTTTTTGGTGACACTGTGATAAATGTCACATGATAATTAGTGGAAATCTATTGGGTTTCTGTGCCACACCAGACTATCCATCATCAATGAAGGGGTCCCAGATTGGATATAGGCAGAGGAAGACAGGTCCGAGGTATTGGGTGGATGTTTCTATTTAAGGGGAGGTCATCAGTAGGTAATAACCAGAACTGGTTAGTTGTCAAGTTGAAGGAGAGGGAGCCTCTGAAATTTGCTGATATGGTGAGTTATGTGTACCCTGGGTGGGTTGGGGGGTTATGATATGTTTTTATTTTTTTTATTTTTAAAAAATTTCTTCGTGTGGGTGTGGGTGTCATGATATGTTTTTAAAAGGAAAAAAAAGGCGAAAATAGTCTGTTATATTCTGACTGACTGGCTGAGTTCACTAGAAGGTTCTTTCTGGCAAGACATCTTTTCCCCTGGGATGCAATTATTAGAGAACAGTTTTGAGTGAAGAATTTTTCATTGAAAATATGAATTTAGGCAGGCGGGAGGTGGGGAGGGTGGGGGAGGGGATGAGGTTAGAAAAAAAAAGAAAATATTAATTTATACCTACCATATATACTCAAATATAAGCCGACCCAAGTATAAGCCGAGGTACCTACTTATTACCTGGGAAATCAGAAAAACTGATTGACTCGAGTATAAACCTAGTAGAAAATGCAGAAGTTATTGCTGAGTTTCACTAATCAAAACAAATGAAAATAAAATTACTAAAAATTGAGACATCAGTGGGGTAATGTATTGAAATATTTCTTTTTAATGGAAACGTAAATAAAAGGACAAGTCATTTAACATTAGTAAACCAGCACAGTAAGTGGAAAATAGGTTCAACAAAAAACAATACCTTAAGAGTACTATTCCCTGAGCTCAATCAGCAACCAAACTAAAATGTAAAGAGTTAAAATCCTTCAAAACTGGATTCCTCATCATAATCTGTATCCCAGTGCAGAGCTTCAGCTGGTGTGAGGTCATCATAGACGCTGTCCTTACTGCAATCGCCATCATCACCATCACTGCTGTCATTTTCATATAAAGCGCAGTCTTCACTGCCATCCATAGCATTATTAATACTACATTTCTGGAAGGCACAGCGCACCATGTCTTCTCGAATGTCTTCCCATGCATCTTGAACCCACTTTGTTATTAACTCTATGTTAGGCTTTGCGATAGTTTATTGTGCCAGCCTGGCCGATAAACACAAGTAAGATTAACTGAAGTGCAGAGGGATAAATGGCTCGCCTTGCTTGTTCTGTGCCTCAGTTTAAAGGGGTACACTACATGTGGGATGCCTAGCCTGTGGACTCTGTCACTGTAAGTTGAGGTCCCTTTAAGCCCACACCATTGGAATGTACATCTCTGGAGCTGGGGACTGACAGTTGATGACAGTTGGGGACCTGCCTTGCTGTTTGCTGCCTGGATATATATAGCCCAGCTCTCTCTATAGAAGGGGACTGGCAACTGGCGGCTCTCAAGCCTTAAAGGACTGCTAGTGTCTCACTGCTTTATAATTTAACTTTTAATTACTTGTATTATCTATCTGTATATAATTTAATGGTTCATTTCTTGTATTATATATCTATCTATAAATATATTTATATATATAATTGTAGGGATCTGCGTGTCCCCCTACCCTGGATTTAAGACCTTTATGAATTTACTCTCAGTTTCCTGCCGTACAAACTGTGCCTGGTAGTTTTACTGCCTTTGTTTCACATGCCAGATGGTGGCTGTCTTGACCCTTACTAGGATTGGTGCTCTTTCACTAGCAGCTGCTATGTTCATTGGTCAATACATGACTGGTGGCATTTCTCCCCAGGTGTCTGGTATGCTTCATTAGCATACTTAACTGTTCGATCACAGTTGCCCGCCATTTCTTCCTTATTTGGGAGATGCACGACTATTGGCTACCTCAGCTGTACCCTATTTCCATGTGACGTAATGGTGCCCGCCCTTCGCTGCTATTTAAGCCTCTGCTCTTAGCTCAATAAACGAGGCTTGATCAGATTCCTATCTTGCCTCCATTTCTCGCGTCTCTTGCCCATCTTCATTCACAGTCCCTCTTTCAGGTGTCCACGTTGTTGATGACCCGTGGGATGGGACATATAATTACTAGCAATCTGGTTTGTCTCTAGAGAACCCTGTCCAACACAGGCTTCATGAGCTTTCCTCCTTTTGTTAGTAGGACTTGACCAGATGACATCCCTTAATGCAAATCGTCTTTAAAAGGCCTATTCAAAGATATATCCAGAGGCTGCGGTACAGATGTAACCCCACCTGGAATAACAGCTAAAGTAACTTTACTAGATTTTGCCATTTTTTTAAATGTCATCCAATAAGTGGGCTCTGAATATATCCCAAATAAGTAACGATGGCTTTTTATTTAAGGCTGCTCTTGGTTGTTGATTCCAAATTTCTTTCAGCCATTTTTTTGTTCTGTCTTTATCCATCCAGCCTTTAACATGTATATATACAGTAATTCTTGGTGGGAAATTGATCTTTTTAGGAAAGGTCTTTCTTTTAAAAATAATGACAGGATGCAGCTTAGTTCCATTAGCCAAACATGATAGAACAACTGTAAAGTCTTTTGTTTTTTAATTTCCTGTGGTTTTGAGAAAAATGTTTTTTTTCTCCTATACTTGCCACAGTTCTGTTGCTTGGAAGATCAAAAGTCATGGCCGTTTCATCCATATTCCCAATATCTGCCAGGTCATAATTATAAATCCTGCTTTGTTTTATAATAAATGACTGGAATGACATACGGTCATTTTTTCTTCAAGGTCATGACAGTTTCTGGGAAATCTTTGTTCTTTGTCTCAAACAGAGTAGGCCAAAACCTATTCATGAAGCGGGTACACCATCCTACTGACACAGCAAATTTTTCAATGCCTGGTGCTTTATATTTGTCATTCTTAGCCATTTGTAGAACACGTATGCGGATTCCCATGGGTGTTATGCAGTAACAACATTTTGATGACACTCCATAACCCATTTATGCAATTCAATCTCTATAGCCCCATAAAAAGACGTTAAACCATGGCGAGCTTTTTTTGCTTTTGGAATCTGTTCCAAGTCAGCCTTCATTTTCCGCCACTCCCTCACTTGCTTTCGTCAACACAGCATTTCCTACTTGCAATACTGTTATTGCTCTTGACAGAACCTTCATTTTGAAACCAGCCTCATATGACCGGCATTTTTGTTTGGTTCAAGATTATCCATTTCTAATAGGATAAAAAAACAAGACTTTGAGAAAAAACTTTAATGGTAATGCCACCCCTACCCCCACCCCGGACGTGTTAGCCGGGAGGAGGAGGGAGTCCGTGTGGGCGGGGGATGCAGGATGTGAATTAATACAGAGACCAGAGGGAGAGACGGAGCACAGCCACAGACACATCCTTATCAATTCAGCTGCTGGAATAAGTGAATCACTATGGGTGCTTCTGTGAATTGGAGCCATCCACTTCATAGGACGGCTCTGATTGGTTAGATGTGAGTAAACAAACATTCAAAGCCTTGCAGTGTCAGCGGGGCTTTGAATGAACAGCGGAGAAACAGCAATCACCCGCGAGATAATGGGCACTCATCGCGTTACCTCAGGGGGGTGGGGCAGCGAGATGTTACACCTAACAGGTACCACTGACCCGTGTATAAGCTGAACCCCAGTTTTTTAGCACATTTTTTGTGCTGAAAAACTCGGCTTATACACAAGAATATACAGTATGTCTTTTATCTCAGACACATGAACTTCTTAACCTGATCATTTTTGAGCTATTAAAAATGAACAGATGTCAAAAAATTACATTTATATCCCCCAAAATACCCACTGTTCACCAGAACATAGTAGCGTGCCTAAATAAAGAATACAGAAATGTTGGGAATCTCCCTGAAACAAAAAGATAAGTGATTTTCCTTCAGAGGACAGGGCCTCAATATTTTGAATGGCTAGGTTGAGTAGACTCCAGCAGAAGAAATGGCAGCCTCCTCATTACAAAGCTAACTCATGTCATCAAGAAGTGGAAGTGGAGAAACAAAAATCTGGTCTGAAATTAGACCTAATAAACTGAAAACAAAATAAAGTCAGAATCATGAAGGGGGAGTCAAGATTCCTGAGTATGCACTGTTGGATCAGAAAATGTTAATCCCAATTGTCAACTATTGACCAATGTCACTATTGTGTGATCACATATAGAGTTACACTGGTGCAAAGAAGGTAATACTTACTTCAGATATGGTAGTAAAGTGATATGCACATGGCTGATTATTATGTGACCCACTGGCTCAGAATCACATGCCTGAGTCTATTTCTATACCAGCAATGATGTACTGAACATGACATCAGGAACTTTGGTTTCAAAGAGTAGCAGCCACATCTTTTTTTTCCTATTCTTTTTTTTTTTTTACTCATTTTGTTAGGGGCTCATACTACTCTTATCACAATCCATAGATGCATCATATCTTCCACTGTCCAAAGTCTCCCTTCACCCACTTTTCTGTTGTCCATCCCCTAGGGAGGAGGATATATGTAGACCCTTGCAATTGGTTCCCCCTTTCCACCCCACTCTCCCTGCACCCTCTTGGTATCGCCACTCTCACCACTGATCCCAAAGGGATCATCTACCCTGGATTTCCTGTGTTTCCTGTTCCTATCTGTACCAGTGTACATCCTCCGGTCCAGCCAGATTTGTAAGGTAGAATTGGGATCATGATAGTTTGGGTTTGGGGGGAGCATTTACGAACTAGAGGAAATTTGTATGTTTTATCGCTGTTACATTGCACCCTGATTGGCTCGTCTCGTCCCCGTGACCCCTCCGTAAGGACAGGTGCAATGACCTATAGCTGGGCCCTGGGTCTCCACCCCACACTCCACCTCACTCACAATGATGATTTATGTTCTGATGATGCCTGATACCAGATCCCTTCAACACCTCGTGATCACACAGGTTGGTGTGCTTCTTCCAAGTGGGATTTGGTGCTTCTGAATTAGATGGCCGCTTGTCTACTCCCAAGCCTTTAAGACCCCAGATGCTATATCTTTTGATAGCTGGGTGTCATCAGCCTTCCTTGCTACAGCCACATCTTTTATAAGGATCATGAAAAGTAATATTTTCTTTCAGGAAAAACCAAACTCAAATGTGTCCTGGTTTCAGAACAGGCTGGCAGTGGTGTTATTGATGACTTAAAGCAAGTTGCACTTTTTCTAGTTAAGACTGCGATGGACAATTTCATCACCTCAATATATATTGGTTTCTTATGGAGTGATTCACCTCCAGAATTCCCTTGCCTGGTACCCTTAACAAATATAAGTATTTTGAGTTCCTCCAGAAAGTAGCCTCTACAATTCAAGTAGAAACTATCTTGAAACAATACTAATGGGATCACAGAATGGCACAATTCCTTAAAAATAAGTTGATACATTTTTATTATATATACAAAATACCACATGATAACTAAATGCCCTTAAACATTTATTCATTTGAAAGAATATATCATCAATAAAAAAGTGATACAGGATTGTTAATATAATCTTAAAATTTTAAGAAAACAGTATATAAAACATTTCCATATTCCTATATATTAATGAGGTTGTAAAATATTATTGTATATAATTAAAGTAATGATCCATAAAATTTGTGCTGCATATATAGAAGTCAGCAGATCAGAAAATTGAGTGGAAATTAACATATTACAGTACTAAAGAGTGATATAGCATTGTCATAATTCCTAATGCTTTTCTGCAATATGTGTTTTTCACAAGTACAGTGAAGTTTTCAGATTCACAGTCTGTTGCTACATTCCTTACATTCATAAGTCTTCCCTCCACTTTGAATTATTATATGTTTAATGAAGTGTGAGTAGTGAATTAATTAGTTCCTACGTTCGTTACTAAAATAGTTTCCACTATGAATTCGCATATGTTGATTGAGTTTTGAAGAATGATAAAGGCTTTTCCACATTCCTTACATTCATAAGGCCTGTTTCCACTGTGGATTCGCATATATGCTTTGAGGTGCATAGATGTATTAAAAGCTCTCTCGCATTCCTTACATTCCTAAGGCCTGGCTCCACTGTGAATTCTCATATGTTGAGTGAAGCTAGAAGATCCAGTAAAAGTTTTCTCACATTCTTTACATTTATAAGGCCTTTCTCCAGTGTGACTTCTCATATATCTAGTATGATCTTAGACTCTAAGAAGAGCTTTGCCACATTCCTCAGTCAAATGACTTCCTTCTGTGAATTCTCAAATGTTGAATGAGACATGTATCTTGAGTAAAAGCCTTCCCACAGTGCTTACATTCATTAGACTTAGCTCCGTTGGTCATTCTAATATCATCCATGAGTATTGACGGATCTCCATGGATTTTTCTAGATTCTGTATTGTCACCTTTGTTTTTTTTTAGAAATTCTATTGTAGTGTACATATTGTTTTTTCGACATTTGTTAAAATGGTCAGCATTGAATTGAGTGTAAAGTTGCTTGTTGTGCAGTAGTGAAGGTAAATGCTTGAATGATTTTTCATACAAAAGATATTCCAAAAAAAAAAAAAAGACATTCCATGGGATATAAGTGTCCTAATCTTTTTAATGCAGTAAGAATTGCAATTTGACTGGAGAGCTCAGGAATAGTATTTACTTCATATCTTCCAGAGGACATCAAGAACAAATACTTTCTACTAAAAACAATCAGATAAAAATAAGGTTTTTACCATTTTATCATTCCCAAAGATAGTAAACATACACAGATTACTTCAATTATCTAACAAATCATAAATTTAAATATGTGATAGAAACATAACTGTCAGTGAGTTAATAAAATATGGAAGAATTATATAAGTGGGTATATGAGAAATATATTTATAATATTTAATAGATAATTCACAGCGATTAAAACTATATAGTGGTAGACGTGTTTGTCTATATTATTAAAGGTAGATACACACATATATATCTATGTGCAACAAAATATTTTAAATCTATTCAAGTAAATATTGACACTTTAAATTGGGTCATAATTGGGGTAATTGAATTAATATATGTACAGGTTATACATCTGTGTATGTAACAATATTTGTAATATACTTATATTTTATATTCAAATAGATATATGGATAGAGATATAAGCTTTGATTTAGTCATTGTACTCATTGTGACTCTATAAGGTAGAATAGAAATATTTTTATAAGAACCATATTGTAGGCCGTGAAGACGATGTTACTGATTAGAGCAGCCAGTCCACAGAGAGGACAACATGGCTGGCCCCACTATGAGACATGATGCTCCTCAGTGACTAAGAGCGCTACAAGGGACAGCACCGGAGACACAGTGTGCGAACTGCACCTGACCTGATCCCACCTCACTGAGGCAAAGCACTGGGGGAGTGCAGTGGAACAGCAAGGGAATGAAGCGGGAAGATCCCCAGGGAATGCTAAAAGTGGACTTTAGGGCCAGGGCGTGGTGCCCCAACAGACTGGACTGGAAAACACTCCTAAAGGCCAACAAACGATCCTTGAACTAACTACAAGCTTTTCTTTCTTGATGTGTTTTCTTTTGTTCTTTGTCAGTGGTTTGTTGTATGTTGTCTGGTTGTATACTGTTGCTTTGTGTTCCTCTGTCTTGTTTTCGTGCATGTTGTTATCTCCACAGGTCTGTCTAAATAAGACAGGCTGGATGAACTACCTGGAGGAAAAACAACGGGACCGACAGTTCCGGGGGGACTTAAGATAGGGGGAGGTAGGGGTAAGGAAGTGGTGTTAACAAACCCAGGGACAAGGGAACAACATGGGACCCAAATTGGTGGTGAGGGGGGCAGTGGCAGGACTGGTAGGGAATGATCAAGGGTAAGGTTACATAAAGAAGAGGTATAACTGTAACCCAGATGGGGATGAAGCATGATAGTGGGGCAGGAGGAAAGTCAAGGGATACAGAGGAAAGAGCTAGGAGGCAAAGGGCATTTATAGAGGTCTAGGCAAAGACATATACAGGCAAATATATATATGAGAATGGGGAAATTGATCTATGTGTCTATATTTATAGGTTTAGTATTAAGGTGGCGGAAGGACCTTGGGCCTCTAATCAAGCACTCCTTCAATGCATGAATACTTTCTTTTATTAAATTGGCACTCTATGATGCTGACCCTCCCGACACAACTGCTGAAGCCAAAATGGGTGAACAACTAATGTGGTGAAGAAAGTTGATGGTGCCCGGTTATCAAAAGATAGTGTCTGGGGCCTTAAAGGCTTGAAGAAAAGAAGCTTCCATCTAGCTTAGAAGCAACAAAGCCCACATGGAAGAAATCTCCAGCCTGTGTGATCACATGGTCCCAAAGGGATCATTTATCAGGCATCAAAGAACAAAAAATCATATCATTGGGTGTACACCTCCATGATAATGATCGCTGAGGATAAACGGGTGCATAAGCAAATGTGGCAAAGAAAGCTGATGGTGCCCGGCTATCAAAAGAGAGATAGTGTCTGGGGTCTTAAAGGCTTGAAGGTGAACAAGCGGCCATCTAGCTCAGAAGCAACAAAGCCCACATGGAAGAAGCACACCAGCCTGTGCGATCACGAGGTGCCAAAGGGATCAGGCATAAGGTATCATCAAAAGAAAAAAAAACAGTGAATGAAGAGGGAAGTGCAGAGTGGAAACCCAATGCCCATTTGTCGGCCACTGGAGATCCCCTTACAGAGGGGTCTAGGGGAAGAGATGAGTCAGTCGGTGCGATGTAGCACCAATGAAGAATACAGCTTTCCCCCAGATCCTGGATGCTTTCTTCCCCCCCTCCACCCAACTACCATGATCTGAATTCTACCTTACAAGACTGGATAGAGCAGAGGTTGTACACTGGTGCATATAGGAGCTGGAGGCACAGGAAATCCAGGGTGTATGATACCTTCAGAAGCAGGGGTGTGGGGTGATACTGGGAGAGTGGAGGGTGAGTGGGTTGGAAAGGGGGAACTGATTATAAGGATCCACCTGTGACCTCCCCCCTGGGGGACGGACAACAGAGAAGAGGGTGAAGGCAGATGCCGGATAGGGCAAGATATGACAAAATAATAATCTATAAATTATCAAGGGCCTATGATGGAGCGGGGAGCAGGGAGGGAGGGGAAAAATAGAGTACCTGATGCAAAGGGCTTAAGTGTAGAGCAAATGCTTTGAAAATGATTAGGGCACAGAATGTACAGATGTGCTTTTTAAAATTGATGTATGTGTATGTATGGATTGTGATAAGAGTTGTATGAGCCCCTAATAAAAGGTTTTTAAAAAAAGAACTATATTGTATTTCTCATAATATGTGGCCGATGTATTAGAACCACTCAAATGGCACTCAAATGCTTAATATAATGCACCACAAGCTGTATGTTTCTGTGAATATATATATATATATATATATATATATATATATATATATATATATATATATATATATATATATATATATATATATACACACAGACGTATATTTACATTTATAATATAAGTTGGCATGAAACGTTTTCTGGAAAAATTCTCATTTTTACATGGGCTTTGTTTTTTTATGTACCAACTATGTGTTCGAATTCACTTTGAGTGGATTATGACCCAGTTCAACACTTTAGGTCCATGTAAAAATTTACCTGATGTTTTCTGAGACGGTAACTTTTTATTTATTTTTTTAGCTATTGGTGTCTAAAATTTTTTTTTACAATTCTGTATAAATGCTTTATAATCAAATCTAAAGCGAACAGGAAGATATTTCATTTACTGGAAAAGAATAAAATTACCCCGATTCACTGAATAAAATTACTGTGTAGTTTCTAGACTGGTTGTTATATAGTTCATTGATTTTCTTAAATTTACATGTTACTAATATATGCACAAGGCTTTCAAAAAGAAACATCATGGAGTCAGCATGCCCATTCCTCCCTCCCCGCATGCTGCCTAGAAGCAGTCACTTTTATCCAGCTGTTTGAGGTTTTTCTGATTTCATCTCCAAAATTACAGACATTCTTCTGCCTCTATTTCTTGATTAGTCAAAGTCAAATTGTTTACTAATGCTTAGTATGAAAAATTAGGTTTGAGTTCATTTTTCAGCTAATCTTCCCTACTCCTTCAAAAAGCAATGCTGTTGAGCACTTGAAATGGGCTAATATGCTGAGAAAGTAAAATTTAAGTTCATTTAAATTATATTAATCAGTTTTAATGTTGGCATATTTATTGAACTACACAGTGTCATCCTTTTTCTTTTGAAATTGCCATTTAACATTGTTAGGGTACAGAGAAAACTTAAGGCCTGCTCCCATATCATCTCAATGAAAATAGTGTTAACTCTCAGTGCCTTTAGTCTATTATGACTAATAAAGACTGCCCCCGTGGGTTTCCAAGACTATACAACTCTTCATTAGAAAGCTCTACCTTTCTTTTTTTCTTAATTTAAATCATTTTATTGGGTGCTCATACAACTCTTAACACAATCCATATATATGTACATTGTGTCAAGCACATTTGTATATTTGTTGTCATCATCATTCTCAAAACATTTGCTTTCCACTTGAGCCCTTGGTATCAGCTCATTTTTCCCCTCCTTCCGTGTTCTCTCCTCCCTCATGAACTCTTGATAGTTTATAAATTATTATTTTATCATTTCTTACACTGCCCGTCTTCCTTCACCCACTAGTAGTTGATGATTTCTAACTGCTGACCTTGTAGCCACTATGCCACCAGGGCTCCTTTGTGTGTACTAGTATTCTCTATTTTATCTGTAGGTTCTACTATCCATTGCAATGGCTACCCAGAATTCAAAGACAAAAATCCCAATGAAGGGGCTTACTGAGGAAGTTAAGAGGTTGTAATGCAAATGAGAACATACTGAAGTACTTTAAGGGCTGCTAATAGATGCCAAAAGGACATACCACTCTGCTGTAAGCCTCAATTCAAAGGCGGTAAGCTCAAGATCTGTGGATCAGCACACCCAGATACCTGAATTACGTGCCCCCAAGTACCCCATTGCAGTGTGAGTCCAAGGCACTTGGTTTTAATTGCTCTGGGGGCTACTAAATCATTGTTTCATGCTCTGTCTCTTGGCTCTGCTGCTGCTCTGATGCGGTAGCTGTCTTATGAATCTGGGCAGTTCACTGTCAGAGATCTTGGGCCCAGAGAATGTTCTCCACTCTTGGTTTTTGCTGGAATTGAGATGTCCCTCCTGCTTCTCGGATAGCTCATTTTAGATGCAGCGGAATGGCATTCCAGGAAGTCATGTGGACAATCACTCACTTGTGAATCCTATCACTTCCTTGGATCCACGTGATTCTGTAACCATCACCCTGAGATCTTCCTGTATCTCACTTCACCTTTCTACATCGGTCTTTGACAGTATGAGTCTGAAGAGGGCTCTGATTAGCATTGAACCAGGGCAGCTCTAGCCTGTCCTACAGGGTCACTATGGGCTGGCATCGACTTGATGGCAGTGAATGAGAGTTCCTGTTAGATGTCATGGAGTTGGTTCCGATCAGGTCAGCGAGGTCGCGCTTTTTATCTTTCAGGATTCCTATCACTATCGTCCACAGGATCCTTCTGCACCATGGAAAAGCATGCTTAAGAACCGGGGTACGCACTCCGGGCTCTACACGGCAGAATGACACACCAAAGCTCCAGGACCGTCGTGTGGCTCGCGGCGGCGGCTTGGGCTCCTTCCCTCCCCCACCTTGGAGAGTGGCTGCGGTGACTCGGAATCACAAAGCCAGGCGCGTCCGGGAGACGCCGCAGCTCCCAGCGCAGGCTGCACCTGGGGCTCTGAGTGGCGCCCCTCAGAAAATTCACCGCGGAGGCCGCCCGCTCCGCCTCCCCCCTCCCTTCCCTTCCCCTCCTCCGAGGGTAACTTTTTAATAGAGTATAAGGCCTTAGGTTTCTCCCTTGGAACACGTGGTTTAGGACTCCCGACCTTGTGACTAGCAGGCAATATTCAAAAAGCAATTGGCAATTAAAATAATCTTTGAAGTTTTCCATAGCAGTAACATGCACAGTTTATAAGTAGAAGATCAAGTTAAAAACTATGGGGCACAGCGCAGATGTAACACTAAAGATGAAAAGGGGACATTTTTCTTTTTCCTTTACCACTACACCAGGTGAATAGGTGCTGGCTACAAAGTCATAGTGCTGTTGAAATGAACAAAGTTGATTGCCAACTTATGATGAGGTAATCTAGGTTCAAAAAGTTTAGCATTCTCCAAAAACATTTTATGTAGCACTCCACTCTAATTCTTTGTCAGTATAATTTCAAATGGACAAAAGAGCAGTGGTTGAATATGTGTAGAGCGTGTGTTGATTATCTACAGATAGTTATTTTTACATCATATATAACAACTGATCTTTACATATTTATAATATATTATACATAACAACATAGCTCTACATGTACATGTAAAGATATGGTATTATAGATGGTAAGACAATATTGGCTCAGAGTGGCTTATCTGTAAGTATTTAAAAAGGAGCTCACCAAAGCATTTATTCCTTAGAGTCACTGGCAGGTTCTGAATTGCTACATTTGTTATTAGCTGAGTGCTTAATCATCAATCATCTACACTTACACTACATGTATTAAAATTACAAAATACTAGCTTCGGTCTCTTTCCGAACATATAACATCCTTCCAACTCAATTCTGGAGCATTGCTCTCTCTCAAGTAAATTAGACTCACTTCAAAAGTGGGTTCATGTATTCTTGCTTTTATACTTCCATGAAAGTTACAGATTCTTTGTAATATGGAGGCACTTGTATAATTTTTCAAGAATCTTATTACATGTTCATTGTGTAGTTTTTCTTAATCATTAACATTTGAGAAGCAGAACCAATTATGTATATTGAAGTTCACAGTATGAAACAAAAATGAACAGCATTATACACAGACAAGAAGTAGCTATGAGAGAAGAAATACTTTGTCATGTAAATATTTATTGATGTTTTGGCCATGTTCAAAGAGAAATTGGCAATTGAAGATTAAGAACAGTAGCATATATATATAGTTTATAATTAGATAAAATTTCGTTCATTCGTTCCCGGGTTTCGGCACCCCAAAAAAAAAATTTCAAAGCTATGGTGCAAAAGGCAGGTGTTACAGTAAAGATGAATGAGGTTTCCTTTTCCTTCATGAACACAGGTGCTGTAGTAATGTCAAAAAGTATTCAAAACACAAGGGCAGGCATTTGTGCAGAATGTTCTTGGGCAATTGAGACTTTTTCTTACAGATTTTTCAAGTAAACTTTCTTCCATGAAAATTTGGCCAACGCTTTCGTGACAGTGATCCTGAATGAATTTTCTGCCCTCTCCCCTGGCATTTCTCTTATTGCTCTAAGCGAACAAAATAGGTCTTACCAACATACTGCTCCTGACAGGAAAAAGAAGTCCTATTAACATTTCACTGAAGTGGTTTCAATACTTTGATTTTTCAAGATTTCAAAAAATATGCAGGTGTGAATAATTTGAAAAATCAATGACCTTTTCCCTTTCAAATGTTTAATAAACACACTAATACTTTGTTGTGCTGATAACTGGAACACCAAAAATTTTGTATTGACACCCTGGTCTGGGGGTGAAAAATGAGGCTTTGTATGTTTTTAGCAACATGGTGCTCTTCTTATGTCACTGTATCAGATAATACTCCATTATGATTCATCTGTATGTCAGTGGCTTATATTCCAGGAGTGGAACACTTCTTCCTACTACTAATCTGCTCAGTTTGGAAGTTCTGCAGATACCAGTTTACCATGGGTAGTACTGCTAGTAATTGAAATACTTGTGTAGCTTCCATAATAAAATCATGGAAGTTTAATATTGTGCAAAACTGACAGAGTAGTGGCAGACTGTAGAGATGTGTGATCATGGGAAACTTTGGATATAATCAGAACTGAGATAAAATTTACTGTCATATTTAACCAGGCATCCCTTATCCCAGTGACTGAGGCAACAATCACTTATATTTGCTAAATAATGCATTAATTTGAAATAAGCTATTCATACCTACTATTGCTAAGTTCTTGAAGGTCTCCACCATCACTTCTCTGTAGAGTTGCTTCTGAGAAACATCCAGCAATGCCCATTCTTCTGCGGTAAAATCCATGGCCACATCCTCAACTGTCACAGAGTCCTAACATAGCCCACACAATCAGCTTCATCAGTGGACTAAGCATTCAAATATTTATGAAAAGAAAGATGCGGCTTAAAGTTCTGATCAACTTTCATTTCATAAGGATTTAGCAAATGGTTGTGTGTTCCATAAAGTATACCTTTGGGTTTAGTCATTATTCTCATTCTTGAATGATCTACATTCACTTCTCCAAAGATTTCAAATTATCTCATAGACTCATCATTATGAACACCATTCATAATTTTTGTGCAAAATTTCCATTACATTTAAGCCCCTTTTCTACTAACTTTGTGACACTTCCACCAGTTAATTACATAGCAAACATCACTTCCAATGTGGACTGTCCAATGCCAGTCTATGTCCTTTTGTAATAGTTTATGATACAAACTCTACTATAAACACCATCATCTACATTATAATTTTTCTGTGTGTGGGTGTGGAGCAACACCTTCCATAGCAAATATATATATTTATGAACAAGTGAATTTTGTATTAACAATTAAATACTGAAACTGGAAACTTGTTTATTTTTTTTTAGGCATCTTAACCATTTGAGGAGCAGTCATATCCTCAAGAAATGGAGGAGCTGACGCTTCCCTTTCTCTTGTGTCATCTCTTCCGAGATAAAAAAGAAAAGGTATAACGATGGTTATGCCAAGAAAGCCTTTGTCCCCATGCACAGTATTGGCTGCATGAACTGTGCCTGCTGTGAGCCCAGAGACAAGGCCATTAAGAAGTTTGTAATAGGAAACAGTGGAGACCACAGCCTTCAGAGACATTTCCATAGCAAGTGCCTTAGCACATGTGCTTCCTAACTGTATGTGATGTCACATTATTGTGTGAGTTGTGCTATTCACAGCAAGGTTGTCAGGATCCAGTTACGTGAAGCCCAGAAGGTCCAAACCTTCCCATCTTGTTTTAGACCTACAGGTACTGTCCCACAACCATCTCTAAAGCCTAAGCAAAGATTAGAAGCTGAAAGAAAACAAACCAGAAAAAAATGGAAATTGTTCATTAAAATCAAAAGAAAGGAACAAGTTGCATAAGAAATTCAAATGTACTGTGCAGTATTATTGATAAATGTTTCAATAATTGACTGAAAATTAATATGGTTAAACAAGCACATTTAAATTTGGAAATTGTCTGTGCTCCCAAATTGGAAAACAAGTACTTGTCCGCAGACTGGTGGATATGCATATTAATGTGAATTATACAAAAGAGACATTGAAATTGACCTTCAAATTTTCAACTATTATTATGACCCAAATATAAAATGATATTGAAAATAACTCTAAAACACCTTTAATTCTAGATCAATGGTACTGCTAGGAAAGAACCCAAAATGGATTGAGAAGAACTTCTGGAATGTGAACTTCTGATATTTGTGGTGTTATCAGATGGTAAGATCGTAAGATAATACCATAAATATGCTGGTCTGTTTTTTGGTACTTATAAGAATCCTTAATGTGAAAAATAGTGGAAGCTATTCAAACAGAACAATAGGGTGTTGTTGGGTAATTTAAAAATTAGTAAATATACTGTACACATTGACTTTTTTTAAATCTGAAAAACCACATAATAATGCAGTTTCAAGGTGGAAGAAAATCAAATTAATAACTTGTGACAAACAGATATTTCTAGATGAAAGTGAATAGAATGTAAAGAAATTACTAATGAAGATCCAAGACTATAGATGAGTACTGATTCAAAAATGGAACAAAGAAAATAAAATCCTCACAACTGATCCAATAAGCAGCATCCTAATAGTTTGAGCATAATTTTATATCAAGATTTGTATTTTATGTAAAAGGGACTCAGGGAAAAAGCTACTGTATACAAACATTCCTGGGGTGAGGTCCAGGTAGTATGGCAGGGGAAAGACCAAACCTAGGGATACATATGGAAGCCAACTAAATAGAGGGCAAAAAGAAAAAAGAGACATGGGTAGCAGGAGAACAGGGCACTAACCCACCCAAGGGGAGAGTATTGTTTATATCTACACAGGGAAAGAGGGACCAGACTTCAACTCGGTTCTCCATTATGTGAACACAACATAATGGCATAAAACTGGGAACCAAGAGAGGTTAGAGGGGCCGGCTCCAATCCCAACTACATGGACAGTCTCCCCTCCCCGAGAAGAATTTACTTTAGAGGACCGCACTGAAGCTACAGTTCAGGGAGAGGGGCATGTCTGATTGGAGCACAAAAAGAGCAAATGAAGGGTGAGGAAGAGAGAGTGGAGCCCATGCTGGCCCACCAAGCCCTGAGGATGATATTCCAGCTCAGAGCAGCCAATGCGCAGAGAGGACCATAGGGCCGGCCCCACTAAAAGGCATGACATCCCTTACTGATCCACAGCACTATGGGGGACAACACTGGAGACAGTGTGAGAATTGTGCCCAATCTGACCCCAACACATCGAGGCAAAACACTGAAGGCATGCAACAGAACAGCAAAGGGAGCAGAGCAATGCAGTCCCAAAGGAATATCAAAAATAGACTTTGGGGCCAGGGAGTGGCACCCCATTAGACTCCACCAGAAAATATTCCTAAAGGTCAACAAACAGACTTTGAACTATTTACAGTAGTAGTTCTCAATCTTTCTAATGCCACACCCCGCTAATACAGTTTCCCATGTTGTGGTGACCCCCCAACCATAAAATTATTTTTGTTGCTACTTCATAACTGTAACTTTGCTATTGTTATGAATCGAGCAACCCCTGAGAAAGGGTACCTGACCTCCCAAAGGGGTCACAACACACAAGTTCAGAACTGATTTATAGGTTTTTCTTTTTGTTGTTTTGTTTCTTTTGTTGCTTTGTTTTGCTCTGGTTTTTTTTTTTTTGGGGGGGGTGCATATTATCTTCTCTGCAGGTCTATCTAGATAAGATAGGCAGGACAAACAATCTGGAGGTAAAAACTACGGGACTGAGAATTCCAGGGGTAAATGGAAGAGGGGAAGGTGGGGGAAAGGAAGTGGGTGTTAAGAAAGCCAGGGGCAATGGAACAACAAGTGATCCAAAATCAATGGCGAGTAGTGGGTGGGAGGCCAGGTAGGGTTTGATCAAGGGCAATATAACTAAGAGGAATTACTGAAACCCAAATGAAGGCTGAGAATGAGAGTAGGACAAAAGGAAAGGAAAAGGAAATAGATGAAAGAACTAGGAGGCAAAGGGTATTTGTAGAGGTCTAAATACAGGCATGTACATATGTAAATACATTTATATATGATGATGTACACATATAGGTTTAGTATTAAGGTAGCAGAAGGACATTGGGCCTCTACTCAAATACTCCCTCAATGCCAGAACACTTTGTACTATTAAACTGGCATTCCATGATGCTCACCTTCCTGATAGAACCAGTGAAGAAAAAGCGGGTGCATAGCAAATGTGGTAATGAAAGTTGAAGATGCCCGGCTATCAAAAGATACAGCATCTGGGGTCTTAAAGACTTGAAGATAAACAAGCTGCCATTTATCTCAGAAGCAATAAAGACCAAATGGAGGAAGCACATCAGCCTTTGTGATCATGAGGTGTCAATGGGATCAGGTATCAGGCATCGAAGAACAAAAAATCTTATTGTGAATGAGGGGGAGCTTGGAGTTGAGACCTAAGACCCGTCTATAGGCAACTGGACATCCCCTTACAGAAGGGTTGTGGGGATGTAACCAGCCAGTCAGTGTGCAGTATACCAATGAAGAAACATGCAACTTTCCTCTAGCTCTTTATTCTTCCTCTCCCCTACTACCATGATGATCCCAGTTCTGCCTTAAAAATCCGGCTAGACCAGAGGATGTACACTGGTACAGATAAGAACTGGAAACGGAATCCAGGAGAGATAAACCCCTCAGGATGAATAATGAGAGTAGCAATATCAGGAGGGTAAGGTGGGGAAGAAAGGGGGAACCAATCACAAGGATCTACATATAACTCCCTCCCTGGTGCATGGGACAGTATAAGACATGAAAAATAATAATTTATAAATTATCAAGGGCTCATGGGGATGGGGGGAGGGACAAAAAATGAGCTGATACCAAGGGCTCAAGTGGAAAGAAAATGTTTTGTGAATGATGATGGTGACAAATGTAAAATGTGCTTGACACAATGGAGGTATCTATGGATTGTGATGAGTTGTATGAGGCCCCAATAAAATGATTTAAAAAAAAAGATTTTTATTTTATTTGGATCCATAATCCTTGGCAACACTGTCAAGAAACCAAAACACATAATTTATTGGAGAAATCTTCTGGAAAGGACCCACTTAAAGTGTTGAAATCAACAATGCCACTTTGGGTCTGAGGGGTGCTTCGCTCAAGCCAGACCATGGTATATTCATTACAACATATCCATTTTTTTAAAAAATGGACAATGAGTAAAACTATACATTAATTTCTTTTAGTTTTTTGTTATTTGTGCAGAATATTGAATACACCACAGACAGGAAGAAGTATAAACAAATCTATCTTGGAAGGAGCACTAATGAAACATTTGGCTGCTAACTTCTCAGTCAGTAGTTCAAAACTTCCAGGCACATCACTGCAGAAAAATAAGGCTTTCGATTCCAACACATAGTTCCAGTGTAAGAAACTACAGGGACAGCTCTACCCTCCCCTTTTTGGTTGTTATGAGTTGTTGTCCTCTCTATCGCAGTGAGTTTGTATTTTTTGTCTCTGAAGAAGTACAGGAAAAATGTTATTAAAAAGCAAAGATGTTAGGCATCATTCCCTTACATAGGACATATCACAGGAATGGAATAGTCCAGAGAAAAGGACATGATTGGTTTTTGACAAAAAATAAAACCACCTTCAATGGCCGTATTTTAACAATAGGGTGTATTTTAACAACACGGGGGCTAATTATGTCAGGCATTGTGGAGATTGTGAAAGACTAGGCAGGATTTCCTTCTGCTGTGCAAAGGATCATTGTGAGTGAGGAGTGGTTCTACCAGCCCAAGTATCACCATCAATAAAAAATAATTCCCACATATTGACCAACTGGATACATTGTCATCAAATTCATTCTTTTAATGAAGCCAGGAAAGGATTAAATTTCTAATCCGTGAAAGAGCTCAATCTTCCATTTTTAGAAATCTATACAAAATGTTTCACTGCACGAAGGGAATAAAGAAAACTGTAGGGTTGGAGAAATGGTGACACTGGACAACCTGTTAATCCATGTCCTCTGGTAGAACTTTCTATCCAGACTCTACTCAGAAAGTTCTGTTGCCCGTCCCAATGAACCAAGTCTCAAACTGGGATGTGGACACCTTACATAACCAACTCTAAGTCACATAAGGAAGATCATCAGTAATCCAGTGCATCATACCATATATACATTTCATAGCAATAGCTATCATGAAGCTTTATAAAGCCCAGTCTTCGTTCCCCTCCCCTGTCATGCTCTTACATTATAGTCAACCCTCAGGTAATGGACATAGTATTCTCAAGAAGTCTTATCTAACCTTTATGTGTATAATAAAATATACCAGGGCTCTTTAATACTCACCATTTTGTAGCTCAAGCGTCCTGTAGTCAAATTATTGTATTCTCTAAATACAAGAAGCAGGAGTCTAGGGAGTTTGGAGTTGGCTGAATGAATTTAGTTCACAGACCAGCCAAATGCTGAAATCTTTTCTTCTAGTGCATAAATGTGAAAGATCGTATTCCCAGATTTTTAGCTCCCTCAACTGGACAGTCTCTTTCTCTGGCAAGTCTGTGATCTGAAACATAGTAGTAGATAATGTTGAGTAAGGCATGTCAGTTTCTTGTCCTGCACTTCTTACCCTAAGTGGTGCCTCTTGGCCTCCAACCATGTTCCAATCTGAGTGTATTTGCATTAAATACAGGACCCACTCTAAATTTAGGGCGCATACTTCTTCAGCTCCCCTTAGTTGATATTCATGTGAGACCAGGTATTTATTCATCTTAGAGAATGAATGGATTCCAGGTCTTCCCAAAATGAAAACTCAATCTGAAGTACTGTATAGACTTGGGAGTTAAATGTTTAGGTTGATGGTTGATCTTTATTGTTAAAGGTTGACCTAGAGCATTAAATCACACAGATACATTTCATATCACCTTAGGTGATTTTTCAGGCACAACATATGATTTCAGTCCAAGTCAATGAACTCATTGTGTCAATTGTTTTTGTGCCATAAAAACACTAGTATTGTACTTAAAAAATAATTTAGAAAAGTATGACATGTGATTGATGGTTTTGTTGCTGTTATTTCCTGCGCACAATTTCCAGTAACAGTTTTTAAAACCATTTTATTGGGGGGGGTCATACCACTCTTATCACAATCTATACATCCATCCATTATGTCAGGCACATTTGTATATTTGTTGCCATCATCATTCTCAAAACATTTGCTTTCTACTTAAGCCCTTGGCATCAGCTCTTCATTTTTCTCCTCCCTCCCTGCTCTCCCTTCCCTCATGAACCCTTGATAATTTATAAATTATTATTTTGTCACATCTTACACTGTCATCTTCTTTCACTCACTTTTCTATTGTCCATCCCTCAGGGAAGAGTTTATATGTAGATCCTTGTAAGTGGTTCCCCATTTAGAATGATTTCTTTCCATTTACGTTTTACTTTATTTTTTTGACGCATTATCTGAAAGTAACACAAACAACCTAACCTGGGAAGATTTATAAAGAAAATCCCCCCAATATTTTAATGATCATTTAACTAAAAAAAGTAATTATTTATATGTATTTTAAGTAGTTGTCACACACGTGTTCATGTTTCTTTCTTTCCCACTACATCATCCAGCTAATTGCTATACTTTTATTTCTTGATATCAATGTAAATGTTTCTCTCATCGTGACATTCCAACACATTGAGTTTTTCATCAAAGTTTGTCCTGCTCCAAGCCCCTTGCATCCCATGGATACTGTACAATATCTACACTGTGTGAACAAATGCGCATGGTAGGGGGAGCCCATTTAGAAACCCATAGTAATAGAGTGTGATACCACAATAGAGTGTGGTAACCAGTGCAAGTTGTTTTAGAGGTGGACAACGAGATAAAAGGAAATAAGCAGGGAATACTAGAGGGGACTTGGTTAAGGCAGAGACAACCTTAACAAGAAAATAAGCCAAGAGGGGGGTGTATTTTCTATTCTCTAAGGCTCTTGTGTTTAAGGATGTCCAATGTTAAAGCTTTTGTGAAAGACGGCACACTACAGACAAGGTGTAGGTGTAGGTAGATTGATGATGCTAAGAGTCAAGGTGAATGAGGTAAGACTCTTAAAAGTACCTGAGATGAGGGAAGGTAATGGATGGTGTAGTCACTTTGTTCCTGGCTGGGGAGGGGAATTGAAAAGCTCTAGACTGTAGGCACAAGGTGGTTAGCAGCACGGTGGAACTGCAGTCTGAGGTCTTGTGACTAGCTCTTAGAAGGTTTCTGCAAGCCTGGAGTTATGACCACTTTTAGACAGCAGTTGAAGCAACATCAATATAGTTGAGAGGAATTACTATGAGGTAGAAGAAGGGCAAGCATGATGGTGGGGTAGGGAGGAAGGTAAAAGGAAACAGAGGAAAGATCTAGGAAGCAAAGCTATGGATAGTGGTATAAGCATAGGTCTGTACATATGTAAATACATTAATTCTTAAGAATAGAGGTCTTGACCTACATACATATATTTATAAGGACATACAATGAGATAGTAGATGGACTTTGGGACTCTGCTCAAGCCCTCACTGAATGCAAGACCACTTTGTTCTAACAACCTGACATTCTGTGATGCTCACCATACCAGCATAATCACTGAAGACAAAATGGGTGCATAAGCAAGTGTTGTGAAGAAGGAGGGTAGTGCCTGGCTATCAAAAGAGATACCACCTGGGGTCTTAAGGGCTTGAAGTTTAAAAGTGGTCATCTAGTAGAGAACCAATGGGCCCACATGGAAGAAGCACACCATCCTGTGTGATCATGAGATAGGGTAATAGACTTCAGAAGACCACAAACAAGCAAAATAAAAACCACCATATTGTTGAGAATTAGAGGGGTTGTAGTAGAGACCCCAAATCCATCTGTAAACAATGGGACATTTCCTTACAGAAGGGTCACACTGAAGGGATGAAACAACCAGGACACAGGATAGCACTGAAAAAAAACCAAATATTATTCTGGTTCCTTGAGGCTTCCTCACACCCCACTATCATGACTCCAGTTCTGCCTTTCCCTGTAGGCTAGACTGGAGCCTGTGCGCCGGTACAGAAAAGAGATAAGAGTTCGTGACATATGGAATCCAGGAACAGGAATGGGGAGTATTGATACCAGTAGGGGAGAGAAAGGCAGGGATGGGAGGGGAATGAGGGGGAGCCAATCACAATGATGGACACATACCCACACACACATACCCCGGTGACAAAAACAGAAACCATGGGGGAAGCGAGAGAGCGGTCTGTGCAAGATATGAAAATAACAATAATTTAATATTTTTCAAGGGGTCACAGGAGTTGGGGGAGAGGAAGAGAGGGAAAAGGGGGAGCTGATAGCAAGGTATCAATGGAAAGTAAACGTTTAAAAACGAGTGATGGCAACATATGTACAAATATTCTTGATACAATTGAAGTATGGATTGTTAAAATAGCCCCCAATAAAATTATCTTTTAAAAAAAGTACATGAGATGGATTAATGAAAGAGATGACTTATCATCCATTCGGTCATCTTGGACTAGAGCATGGGTTTCAAGCTAAGTAATGTTGACAGATGGCAAACAACACAAACTGGGAGAGGGCTGATTGCCTTGGGTTCTAGGACATCGCATGCATAGTTTTGTTTTTTTAGGGAGAAGGGATAAGCTAGTGTCTGGGCTGGAGCTTGTGAATCATGCTTAACCAGGAATATGGAGCGAAGAAAACAAAATGAGTGTGGTGGGGAGAGGCTATGCTTCGATAAAGGAGGGCAGCATTAGTCAGAATGGTTAGTTGGATATCGTTGACACCACCCTTTTGCAATCCTCCAAGTGTTCCTGAAGGCAGAGGGGTGTGAGGTTGTAGTTATAAGATAAAGGGTGAGGGTTAGGGCCCCTCTGAAACTGATCTGCAAGTCATGCTAATAGATAGATGCACAATTTGTTTTAGACCGTCTTGTGCCCAGTCACTATGCATTTCTGGAATCTCAGCATCAACATTCCTCTAGGTCTTAAGGACAGCCTTCCATCTCAGGGCTCTGAGACAAGGTGGTTTCAGTGAAAGGTGGGCTTCCAGGTCCCTCCTTGATTAATATTCTTAATCTAAGCTTGATTAAGTATTAACTTCTAGAAAGACTGCTAGCTTATGGAAAATTACAAAACAACTAAAAGGTGATAATAAGGTCAATAGATCAATAGATGCATTATACTGGATAAATCTTCCTAACAAGGCCTCTTTAGAGTGTTGAAAAGCAATGATGTTACTTTGAGGACTAGGTTTATCTGACCCAAACCATGGCATTGCCAATTACCGCATATGCATATAGAAGTTGGACATTGAATAAGGGAGAAATAAGAATCAATATGGTTAAATTGTAATGCATGGGCCTTCAGATAGACAAACAAATCTGTCTTGGCAGAAGTAAGGTCAGGGTCCTAGTTAGAGGTTAGGAGGTGAGAGTTCACATTAAATAATTTGGACATGTTGTCAAAAGTGACCAGTCCTTGGAGAAGGATATTTTGTTTGGTAAAGGGGCAGTGAAAAATAGGAATCCCTCAACTAAATGGATTGATACAGTGACTGAAGCAATAGGTTCATCCTAATTTGTTAGGATGCTGCAGGGGTTAGCAGTGTTTCATTCCCTTGTGCACAGGGACTCAATCAGAACTATCAACAACAAGAGCCTCAGAAATTACTAATCAACACCCAAGGCATGCACAAAATGCTAAATAGTTATGTTTACAAAAGTTATTTCCATGGTATCAAATGCCCAGAAACTCAGGAGACATTCACTAGAATTTAAGCCCTAGTTAAAAAGAAGGAATGGGCCCTGCCCACTCACTGCCTTCTTCCCTCTGCCTTCCTTCCCCGCTGTGTGACGTCTCCTCGTACAGGCCGGAGCCCAGAGCCATGGCCTCGGGCGACACCCTCTACAACGCCATGGACGGCTCAGAGATGCTGGCCGAGATCATGGAGCTGCATGAGATCGAGGTGGAGACCATCCCGGTGGAGACCATCGAGACCATGGTGGTGGGCGAGGAGGACAAGGACGGGGGCGACCACAGTGGCGGGGGTGGCCATGGGCACGCCAGCTACCACCACCACCACCACCGCCGCCGCCCATGATCGCACTATGGCCGCAGGTCGCTAAGGTCACAGGTCACCGACGACCTGAGCCAGGTGCACCACCACCAGGAGGCGATCCTGGTGCAGACGTGTGAGTTGGTGGTGGGCGCAGAGGAAGGCTTCGAGGGCCAGATCCCAATCCCAGTTCCAGCGCCGGCCAGCGTTGGCAACGAGGACGATGAGGACTACATCGAGCAGACCTGGTCACCGTGGAGGTGGCGGCAGCGACAGCTCTCATCGGGCGGCGGGGGTGATGCGGGCAACAAGAAGTGGGAGAAGCAGGTGCAGATCATTCAAGATGCTGGAGGACCCGTTCTCCGTCACTCTATGGTAGTCAGATGAAAAAAGGTCTTGACCATGAGACTGGTTGGGGAGCAGATCATTGGGGAGAACTCCCCTCCTGACTACTCGGAGTACATGACGGGAAAGATGCTCCCGCCTGGAGGGATCCCTGGCATCTACCTCTTGGACCCCGAACAGCTGGCAGAATTTGCCAGAATGAAGCCAAGAAAAATTCAAGAAGCTGATTCTCCGAGAACAATAGCTTGCCCTCACAAAGGCTGCCCGAAGGTGCTCAGGGACAACTCAGCCAGGAGGAAGCACCTGCACACCCACGGCCCCGCGTCCACGTCTGTGCCGAGTATGGCAAGGCTTTTGTCAAGAGCTCAAAGCCAGACAACACCAATTGCTTCGTACTAGAGACAAACCTTTTCAGTGCACGTTGGAAGGCTGTGGGAAGTGTTTTTCCCTGGATTTCAGTTTGTGCACAGACGTGCAGATCCACACGGGAGACAGGTCCTAGGTGAACAAGAAGTTTGCTGAGTCGACTAACCTGAAATATCACATCTTAATACACGCCAAGGCCAAAAAACAACCAGTGAGACACCATGAGAAGGAAGCTCCTTCTCAGCCCCAGAAGCCTCTTCCAGAAGTGACTGGAAGACAACGTGCCTCTCCTTTGTATGTTGTTTCTAGGAAAGAATTTTAAAAAGGAATCCTACACACCTAAGGGACATGTTTTGATAAAGTAGTAAAAATTAAAAAAAAATAAACCAAGGCTTATTAAGATGACATTGCTAAGATACTCTATCTTGCTATCTAATCATGTTTCAAAAACAAGGTGTTTTTGTAAAGTGTGGTCCCAGCAGGAGAACAATTCATGAACTTCACATCAAAAGACAACTCTTTACATGACAGTGCTAAAAATGGGACTTCTTTTCACATTTTTAAAATATAGATCTCACCTGTTTTTCCCAAACTGGGGGTTAGTGACTATTTGTCTGTCAAGGGGAGTGTAAATCATGTAGTCTTCCAAAATGAGGAGTCAGCTGAAAGATCAGAGGGTTCAGCCAGTGCCTGGGATCAATGGTAGTTCAATGAGTTTTAGGTTGCTTGCAAGGGATATAATTAATTGAGTTGAAATAAAATTCCAGGAGAAACTTCTAGCATAATCAGACCATAGATTAAAGATTAATACAGAGTACTGTGATGGTATGAATAAATACTGCTTTACTATTTGGTAGTTTACATTCAAGTAATTGAGTGTAAATATAACAACGGTTGTGAGACAACACTTACCACTACTTCAATACTTTCTTTTTTTTTAATCATTTTATGCGGGGTTCATTCAACTCTTATCACAATCTATATATACATCCATTGTGTCAAGCACATTAGTACAGTTGTTGCCATCATCATTCTCAAAACATTTTCTTTCTACTTGAGCCCTTGGTTACTAATACTTTCTATCAGACCAATAAATATTCTGACACCAATGTCAGATAATGATACTGCAAGAAAACTGTAACCCAATACTGATAATGGATATACACTAAAAATTCTTTAAAATATTTGGAACAGATTCAGACAACATATTAAAATGATTATATACCATGATGAATTGAAATTTGTCCCAGAGCATATTTTACATGGAAAATAAGCACTGTAATAAACCCACTGACAGAAAAGAGGGTCAACTGTCTAAGTAGGCACAGAAAACAAAATAGGAACATTAAAAAAGTCAAAGGCATTGGCTTCTACTCAAGTCCTCCCTCAATGCAAGTTAATAACCTGGCATTCTATGATTCCCATCTTCCCAGTAGGATTACTTAAATCAAAAAGGATGTATAAGCAAATGTGGTGAAGAAAGCTGGTGGTGCATGGCTATCAAAAGATATAGCGTCTGGAATCTTAAAGGCTTGAAGTTAGACAAGAGGCCATTTATCTGAGAAGCAACAAAGCCCACATGGATGTAGCACACCAGCCTGTGTTGTCACGAGGAGTTCATGGGATCAGGTATCAGGCATCAGAAGACCCCAAACAAACAATCATATCGATGGGAACAAAAGGTGTCCAATTGGAGACCCAAAGCCCATCTGTAGACAATTGGACATCCCCTCACAGAAGGGTCACAAGGAAAGGATGAGCCAGCCAGGGTGCAGTATAACACTGATAGAACACAGAACATTCCTTTAGTTCTTTAAAGCTTGCTCACCCCACTATCATGACCCCCGTTTTACATTACAAATGTGGCTCGACCAGAGCATGTACACTGGTACAGATAAGAGCTCTCAACATAGCACATGGAATCCAGGAGAGATAAACCCCTCAGAACAATAATGGAAGTACTGATACTATGAAGGTAGGGGAAAGGTGGGGCCAGAAGGGTGAGAAAGGGGAACCAATTTCAAAGTTAATCATATAACACCCCCCATGGGATGAAAAACAGAAAGTGGGTGAAAGAAAATAACAGATTGTGTAAAATATGAAAACAATAATAATTTAAAATTGATCAATGGGTCACGAGCGTGGGAAGGTGGTGGAGGAAGGGGGAAAAGAAGAACTTATATCAAGGGCTCAAGTAGAAAGAAAATATTTTGAAAATGCTGATGGCAACATATGTACAAATGTGCTAGACACAATTGATATATGGATTATAATAAGAGCTGTAAGAGCCCTCAGTAAAATAATTTATTTTAAAAAATTCAAAGGCTTTTCATGGAAAAAAATACAACTGTAACATGAAGCAAGTATAGTTCAATGTGCTAATATATTCATTAAAAAACTCACCAGCAAATATTCACTCCTAGAGGAAATACCCTACCCCACTTAAGAAACAGGACAAACATACATTTCCATTTTAAATATCATATTAAAAATTCTATAGTATTTTCTAGATAGACCAATCATAAAAGGAATACTTTTTAAAAGAAAAGAGGCTTCCAAAGAGAAGAAATACTAATTCCTCTAATAATCATAAATTAATGATATTTTACATAACAAGATTCCAAATATACCATAAATACTACAGTTAATAAATATATTTAAAGTTGTAGGCTACATTTTAAAACACAATAACTTTTGGCTTTAAACTCTCTAACCATTAACTGCTAATCTCCAGCTCCCAAACCATTATCCCTTACACCTTAATATGCTGAGTATCCTACACGGGACAGCACCTGAGACACAGTGGGGGATGTGCGACTGAGCTGACCTCATCACACTGAGGCAAAACACGGGGCATGCAATGGAGAGATGGAGTAAGCAGAGCAAGGAGGTCCCAACAGAGTATAAAGGATGGACTTTGGGGCCAAGACATGGCACCCCATCAGACTTGTTTGGAAAACACTCCTAAAGGTCAACAAACAGACCTTGAACTAATAACAGGCTTCTTTTTTTTGCTGTCTTTTTGTTTTTTTCTTAAATTTTGTATGTCAGTGGTTTTTTTGTTTGGTAGATTGTTGGTGTTTTTGCCGTAGATGCCATGTTTTTATGTACCACTTTGGTGCTGTCAAAGCCATTCACATTTTTATGCATATATTACTATATCTGCAGGTCCACCTAGATAAAATAGTATGGACAAACAATGTAAGAAGAAAATAATGGAACCAACTGTCCTGGAGGGACATGAGAGTGTGGGAGGTAGGGAAAGGGAGGAGGTGTTGGCCAACCCAGGGACAAGGGAACGAATGGTTCAAAACCAGTGGAGGGAGTGGATGGGAGGACTGGTAGGGAGTGACCAGGGGCAAGGTAACAGAGGAATTACTGAAGCCAGAATGAAGGCTGCACATGGTAGTGGGGCAGGAGCAAAACATAAGGAAATAGAAGGAAATAGAGGAAAGGAGTAGGAGGCAAAGGGCATACATATAAGTGTAAATACAGACATGTACATATGTAAATATATTTATGAATATGGGGGAAATAGACCTATTTGCATATATTTATAGGTTCAGTAGTAGGGTAGCAGGTGGACATTGGGCCTCCTTGCCGAGATTCCCTCAATACAAGAGCACCTTGCTCAGCTAAACGGTCATTTCATGATACCCACCTTCCCAACATGATTGCTGAAGACAGACACATGCATAAGCAAATGTGGTGAAGAAAGTTGATGGTGCCCGGCTATTAAAAGATATAGTGTCTGGGGTCTTAAAGGCTTGAAGACAAACAAGCGGCCATCTAGCTCAGAAGCAACAAAACCCACAGAGAAGAAGCACACAGCCTATGTGAACACGAGGTGTTGAAGGGATCAGGTAGCAGACACCAAGGAACAAAAACGACCATTGTGTGATCTCCTTCCCCACATAAATGCTGAAGACGAGTGTATACATAAGTAAGTGTGGTGAAGAAGGCTGATGGTGCCTGGCTATTGAGAGATATAGCATCTGGAGACTTAAAGGCTTGAAAGTAAACAATTGGCCATCTAGCCCAGAAGCAACAAAGCCCACATGGAAGCAGCACACCAACATGTGTGATCATGAAGGGCCTAGGGGATCAGGTTTCAAGCCATAAAGGCAGGGGAAAAATTAAAATCATGAATGAGGGGAGCGTGTAATGGGGACCCAATGCCCATCTGTAGACAACTGGGCATCCCTTACAGAGGGGTAGTAGGGAGGAGATGATTCACTCAGGGTTCAGTGTAGCAATAAGGAAGTACAGATGGGAACTGGAAACACAGGGGATCTAGGACAGATAAACCCCTCAAGACCAAGGGTGAGAGTGGTGATACCAGGAGGGACGGTGGGCTAGAAAGGGGTAACTGATCTCAGAGATCTACTTATAACCTCCTCTCTGGGGGATGGACAACAGGAAAGTGGGTGAAGGGAGACACCAGGCACTTTAAGATAAGATAAAAAATAATAACATAAATTATTAACAGTTTATGAGGGAGGGGGAGGGAAAAAAGGAAAATGAGCTGATTCCAGGAACCCAAGCGGAAGGCAAATTTTGAGAATGATGAGGGCAACGAATGTATAAGAGAGCTTTGCACAATTGATTTATGTATGGATTGTGATAAGAGTTGTATGAGCCCAAATAAAATTATTTAAATAAAAAAATATTTGGGTCCATGTCTCTTGGAAATTCCCGTGAGCTAAAATCTTAAGCTCACAAGACATACTGCAAGTAGGAGCGCTATCTTCACCCCCAAGCTGGAAAGGGGTCAATTCCAGGGACACCCTGTGTGTCCAGTGACAGGAACTCCCACTCACAGCACACTGGGGCTCTCCACTTCTGAAGACCTAAGTCCTCCAAGAGTTACTCCTGATAACAACAGCAGGCCACACTCTCTCTGATGCTGGCCTGGAAATTAATACCTTTGAGTTCAACCCCAGGGATTTCCAGAGGCAAAATGCAATGTTCCTCCTTTGTAGGAAGCATCCGGCTGATCAAGGTGTTTACTAATGGGTGACTATTTAGTCCCCTGCGTCTCTGTGTCTCTGCAGACAAAAGCATTGCAAAATGACTTGTTATTTGTGACTTTGCTGCTAAACGCATTGAGGGATAACTCAGTTATTTACGATCTCTTTGAGACTCTCTTGAATCTTGCATATCCGTGTGATTGTCTTTGAACCTAGTGCTTTTATTCTAAGGTAAAGAAACTGTGACTAGTTAAGTAACATTTGCATAGATAAGAGTTTAGGAATGTTTAAGTTCTTTGATGTTTGTTTTGTAACCAATTCCCTTGTGTAAGAAGAGTATAAAAACCAAGCTTCAAATATACACGAGACTCCATTCCATCAGAGTGGAGTTCTCCTGATCCCATACTTTGTATATATCTCTTTCTTTTCCTTTCATCCGCACGCCTCATTTCAGACCCAGTTTGATGCATAATAGCTGGTCTAATCCCCGAATTAATGGCGCCCAACGTGGGGCTTTGAAAACAAAGGATCTCGTGATGGACACCACTGAGAAGCAAGGTCGTGAATCTTTACAGAGAAAATTAAGGGTAAGTGGTGAAAAGTCGGGCGTAATAAATGATGGGACAGGTTTCTAGTAAATGTATGTATGTATGTATGTAAATATGCTTCAAAATATGTTAAAAGCCAGAGGAACAAAAATAAACTACCAAAGATTAGAGAAGTTTTCAGATTTTGTGGTTAAGATATGTCCTTGGTTTGCTGAGGAAGGGACTGTAAATATTGTAACTTGGCAAAAAATAGGGCAACTGTTGAAAGATATTGCTAATGGACCTAGTAAGGTTCCCAGAGACACGTTTAGTCTGTGGAATTTAGCTAGGCATGAGGGACTTCTGGGGGGTGGGGGGGAGAATAATTTGTTTGCATGCTCAAACAAAATTGAAAGAAAAGTTGCTGCTGAGCCTCCAGCTCCTCCCCCTCCACCACTGAAGCCACTGGAAAGTGAATCTGAGGCTTTTGAAAGCCAGGATGAGGAACCCCTTGATCCTGGCATGCTGAGCAGTCAGAGGATGAGTCGGAGCAGTTGGAAGACTAGTTAGTACATTGTTATTATGATGAAGACGTAGGAATTTTTGCCTTTTCTGAGAAGCTTCAACCTGAGACCCCTTGCAGGAGACTCTGAAGTCCTGCTGGGATGAAACAAAGGCCGTAGACTGGGAGCAAGAGTATGAGTCATTAGCAACATAACAGGGAGTAAATTTAGGAATTCCAGGATGTTATCCAGTTAGAGGACAGAATGCTCAAGGACGGGCGAATGTTCCCCCCATTTCATTCGAAACTGTAAGATTTAAAAACTGCTTGTTCTCAATATGTTTCTGTGGCTCATTTTACTATGAAGTTAGTAGAAGCCACGATAGGAGAGAATGTGTTTTGGGCAGGAGACTAATAACAGCTGGCTCAAGCGTGTTTGTCCGGAAGAGATGACTTGTGAAAATCAATTTCTTGAGAGTTTTCAAAATACAGCAAATATAAGCTGTTTGTGTGAACAAATTGTGTGTGTGTGTGTGTAAGTATTACATACTCTTTCAGTTGTATGTGCAAAACGGGTTTTCTAAGTGTTTAGTTTAAGGGTAGAATCACTTTTGCTTGTGTTTATTACTGCTTAAAGTTGTCTTTTTTGAGTATTTAACAAATAATTATACCAATGAAACTACTCTCTCAAGGAAAATATTGCCATCATTTGTAGGATGTGTAACCTTCAAGTATGTGCTAATTTTTTATCCCTTTGTGTAATTAAAATCAGGAATTGTATTAAAAATTAAACAATTGGCTTTTAAAATGCAAAGTAGTGCTAAGGCCTTTTAGAATAAAGAGCAAGTTGTCTGATTATATCAGACTATGCTGGGACATTAAACCTTTCTGTACTCAGGGCTTGCTATAGCAGTTGCTTTGCAAGGAAAATCAGTAAAGTAGGATTAATGATATTATGGAATTTATGGAAGCCCTGCAGCCTGGGCTCCCTTCCCCCTCTGCTATTCCAGCCAATACATATCAGATCATTTTAGATTTAAAAGATTGTTTTTATACCATTCCCTTGGATTCCAAAGAGTATAAAAGATTTGCTTTTAGTGTTCCTAGTGTTAATTTTAAAGAACGTATGGAGCATTATCAGTGGAGAGTCTTATGTCAGGGAATGTCTAATAGCGTCACCTTATGTCAAAAGTTTATAACTGTAGCTATAAAGTCAGTAAGAACTTCTGAAACATCGGTGTATAAAATTCACTATATGGATGATATTTTGATGGCTCATAGGGACCAAAAGGTGGTTCTCTTTATTTTTTACTTATTACAAGAAGCATTAAAAAGGCTTTAGTTATAGCAGAAGAAAAAGTACAAGTTATTGAAACTTACAAGTATTTAGGACATATTTTACAGAAAGGTTTTGTGATACCTCAGAAGATAGAAATAAGAAAAGATCACTTACAAACTTTAAATGATTTTCAAAAATTATTAGGAGATTTTAATGACCTTAGACCATATTTAAAAATAAGTACTGGAGAGCTTAAGCCTTTGTTTGATGTTTTAAAAGGAGATCCTAATCCAAATTCGACTCGGAAGATTTACCCATTAGCAGAACAAACCTTAAATTTAGTAAATTTACGTATTCTAGAACAACAAATTATGTACATTAATTATGGTAAACCTTGGTACTTTTACATCTGGTGTGTTATGGCAGGAAGGACCATTATTGTAGGTATATTTAGCTTCTTCAAGAAAAAGAATTCTAAATCCTTATTTTAAAATAATAGCCGAATTCGTGATGAAAGATAGATCTGAGTCTGTTAAATATTTTGAAAAAGATCCTAATTCTATAGTCATACCTTATGACAGACCCAAAACTTCTTGGTTATGGGAAAGTTGTGATTTCATGGGAATTAGCATTTGCTGAGTTTTGTAGATTGGTGTACAATATTTATCCTCCAGATAAATTATTACAATTTGTTAAAAAACATTTATTTATTTTCCCCAGTATTTATAAAAATAAACCCTTACTTCATATCCTTACAATATTTACTGATGGTTCCTCCATTGGAACTGCAGCTATTTCTTATAAAGAATATACTATGTTTAAAAATTTTCCAGCTCAATCTGCACTTAGTTGAGCTACATGCAGTCAAAGCAGTTTTTCAATTACATCTTTGGCAGATGGATGTTACTCACATTCCTTCATTTGGTAAATCGGGTTATTTGCACGTTATGGTGGACACTTATTCTGGATTTATTGTGGCCACTCCTATGACTGGTGAAAAAACGTCTTTAGTTATTCAACACATGTTACGTTGTTTTGCTATAATTTGTGTACCTAAATGCTTAAAGACAGATAATGGATCTGCTTATATTAGTAAAGCATTTACTCAATTTTGTGTCACTTTTTGAATTAAACACATAACTGGAATCTCTTCTAATCCTCAAGGAACCTGCTAATGGGACTATTAAGCGACATTTAAAAAAAATGAAAAAGGGGGAGATATGCCCTTCCACTCCTTGCAATTTAATTAATCATACTTTATTTATTTTAAAAATTTTAAATTTGGATATACACAGTCAGTCTGCTGCTGACTGCCTTTGGAAAAAGATTCCTAAACATAAAGACAAAGCATATGTAAAATGGAAAGATCTACTTAATGGAAAATAGCAAAAGCCAGCTCCCTCCTGATTTGGGGGCGAGGGCATGTTTGTGTTTTTCCCACAGAAGTTGGTGCAGTTTGGAAACCATGCAGATGGTAATTTGCCTCCAAGTGCTTTGAGGACTTCACACAGTGAGCAGTATTCCGCTTAAGTTCCTGATCCACCACTCTTACATCCTGCTATCTGGGAGGTCTGGAAATCATAGTGTGGATTAATGACTCCCTCCCTCCCTGTACAAGGTGAAGGAAATGTAATCTCATCCACTCCGCAGTCTTTTTCTTCTTGTGGACTAGAGACTCAAAAGAATAATAAAACCATATTGTGGAGATCGTGTCCTCATGGACAAGCCCATACCATATAACATCACAAAAGAGAGATATATCATCGATTGGTCCAGCAAACAGGACAATACTCAAAAAAATACTGACGAATGGAAAATAGAGACTACTTTGGAAATGTGAAGCTTATGGACACTTCCTTCAGACTGTAAGGAAATGTTAATCATCACGATCTATAGTAATATTCCCTGCCAAAAGTATATAAAAAAGGGGGGAGGGGAGAAAGATGTTTAAGGTCATTAAGACTCAGCCTTAAAACGGATGAAAATTCTCATGACTTGTGTCAGTATTTGCTGATTTCTTCTGTAATTTAAAGTTTTGAACAGACTGTCAAGAACAAGAAAGTATGCAAGGTCTGGAAAAAGAGGTGTTTTAATTTTCTCAAGGATGTCTAACTTGGCAGAAGACAGAGTTGCTATGTGTATCAAATGTGCTTGCTTAACAATAAGATAATTAACCCTGGGTTGTTTCTGCATGAATATAAGGAATATGTTATTATTATTATTAATTTTTGGAAGTTTTTTGCATTTTACTACCTTGTCTGCAATATCTTCAAATAATGCTAGCATGAGTTACTGCATAAGTTCATCTGAACAGCCTTGAGTTGAATCGAGTTCATGGAGTTACCCCATTCCGCAAAGTCTGAAGGACTGGAAGTACAGACGCAGTCCTGCTTTGCTCATGTTTAATAATATAGAAGGGGGATATGTAGGAAGCATTTGGCTGATCAAGGTGTTTACTAATGGGTGACTATTTAGTTCCCTGCATCTCTGCAGACAAAAGCATTGTGAAATGACTGTTATTTGTGACTTTGCTGCTAAAAGCATTGAGGGATAACTCAGTTATTTATGATCTCTTTGAGGCTCTCTTGAATCTTGCATATCTGTGTGATTGTCTTTGAACCTAGTGCTTTTATTCTAAGGTTAAGAAACTGTGACTAGTTAAGTAACATTTGCATAGATAAGAGTTTAGGAATGTTTAAGTTCTTTGATGTTTGTTTTGTAACCAATTCCCTTGTGTAAGAAGAGTATAAAAACCAAGCTTCAAATATACACGAGACTCCATTCCATCAGAGTGGAGTTCTCCCGATCCCATACTTTGTATATATCTCTTTCTTTTCCTTTCATCCGCACGCCTCATTTCGGACCCAGCTTTATGCGGGATAGCTGGTCTAATCCCCACACTCCTTGAGCCTGTCTTACATATTTACTGGCTGAGAGTACCTGTCTTAAGATAGGTCCCCCTGCCCAGGTTCCAGGGTCTCTTACCTTTAGGACACAGAAAACATCCAAGCATGGATGATCCACTGTCTTTCCACACAGCACAGCCTGATCTGAGATCGATATACCCCAATTTCAGCACCTTGAATTATCTGCCTCACCTGGGTCCTGAGAGCTGGGAAATAAAGCAGTTAAATCACAGTTATCTGTAACTCCTTCAGCATGATTAGTAAATCAACATAATGTAGCCATCTTTGGTTTAGTCCACCTGGAAGCAGATTAGACTCTAAGTCGATTGCTCTAAGTTGCTGCAGGGAGACATTGTTAGCTAAGGCTTGGGAGCCCCAGCAGCATCTTTACACACACACACACACACACACACACACACACACAGATTTTTCCCACTTGAATTCTGACATATTTCCCACATGAAAAATGAGAGACATTCTCTAAAGGTATCATGACATGTGTATCCCACACATCTCCTGACAATTGTTTATCCATGTCTCCAGACAAATGTTTCCCACATGTCTCCTGAGTGATATTTACCACATATTTTCTGACAGATATTTCATACATAGATGCTGACAGGTGTTTTTCCCAGATAAATTCTGAGATACATTTCTCACGTGAAGCATGACAGATGCTTTCTAAATAAATCACCACATGTATATCCCATATATTCTGACAGGTGTTTTCCACATATCCCCAGACAGATCTTTCCCACATTTATACTGTGAGATGTTTTCCACATGTATTATGACACCATTTCCCCACATATCTCCTTCCATGTTTCCTACATGTATTCTGACAGATGTTTCCCATGTGTATTCTGACAGAATAGTCTCACATATCTTCCAAGAGATGTTTTGCACATGTCTCCTGACTGATATTTACTGCGTGTTTCCTGACAGATGTTTCCCAGATTAATTCCGAGAGATATTTCCCACATGAATCGTGGCAGATGATTTCTGTCGGTTTTGCCACATGTGTGTGCCTCATATATCCTGGCATTTGTTTTCCACATATCTGCTCAAAGGTGTTTTCCACATATTTCCTGACATATTTTTCACATGTATCCTGACAGATGCTCCCCACGTTTCTTCACAGAGATTTCCTAAATATTTCCAGACATATGTTTCCCACATATCTCCTGACTGATATATACCACATATATCCTGAGAGATATTTCCTCCATGTATACTGACTCATTTCTCACATAAATTTTGACATATTTGACATATATTTCCCACATCAATGATAACTGTTTCCCACATATCTCCTGTCATATGTTTCCCACAGGTCTCCTGACTGATGTGTATATGTTTTCTGCATCTGTACTGAGACAGTATTCCAACATGAATTTGGAGAGATACTTTCCACATGAAACATGACAGATGCTTTGTAAAGGTATGGTGACATGTGTATTCCACATATCTCCTGACAGGGGTTTCCCACATATCTTCTGGCAAATGTTTCCCACATTGATCCTAAAAGATGTTTCCCACATGTATCCTGGCAGGATCTTCTCACATGTCTCCCGCTAGATATTTCCCACATCTCCTGACTAACATTTTACCCCATGATTCGACAGATGTTTCTCATATGTCTACTGACTGATATTTACCACGTGTCCTGACTGGTTTCCTTCTTGCATACTAACTGATGTTTCCCATATAAATTCTGGCGGATTTTTCCCACATAAAAAATGAAGGATGTTTCCTAAAGGTATTACACATGCATGTCTCACATATCTCCTGACAGATGTGCTCCCAAGTCTCCTGAACCGATATTTCCCACATTTCTCCTGGCTGATATTTACCCTTTTTTCCTGACAGATGTTTCCTGTATGTATCCTAACAGATGTTTCCCACAGGAATTCCAATAGATATATCCCACAGGAAACATGGCAGATGCTTTCTAAAATATTACATGTGTCCCACACATCCCTCGACAGGCATTTCCCACATATTTCCTGACAGACATTTCCCACATTTTTTCCTAACACGTTTCCCACACATTCCTGAGAGTTGTGGTATGTGTGGGAAATGTGTCCTGAAATATATATTATCCTATGCATCCTGATACACATTTCCTACTTTTCTCCACAGATTTTTCTCCCTACATTTCCTAGCTGGTCTCAGCAGTCTCAAGGGCAGAGTGTGACTGGGAGTGAGGTAAGGCATATACAGAGAGAGGTTCAGGCTGTTTAGAGGTGCAGTTTATGGTCCTATATATGGGGATCTGGTTGGTTTGCAGAAAAGAGACAAACAGTTGTGCCTCTAGTTCTGTGCTACAGTTGGACTATCTTTGCAGAATTTGTCACTGTGATCCTACTTTGGATACAGAGATTGACTATAGGGGTGTCTTTAGGCACACACTGTTCAAGAAATACAGATTGACATGGAATCAGCTATACCTTGCAGGTCGGTGAGCCTGCACTGTCTGTCGTGGTCATGATCCAGCTACCTCTGAGGCCGCAAAGACTTTCAGGGTGGACCGTTGTGCTGTTCCCAGTCCGCACAGTCCCTGAGGGTTGTGGCGCTAACCCCTTTTGTTGACTGTACTGCCAGGGCCTGATGCAGAGTTGGAGGAATTTGTGGTGCCCACCACTCATGCATGTCCTCAAAGAGCTTGTCACAGCTCCTCTGAATGGATACCATCTTCATAAATATGCATGCAATCTAGTGGTAGAAATTAAGTAAACAACTAAAAGTCATTGAGGAAATAGGGAGGCATGTACAAACTCAAGCTTTTATTAAAAGATACTCATGCTAGTCCAGACATTCGACCTAGACTGGCAAGACTTGCAAGACATGGTGTCAGCTTCTGCCAGGTGTACATTTACACATTTCTGACTTGAGTTTTATAGATGACGAATTGTTTGCTTCTCTGTTATGGAGATGAAGTATTTGCATCATTAGAAATGAATAAAAAGTCAAGTATAACTCAATAATCCCTTTTCTGTCAACATCCATTATGAGCCTAGAAAAATCAATACAGCAAATTGTCATGGGTGTCTGATTCTGCGGCCCAGGCCTGGATCTGTAAATCATTCTGGGGCCATGTTCAGTGACAATGGATGATTTATTTACTATCTCTGTGCTTTGATGTGCCCTGTGATCAGGGAAAAATGCTAATACTTAGGTTGTCTTGAATATAAATCAACTACCATATGAACTATTCTAGTTGCTGATGCTAAGAATAACCATGCTTTTTCTCTCATGTACTGGGATTAAGTCTATCTCTATAGAAGTTGTTCAGCTGGGTTGTAAGTCCCTACATTTACACAAGACAGATGCTCTTCGAGTGTATGTTCTTGTCCTCAAGAGCTGCTCGAGTTGCAGAAGATAGACAAATATGCAGGGCGTTCTGGTTCTGGGCTGTTATCATTTTTTCTTGCTTTTGATGGATGTTTCCCACACCCTCCAGTCGGTGGGCCACCTTCCAGGTCTCAGGGCCCATCTTCCACCCTGTGTGGAACCTTGAAGAGTGGTTCCTGGCACTTCCCCTAATCATGCTGCACTGACATGCTGCTCCTCTTTGCTCCTCTGATATCCATGGCTGCTCCACATAAAGGTTCACTCTCTCAGAGGTACGAATCAGCATCAGAAGAATGCTATCTGTTAGAGTTGCCAATTTCTGTGAACACCCGCAAACAGCTTTCAGTTCCTGGTAACTAATGGCTCTGCTCAGCCCAACCCCACACCCCATCCACACACACACTGCCTTGTTCTGGAAGAGCCTAGGGTTCCTGTCCACCACCTACAGCCTTCAGGGCTGTTCTGACTCTGTCCCACCAACACTGCTCTCTTCTCTGGAATTAGTTTTATTTGGTTGTGTTTTTTTAATTCTTTTTTGAAACAATATATACAAGCAGAAAAGTGCACATATATTTGAGTGTATTGCTCAATGTATTATCACTAACTGTACATAGAACCCATTCAGGTCCCCAACCATTCCTGACTGTGAACAGCATAAATTTGCTTTTTTGTTCTCTTTCTGTACTTTGTAGAAATAGAATTTTAAAATAGATTAAGTAAACTTCATGTAGCTTTTACCAGATATGTAAAATAGGCACAGATTTTGAAAGATACAAAGATCATTGCTTACATGTATCAAACTCAGCTCTAAAAAAGGAAAAACAAAAAGGTTGTGATCGAGTATGAAAATAGGGTTGCATTGCAGATTGTCCTTTGTGTTGATTCAGTGGGGCTGGCCATTGCCCAAGTGCCCTGTCCGTCCTGGCTTTTGAATCTGCTCCTGGAGACCACCTGGGTCCCCGAAGCTTAGAAGTCCGACGGGCTTGGCTTTCTTCTAGAAGGCCTCAGACTGTGTGCTTGGCAGCAGCCCTCCTAAGGTTTTCCTTTCATGGTGAAGCCCAGACGGAGCCCCTCACACTCTTTAATGACCCAGGGGCCAGTCATCACAGAGACTGGGTGGGTTCTGCATGTTTGTGAGACCAAGGGAGAAGCCCCAGCTCTACTCAAGCTTCAGAGCCTGAGCCTGAGCCCAGCTGCCAGCCAGCATGACCCATAAACTTCTCCTGACCTATGAACTATTGGGGCAGGGTGAGCACAGCTTCAAAGTGCCCACCTCCAATGATTAGTGTCCTTCCATGGCTGGTCCCAGTCAGTGACCTGCTGTGCCTAAGGCACCATTGAAGATAGACAACAAGGTGGAGGAGCAAGTCCATTCTATCAGAGGCAACTCTTCTGCAAACCCTATGAACTCAGGTAGACTGTACTGCTCCTACTTTAGAACATGTAATTACCATCTTGCCCCAGAATGACTTGCCTTAGCACCTGAGTTCATGTCCCTCATGGTCAGAGGGGGCATGCATAGTTGCAGTGGTCATGGAACCAGTGACTCCATGAGGGTTTCTCAGAGGTGATCCATCTTCGCAAGCTGGTAGAGGCCTCCCAAGATGACTGAGGTTTTGTCACAGGTAAGCTCTGTCTCAGTTCTCCACAGGGTCTACACAGCCTACAGGTGTGAGCAAGTGGTCCCCAAACAACATAGTGTGAGTTGTCACTACTCTGACTTCACAGAGTAGACAAGTCATTGCTTTGTGGTCTTGTCAACCCACAGGGCACATCGGTTGTTCCTTGCCTGGTATATGGTGATTTCAGAGCAAGTTCTAGTGAAGTTCTGTGCCTGGGAGGGGCTGGGAAGGGACTCAGTGATAACAGAGCAGGCTGGTACCCACAAGTGAGAAAGCAGGCTTCCTTTTCCCCCTAGATCGCAGGAAATCAGGTATCATGAGGGAAATGCATGCGATGAAGAGCAAGAAGAGTCAGTTTTTGTAACATATATTTTCTGTTATCTCGTTGTTTAACTTCTTGGTTTCTTTTGTGTGTGAGGTGCTTAGAATCTCAATTTCTACCTTTGTTTTCAAGATTTACCCCCAAATCTCTTATATGATCCTAAGCATCATTCTTCTGTATTCGCTTTGGGGTAATTCAGTGGGTGATTTTTTTGTGTGAATTCCATTGGTTGGGGTAATCTTCAGTTGATGGCTTTTGGTTATCTTGATTTTTTTAAAATTAAAAGATTATTTTATTGGGGGCTGTTACAGCTCTTATAATAATCTAACATCAATTGCATCAAGCATATTTGTACATGTTGCCAACATTATTTTCTAAGCATTTACTTTCTAGTTGAGCCCTTGCTATCAGCCCCTTTTTCCCTCCCTCCCCCTACCATATGACCCCTTGATAAATTATAAATTATTTTCTTATCTTACACTGGCCTCTGTCTCTCTTCTTCCATGGTTTCTGTTGTTTGTCCCCTTGGTATGTGGATTTGTGTGGTTATGTGTCAATCATTGCAATCGGTTTCCCTTTCCTCCCCTTTTCCCCACCTTCCCCCCTGTCCTCCTGGGATCGCTACTTACATTTCTGTTCCTGGATTTTGTGTCCTAAGCTCTTACCTGTAACTTTGCACATCCTCTGGTCTAGCCCACAGTGCAAGGAAGGACTGGGGTCATGATAGTGGGGAGGAAGTCACACGGAACCCGAGAACTAGTATATTTCATGGGTGCTAAACTGCACCCTGCCTGCCTCATCCCTTTCTTGTGACCCTTCTGTGAAGGGATGTCCCACTGTCTGCACGCGGGTTTGGGGTCTCTGCTCTGACCCCCCTCATTCAACAATGTTTGTTTGTGATCTAAGCTTGAAGTTATCTTGATTTTTTTTAATGATTAATGCTTTTGGTTGTTGCTTGTTTGGCATAGTGCTCCAGTAGTGGATGATGTGCAGTGTTCTGGGTTGTGTAGAGGGAAATGGGTTGACTCTTTGGGTTAGAGGAGAAAGATCAGGTAATAGTTGAAAATTATATTGTGTGGAGATGATGAAGAACTGATAGGTTTGGGTGGATGGCAAGAATAGATTTGAAATGTTCAAATAGAGTACTTGAGCTATACAAAAAGTAAGGTTTATATGACAGTATTAATCACAAGTGGTTTCTGATTAGGAATGATTTTTGATAAATTGGAAAAGGGAATTTTAAGAGGTGTGGTAGTACTTGTTCGTCTATGTTAAAGTGTCTGACTGAGAATGGGGAGCGAGTCTTGAGGTAGTGGTGTATGGAGGATATGAAAAGTATATCTTGTAATCTACCAGAATGATTTATCGACTCACTATATCATATCTAGAGAGCCAAGCAGATCCATGTTACTGGGTTTACAACAAAGACTTCTTGTTTTGTTGACAATCTGGTTCCCTGCTTTAAAGGACTGTCATATGGAAAATAGTAAATATGAGAATTCTGTGCCCTGCCATGCTTTTCCTCCTTAATCAGGGGTCCCAGGGAGGAAATAGGCCATAGGAATGGACGTGTGAATGTTGGGGGCTATGGGGGGGTTAATCAGGGGGAGGTCATGAGGTAAATCAACTAAGCTGACGACTGGAAACCACTGAGGTTGATTGCTATACTGCATTTCATGTTCTCTGGGGTCTGGGAGGCTTTTATAAAAATGATTTTTAAGTCAAAATAGTATTGAAGCACACAGAGTTCATTTCAAGCATCTGATTTCCCAAGGCTCAGTTCCACCTACCTGTTAAATTCTGCTTGAAATTGGTCGAGTTCACTAGGAGTTTCTATATACAAGCCGTGTTTTCCCCTGAGTTGTAAGTATTAGAGAGCCATGTTGAGTGGAGAATTTCTTTAATAAAATAAGAATTTATATTTATTTTACACACGTCTCTTAACTAAGACACATGAATTTCTTAACCTGATACATTTTTTAATGAGAAAAAAATGATCATATGTCAGTAACCCACACACATACATATCAAAAAGTATACCCAGTGTTTGTTCACTAGTGTCAGGGGAAGTCAGCCCCTAACACATCATTACGGGTCCGGTAGGTGCAATTGTACAGAGATAATAAGTAAAGATCATAGTAAAGTTATAGAGAGCATGAGAGATAGAAGTGAAGTATTGAAGTAAATGGAGTCAATTATTCATGGTAGCATGCTCATCTCAGCTCCTCTCGATGGTCCTCGTGGAGGGAGAGAGTCCTTTTTTAATGCTAGCCCAGGCTTCTTATATTCTCTGGGGACATGCAAGCCCCCTAATTTCAGATGAGTACATAAATCACAGGGAGGGGTTATGCCATAGGTAATGAGAAGGGGTGGTCTAGGGTCATACATGCAATACATGTCACAGAGTCAGTTTGGCCTGTTCACTGACTCAGTTGATAGATATCATTATTGGTAGGGTGAGAACGCTTGGTCACAGGCCTCAAGGAGGAATAGTTTATTGTCCCCAGTAGCAGGGAGTCAGGCCTGCCATATAGTCTGGTTGATTAACTGCCCTAGAGACCTACCCTGTAGTCTGGTGACTAACTGCCCTGGGGAGGATATCTGTAAGTGTTTGACCTCTCCTCACACACTAGAACAGTAAAAAGACAAAGACCATTGCAATGTTGGGAATCTCCCTTACAAGAAAGATAGGTGATTTGTCTGTCAGGAGAAAGGATCCAAATATTTTACAGGTTTAGGATGGAGAAATTCCAATAGATGATGTGGTACCCCTCTCTTTTACGAATATAATGCATGTATCCAAGAACTAAGTAGAAGTGATGATAAAAAAATTGGGGACAAGTTGAGACCTAAGAAATTAAAAATAAAATAAAGCCAGGATCTTGAATGGAGCATCAAGACTCTCCTGATTGGATCAGAAACTTTGAGCCCCATTATACACTAAGGGACAATTACCACTGAAACATGGCCATATATAGATTACCCTAGTGCCAAGAACGTAAAACTTACTTCAGATATGTTAGGATACTGAAATATACATGGCTGTTTATCTCTGACTCAGGTAAGCATGTCCAACTCTTATTCCCTAACAGCAGTAGTGTGTTAGACATGATATCGGGAACTGTGTTTTATAGTAGGATTTACATCCATTGTATAGTGCATGAGAATAATTACTTCCTGAGGAAAAAAAACAAGACAGAAAAGTTCTTATGTGCCTGATTTCAGACCAGGCTGGCAGTGGTATCCTTGATGGACCACAGCACATTGAACTTTGTTCTATGTAAGCTGGCTATAGACAACTTTACCACCTCAATATGTATGAAGTTCCCTGTGCAGTGATTTACTAACTGAATTCCCTCTCCTGTATCACATAAAATACAAGTGGTTTGTGTTTTTCTAGAAAGAAGCCTCTGCTATTTTAGAAGGAACTACATTGAAATATCACTGATGGGAGCACAGATTGCCACAGGCCCTTAAAAGCAAGCTGACACATCGTTATGTAATAAATACATGTACCACATGGCAGCCATATACCTCTTAAGGATTAATGCATGAAAAAGATTGTATGTTTAGAAAATAAGTGATATTGACTTTCTAATAACATCTTTATTGAAAATGTTAGAAAATAATGGATCAATCATTTCAAAATTCCAATATATTGATGAGATACAAAAATAAAATGCCTATATAATTAAAAAGAAAATAAGTCAGAAAATTTATGTTGTTGTATTCTTGATGTTCAGTTAACCTTTATATAAAACTCTTATACATGAGTTTCTGTGGATCTGTTTATCTCAAGTACCCAGACTAACACATTATGGTACCTTAGGAGTGAGGTACCAGAGAAACAAATCGAGAGTAAATGTTTGTTCAAATGTTTGCTTACTCACATCTAACCAATCAAAGCCATCCTATAACGTGGATGGCTCCAATTCGCAGAAGCACCCGTAATGATTCACTTATGCCAGCAGCTGAACTGGTAAGGATGTGTCTGTGGCTGCCCTCCATCTCTCCCCTCTGGTCTCTGTGTTAATTCACATCCTGCAACCACCACCCACACGGACTCCGCACCCCTCCTCCTGGCTAACACGTCACGGAGGGCGGTTGCATTACCATGAAAGTTCTTTGTCAAAGTCTTGTTTTTTAATCCTATTAGAAATGGATACTCTTGAACCAAAACACTGGTCATATGAGGCTGGTTTCAAAATGACGGTTGTGTCAAGAGCAGAAGAGAGCAATAACAGTAGGGAATTCTGTGTTGACGAAAAGCAAGTGAGGGAGTGGCGGAAAATGAAGGCTGACTTGGAACAGATTCCAAAAGCTAAAAAAGCTCGTAGTGGATTAATGTCTTTTTATGGGGCTTTAGAGAGTGAATTGCATAAATGGGTTTGGAGTGTCGTTAAAATGGTTACTGTGTAACACACATGTTAATCCGCATACGTGCTTCACAAATGGCTAAGGATGACAAACATGAAGCACCAGGCATTGAAAAATTTACTGCATCAGCAGGATAGTGTACCCACTTCCTGAATAGGTTTGGCCTAAGTTTGAGACAAAGCACAAAGATTTACCAGAAATTGCCACAAGACACTGAAGAAAAAATTACTGTATGTCATTCCAGTCATTGATTATAAAACAAAGAAGGATTTATAATTATGACCTGGCAGATATTGAGAATATGGATGAAACTGCCATGACTTTTGATCTTCCAATCAACAGAACTATGGCAAGTTAAGGAGAAAAAAACATTTTTCTCAAAACCGCAGGAAATGAAAAAAACAAACAAAAAAAACACTTTACCCTTGTTCTATCACGTTTGGCTAATGGAACTAAGCTGCGTCCTGTCATTATTTTTAAAAGACCTTGCCTAAAAAGATCAATTTCCCACCAAAAATTTCTGTGCATGCACATGTTAAAGGCTGGATGGATGAAGATGGGAAAAAAATGGCTGGAAGAAATTTGGAACCAATGACCAGGAGCAGACTTAAAGAAAAAGCCATCGTCACTTGTCTGGGATATTTTCAGAGCCCTCCTACCGGATGACATAAAAAAAATTGGCAAAATCTAGTAAAGTTACTTTAGCCGTGATTCCAGGTGGGCTTACATCTGTACTGCAGCCTCTGGATGTATCTTTGAATAAGCCTTTTAAAGACCATGTGTCAAGGATGTGGCATGAATGGGTGTCATCTGGTCAAGCCCAATTAACAAAAGGAGGAAATCCAATGAATCCTAACAGAGTTAACAACAAAGTGGGTTCGAGATGCATGGGAAGACATTCCAGAAGACATGGTGCGACGTGCCTTCCAGAAATGTAGTAATAGTAATGCTTTGAATGGCAGTGAAGACTGTGCTTTGTATGAAAATGACAGCAGTAGTGATGATGGCGATCTCAGTGAGGACAGCATCTATGATGACCTCACACCAGCTGAAGCTCTGCATTGGGATACAGATGATGATGATGAGGAATCCAGTTTTGAAGGATTTTAACTCTACATTTTAGCTTGGTTGCTGATTGAGCTAAGGGAATAGTACTCATTGTTGATACCTTATTGTTTTTGTTGAACCTGTTTTCCACTTACTGTGCTGGTTTACTAATGTTAAATGACTTTTCCTTTTGTTTTTTTATTTAAAGTAAATATTTAAACACATTATCCCCGATGTCTCCATTTTTAGTAATTTTATTTTCATTTGTTTTGATTATTGAAACTCACCAAGTTTCTGCATTTTCTTCTTCTTTTTTAAGCCTTTTATTAGGGACTCATACAACTCTTAAACCAATCCATACATATACATACATCAATTGTATAAAGCACATCTGTACATTCTTTGTCCTATTCATTTTCAAAACATTTGCTCTCCACTTAAGCCCTTTGCATCAGGTCCTTTTATTCCCCCTCCCTCCCTGCTCCCCCCTTCCTCATGAGCCCTTGATAATTTATAAATTGTTATTTTATCATATCTTGCCCTATCTGGCATCTCCCTTCACCCCCTTTTCTGTTGTCCATTCCCCAGTGAGGTCACATATAGATCTTTGTAATCTATTCCCCCTTTCCAACCCACTCACCCTCTACCCTCCCAGTATCGCCCCTCACCCATGGTCCTGAAGGTATTATCCATCCTGGATTCACTGTGCCTCCAGCCCCTATCTGCTCCAGTGTACAACCTCTGCTCTATCCAGACTTGCAAGGTAGAATTCAGATGATAGTGGGGGCAGGAGAGGGGTGCGGGGGAGGAAGGAAGCATTTAGGCACTGGAGGAAAGCTGTATTCTTCATCAGTGCTACGTTGCACCCTGGCTGACTCATCTCGTCCTCTAGACATCTCTGGGAGGATCTCCAGTGGCCGACAAATTGGCTTTGGGTCTCCACTCTGCACTTCCCCCTTCATTTGCTATGGTAAGATGTTATTTTTTTTCTGATGATGCCTTATACCAGATCCCTTCGACACCTTGTGATTGCACAGGCTGGTGTGCTTCTTCCATGTAGGCTTTGTTGCTTCTGAGCTAGATGGCCGCATGTTCACCTTCAAGTCTTTAAGAGCCCAGACACTATCTCTTTCGATAACCGGGCACCATCTGCTTTCTTTGCCACATTTGCTTATGCACCCGTTTGTCCTCAGCGATCGTATCATGGAAGTGTGCACCCAATGATATGAATTGTTTGTTCTTTGATGCCTGATAACCGATCCCTTCGGAACCATGTGCTCACACAGGCTGATGTGTTCTTCCATGTGGGCTTTGTTGCTTCTGAACTAGATGGCCGCTTGTTTATCATCAAGCCTTTAAGATCCCAGACACTATCTCTTTTGATAGCCAGGCACCATCAGCTTTCTTCACCACATTTCCTTGTTCACCCGCTTTGGCTTCAGTGGTTGTCAGGAGGATGAGCATCATAGAATACCAATTTAATAGAAAAAAAGTATTCATGCATTGAGGGAGTGCTTGAGTAGAGGCCCAAGGTCCTTCCGCCACCTTAATACTAAACCTATAAATATAGGCACATAGATCTATTTCCCCATCCTCCTATATATTTGCATATACATATCTTTGTCTAGACCTCTCTAAATGCCCTTTCCCCCCTAGCTCTTTCCTCTATTTCCCTTGACTGTCCTCCTACTCCACTATCATGCTCCTTCCCCACCTGGGTTACAGATATACCTCTTCGTTACCTTACCCTTGATCATTCCCTACCAGGCCTGCCACTCCCACCTCACCAGCAATTTAGATATCATGTTGTTCCCTTGTTGCTGGGTTTGTTATCACCACTTCCTTATCCCCCACCTCCCCCTATCCCAAGTCCCCCCGGAACTGTCGGTCCCATTATTTTTCCTCCAGATAGTTCATCCAGCCTGTCTTATTTAGACAGACCTGTGGAGATAATAACATGCACAAAAACAAGACAGAGGAAAACAAAGCAATAGTATACAACAAAACAACAACAAACCACTGACAAAGAACAAAACACATCAAGAAAGAAGAGCTTGTAGTTAGTTCAAGGATCATTTGTTGGCTTTAGGAGTGTTTTCCAGTCCAGTCTGTTGAGGCAGCACGCCCTGGCCCCAAAGTCCACTTTCAGCATTCCCTGGGGACCTTGCTGCTCTATTCCCTTGCTGTTCCGCTGCACTCCCCCAGTGCTTTGCCTCAGTGTGGTGGGATCAGGTGGGACGCAATTCCCACACTGTGTCTCCAGTGCTGTCCCCTGTAGCGCCATGGGTCAGTGAGGGGCATCGTGTCTCATAGTGGGGCCAGCCTTGTTGTCCTCTCTGTGGACTGGCTGCTAAAATCAGGAACATCATCCTCACAGTTTGGTGGGCCAGGCTATTCTCCAGTCTCTCCTCCTCCCCATTCATCTGCTGCCATGTGCTCTGATGAGATATGTCCCTCTCTGGGTGCTGCAAAATCAATGTCATCCTTTGAAACAAATTCTTCTGGGGGAAGGGGCATTTTCTTTCTTCTTGAGCCCTTGGTATCAGCTCTTTGCTTTTCTCCCCTCCCTCTTCCATGCTCCCTCCCTCAGGAACCCTTGATAACTTATAGAGGCTATCGACAACTTGTGATCACACAGACTGATGTGCTTCTTCCATGTGAACTTTGTTGCTTATCAGCCAGATGCTTTATCATTTGATAGCCTGGCAACAACATCTTTGCTCATATTTGCTACGCACCCACTTTGTCCTCAGCAATTGTGTTGGGAAAGTGAACATTGTGGAATGCCTGGTTAATAGAATAAAGTGTTCTTACATTGAGGGAGTACTTGAGTACAGGCCCAATGTCCATCTGCTTCCTTAACACTAAACCTATACATATATGCACCTACAGCAATTTCCCCATCATTCTATATACATTTACACATATACATACCTGTTTTTAGATCTCTACAATTGCCCTTTGCCTTCTAGTTTTTCCCCTATTTCCTTTTATCCCACTATCATGTTCAGCCTTCATTTGGGTTTCAGTAATTCCTCCCAGTTACATTGGCCTTGATCAAGCTCTACCAGGCCTCTTATACCCTCCTTGCCATTGATTTTGGATCAATTGTTATTCCCTTGTCCCTGGGATTTTAACACCCACTTCCTTTTCCCTGCCTCCCCTTCTCCCCTGTTCCCTAGAACCATCAGTCCCATTGTTTTCTCCTCCCCATTGTTTATCCCACCTACCTTATTTAGATAGGCCTGCAGAGATAATATGCACAAAAAAACAAGACAGTGAAAACAAAGCAACAAAAGAAAAGAAAATCATAAAAACAAAAGAATGAAAAAAGAGAAAAGCCTGTAAATAATTCAAAGTCCATTTGTTGATCTTTAGGAATTTTTTCTGGTGGAGTCTCATGGGGTGTCAAACCCTGGCCCTAAAGGCACTTTTCGTATTCCCTGGTCACTTTGTTGTTCTGTTCCCCTTGCTGTTCTGTTGTAGGCCCTTAGTGTTCCATCTCAGTGTGGTGGGGTCAGATCAGATGTAATTCCCACATGGTCTCCAGTGTTGTCCCCTGAAGCTGTATGGGTCAGTGAGGGGAGTCAGTCAAGGATGTCATATCTTGTAGTGGTGCTGGCCCTATAGTTCTCTCTGTGCTTTGGCTTCTCTGAAGAGCAATATTGTCCTCAGGACACTGTGAATTCTTATATTTTGTGTGAGGCTAGCAGACTGAGTCCGTTTTCTCACATTCCTTACATTGATAAGGCCATTTTCCACTGTGAATTCTCATATGTTCAGTGAGGATACAGTAAAAGTTCCCTCATTTTCCTTATATTCATAAGGTCTCTCTCCACTTAAGTCTCATATATTCACTGAGGCAAGTAGAGAGAGTAAAAGTTTTCTTAGATTCCTAAAGCCTCTCTCCACTGAGCATTCCACTATGTTGACTGAAGCTAAACAGAATGCTGGAAAGGTTTCTTACATTCCTTACATTGATAAGGCCCCTCTCCACAGTGAAGTTTCATGATTTTTGAGGGTAGTAGATTGAGAAGAGTCTCTTTTGCATTACTTACATTGATAAGGCCTCTCTCCTCTGTGAATTCTCATATGTTTATTGAGGGAGGCTGATTGAGAAAAAGTTCTTTTACATTCCTTGCATTCATAAGGTTTTTCTCCACTGTGAGTTCTCATATGTTGATTGAGGCTAGTCTTTTGAGTAAAAGTTTTCTTACATTCCTTACATTCATAAGGTCTCTGTCCACTGTGAATTCTCTTATGTACATTGAGGGTAGTCGATCAAGTAAAAGCTCTGTTACATTGTTTACATTCATAAGGCCTCACTCCATTGTGAATTCTCTTATGTTGAGTGAGTTGTGAGGATCGAGTAAACGTTTTTTCACATTCCTTGCATTCATAAGGCCTCTCTCCACTGTGAATTCTCTTATGTACATTGAGGGTAGTAGAATGAGTAAAAGCTCTGTTACATTGCTTACATTCATAAGGCCTGTCTCCACTGTGAATTCTCATATGTTGAGTGAGGTGTGAGGATTTAGTAAAAGTTTTCTCACATTGCTTGCATTCATAAGGCCTCTCTCCACTTTGAGTTCTCATATGTTGATTGTGGCTAGTCATTTCAGTAAGTTTTCTCACATTTCCTTACATTCATCAGGCCACTCTCCTTTGTGAATTCTCTTATGTTGAATGAGGCATGTGTAGTTGAGAAAAAGCCTTACCACACTGCTTATATTCATAACACTGGAAACTCCATGAAGAGTGTTTTCCTTATATCTTCCCCTAGATTTTACTGGAAAATATCTTCTGTTGAAAACAAAAAGTTAAAAAGACATTTTTTACCATTTCATTATTAACATGGATACTAAACATTCAATTTTCTCCCTCAATTGTCTAGTAAACCATTATTTAAATATCTGAGTGTGATACAACAATAATGGTCACAGGGTTAATGAAATATATAGTGATTCTATATATGAACATAAGAGAAACATATTTCAAATATTCATAATATAATTCACAAGTAGTGGCAGTAGGGCTAACATATTAGTGATAGACACAAATTCAAACACACACAAACATATATAGATATGCAACAAAAAAAGTATAACCAAAGTCATACATACAGGGTATATATTTTTATCTACATACATATATATGTATAATTACGAACATACTTAGAAATTACACACATGTAAATATAGATAGAAATATAAACTGCATTCTATTCAGTAACCCCATAAGATAGACTATAAATATGATTTTTATAAGAATAGCCAGCATCATATGTATGATAGGGTGTTGCTGATATGCTAGAGGCACTCTCCATTCCGTTACAGGCCAGATGGTTAATACAATGCACCACCAGGATCATGTTCCTCTGTCTACATGTTCATAATATATAAACATATATATTACATTAATCTACAAATACATAAGAGGGGCATCAAAATGTGGAAAATTTTCATTTGCCATGATCTTTTCTATGTTCCCAGCATATGTTTCAAAATTGCCTTTGATTGAGTTGATTTTGACTCATATCTACTTTATAGGACCATACATAAATGGCCCTATAATTTTCTGAAACTATAGCTTCTTGTGGACGAAGGCCTTATTTTTCTCCCCAGGAAAATGTTGGTTTACCAGGCCAATGATTAAGCACTACACACAATGAATTAGGTGTTGGCCTCCTAAATGATGGTGCTGTTGAAACAAAGCTGCTATCCAGACATAAGAGGAGGTGATCTACTTCCATTAAGTTTAACATCCTCAAAAAATCTTATGCAAAATTCCACCATGTACTATGCTGTCACTATGATTTCAAACGCACAAACGAGCAGTGGGTGAAGATGTGCAGACGATGCATTGATTGTGCACAGATAGTTGTGGTATATATCATACATAACAACTGATTTTATGTATAATATATAAACATAACTATATGTAAAATATTATTAGATGATAAGACAATTTTGGCTCATAGTGACTTACATGGAAAATTGAAGGAGATCACCAAAATATTTCTCCCCCATACTCAATGGAAATTCTGATGGCTATTTTGTGTTATTAGCTGAGAACATAATCATCTGTACCACATGGATTTAATTCCTGAATATTTGCTCATCTTTCCTTATAATACTGGTAGTAATTGAAATATTGCTTGGGTAGATTCCAGAATAACAACATGCAAGATTTGACAGTGTGGCAAATAGACAAAGTAATGGTAGACTGCAATATGTAGATATTTGTGATCATGGGAAGCCTGTGATATAATTGTTCTGGAGAGAAAATTAACTTAATTGGCATATCTAACCAGGTTTTCCTAAGCCATTGTTGTATATATTTGGTAAGTGAGGAATTAATTTGAAATGATGAAGTTCTTTTTACCTACAATAGCTATGTTTGTGAGGTTTTCAACAATCACATCTCTGTAGAGTCACTTCTGAGAAACATCCAGCATTGCCCATTCTTCTGTGGTAAAATCCAAAGTAACATCCACATCAGTCACTGAGTCCTAAAAGAGCCCATATACTCTCTTTAATCTGAATCCTAAGCAATCAAATACATGTTAAAAGAAAGATGAGGCTTATAATCTTGAGGGAAGTTCATTTCATTGTGATTTTGAAACATAGTATGAGTTCCATAGGACTATTAGGCTTTACTCATTGTTATCATTCTCTAACCATATACATTTACTTCTCAAAAGATTTCATCTCATCTCATGAACATATCAATATGAAGAACCTTCAATATTTTTGTAACAAACTTCCACTAATTACCTTTAGTTCCATTTTATCCCACTCACTTTGTGAAGTCTCCTCAAGTTTATAACATAATAAGCCCATCACTTCCCACTTGGACTGTCCGATTCTGTTCTAACCCTAACTTAAGATTTTATAATAGCTCAGAAATTCTCTACTATAAACAACACATTCCATATCATGTCCTTGCTCTCTTTATATCTCTCCCTCTCTGTGGTATTATTGTGTGTTTATGAAGGGAGGGGAAACACCTTCCACAGGAAAAATGAAATATATTTCTTTATAGACTAAGCAAACATAGAAATATTAACAATCAAGAAATACACCAAGACTGGCATCTTGTTTATTTGCTATTGTCTAGGCATGAGCTTGTGAAGCATGCTTCACCAGGAGCTTGGAAGGGTAGGAAGACAAAATAAATGTGATGGAAAGAGGTTATGCTGCAATAAAGTAGGGAGGCATTAGCCTGAATGGCTACATAGTTATCACTGGTATTGCTCTTTTGCAAGCCCGTGAGTTTCTGAAGGCAGGGAGTTGTGAGGTGGCAGTTACTTGACAGTGGTGTAGGTTGGTGCCCCTATAGAACTAATCTGCAAGTTAGGCTTGTAGAAAAACACACAATTCTCAACTTTCTCCATGCTTAGTCATCGTGCATATGTGGAATATAAGGTGCACCATTCCCCTAGGTCTTAAATCTAGGTTTCAGTTTCAGAGGTTTTAGGCAGGCTGATTGAAAAGTAAGGTTGAATACCAGGTGGCTCTTTGATCAACATTTTTAATCTAAGTTTTAATTCCTTCCAGAAAAAAGGTTAGTTTATGCAAAAAAAGTTAGGTTATATAAAAAAAATGGTGAATCAATAGATACATTAAATTTGATAAATTTGTTGGAAAATGCCTCTTTAGAATGTTGGGAAGCAAAGATATTACTTTGAGGACTGAGTTTACCTGACCTAAACATGCTATTGTCAATGGTTTCATATGCATGTGAAAGATGGACGCCGAATAAGGAAGGATGAAGAAGAATCAATAAGTTTGAATTGCAGTGCTGGTCAAGAATATCCCAAGTACCATGGACATCGAAAAGGACAAACAATTCTGTTCTGGCAGATGTAATGTCAGAGTGCTACTTAGAGGTAAGGATGGTGAGGGTTAATATATAATTTGGAAATGTTATCAGAAGAGAACTGTACCTGGAGAAGAAGAATATGTTTGGTAAAATAGAGGGGCAGTGAAAAAAGTAATCCCTCTACTAAATGGATTAACAAACTGCAACAATGGGTTCATCTTAAATTGAGAGGATGGCACAAGAGGACCGTGTTTTTTTTCTGTCATGCACTGGGTTCCTGGGAGTTGGAATTGACTCAATGATAGCTAACATAACAACAGACTGAGAAACCTCTAATGATCACACTAGACATACACAAAGACATGCTAATGTGCTAGTTATATTTACAAGTTATTATTTCTCTAATTTATAAAAGGGACGGGTTTCTTTTGTTAAAAATTAGAACAAACAAAGTGACTACAAAATCAATGAGGAATTCCTAAACTTCATTAAACCATTCCTCTGGAGGTTAGCTGAAGGAAATTGTCTAAGGTCCACCCAGCATGACACAAGGCAGAACATTTTCACAAACTTGTGCTTTATTTGGATGGCAACCCACACTTAGGTGTGACTGGCTATTTGTCTGTCAAATGGAGTGTAAATTATTTAATCCTCTATACTGAGGTGTCAGCTGGAAAATCAGAAGGTCCAACAGAGCTATGGATCCATAGTAATCACTAAGTTTCAGGCTGTTTAGAAGGTCAATAATTGTGGGAAATTAACACTTTGGGAAATATGACTAGGACTATATTCCCTAATTTATAACAGAGGGTATCTGGAAAGCTAGTATTCCACGGTAGGAAAGCCACCACTTTGGTAAGTTAATGCCCAAGTACATTATCCTGCATTAAACATCATTCCCTTAAAGTGAGCACATGTTTGATTCTATCTCCCTATACAAGTGGACATTCCTTTGCTATCTTCTCCTGCTGTGGCACCCATCCCCCTCTTTCCTTCCGCCCTGAAGCAGGTATTAGGTTTTCTCACCTGTGAGCTTAGAGACCTTATTGTGGTTGCCACCCACCTTGTGATGGATGTAACTACTGAGTATTCATATATTATGGCTACCTATAAATATCCCAAGATAGTAAAGACTCTCTCTCTCCTATCTCTTCTCCCAACTCCATGTGGACCAGCAAGAGAAGCTGAGGTGAGCATGCTACCACAAAATGTGTCCGACTCCTTTATTTTATTCTCTCTCTTATCTACTCTAACTTTACTATGATCTTTATATATTATATCCGTACAATTGTACCTGTAGACGCCTCGGTTATTAGAGGCTGGTTTCCATTGACAGTTATTCAGTTGAGTCAAAAGAAAATTTCATGAGAAACTTGTAGCCTAACTGTAAGATAAATGAAAACTGAAGATCTGGTAGCTAACGACAAAAGTTTTCAGATATGTTGAATAAATCCTTTAAAAAATCATTTCATTGGGGGCGCTTGCATATATCATAACATAGCTTAATCACATCAAGCAGTATTGTACAATTGCTACCACAGTCAATTTCAAAATATTTTCTTTATTCTTGAATTCCTTGATATCAGACCCCTTATTAAACACCTTTTTACTGTTTTGTTGTTTCAGTTCAAGTTATTGGGTTGAAACAACATTAGTTTGGAAAGAACACTTACTAACTTTCTATGAGACCAGAAATAAACTGATACCAATGTCAGATAAAGCTATTTCAAGAAAATTGTAGACTAATAGTCATTGAGTCATTCATTCTTGATACAATATTCAATTGTATCAATATTGGTAATGGATCTGCATGAAAAAGTTCTTTAAGAACTGGAATCTGAGTCAGACATATTACTAAGTATCATATACACTTGAGTATAATCTGACCCGAAAATCAGCCAAGGCACCAAATTTTACCACAAAAACTGCATTAAAAATGTGCTGAGAAAACTGGACCTATACACGAGTCTATACGGTATATATCATGATTAATCAAAAACAAAAAATTAGCATTCAAATATACCAATTGATAGGGGGAAAACTATTCAATTAAAGAGACAGAATATATACTAAACAAAGCATGACTTTTCAAATTAAAAGGAAAAAACACAAATCTAACATGAAACAGGTCTTACACATATGCTAATATACTCATAACAAAACAAACTTTGAAAAATGTCATATATAGCAGAAAGAGATAAAAATATCATCCAACCTCAGAAACAGGACAAATATACATGTTCATTTTCAACACTCATATTTAAATTATACTGTATGTTCTAGCTAGGCCAATCAGAAAAATAATCATTAAAAAAAAAAGAAAAACGACTTTGAAGGGGAAGAAATAAAAATTCCCTATACATCATAAATTAATGTGTACATATGTAATACATTAATTAGTAAAAATAGAGGTATTGGCCTATGTACATGTATTTATATGGCAATACACTGAGGTCGTGGATGGACTTTGGACCACTGTTGGAGCCCTCCCTCAACACAAGAACACTTTGTTTTAACAACTTGGCATTCTGTGATGCTCACCATTCCAACATGATTGCTGCAGGAAAAAAAATGGGTGCACAAGCAAATGTGAAGAAAGCTGATGGTGACCAACTAGTTAAATAAGCAGAGAAGCAACAAGCCCACATGGAAGAATCACACCAGCCTGTGTGATCCTGAGGTGTAAGTGGGATCAGCTAAGTGGTATCAGAGGACCCAAAACAAACAAACAAAACATAGAGATCCAAAACGCATCTGTAGACAATGGGACATCCCATCACAGAAGCGTCACAAAGAAGGGATGAGTCAACCAGGGTGCAGTATAGCTCCAATGAAACACATTATTCCTGTAGTTCCTTGACATTTCCTCACCCTCCACTATCATGGCCCCAGTCTTGCCTTTCACTTTGAGCTACACAGGACCATGTACACTGGTACACATAAGAGCTTATCACATGTATACCAATGATAAAACCCTTTAAACTGGCCATAACACCTGCCTCTTAACTCATGATATTTATCTCCCAAATCTATCCCTTGCCTCCTGTTCTTGAACTGGGAACAGTGATTAATCCCAGGACCTAGATTCTGATCTTAAGTACAGACGCTGACTCTAGCACTCTAAATCCCTGGAAAGAACCCCAAACCAAACCCATCAACAAACTCATGTTGTGAATTATGCTTGTGAAGGTGTCTCCTCTCTCACGTTTTACCTAAATGAAGTGGACTGCTGTAGGTAGACAGGCAAACCCAGGAATCAGACATATATTGTCTCTTCTCAGTTAACTTTTATATCATTTGCATATGGTTCATTACACTTTGCAAAATAAAGTAGTATATAAATGTTTAAATATGACAATATCATGACCAAGGGTTCTCAAAGCTCTCATGTGGACCTGTTTTTCTGTGTCCTGCCCTCAAGGAGCCTTCTCTGCTATTAGACATATGCAGGGATGTGTTCCCATATAAGCAAGGTGCCCAAGGGCTCAATTATACTATGTTACTAATTTGTAGATCACAACTGTATTCTCCCTGGAAAATGTGGTGAAGCTCATATTAAAGAAAACAAGTTCATTACCGGTTATTCTATCATCCATCGAAACCCTCCATCCCTTTATTCCCAGGTGATCCTATTCTCACAAGATGGAAGAGGTAGCAAATTAAAGGTGCTTACATTGGAAACATTGTTTCCATTTTTCAAAACGAACAATTTGCCTTTTACTCAGACCTAGGAAAAAGGTTCACAGGAATACTTTGTACATCCCCTCTCAGTTTGAGCTGGCAACCCTAAAATATTTGTGTCCATGGCTCTAGATTCCTGTGAGCCAGGAACTTAACCTCACAAGACATCCTGCACAAGTGGGTGCTGTATCTTCACCCCCAAATGGAAAGATGTCAATCCCACATACACCCTGTGTGTCCAGAGCCAACAAGTCCCTCTCTCCCAGCACATTGGGGCTCTCCACTCAGAGAAAAGAGAAGTCCTGAAAAAGTTACTCATGATAAAAACAGCGGGTCAATCCCTCTCTCACCTAATGGGCTAAATGCTGGGGAGACATCCTGGGTGCATGGATATCTAAATATATCCTGAAATGCAAGGGAGACCAAATGTGGACAAATCAGCAACTAAGTTGTCATTAGTGGGAGTTTCATTATCTCTACTTTTGGCACAGGACTGAATGCCTTTGAGCTTCCAGAGGCAAAAGGCAGGGTTCCTGTCTGAGCCTGTCTTGCATACATACTGGCTGAGGATACCTCCCCTGAGATAAGTCCCCCTGCCCATGTTCCAGGCCTGCTTACCTTCCAGGAAGCACATAACATCCAAACAAGGTTGATCCACTACACTTCTTCTTTTTGAGATCCTGCCTCCAGGTCTACCTGGGTCCTGAGAGTAAGCTGGGAAATCAAGAAGAAAACTTCAGCATGATTAATTATAAATCAGTAGGATTTATCTTCCTTGAACCTTGCTTATTGGAATAGCCATCCTTGGGTGAGTCCAGCTGAAAGCAGAGTGGACCTCATATAGATTGCTTTAGGTTGCTGCAGGGAGGCCTTCTTAGGTAACACATGGCAGTCCTAGAACACCTTTGCTCACACATACACTCACACACGCAGGAAAACACTCATTAAACTGATAAAAAACAAGGACTTAACCAGAGAGAATCAGGAAGCTACGTGAGAGTAAGAGACCATGGATAATATTTAACATCAAATAAGGGTACACCTACCACCCACAGCCTAACATTGTGTTCTGAATATTTGCTCCATTAGAAAATGTAATCTTTGATGAGCTTCTTTCTGTTTATATACATTATTAGACTAATTTTGTATGTTAGTAAATTAATTCTTTGTCTAACTTTATTCTTCCTTGATCGACCATGATTGTCCCTTAAGTTTTATATATGGCTTCTCTCTCTTCAGGCTTGGACAGCTTAAAATTATTCATGTTCTAAATTTATGAGTACTGAGAGAGAATTATAACATGTGGCAGAGCATAATAACCAATGAAAACCAATTAACTAATTATAAAGTTGTACTGGCTTAATTATGTCTTTTTAGTGTGCTGCTTATTTGAGGATATTTTAATTAAGGGGATTCACAACTAATAGTAGGTTATTTTGTATTCACAATGTCAACAGTGTCTAGGGGTCCTCCAAGATTTCTTTCTGGGAAAATGGATATGTTTATTCATAAGGTATAAGTAAGTAACATGTAAATATTGTGGGGTTTTTCACTAAGAAAGCCCAGAGCAATATACTTTATCAATAAAACACATATTTTAAGCCTTATAGTTTCCACATTAAACAAAAATTCCTTTCCAAATTAGAAAACATTTTAGTTGTATAAGTATTATTGGCATGTTCAAAGAAATTTTTAAGTCAATATATACCCAATATGTAATACCAAGTTTAAAAATTTTTAAGAAGATTGACGCCAGGACAATTCTTAAAATTTACATTTAAACTGGAATTAAGGTAATCCGTGGGTAATTTTTTAATCCTCCCATTATTTGGCTGTAATCTATGAGTTTATTTTAGCACCTATAATAAATACAGTATTACAATGAGTGAGTAAAATAATGTACAATTTATGAAAACATTTCTAGCCTTCTAAAGGCAGCAGCTTTAACCATGTTTAACCACCACAATGACTCCCTTTGATGACCCACTATCAAGTTTGGAAATCCCATTGAATACCCTATGAGACAGTACACGTTTACTGTGCCAACATGGTTAATGAACACATGTGGGATTAAGTGAAGGGTGGAAAGATAACTGGCTCGGCGAGCCTCGCCTTTCTTGTCTCTTGCCTTTTGATCATCGGACCAGTGTGTGGCTGCCTTGCTTGCTCTGTGCCTCAATTTGCAAGCTACACAACCTGTGGGACACCTAACCCATAGACTGTGTCACTTTAATTTGAGGTTCCCTCAAGACCTGTATTGCCACACTATTGGAATTTATATCTCTTGAGCTGGGGACTACCAGACCCTGTCATCTGGCTGACTGTTGGTGACCTACCTGCCTTGTTGTTTGCTGTCTGTGGCCAGGTAACCTGGACTGCTATACAGAGGACTACCCAGCGGCCTTAAAAACTTGAAGAACTGCCAGTGTTTCACAGCTGTCTCACCAGAGTGAGTTGCACTGTGCCATTTATACTGCTTTATAGATTAATTAACAGTTTATTTCTTATGGTTTCTATATCTACATAAATACATATATAAAATTATTAGTGTTCTGGTTTTGTTTCTCTAGAAAACCCTGTATAACATACCCTATTTAGGAAAACATGTCTGCATGTGTTCTTATGGTCAATAACTTTGTACTAAGTGTGTATGCTTGCCTCAGTGAGATTTAAGTGCATGCACTTAATTGGGGAAATGTTTGTAAGAGAGAAAGTGCAGAGAATACCATGGAGGCTGGAGGATCACTCAGCTAAGACGCCAATCTTACCCTGAGAAAAGGAACAAAAAATGAGAGGTAGGAAAAACTTCCTTAAATGTCAGTGTAACCCAACAGATGTCCAGTAAGTTGACCAGGTTACCTCAATACGAAATCACCCATTAGAGAACCGCCTCCTTTATCATAGACAAATTCCTATGCTTCGTTTATATACTAGTCTTGAATTGCGCTTTGGCTAGTCCTGAGAACTCCAGTTCTCCGCACAAACATGCTGATGCAATTTAGAAGCAATGTTTCTTCATTGTCTCATTATGCTCATTGTGGTTGGAGTAGAATTACATTATTAGGTTTTATCATGTTGTATTTTTATATATGAAAATGTGTTCATGTTTTCTAGTAAGATACATAGATATATAGGATGGTTTTCCTTCTGGATTAGGTTGAAAGAAATGTTTCCTCATTAGTGACATTCTTATGTGTATTAGTTACAAATGTTCCCAAACAATATCCTGCTCCTGTTTCCTGGGGGCTTTCATTTCATTTCCTGAAGACTGTCTCACAGAAGGCTCAATCTCTGTAGTGGGTGCTCAGGATCAAATATGCACAGGAACCAGATTCTGAGGCAGGTACAGATGAGTTGCCAGGGTGGGTTTCCTGTTGTGCTCACGGAATTCTCAATCTCTTATTTTCCCCTAGGGAACATCTCTTTATTATTATTTTCCATGTCCTGAGACCTTTGAATTCAATTTTCTCACTTCTTATAAATTAAAATAATCCTGTGTGAACTGTTTGCCTTCAGAGGTCCTCACTTCAGTCAGAGCCGATATTCATTTAAGAGAAAGTATAGAAACTCCTGACGAGAAAAGAAAGCGTTACCTGCAGGTCTGAAGGGAGTGGTCTCATTTCATTAAGAAACAAACCCTAGACAAACGTTTGCCCTTAGAGAAATGCTCAACTTGCCATGCAGAGGCTGCCAGTGAGAGAAGTTACCTTGTATAATGTTATCAATCCTGTAATTAGGGAAGAACTTTTTTCTCTGCTTATAAGCGATCTAGGCCACATGCAGTAGGCTAACCAGATTTTGCCATTCAGTGTTTTTTTTAAATACAGCTTTCTCCAGAGGTCCCATCAAAAAGACTGATTTTGAGGACCTCACTGTGTGAACTGGACTTTGCCTTCAACACACCTGATGCAGGAGAAAAGACCCTGAAACACTCCTTTGGACTTTAACCAGAAGCAGCCAAGCTTGAGAGGAAGCAGAGGATTACTATCCTCAGGTCCTGAACTTTGGATTACTGGGCATTGGTTCAAATCTCTATTGCTTTGATGTTACACAATGATAAACAACTTGGAACTTCCTTACACTGGCCGTGTTCACGTTTCCTTTGCTGTCTATGATGTCTCAGTTCAGCAAATGGTTTTGCCTTTTCCTGTATGTCACATCCTTATTGTTTTCAACAGTGTTCTGCCAATGAAATTTGGAATCTTTATAAGTGTACTTTTAGAGGTGGGGGGAGTGGGGAAAATGAGCAGCAGATATTAAGGGCTCAAGTAGAAGGAAAATATTTTGAGAATTATGATGGCAACAAATGTACATATGTTTTTGACACAATGGATGTATGTATGGATTGTGATAAGAATTGTACGAGCCCCCAATAAAATGATTAAAAAAATAAGTGTACTTTTAGTGTAAAAGTCTACAGGAATTCAGATTCTACATCATTGGCCAAGTTGTTATTGTTCTTACAAATACCAAATTTACCATATAAATTCTTACATTATTTTCAAGCTGATAATGCTGCCTCTATAGTGAACTATAAATGTATACATATACCTTAGATGCATGCAAGTATCTTGAAATTACATTTGATCAAAGCCCTCACCTAAGAACAATTTGTTCTTCTCATGTGACTCTGCTCAATACTCAATCCCTCATTCATGGATCACTGCAATGTAAGTAAATGGCAATGTGTGGCGAACAGATTAGATGGTGGCCAGTTATCAGAAAGAATAGTGTATAAGGTACTAAAGCCTTGTCCAATGACAAACATCCCTCTAAGTTAGCGGTTCTCAACATATGGTTCGTGACCCCTTTGGGGGGTCGAACGACCCTTTCACAGGGGTCGCCTGATTCATAACACTAACAAAATGTCAATTATGAAGTAGCAATGAAAATAATTTTATGGTTGGGGAGTCATCACAACATAGATGCTTCAGCGAGCATTGGACACATGGGTTTCAGTTGGACTGGGATGGGATGTTCTCTTAATAAAATTTTACTTTGTGATGTATAGCTCTTTCTTATGCATCTGAGCATCTATACTTTCATATTAATAGACAACCCAGCCTAACACCGTTTCCCACCACACTGGTGTCAAGTGAGGGAGAAAAGGTGTATCTGACATACTGCTCTTGGAGAAAGGCACATCACAAGGAGTCTGGAAAGATAATCAACACTTCCCTGACAGCGAGCCAATGTTATATTCCTGTAGGAATGTGGATTTTTTGGTGGGTGTGAATCTTATTTATAATAAAAGTTTCATGTTAAACTTATAAAAAAGAGTGTTTACAAGGCACAAGGCACACATATTCTCTCTGAACTAAAGAAGGTCAACACATTTAAAACATGTAAGGAAACTTAGTAGACTTGTAGTCACACTGGATATAAAAAGTTAGTGTGATACTAAGAGCTTTATATTCACGGGGAAGGCATGACATGCATGCCCCTGAGAGAAAATTCCACTTGATTATTTAAGAAAGTATTCCCATTACTGAGCCCAAAATATTGGAGTAGCACTGATGAGAATGACTTATTTCTGTTTAATAAAATTATTCATACCTACTGAGGCCAGATTGTTAAAAATTTGCATCATCACATGACTATAGAGTTTCCTCTAAGAAAGGACGAGCAATGCTCATTCTTCCAAGAAGTCCACAACCACCTCTCAAACATCCAGTGTCCTATAACATCCCATATATTCTGGTTCAGCAAGGTACCATGCACTCCAATATGAAAGCAGGGAAGATGGCCATCCTGGGAAATTGAGACTTCACATGGGGATTAGACACATGGGTCTGTATTTTTCTAAGGATTTCCATCAGGGTTTAGCTCATCCCTTCACTCACTAGACTCATTTACTCACTAATTACACACTATCTCAAGTACTGCATTCTTCTAGCACAATAAGCTTATCTCTGCAGTTTGTCTGGGACAAACTGCAATCTCGCTCCTTTCTATATTTATGGTTCAGAATAGAGAACAGTCAGAACACATAACATAAGCCAGACAAATGATCAAAACTAAAACCCCGATTCCACATTTGAATCATCTCTTTCATTGGAGGGGAGAAATTCACCTCCTTGCACAGGACCAACCAGAATATTTATCAAAATATGAAACAGTGAAAGCAAGGTAACAACTAGGCTGCTGTGCTTCTGCCATATGGGCGTTGTTGCTTCTGAACTAGATGGCTGCTTGTTTATCTTCAAGCCTTTAAAACCCCAAATGCTATATCTTTTGATAGCCGGGCACAATCAGCTTTCTTCACCATGTTTGCTTATGCACACATTTGTATTCAGTGATCATATCAGGAAGGTGGGCACCCATTGATATGATATTTTTTCTTTGATGTCTGATACCTGGTCCCTTCTACACCTTGTGACCACAAAGGCTGGTGTGCTTCTTCCATGTGGGCTTTGATGCTTCTGAGGTGTTGAAGGTATCAGGTATCAGGCATCATCAGAACAAAAAATCATATCATTGTAAATGAGGGTGAGTGCAGACTGGAGACCCAAAGCCTATTGGTAAGCAACTGTACACCCCCTTACTGAAGGGTTGCAGGGAGGAGACGAGCCAGTAAGGGTGCAGGGTAGCAACGATGAAACATAGAACTTTCCACTAGTTCTTAAAGTGGTTCCTCCTCCCACTATCACGATCCCAATTCTACCCTACAAATCTGGCTAGACCAGAGTATGTACATTAGTACAGATAGCAACTAGAAACACAAGGAATCCCAGACAGATGACCCCTTCAGGACCAGTGGTGAGAGTGGTGATACCTAGAGGTAGAGGAAAGGTGTAGAAAGGGGGAAACGATTACAAGGATCTACACATAACCTCCTCCCTGGGGGATGGACAACAGAAAAGTGGGTGAAGGGAGAAGTTAGACAGTGTAAGATATGACAAAATAATAATAATTTTTGAATCATGGAGGGTTTATGAGGGAGGGGAGAGTGGGAAGGGAAGGGGGAAATGAGGAGCTGATATTGGGTCTCAAGGGGAAAGCAAATGTTTTGAGAATGATGATGGCAACAAATGTACAGATGTGCTTGACACAATGGATATATGTATGGATTGTGATAAGAGTTGTATGAGCCCCCAATAAAATGATTAAAACAATAACAACAACAACTAGGAAACACTGCAGAATTTCTCTTTTTCCTTTTAGCTTCTCATTAGCCATTGGAGAACTTCTGGTATGAACTAACAAAATAGCAACTCAAGGCCCTGGATTTATGATATCCTCTTGAAGAATTCTAGGTGACTAAAAGCTGACACATTACCTCATGAAAGAGATGATTAATTGATGGAATTATGAAAATTTCCTGTAGTGTTTCTGTTACACACCTACATTTCAGTCACTGTATGGTTGCACTCTTGAGTATTTTGTAGCTTCATGGAGACAGACCATGGTATTGAAAAGAGAAACAGCAAAGTGAAAGATAGGTAACAATAGAATACAGATATCATCAAAAGTTTTCCACTCTGAGACACAAAGCTACTGTAATGCAATTATTATAGACCGCTCCCTTCAAAAAGTACCTGGATACTCACATGAATACACACTAAGGTTACATACTGAAAAAAAAAGCAGGAAATGAAAGTATCACAATAGCATGCCCTTCTGTTTTCTGATTGAGAAACTGTAGTTAGATTCCAGTTTTCTTATAAATTGACTGAACTTAAATGCTTAGTACTGTTAAACTGTGCAAGGATCCTAGGACTTATACACCAGGCTTTGAGATGGTCCACTCCAAGATTTTTTCACATTTGCAGACATGGAAGGCAATTAGTTGAACATGATGTGGGACTCTCTCCGTTGTGGGACTGAACTCTATGACTTGTCATACATTTGTTCACACATTTTTTCAGGACAGAAAGGTCCCTGGAGAAGGACATCATGCTTAGTAAGGGAGAGAGAGGCAAAGAAGAGAAAGGCCTTTGACAAAATGGATTCGCACAGGGGCTGTAACAATGGGTTCACACATGGGAACATTTGTGAGGATGGTGCAGGATAGGGCAGTGTTCCTTCTGTTATATAAAAGGTTTTATGAGCTAGAATGGACATGATGACACCTAACAACATAGAAAAGGCTGTACTCTGATGCTAACAGTTCACAGCATAGCCAACTGAATATATCATACAGTGACACGAGCTGCCATGGTCACTCTACAATTCTGCTGTGACAGTGTAATGTAGATATAGATCCAATAAGTCTTTCAAGAATTTCGTACACAGCAATGCATCAGGTGACATATTTTAAAGTCTCCACAAGTCTAAATTCCATTCCTTTACGATGAAAAAAAATCCCAAATGTAGTGCTGTCAATTCTAACTCATTTTGACCATGTAACAATGAGTGAAACTGCTCATTAGTGTTTCCAAGAATGAAGATCTGCATGGGTGCAAACAGCCTCATCATCCTCCTTTGATGTGGCTGGTATGCTTGAACCACAGAGGGTATGGTCAGCAACCAATCAATTAAACCAATGAATCAATAGGGTCTCTTCCACACAACAGTTCATGATAAAACATTGCACTTATTCAGCCACTACAAATTTGAAGCAATTTCCAAAAAAGATTTTGCCACACTAGCTTTTAGTCCTCTTGTCTCTTTTAAGCAGATGTTGCTTCCAATTGAAACAGGTGAAGAAAGTCACCAACATTAATCACAGTTTCAGTATTGCTCAAATGGTAACTTGTTGAACTGGGTCAGCATGCAGGCCCATGTGTCTACAATTAAATTCCTGGCAACTACATTTCTGTTCATATGCCTATAGTTGGTTATTCTGTCAGTCATAAATTACGATTACAGAGATGATCTAGAGGTCTTCTTTGTAGTACAAAGAGGAAACAAAGAAAACAGCCTATTCAATTCAGACAACTAGAACTCATTTCCCTGGAAAATCCATGAATCTCAGATAATACTGCTTACCTCAGGCCCATTTATCTGGCTCTTGCATTATTAGGTTGATTGAGGTAATATTAACACCCAGGCAAAACAGACACAGCATTGAACACATCAAAACAAAACAAGACCAATCTGTTCTGAGAGGGCACACCATTCCAGAACCAATGGAGTTCTACCCTGGACACATGAGGTGACTATGAGTTGAAAATGACTCCACAGCAATGAACAAGAACAAAACCACAATGTTAAATGGTTATCAATTGTATGAGAACTGCAACAGAGATGGAGCTTAAGCAGTAACACATACATATTTATATTAGGGAGCTTGTGTACGGATTAACACAATGATCACTCACTTTAAGACACACTAGCCCATGAACCCTGGCTTGATAAAAAAAATTCTAACAACATAGAAGGGTTCTGTGATGAGTTTAAAAATGCACATTTTAAAAAAGAGAACCTGATGCAAAGGGCTTAAGTGGAGAGCAAATGCTTCAAAAATGATTAGGGCAAAGAATGTACAGATGTGCTTTATACAGTTGCTGTATGTATATGTATGGATTGTGATAAGAGTTGTATGAGCCCCTAATAAAATGTTTAAAAGAAAGATTTTAGTAAACAACAACAACAAAAACACATTTAGGTTTCAGTTGCTCAGACTTCCATTCTCAACATAAGGGCAAAATAAAGCTCCATTGTCACTCACCAAATGAAAAGCTCATTAGCAATTAGTTTACACGAAAATTCCCACACTGGAAAAATAAATGGATCATGAAGAAGCACTAGCAACAAAGTAAACCAAAAAGGGAATAGTTACAAGAAATGCAAATGAGGACTTTCAAGTTTATGATCAATATGTGAAGAGCCCAAAGCCACCATTCCAGTCCCAAAGGAAAATGCTGACCATATTGAATTCAGAGTACTGAGATCACAGTGCATGGTTTTGTTGTTGTACATTAAAAAAATAATCAGTCATTGAGCCAATTCTGGCATATAGCATCCCATATACACTATAGAACAGCCCCTGTTTGTTTCTGAAACTGCAGCTCCTTAAGGGAGTAGGAAGCCTCATCTTTCTACTGCAGAGCAGTTAGGGGTTTGAATTTCTGAACCTGTGGTTAGCAACCAAATGCATAACACACTACATCACCATGGGTGCATAGTATTGCTATGAATTGGAGAACACTAGATGGCAGGTAACAACAAGAAAGGCTTTCTTTTCAATGACTCTAGTTAATTGGTCTACTTAGCACCCAGAATAAACAACTGTCCTAAAAATGAGGGGAGGCACACATAGGTATTCTCTCACCTGATTTCTACTGTGTTATCATGCTGTGTATCTGCCTATAGGATCCTTTTGTCTAGTGGTGGTTTTCATCTTGTGCCATTAGTCGTCTAATTAATTGAATTCATTGAAAACAGTGATTTGAAGGATGTGATGGAATTAACTAAGGGAATAGCCAAAAAGAGTTTGTTCCAAGAGGGGACAATATCTGACCACAGGGGATCAGGAAAGAGTATATTTCATGTTTTAAGGAGAGTCTGTGGGAAGCCGTATCTCTCGTGAGATGTGGGAAGCCACAGCTCTCGTGATGTGGGTAGACGCAGCTCTCGCCGCCATTACTAGATGGCGCCGGGCAGTCAGGGCGGTGGTCCAACTAAGTGATAAACAACCACTTAGCGCATGCGCGATGCTGAGATGACGTAGTCATAACTCCACCCTGGAGTATGCAAACGAAGGTTCTGGCGAACTCACCAATCAATGCATGAGGTTTTGGCAAATGCACCAATCAAGGCACAGCACGTCCCCATAGAGCATATATAAGCAGCAGTAGTTTGGGGTTTCAAGGTCTTTTACTGCATAATGAAAAATTAAATGCTTGTGGAAGAATCCTGTTGTGGTGCGTCTTTTCTTGCTGGTGAGACCTGGCACACGACAATTGGTGCCAAGAACCCGGGAATTTATGATCATCTAAGGCACGAGCGGAGACCCCCACCAGGGAGGATTCAGAACCACACGGAATTATTAGAGGTAAGTTCTGAGAGACATGAGCCTGAACGATTGCTAAAGCTGCAAACTGTTGTATGCATTCTAATACTTTCACTTTCGGTTTCAACGGCGGACAGCCTGCTGCTTCTTATCTTGCACATAAACCGTGTGAACCTGTGTGTTAAATTCTTGTCTACATAAGTAGGGAATATGGGGAACGTAGCAATAAACACCATGGTTACAGCGCTTGATGCTTTATTAAGGAAGAGAGGATTAAAAATTTCAGAGCCGACGCTGCGTAAGTTTGTAACAAATGTGGATGAGATAGCACCGTGGTTTGTATCTACAGGTTCTCTAACTTTGGCGAGTTGGAATAAACTGGGCTGGGATGTAGACCGAGCGGCAAAAGAAGGGAAATTGAAATCGGGAACTAGACCCATCTGGAAGTTAATAAAAGCATGTATTGAGGATAAAGAGTGTAGACAGTCATTACAGCAGGGACAGCAGGCTTTGGAAGACGTTCAGGAAAGCATGTCAGAAACAGAACGGGACGAGTCCAAAGAGGCTCGGGGCGAGTCCAAGGAGACTCAGGAAAGGCATGCCCAAACAGAAGAAACTGCGCAGGTAAAATTAGGGGAGGAAGTTGATCAACAGAAGAAGAACCGTACCCGCCATTCGGAGCCTTTATATCCGTGGCGAGAACTAGACCGTGCCCGCCATTCGGAGTCTTTAAATCCGTGACGAGAACTAGAACTCTTGGAAATATCAGAGGAGGAGGAGGAGCAGTTAGAGGAGATAGCTGCTCGCTATGAGGAAGGTCGGCATGATGCACTAAAAGCGGCCGAAAGAGGGCAGTATAGTGCTATGCGGAAGTCAGCTGTGAGCCCATCAGCACCACCTCCTTATAAGGAAGAAAAGCAAAAAGGGTGTGGCTATTCCTTTTGCCGACCCAATATACGTAGAGAAATTCAACAAATGTATCCAGTATTTGAGGATCAGAATAACGCTCGTTATCATACACCCGTAGAACACAAGCAAGTAAAAGACTTAGCTGAGGCTGTAAGAGCTTATGGAGTAAGTGCAAATTATACTCAATCTTTAATTGAAAGGCTTACAAGTCAAGCTATGACTCATGCCGATTGGACATTTGTAACAAAAGCAGTATTGACTACAGGACAGTACCTGGAATGGAAATCTTTATGGCAGGATTTATTAACAGCTCAGGCTAGAGAAAATGCTGCAGCAGGACAGCCAGCATGGGATTTTGAAATGCTTACAGGCCAAGGAAGATGGGTTAATAATCAGACAGCATATCCATTGCAAGTATATCAGCAAATAAATTCGGCTGCAAGCAAGGCATGGAGAACTTTACCTAATAAAGGAGAGGTTAGGGGCAACTTAACAAAAATTGTACAGGGACCTACTGAACCTTTTTCAGATTTTGTGGCACGAATGTTGGAGGCAGCAGGAGATCAAGATACAGCTATGCCTCTCATTGAGCAGTTAGTCTTTGAGCAGTGTACTAAAGAATGTAGAGCAGTTATTACACCATGGAAGTCTAAAGGATTGCAGGCATGGATGAAGGCTTGCAGGGAAGTTGGTGGTCCTTTAACTAATGCAGGACTGGCTGCTGCAGTAATGGCGGCCCAAAAAAGAGGCCCATTAAGATGCTTTCAGTGTGGTAGGGAAGGACATATTAAAAAACATTGTCAAACTGGGACAGGGCCCAAAAGGACCCCGGGTGTGTGTCCTCGGTGTGGTAAAGGTAGACATTGGGCCAACGAGTGCAGATCTGTAAAAGATAGCAAGGGACACCCCCTAGAGCAATATTACCAGGAGCCAAAAAACGGGAAGCGGGGCCCTCGTCCCCAGGGCCCGCAAATGTATGGGGCAATCCAGGAGGACGACCTCTTCCCACTGGGGAGGCCACTCCCAAAAGGGCCACTGCGGGATCCGCAGGGGTGGACCTCAGTGCCACCACCAGAGCAGTACTAACACCACAGCAGGGGTGTCAGCCCATTCCTACGGATTTTTATGGTCCCCTTCCAGAAGGCACCGTGGGCTTGCTGCTTGGCAGGTCCTCCACCACCTTAAAAGGTTTAATTGTGCACCCAGGAGTTATTGATCAGGATTTTACAGGACAAGTAAAGGCGATGTGTTCCTCTCCACGGGGAATATATGCCATCTCACCTGGAGACCGTATAGCGCAGCTCTTGGTATTGCCTAGTGAGCATGCACTGTTTCCAAGTACCAAAATTAGTAGGGAAAAAAGGAGTTTTGGATCATCAGGAGAAGCTGGAGCTTTCTTTTCGGTGCAGTTGGATCAACGCCCAACTTTGACACTGAATATTGAAGGGAAAAACTTTGAAGGTTTATTGGACACAGGGGCAGATAAAAGCATTATATCCACTAAATGGTGGCCTTCCTGCTGGCCAGTAACACAATCTTCACAGTCTCTACAAGGACTCAGGTATGCATCCATGCCTATGATAAGCACCAGGCGGTTGCACTGGAAAGCTGAGGAAGGACAATCAGGCCAGTTCCAGCCATATGTTCTCCCCTTACCCGTAAATTTGTGGGGAAGAGACATATTGACAGATCTAGGATTAGTACTAACTAATGATTACTCACCTATAAGTCAAGAACTTATGCAAAAAATGGGAATATATACCGGGAAAGGGAGTAGGGAAACACCTGCAGGGTTGTCCTGAACCAATAGAAATAGCAGTGAAGAAAGATTGCACAGGTCTGGGTTTTTCCTAGGGGCCACTGCGGAGCCGCTACCCATTCCATGGCTCTCAGCAGAGCCAGTTTGGGTACCACAGTGGCCGCTTCCAGTAGAAAAATTAATTGTGGCACAAAAGTTAGTTAAAGAACAGCTAGAACTAGGACATTTAGAACCATCTGTGTCACCTTGGAACACACCTATTTTTGTCATTAAAAAGAAATCAGGAAAATGGAGGCTGTTACATGATCTACGAGCCATCAATGCCCAAATGTCACTCATGGGTCCTGTACAGAAAGGCCTTCCATTGTTACCTGCAATACCTAAAGGATGGACTGTCATTATAAAAGACATTAAGGATTGTTTTTTCTCCATTCCTTTGTATGAGAAAGATAAGAAAAGATTTGCTTTTACTCTACCCTCCATTAATCATGAAGAACCTGATAAACGTTATCAGTGGCGAGTTTTGCCACAGGGAATGACTAATAGTCCTACTATGTGTCAGTTATTTGTGGACCACGCTTTAGCACCTGTCAGAGAAACATTTGGTCAGTTAAAAACTTACCATTACATGGATGATATATTAATAACTGGAGAAGAGGAGCTAGATGTGCAGCAGGGATACAGTGAGGTAGTTAAGGAATTAGAATCCCATCAGTTAGCAATAGCACCAGATAAGGTTCAACAATCTTCAATTGGACAGTTTTTAGGAACCACAATAAGTCCATGTCATATAACACCTCAAAAATTGACTATACGGAAGGATCAGTTAAAGACATTAAATGATTTTCAAAAGTTGCTAGGAGATATCAATTGGCTCCACCCATATTTAAAGATATCCACTGCTGACCTTAAGCCATTGTTCAATATCTTGGAAGGAGAAAGCCACATTACTTCTCCTCGAGAAATCACTCCTCAAGCTCAAAAAGTATTAGAACAGGTTGAAAAAGCCATTTCTGAAGCGCAGCTAGATAGAAGAGACAAAATCTCCTTTTCAACTGTGCATTTTAAAAACTGCCTGCACGCCTACTGCGGTATTGTGGCAGACTGGACCTTTGTTGTGGATCCATGCTCACTCCTCACCTTCAAAAACTATTGAACACTATCCTTCTATGGTAGCCACAATGGCCTTAAAGGGAGTTAAAACAGCTATTATGCATTTTGGAAAAGAGCCTACCAGTGTCATTGTCCCATATACTAGTGAGCAAGTTGCTACACTGTGTGCCAGTACAGATGAGTGGGCAATTTTTAAATGCAGTTTTAATGGACTAATAGACAACCATTATCCTAAACATTCTTTGTTGCAGTTTGTGACTGCACATCCAGTAATTTTTCCCCGTGTCACTGTTAACCACCCCATTAAGGAAGCTTTAGACATTTATACAGATTGCTCTAAAACAGGTAAAGGGTGTTGTTATAAATAATCAAGTGACTACATTACAATTTTTAGCTAATGCACCTCAATTAGTAGAATGTTTGGTGGTCTTAGAAGTTTTTAAGAAATTCACGGAACCAATTAACATGATATCTGACTCCCATTACGTAGTCAACGCAGTATCTAAGCTGGAAATTGCTGGCTACATTAAGCAATCTAGCAAGGTAGCAGACATCTTGTCTCAAATTAGAGAATGTATTTTGCAACGAAAATATCCATTTTATATTCAGCATATACGTGCTCATAGCTTGCTTCCGGGACCTATGGTGAAAAGTAATGATTTGGCTGATCAAGCTACAAGAGCTTTTCCTGTGTTAACTAAATCCAATTTTGAACTTGCTAAAGACTTTCATGAGCTGTATCATGTGCCTGCTGCCACTCTATGCATTAAGTTTTCAATTACTCGTGCAGAGGCTCGTACTATTGTGTTGCAGTGCGCCAAGTGTGCAGAATTTATTTCTAAACCTTCAGTTAGAGTAAATCCTCGAGGCGTCCATCCTCTCGGCATCTGGCAAATGGACATTACCCACATATCTGCTTTTGGAAAGTTGCAGTACGTGCATGTGTCAATGGACACCGGTTCTGGCATTGTACATGCAACACCCCTAACGGGGGAAAAATCCAGCCAAGTAATTCAACATTGCTTAGAGGCTTGGAGTGCATGGGGCAAGCCCACCATATTAAAAACGGATAATGGGCCTGCATATACTTCCACCAAGTTTCGACAGTTTTGCTTGCAAATGCAAGTAAAACACCTCATTGGCTTGCCGTACAATCCCCAAGGGCAAGGAATTGTGGAACGGTGTCATCGTACTTTAAAACAATATTTATTAAAACAAAAAGGGGGAATAGAGGCTGTGACGGTCACTACCCCTAGAATGGCCTTATCTTTAACTCTTTTTACTCTAAATTTTTTAAATTTGGATGAGAAAAGCCAATCAGCTGCAGACAGACATGGACAATGGCCAAAGCCACCAAAGGAAATGGCCTGATGGAAAAATGTCCTAGACAACAAATGGTATGGCCCGGACCCCATATTAATCAGGTCCAGGGGAGCAATTTGTGTTTTTCCACAGAAAGAAGAAAACCCCATCTGGGTGCCAGAGAGACTGGTGAGACTAATTAAGGAGGATGAAGATCGTGGGAGCAGGAAGAATGAAGAAGACAATGATCAACCTAATAATGTTGCTGATACTGATGGTAATATGGACCCCAATAGTTAAAGGAGTTTTTTTATGGGCCATAGCTAAAACTTGGCCTGTACCTATTCCCATACACTCGAATGCGTCAACATTACCCTTATTCTTATCAACGCAATGTGATTTGGGAATACCATGTATTACACCTAGAGGGGAGCCTCCTAAGGTATATAATGCAAGCAATTTTACATTGGCATATATTTTGTGTTTTACTATCATTAATACTAGTGCACCTTGTACACATGTAAGAAATGGGTCTTTAGTCAATTGGGTGGATCCTTCTGGAGACTCTACATTTAATAATATTATATCCACCCTTATGAAAGTTGCACAAGGTGCTACAGGTGGAAGTGGCACCTCTGAGAAAGGAAAAGGTGTAAATATAACAACACTCATGATGATTCGTGAGGGATCTAGGCCCTCTGGGCCCATCTATGAATCAGTAGTGCCACCTAATGTGACCAGACGTGTCATATTACCTAGTTGTTTACCTGAAAAAGGTTTTCCGCCTTCTTTTACTCAATGTCAGTCTCCAAACTATCGGAACAAACCTATTATACCAGGTTTTGATATGACTCCATCTTTAGGTAAAGCAAAATGGAATAGCAGTATTAATATCACTGGTCCTGATAATACTTGGCCGTGGTATGAATGGATATTATATAATCAACGTGGAGCATCTACAAATAGTGACTCCTTTTGCAAAAATGTTTGGAATTAATGATACTTTATACAATGTCACCGGTGTATACAATACCACTACAAAGAGGCTGAAAGTAAATACTATGGTTAATATATCAAGAGTGCAATTTCAGCCATCACCTGTTTGTGTCCAGCCCCCATTTTTCTTTCTGTTAACATTCAACATTAGTCATGCAAATGATACATTTTGGGAAGCTTCATGTAATAGCTTTAGCAGTCAGTGTTGGCTTGCTGAATGTTGGAATGGCTCTGAGCCATTTGCCTTGATAGTAAAGATTCCCACTATGATACCTGTACCGGTTGAAGCAGATCCCAATACTTTTCCTATTGCTACACTTTATAGATATAAAAGAGATTTTGGCATTACTGCAGCAATTATTACAGCTATTACTATCTCAGCTGCAGCAGCGGTTACAGCAGGATTGACTATGTCCAATCAAGTAATGACAGCAAATGTCATTAACAATATTACGCAATCTACATCAGAAGCTTTATCTACAGTCCATAAGTTGGATGCTCGATTAATGTCTGGTTTACTGTTAGTGAACCAGAGAGTTGATTTATTACAACAAGTGGATACTCTTACGAGCATGGTGCAATTAAGTTGTGTTTCTTCAACACCTAATTTGTGCATAACACCTTTAAAATTCTTGAATGAGTCTTCTTTTAGCAGCAAGAATATATCCCAGTATCTTACAGGACAATGGACAGCTGAGCTGGAAGAACTTCAAGAACAACTCCAGATGCAGATTACGACTCTTAATGGCACAAGAATGAAACCCATAACTGTTGGAGATTTTACTTCTTGGCTTTCTACTGCCTTTTCCTACTTTAAAGAGTGGGTGGGGGTGTTTACATTTGCTGCAATAATGTGCTGTGGAGGAGTGTTGTTGCTATGGTTGCTCTGCAAGCTTAAAGCCCAGCAGAAACATGATAAAGTAATCATCACGCAGGTGCTCTTAGCGAATGAGCGCGGTGGTTCCCATGATCTTTGGCTTTCTTTGTTAAGAGAAAATTAACCCCCATAAGTTGTTAGCTCTTGCACCCCAAGGGAATTGTCCCATTGCACTGGGAAGAGTGACAGAAATTGGATCTTGGTCAGCCCTTGCACCATGTGGAGTTTTGCTCATTACATACATTAGGGTGACCAGATTTGGGTTTTTATATCCATCTTGATCTCCTGGGGCTGCTGGAGGCTCCGGGATGGATCGATGGACTTTATACCCATCTTGATCTTTTGGAGCTGCTGGAGGCTTTGGAATTGATCGATGGATTAGGCTTAAAATAAAAAAGAAAGGAGGAGATGTGGGAAGCCGTAGCTCTCGTGAGATGTAGGAAGCCACAGCTCTCGTGATGTGGGTAGACGCAGCTCTCGCCGCCATTACTAGATGGCGCCGGGCAGTCAGGGCGGTGGTCCAACTAGGTGATAAACAACCACTTAGCGCATGCGCGATGCTGAGATGACGTAGTCATAACTCCACCCTGGAGTATGCAAACGAAGGTTCTGGCGAACTCACCAATCAATGCATGAGGTTTTCGCAAATGCACCAATCAAGGCACAGCACGTCCCCATAGAGCATATATAAGCAGCAGTAGTTTGGGGTTTCAAGGTCTTTTACCGCACAATGAAAAATTAAATGCTTGTGGAAGAATCCTGTTGTGGTGCGTCTTTTCTTGCTGGCGAGACTTGGCGCGCAACAATAGTCAAATCTCAGGATGATCAGATAAATATTAATAAGGATGAATGGTGTCAGAAAGGTATGATTGAAACTTCAATGAAGAAATGAATACAAAAAGACTGAAGTCAATAAAAAGGTAGCATGTCCAAAGCAACTGTCCTCCACAAACTGATTAGTTTCCAAAACTGTCACACACAAAAATTTCTTGCACTTCACAAGAGTCCACAAAAATGTGGATTTAATTGCATTTAGCCTAAATAACAATAAATGGTAAAGAATAAGGCCTGGATTGGTCCACACATAACTCCCTGCCATCACGTCTAGTACAACTCACGGCATAGCTATCAGAGTAGAGCTTCCTATAGGACTCCCAAGCCAGTGTATCTTTACTGGAGCAGGAAGACTCATCTTCTCCTGCACATTTGCAGCTCAATGTGTAACCCACTGGACAAAAGGGCTCCTTTGTTCATATACACATTACCCAATCAAGTATCAATACAGGAACACATGAAAGGCCAACAGAAAAAGATAAGCAGCCCTAGAAAAGGCCTACCAATTTGTAAGGGAAGCTAATTCATGACACATCAGGCTCTGACAGCAAGTACTCACACTTTAAGATGTGGGTCCCTAAATGGAAGTTCCTGAGTAGTACCAATTCACCAACAGCTGAGTGCTCAGTTACCAAACAAAAGATTGGAGGATGAAGACAACACAGAAGTGCCTTAGAAGAAATATAGGGCAACCAACTCCTAAGGTTAGCCACTGAAAACCTTACAGCGTATAGTTTTACTCTGGAACCACACACAGTCACCATATGGAATTAAGTGGTAGGCAAAATGACGGATATTTATCAAATTATTATCTAATTTGGAGAGTCTATTCCTATGCAAAAATAAACTCCAAATAGATAAACATAATTATGATCATGTAAAACTATACTATTTTGGAATTTAAAAAATAATGACAGCAGGACAGAGAAAAACTAAGATGAAAACATAAGAGGATAGACTGAAAAATTAATCTGTATTAACATTCAAAACAATTTACCAGAAGGCAACAAAAAAGAGTAAGAAGATATGCAATGGATGCATGTATATGATTGTGATAAGAGTCGTACAAGCCCCAAATAAGACAATTTAAAAATAAAAAAGAAGATACAAATATCCCGAGGCAATTTTACAAAGTTTATAAATCTGCTGTAAGTTGTCAGAGAAAAATAAACTAAGTGTGCAAAAATATGAGACGTCTTCTCGGTAGTAGTTTTAAGAGATTTGAAGTACAAAATCAAACTAAAAAATCACTGTACACGTGGATCACAAGCCCTCAAAGTACTTTATCAGATAAGCAAATGGAATAACTATACATGCACATTTTGGGCAGGAAAATATATTAAATACTTCGGCTCTTTTAGTAAATTTTAACTTGGATATGATGTTCAACTCAACAATTTCCTCTCACCAGAAAGTGATTTCCCGAGAGCAACAGAAGTTCAGAAAGGGAATGACGAGAATAATGGCAATAACATTCACAAGAGTAAAATTACATTTGAACCACTTGAATCCTTAAAGCGCTACAATAGGTAGGTATAGCCTGGGCCAATCACACATTGGAAACTTGTGTATGAGTCAACACTGATAGACCAAAGACAAAACAACCAACATGTGAAAAACTCAAAAGCATTCTGAAGAAAATAAATCAATGAGAACCCAGACACAGTTTATCATGGAATATACAGAAAGCTCAAAAGAGGCAAAACTAAACTGCACAGTTTATGGATTAAGACATGGGTGTCACAGTTATGAATATTTCTTGGACATAAAATAGTCTCACGGGATAGCTAGGTTACTTGTCTTAAGATCATCCAAGCTTTTTTTCCCACGCTGAACAGCAGCAGGAGCTGGTGTCGGAGTTATCCGGTGCCATCCTTGTCACTGCTGCGACCCCACACCCGCTGCCACCCTGACTGAGCAAATGACCCTTCGTGGCACCCTCAAGAGCCACAACGGCTGGGTAACGCAGATCACTACCACGCCACAGTTCCCCGCCATGATTCTGTCTGCTTCGCGAGATAAGACCATAATCATGTGGAAGCTCACGAGGGATGAGAGCAACTATGGCATTCCCCAACGTGCTCTGCGTGGTCACTCTCACTTTGTGAGCGACGTGGTCATCTCTTCTGATGGCCAGTTTGCGCTCTCAGGCTCCTGGGATGGAACACTACGTCTCTGGGATCTTACAACGGGCACCACCACACGCCGCCATGTTGGCCATACCAAGGACGTGCTGAGTGCGGCCTTCTCCTCTGACAACTGGCAGATTGTCTCAGGCTCCCGAGATAAGACCATCAAGCTGTGGAATACTCTGGGCGTTTCAAGTGCACTGTACAGGACGAGAGCCACTCTGAATGGGTGTCCTGTGTGCGCTTTTCGCCCAACAGCAGCAACCCCATCATCGTCTCCTGTGGCTGGGAGAAGTTGGTCAAGGTGTGGAACTTGGCTAATTGCAAACTGAAAACGAACCACATTGGCCACACAGGCTACCTGAACACTGTGACAGTCTCTCCGGATGGATCCCTCTGTGCTTCTGGAGGCAAGGATGGCCAGGCCATGCTGTGGGATCTCAATGAAGGCAAGCACCTTTATACCCTCGATGGAGGAGACATTATCAATGCCCTGTGCTTCAGTCCCAACCGCTACTGGCTCTGTGCTGCCACTGACCCCAGCATCAAGATCTGGGACTTGGAGGGCAAGATCATTGTTGATGAGCTGAAGCAAGAAGTGATCAGCACCAGCAGCAAGGCCGAACCACCCCAGTGCACCTCTCTGACCTGGTCTGCTGATGGCCAGACTCTGTTTGCAGGTTACACAGATAACCTCGTGCGAGTATGGCAGGTGACCATCGGCACCCGGTAGAAATGTGTGGCACAGCTTTTTTGAAATTCAAAGACTGGCTTTCTGAAAAAAAAAAAAATCATATATATATATATATATATCATCCAAAAGTGTAATATTCTACATTCTACTTTGGAGAGTCATGTCTGGGATCTTATCAGCTGTGAGTGGCCATCTGAGATAAATTATTGGTCTTTACTCAACTGGCATTAAAGTGAAAGATAGAAGTCAAAGATTCAATGAAGAATCTAGTCTACATTATCGAGTCTGGTTTCATCTACCCTGAAACCAGAACTAGATGGGATTGTGCCGGTTACCATGACAGATCATTCTAATTAAGTTCTGGACAGAATGGGAGTAAAATGTCCAATAGTATCTCAAATTCCTGAAAAAGAAAAACAAGTAAACAAACGAACAAACAATGAGTTGAGACACTTTAAAAAAAATCATTTAAGACACTCTTTAAACCTTGAACCCAAACTAGCCTCTGCAGTCACCTTTTAGCTAAATAATGGATTGGCTCATAAGAGTACTTTAAGAGTGCCTTTGAGTACTTTCCTCCACTAAAAAAGTTAATTCTATGAGACCAAAGGACAATTATTTTTAAGTAGAGGTGAGGATGAAAGGGAGCAGGGAAACTAGATTAACTAAAAGAAAACAATAAGAACAGAAATGCTGAGATGTTTTACAAATGATGAAGAATGTAGCCAATGTCACTGAACAATTTGTGTAGAAAATGTTGAGTGACAAAACACACTGCTGTCTAAATTATGACTGAAAAACCAAAATAAATAGTCAAATGGTAAAAACAAACAAAAACCTCCGAATGTGTGGTATAGAATCTGCTATCAATTTGAGAAGATTAATGGTGAAGGGGTGGAGTCTAGCCCATCAATCAGGTCAATGAGGCCTCTGTGTGGGCATGGCCTTCTCCTGATTCTGGGAGCCCTGGTATTCCTCCTTTAAGGTGGAAACACTCTCTCACTGCTCACTCCCTGGGAGACATTGCAGCTGAGAAGACTCATGGAACTAAGCTAGTGCCCTGAGCTGGAGAATCACGTGGAGACCCATTGTCAGCACTGAGATGCTTATAGTGCCACCGGATCGACAAGACTTCCTACCCATTGACCTATGATCTTTCTGCATTCGGTGTCATTCCATGTGTTTTGTGAGTCTGAAGAAGACTTTATAAATTGGAATTGGGCAATATGGACTAATGTCAGACATATGGACTTGATCTGGACTGGGGCTGGGACTGTTTTCTCAATATTCAATTGCTTTTGTATATAAACCTTTCTTAATACACATGAGTGTCTATGAATTTGTTTCTCTAGTCCACCAGCACTAACACAGATTGAAACATATTATAAGAGCAATAATAATAATAATGTACTGCAATAAAAACTTCTCAAAGGCATATAATCATAATCTCCAAGCAGGTAAGAAATGGTGATCACAGTAGAACACTGGAAGGACAAAAAACCCTAATGGTTTCTATGTATTAGCAGGGATTTCATTTCCTATAAATGAAGAATGGATAGTTTATGGACCTCTTGTTTATCACATAGTTGACAATAAAAGTGCTAAAAATAGTATAATATAAAAGAAATAATATAACACCTGAAAGCTCCCCATTTTCATAAAACTTTATTTCAGAGGGTTTTTATAGCTAAATTTTGATTAACTCATCTTGGAATTTACATTTTTATTCACTAGATTATCCCTGATGGAAACTGTGGTGAGCTGCTAACTGCAAGGTCAGTAATTCTACCTTGTCCTTCAGGGTCACTATAAGCTGGAATCCACTGGTGGAGTGGGTGTCTCTGGGCACTTAAAGCTGGGTTTGCTAATCTATGGAGCTGGAACTGAGCACCTTTGGGTTGAGGCTCAGAGCAAAGTGGCAAATGTGTTGTGCCTTTATCAGTCCCAAAGAACGCTGTTGCATGCCCAGATGACACAAACATGCAGGCATGTTACACAGGAGATTCACATGTCTGCTCACTTGTGCATCCCTGTTGCAGGAAGAGATCTTCTACCTCCACGAAGAGCGCTAGCCTTGGACACACACGGGCAATTTTCACCCTAGCTCTCAACAGCTGCTGAGTAGGAATCAACTAGATGACAGTGAGTTGATTTCCAGCCTTCATGCTCAGCCCAACCTCATACATCCTTAATTTTTCCATTTAATATGATAGTTTCTACACAGCCCGCAACCTGAGTTAAAAATACAAGGAGCTTACTGGTAGCCAATCCTTTATGCCATGAATGCACAAAAGGCCTTCAAAAAGGTCATGACCCTTCCATGATAAAGGTTATGGAATTTATCCATGAACTTTTTGAATTCACTGCATATCTGTTCCTAATATTTTATGCTAAACAGAATAATGTAATAATTCTTTGATAATTCCTCAAATATTGTACATCTTAACAATCTTTGGGATACCTTTTGATCTTATATGAAAACTCAGAGTATTAAGCATTTTACATATAGCATCTCACTTCAAGATCTATTAAAGTTGACATTAATTTCATTCTCAAGTTACTGTAGAGTCCAGTTAGGTTACAGTATATCTGTACAATTCACATAGAAACTTGTGAGAGCTGGAAATTAACAGAAGGACTTTATTTTTCTGAGTCTTGAAATTTGACAGATTCAAGTGTGTAGTTTCTCATGTTATAGTTAAAAAACTCAGCCTTGGAACTGATCACAACGATTTACATATAACCTCCTCCCAGGGGGACAGACAACACTAAAGTGGGTGAAGGGAGACACTGGTAAGTGTAACACATGAAAAAATAATGATAATGTACAAATCATCAATGGTTCATGAGGGGAGGAGGGTAAAAAATGAAGAGCTGATACCAAGGCCTCAAGTAGAAAAAATGTTTTGAAAACAATAATGTCATCATATGTACAAATGTTCTTGACACAATGAATGTATGTATGAATTGTGGTAAGAGCTGTACAAGCCCTCAATAAAATTATTTTAAAAAGAAAGAAAAAGCAACCACAGTACTGACTTTTCAAAGTGTGTGTACAAGCAAGCATGTGTGCCTTGTTTAGTTTTTATGTCCCTGAGCATTACAAATGGTTAACATGGATAGGTGTTCATGGAAAGATTGGACGTTTGTTTCTACTCAGTCTCCAGGGAAGAAAGACTGGGTGATGCACTTTGAGAAACCTGTCACTGAAACCCCTCTGCAACATCCCTGTGCAATGACACACATGGAGCCTCCAGGAGTTGGTGTGGATTTGATGGCATCTGCTTGGTTTGCTTCATTTCGAGAGATAGAGAATTCTGGCTTCATTTGCTACCTTCAAGGCTGGCACTTCAAGGCAACCAGCAGCTCTGTAAGAGGAAACGAGACTATCTACTCCGGTATAGATTTTGAATCTCAGACACCTATAGTGGAACACTGTGAGTCAGAATTGACTTTGGGGCTCAGAAACAATGAAGGGTTCTACAAACAGCTTGCACTGCACTGTTCAACTGAGGATTGACGGGTTAAACAGTCTGCATTACTGTGGAAGAAGACAGGACTGGAGATCTGCTTCCACAAATGTGACACTCTGGAAACACTATGGAACTTTTCTGCTTTATAACACATGAATTTTCCACAAGATGGAATTAGCTCCAAGGTACCAAACCAAAGGGAAAATTAAACATGATAGCATATTCAAGTCTATGTATGCACATTGGCATTATGTTGAAAATATAATTAAATAACTAAAACAATACTCATTAAGAATCACCATGTCTATAATAAGAAACATGTAAGCCTGGTGAGAACTTGGCATATCTAAATTAGTCAGTGAAGAAGTCCTACTGATCCAGTGGTTAAATGATTAGCAGCTACATGAAATGAAAGCAGTTTTGGCCCATGATATGGCAATCTGGTCACAGTGAATAAAATAAGCTTCTTATCAAGACCACTTGGCTAAAAGGCTACAACATTCAAGCATTACCATGCAGTGGGGCACAGAGAAAATGGTAGCTTATTTTAAATACGATCATCTCTACTGTATATGAGTTATATGTCTGGATCTTGCCTTCTATTAGGAATAGTTATGACACAATTTTTTTAAATGAGGAGCTATTAGTAGGAAACAGTTCTTGCACAGTAAATTCAAACAAATTGAAGGTGAAACAGTTAACATATGAAACCAATCAAAAGGATAAAAAGTATTTACCTACTTTGAATTTGGTTCCAAGAAACTGTTATATCCGGGCCTCGAGACCAATGAGGGCCACATTGAAAAGCATCAAATGAAAAGCTTTACTGGAGGCAGCTGCCAAGAAACAGGCAACAGCTAGCTCTCAATACATCTGGGCCCCAAGCACCACTCGGATTCTGGTTTATAAAGCAACACACCCTGAGTGGGTGTGGGAACACTTTCGGCTCCAATCACAGCTGTACACACTGACTAGGGGGATGGACCAGCTAGGGAACTTCCTGCTGGTATCCAATATGGGCATGGGCAGCAGCCCACCAAAATTTTGAATCTGGTGGGTCTGGGGACCAATGTAGAAATAGCAAGCTTAAGCAATAAAAAAATAGAGTGTCAGCAAGTTAGCAAATGAGACTTAATGTCCTTCAGTCAAAGTATGCAGCTGTTAGGATGTGGATGTATGGACCACCACTGATGATTTCAAACTCAGTCTTGTGAGGAGAAGGGGTTGGGGGAATTGAGGACCAACTCAATTAAGCATAAGTTGGAAAATATAGAAGCTAAATTTAGCAAATTAACAAAAACGTGCTGACCTTGAGAGCATATACTACGAAAATATACCAATTCTGACTCATAGTGACCCTATAGGACAGAGAAGTACTACCCTGTGGATTTTCAAAACCAAGACACTGAAGCCTATTATTTCTCCAGATTAATACAAAAAAGGACCTAAAAATAATTTCTGGATTCTGCAATTCAAAAGATGTAAAAGGAAAGCAAAATTCCCTGTTGATAAAATGAGTGGACACTAAATCTGGGCCAGCATTGCTCTAAGAGTCAAAAGGGATGATAAAGGGGGTGGTGGAAAGCATTGATAGAGATGAGCCATTCACACAACTAATCTCTGAGTGGAGGTTTATTAGGGGAAACATCCCCACGTGGGGCTCTTCACACTCCAAGTGGAAAGGTATAGCATCACAGAGACCAATCTCAGGAGCTGTAGTAGAGAGTAAAGTCTTAGCACTCCAGTGAGGAAAGGGATATAGATGGCTGTGCAGCTTAAGCCTCCACTGAATTCTTTCTGATCCTTAAACAAGCATATAGATTAAATTTTCCCAGGAGCAGAGGAACTTGGAAAGTTGATACCTTTCACCAATCTCCAGCCAGTCCAGGGGGTCCTAGAGTCAGGAGCCATGGCTTATCAGTTGAGCCCTGACTGCCTGGGTCAGATGGCCCTGGAGCAATCTTGTAAAATCCTCTATCTGGCAACGAAGGTGGCTCAGTTATGGTCCTGTCCCTGCTTTTGTAGTCCCATTTATAACAATACTGTACTGAAGTTCCACCAATCATAAACTTGCGACAGTTTCCTCTGCTGCTGTAATAGTTAGCGTAAGTAAAGCCATTTATACTAAGCAAACATTCTGCCCCAGTCCTAAAATGCAACCACAGGCCTTACAGCATTCTAAAAAAAAAAAAATAGCCCCTTGTTCTTAAAATCAGCAAATAACTATCCTGGACCAAGAAATTGTGCAACTGCAAAGTCTGCTTCTGTACCAGCTTGATCAGCTGCGCTGCTTAACAGCAAGTTCTGCTTCTGTACAGCTCAGCAGATTAATGAAACCTTATAAAAACCCAAGTCTGTAAGCAGGAGGGAACCATCCAGCCAAGCTTTTTTTTTTCCCTTTCAGGCTGCTGGTCCTTGCGCTGATTCTTCTTCTTTTTTGTTTATAAACTTTTCTATTTCTTTCAATCTCACATCTCAGTTGTTCTGGTCCAGCTCATGTACAACACTGCAATCTTACTTAATTAGATTCTCGACTTGAATGTTTCCCTAAACTGTGCTAACGATCTCCTTCATCCAGTGACAGGTCTGTGTCTTTGTATTCTCTTTGTCTCTTTTAAAACTTAATAAATGTTCTTCTTAAATTATATTTGAGATTGGAGTTCCTTTTACTGTCTAAAACGGAGCAGAAGCTAGTTTCCAAAAGCAGAAATGGTTAAGAAGGATCATGCAGCAAGATCTGTTACAGAGTAAAAAGGAGACCCCATTTTAAATACAGTTTAAAGAGAACATTTATTAAATCTTATGAGACAAATATAGCACAAAGACACAAACAGATCATCTGAATAAGGGAAGCCACCAAAAGGAGGAGGAAATGGCTTCCCAGGTTCACAATTGAGATGGGAGCTAAAGAGGGATTGGGGGAGGGGCGGGGCAAAGGAAACTCACAAAAGCATGGCTGGTGGCCAATGAATGCATCACAATGACAGACATTCCATTCTTAGATTGAGGGTTTACAAATGGGTCCAGGGCCTCCTGACTAATGCAGTCAGGGCAAGACTGTAGCACATGACTGCTGTTTAGGAGACTCCAAGTACTTTCTACAGTTTGGTGACCTCCATCAAGGGCACACACACGCAGACAAACCTCCAAGAAACACTGCTTCTCCCTGGGCTGCCTGTGTAGAGGTGAAGGTAATCCACACTCCAAAGCCTGAGGGCAATTACCTACTACCTTTGTTCCTCGGCAGAAACCATTCAATGGAGGCTTACTCTTTGAGGGGACTGCAATCTAAGTGAGGACTTAATCTGTGCCGAGATTTGGGGCTGTCACTGCTATTTGGGGTTGTCACTGCTATTGTCACCCTTTTGCAAAACAAGGTGCTGAGAAGTTAAACTCTAATACAGACCTCAGTCACCAAGGGGGTGACCTGATGCCTGCAAGGCTGCCCTCTCCTTTCAGTAAAGGCCACTCTAAGGTCCCCATGCTCTCATGCCCGCGACCTGACACTGAAGGGACCGGGCCCTGGCAAGAACCCACCCCCAATCACGCCTTTCTGGAGTGAGAGGTGAGGGTGCAGGAGGATCTCTGAGCAAGAAATTCAGCCAGAATATTCCCGGGCCCGAAGGCAGAGGCCTGTAGCCAGCTCAGAAAGGGTTTAACTGGAAATGTCCCAGGGGGTCGTGGCGATCTGGAACAATGGAACACCAGGTGCGGGATCTATAACGTCCGCAGGAACCCAGACACAGCTGGGGACGCCAGGCCTGCGGGCGATTCCTCGCCTGGGATCAGCACAGAAACAAAAACTCACTCACCCGTAGGAAGTCGTGGGATGCTCACTCGGATCCTTCTCACTCAGAAGTGAGTTCTGCAGGAAATTGCATCACTTGGGGAGGGGGGTCGGGTGGTGTCTATGCGAAGGGGTGGGGCCTGGAGATAATGAGGGAGACGTGGAGGGAGGGGCCTAGAGGTGAGGCTCAGGGCCTGGAGTGGCAATGGATTCATTCTTAATCTTTTTAGGCTGGAAACCCTGCTGACACCTGTTCTCTTTGGATGGCTCTGTTTGCATTTGAAACACATTTGCATTTGAATCGCAACAACACACAAGCCCAGACAGAAAGAAGAACTGAAAGAAAAATGGTGGAAAACAAAAAAAGAAATGTGGTGGGTGGAAGGCATGCTATCCAAGTGGAATTTCCCCAATTGACAAGCCAGCTGCTAGGGCCACAGAGACGCACACTTGACAGCATCTGATGCCATCTGCTCCACTTGACCATCTCTCTCCTGGTTTTCACCTGAATGCCTCTCAAACTCAGACACTGATTTCAGGTTCTGCTCCCAGTGCTGCAGCACTGAGACTCAAGTCTCCTCAGGTGAGCATCAATATGGGGAATTCCTGAAAATGCCACAGTTGTCCAGTTGTCATCTCCTCTTCTTCTCTTCCCCTGCTCTCTCCCTCTCCTCACTGCTAAAGATTTATTTCCCCACAATCTGTGGGTTCTGTATTACTCTTTTTATAAGGTGTCCAGGTTTTAACATTGGTAAAGCAGAACATCATTGACAGGGGCGGGGGGGGGGGAGCGGGTGTTCTTGATTAAAAATTTGGTCTATATGGAGCAACAATAATTTGCATGGAACACAAAATAGTCTTGTAATATATCTACAAATATAATACATTAAAAATTATGTATAGTATTTTATTCTTTGGCATATTTCTCATTTGAGTGAATTTTTTTTTATCAATAGTTTGTCAAACATTTTATTAAACGTCCACTCCCCCTCAAAGCGGAGTCTTTTAACAATTTATTTTTTCATTCATTGTTATTTTTCATAATTACCAAACCACTTATATTCCCTTTTAACACGTGAAAGTTCTCTTATCTATACCAATCATCTCCATTTTATTTTTAGGTTGTCAATTACAATCATGTAGCCCAGATCCCCCATCTCATTGTCAGTTTATGATATGTATTCAGTTGGCTATTTAGCGCCAACCCCTTGGATTATTGGACTGGGAACATGTTTCCTTTCTAGAGAACCCCCTTTAATACTTGTTGCAGAGCTATTCTGGTGGCTACAAATTCCTTTAATTTCTCTTTATCTGGGAAAATCCTAATTTCACCCTCACTTTTGAATGATAATTTTGCTGGGTAAATTATTTCAGGCTGATAGTTATTTTCTTTCAAGGTTTTGTAAATGTCACACCATTGCCTTCTTGCCTGCATAGTTACTGGTGAGAAATCGGCACTTAGTCTTATTGATGCTCCTTTGTAAGTGACATTTCCCTTATTTCGTGCTGCTCTCAAAAGGCTTTCTTTGTCCTTGTACCTGCTAAGTCCAATGATGAAGTGTCTTGGGGCGTTTCTCTTAACATTTAACCTATTTGGATCTCGTTGAGCATCTTGGATAATCATCTCATGTTCCAGATTTGGGAAATTCTCTATGACTATTTCTTCAAAAATATCTTCTAGACTTCGTTTCCTCTCTTCTCTTTCCGGAATTCCTATTATGCGTACATTATTTCTCCTCGTGTAGTCCCACAGAGCCCTTATGCCCTGTTCATTTTTTTCTACTTGGTCCTCGAACTGAGTAATCTCAGAGTCATCGTCTTCTAGTTCACAGAGTCTTCCTTCCATGGTTTCCATTCTACTTCTGCTTTCTTCTAAGGTGCTTTTAATTTCTGTTAGTTCATTATTAAGCTTTGGAATTTCTAGTTGCTTTTTATTTAAGGTTTCTAGCTCCTTACTATATTCCTTGTTTTGCTCTTCTATTGTTTTTTTGAATTCTTCTAAAAATTTTCCCATATTTTCCTTTATCCCATCGAGAAAACTTAAGACTAGTTTTTGGATGTCTTTGTCGAGAATTTCATAGCAATAAGTGCCTGAAATATTAGGTTTATCTTTCATTGGTGAATAAACAGAAAACTTCCACTGCCCTGAAGATTCACAAACTTCCATGTCTTTCACAATTCCTTCCAAAAGTTTCTTTTCATCTTTCTGCTCATCAGCGCTCAGTGATGCGAACGCGTTCTCTGACACTACCTCCCTGCTGGAACTGCTGGCTGAGTCTCCAAGTGGAAAAGAACCTGATGACTTCTCCTGATCTCTGCTGCCCCCCCATGGTGCAGATTTGGAGAAACTCGATGGCTGGATGACACCCGAGCGCCTCTGGCTTGAGGCATCACACCCGCGCCGGTTACTACCTGAGGGCTGCTGCTGCGGCTGGTGCCGCCCCCCGCCAGACCCCCTGGCCGGATGTTCATTCCAGCACCGGTCTCCAAAGCGGCACCGGCCCTGAAGGAAGAACTGGCAAATGGCCATGGCCGCAGCTAGCTCGCAGAGCGACCTTCACCCAGCGCCGGAGACAGACGCGGAGCCGAGCCACCCAAGGCGCGCGGGCCGCGTCTGTCTGAGTGAATTTTTTAGTAGATTGCTGCTGTTGTTTAAAAGGTCATGAAATTTTTCACATGAATTCGTTAAATTATATTTCACACATAAAATGGTTTCAATGTCTCAACACTTAATTGCGATTTTTCTGATGTCCACACTTTATTTACTGTAGAAAAAAACGCATTCAGTCACAGCATTAGTTCCTGGTAACGACAGCGTCCGCATATTCCACAATTTTTAGTGCATTATTGTATGGAACATAGTTTGTTTCAAATTGATAAAATATTTCTAACCATTTGTTCTCTTTTGTGATTTTTGCTGATGCCCATATTTAATCTTTTCCTTATCAATTTATTTTTAAAGTAATGATACCTATTTTAAAAGATCATTTTTTGAAATATTACTATATGGGAAATTTTGAGTAATATGATCGAAATCGAATGATTTTTGCACATCATTCCAATTAAGTTGTTGTTTTAATGTAGCCCAATGAAAATGTTCAATATCACTGAAATGTACCATCCAGTCTTCTACGTAATCTATCCAGTTACTATAGAACTTTTTAACGTGATTCATTATATCTGCACGATTTATTGCACCTTGTTCTTCTAGCTGGCTTATACTATTATGGATAATTAATGGGAGAAAATTATTTTCTAACTGCTCTTGATATTGAAATGTTAAATTATTAACTTCATTTGCTACTTCGATTACTGAAATTTTGTCACCCTCAGTAAGTTTTATAGCATTTTGAAAAAGAGCTGCTTGATTGTGTTCCAACTGTAGGCAAATTTTTGAAGATTCTTTTTCAGAAAACTCTTCTAAAATTCTAGGACATTTATCCTATGATAGAAAGTAGGACTTCAAAGGATCGTATATTTTCAAAATTCTTTTGACAGCTGGCAAAAGAGCTAACCAGTGTGTTTTACTGTATCCAAGTATTTTCTGATATTCGACTTCCACAGTTTCACAAAATTCTTTAAGTGTTTCAACGCACACAGTGTATATATAGAGATAAGAATATATTTTAATAACAATATTTTCCACATCTATGGGCAACAAATCAGCAGCTGTTTGAATGGCGTTATGTATTATGTGCACTGCACAACCAACACCAATATTTTGATTAAGGTTTTTGTTTAATTTATAACAAATATTATTTGTTCCTCTTCTTACTTTTCCTCCAAAATTTGTGTTTGTGTTGTCTGCACAAAATTGAATTATTTTATGTTTTAAATTGTTTTTTTTCCAAAATATTAATAATGGAACTGAAAATTATTTCAGAAGTTTCACCAGGCACAGAAACGAAATCTAAAATTTTAATTTATTCCAGTTTCCGAATCAAAAAATCTAATAATTGTTGGAAATAACTTTATATCCTTATTAGATGCATCAGAATATATGGATATAAAATTATTTTCTATATTTTTGTTTAATTCTGAAAATGCATATGGGGAAAGCACATTACACACAGTTGCCTCGGATTTTGTTCTAGCATAGGCAAATTTTTGTTGAACAACTTTTTGGAATGATTGTGATTAATAGCATGAAAAGACATAAGTCCTTCTGCTAATGCTAATTTCTTTTCTTCATCTCCATAAGTTATTTTCCGAAAAAAGAATTTCCTGTATTTTGAAGGAAGATGCAGCAGTATTTAAATATCTTTTATGTTTCTGTGTCTCCAAGTGCTTTGAAATATCATTCTTCCTGCCGTGCGAAATAGAAAACTCACCATTACATTTCTCACATTTTATCAGGTAATCGCTTTTGTTTTTTTTAATAAAAGGAAATTCACTTCTTAGATTATCATTGTATTTGCATCCTCTTTTCTTACTCATTATGTTAAAAATCTAAAAAATAATTTAAAATTATATTATACATTATTATATACATATTGCTTAAAAACATATTTTGGCAGGAGAGACCTGAAGGTTCCCACATCATTCAATGCGATGCTGGCAGAAGCCCCAGCCATTCCACTTGACCCTCTTAGAATTTCAAACTGCCTTTGGGACTTGCAGGGATGTGATGTGTTTGGCTAGGCTGGAACATAGGTGGCCATTATTATTCACAGCTATATTAGGGAAAACAAAAAACAAAAAATATTCTATCTTATTTATTCAACAACTGTCTCCAAGACAACTAGGAGAGGTGGGGGAGAAACCAGACTGGGGTGATTCTGTCACTGTTTTCTTGTTGTTTCTTTAAGTTGACAGTAGTGAAATGGGTGTTCCCTAATAAGTCCATAGATCAAAACAGGTCCCTTTTAACAAGTGAACTTTGAAAAAGTAACATGATCTTCGTCCAATAAACAGTCACATAGATGAGGCTTGAATTACCCTTCAGCCTAAAACAGTAACTTAAGAGCCTCAGACATAGATTTTTCTAGATTATTCCTTGAAGGTCTGTTGCCAGATTTGGAGAGTTGTTCTTAATCCTAATTTTCTTGGTAAGTGGTTTGTTTTTTCTCGCACTATTATAATCTGATTGTTCCATCTTTGCTGATTGGGTGCTGAGAACAGAAGGAATAATCCTTGTCTTCCTCTCCTTCCCCTCTAGCACCCAAAGGAACTTTACATAGATAGATGTTTGCACAACTTTCTGATGCAGTGTTTTGGCACTCAGCAGACAAGCGAGACTGAAGAAGCGCTCAGAAGTAGGCACATGTTACGTGCCCGGAGGAAAGGAAGAAGGGCACGAGTCCCCATGCTTAGACCTGTGCACAGCAGGAAGCAGATATGACAAGCACAGAAGCTAAGGGGTTGGGAAGTTAAAAGAGTTGAGAGTTTGGCAGAAGGCTGACCCCATAACTATGGTCAATGGACGCATACAGCAGGGATGGGGCCTTCTACGAAACAAAGAGCAATGCTTCCCTATTGGGGACATTTAATGAAAGGCCTGATGAGTAACTTCATAAATATCAGCCATTGAAAATGCTTGGGGGAACACAAAGAAAGAAAGAAAACACTTGGGAACACAGTACTCCTTTGACAACACATGGGGTGCCAGAAGTCAGATGTGGCTTTTGTGGTGGTGGGTTTTTTGTTGTAGATGGGTGTTTTTCCTGCTTGTTGTTTGGATTTAGGGGTAATCGGAGTGTATAGTTCTTACACTCAGTGCTGTGAGGTTAGAGGTTTGAATTCACCCAGAGGTGTCTAGGAAGAAAGGCCTGGTGGTTTACTTCTGGATAAAAGAATCTGGCCGTCAGAACCCACCTGGAGCACAGTTCTACTGTGACCCACATGGGGGCACCACGAGTCAGAGTCGACTGGACAGCAACTAGTTTTCTGGTGGTTTCTCTGTTTATTGCAAAAGTATAACTTTTCTCATATTTACATGAATGGCCCAGGATGCTAGTTTCTTCCCATGGAACTCTGTTTCCCTGAATTCAACACACATTGTGTATAGTATTTAACTTAAAATTCATCAGGAGGAGCCTGCTGCTCTACCAATACCTAAAGTCCCATCTGCAGGGACCATAATCTTTAGTGCCTCCCAGAACCACAAGACCAACGACAAGATGGCCAAACACAAGATGGGCGCTGCCTATTGTTCTTTGAGCACGGATGGCAACTAAGTGTGTATTTTAAATGCTGCTCTACCTTTAAAAAAAGAAACTTAGCATCACCTATAGGACTGGTTTCAAGATGACCATATTTTTCACATGTCACATGTCAAAGCACATAATATGTATGTGCATATAGCGTGCATAGCACATATAGGAAACTAATGGGATTGCATTGTTTGCCAAAAAAATAATTTAAAATTACATTATAAACATATTGCTTAAAAACACAGCAAGTAGGTACATAATTACATGAACATATTTTGTTACGTTATAAATTAAATTAATTTGATTGCTGTAAAGTAACTATATTTTAAAATTATTTAAATTTTAATCCTATATTTCTTTCTAAATAATAACAATACTAACTTGTATTATTTTTTCTCTGAATTTGCTGTAACGTAAGTCGTGTCACTTTCAAGGCTGGCGCTAGACTTTTTGCCGCCACTATAAAATATAAATAACACGGGTACTTTCTGCTAAATTCAAGAAAATGTATGTATTTATTGAAATAAATAAATTACCTAAATTATATGCATATCTAATTTGTTGACATCACGACAGTTACAAAATGTTTTCATCGTTGCCAATGGCAAAAATGCCATTGTTCATTAAGTCCAAACAATGGTGGTCGAATTCTAACAACTGATCAGCAATGCAAACTTTGATAAGCAGTTCTTGATAATCAGTTCTCAACAGTTATTTGTTATTATTAAAGTTTAACATTATAAAATTAACAAAAATAATATAAAACTCATATCCTGGCGAAATAGCCACATGGCAGCCAAAAACCGTATATTCCCTTCCCGTTCTCCCGCTGTTCCCTAGCTTGTTGTGCATTCTTTTAAAAAATAAGGACTTTTAAAAAATGCCACAGGACGCCAGACACATTGTTAGAAATCGGGACTGTCCCACCAAAAGCAGAACATCTGGTCACCTTACAAATAGCTATGCCATGATCTGCATCCACCAGGCTCTGGGGAAGCATCTGCAGTGGGTCTCAAGAATTAGTACTGGGGTGGTGGTATATAATACAAAGACTCTGTGAAGGGTCAATTCACTATCTCCAAAGACGACTCCTAGAACATATTGTATCTGTGTATGAACAGGCTGAAATTCGAGGACATGCCTTTGTGTTACTGTGCTACCATCACAGTGAGGAGATTCAGATTCAACGGGGATACAAGCCTCCCCTGCAGGGAGAAAACAGGCCCCCACAGGGGCACTCCAGACCCACAGAGCACAGGTCTCAGGTCCAGGAGCAGGTGCAGATGGAGGGAAGTTCAGGACTGCTTTCCTGTTGTGGTATTGGTGTTCTTCTCCATGTCTTGGTTTCCCTCAGAGAATCTCTCTAATATTACCATGACTATCCCTGATACATTTAAAAAGTTGTATTATAAGAAGAAAACATTCTGTAGAAAAATAAGTCTGTTTGGTAATGGGAGGAAAATTACTCAGCATGTGGTTCTAAGGATCAGGCTCCAGAAGAAATTCAGGGAAACTTGGAGGTTCTGTTCTAATGAGATTTAGAGAAGATGGAGTGAGTGGGTGCTGCCAGAGGTTAGCTTTTGAATTGGATCAGAAAGACCGGGTTTTCAAACTCTCCAAATGATGCCTGAAGAGAAAGACGGTGCTGTGCTGCTGAAAGGACAGACTGAGAGCAGAGACTTCCATAGAATTCCCCCATTGTGACATTGAGTTATAAGTTAGAGTTATGTAGGTGGCTAGGTAGGGAACAAACCACATTAAAGCAGAATGTGGCTCCCCTATGGCTCTCATCTTCAGTGGGAAGTGTGCAGGTCAGACTCAGCACTGGTCCGAACTCTCTTTGTGTCTTAATCTGTTTTCTGTCTCTCTTGTTCATCAAGATGACATGATTCATGAATGTTTATGATTCCCAATGCAAGTCTGTTCACATTCTCAATATGCCATTTTCATGGATAAAGATGCTCAATACTAAGGAAATGTCATACCTAAAGCTATCTTTAAATACAATGCTGTCCTGATCCAAATGGCATCATAATCCTTTAAAGAAATGAAAAATGATTACTCCATATGGAGAGTCCCAAAATAATCAAGGGACCCTTCCCCCCCCCAAAAAAAAAAAGAACAAAGAGAGACCCTCACACAAACCAACCTCAAAACTATTGCACAACCACAGCAGTCAAAACAGTCTGGCACTCGTACAATGATAGGTATGTTGACCAATGGAACAGAATAGAGGACTAATAAACAACCCATCCACATACAGGCAACTCATCCTCAACAAAGGCCCAAGGGACTTTATAATGGAGAGCGACCTTCTCTTCAACAATGGGGCCGGCACAATTGGGTCGCCACCCTCAGAAAAATGAAAGACAACTGAAAGCTCAGCTCATGTACAAAATCAAACACAAAGTGATCATCACAGACCTAAATATAAATCCCAGATCTATAAAGACCATCTGTAAGGAAATAGGCATACAAATAAGTGCCCCATTGCAAAGAAAGTACACACAAAGAAGACAACATGGATGAGTGACCTTCTAAAAATCAGATTTATGTGCATCAAAAGAGTAAAAGAGAAGCCAAGCAACAAATAAAAACAAGCAAATGAAGAACTGTTGTAATTTTAAGCTGCAATGTTGTCTGCCTATTGAGTGTACGACAATAGACAATTGCAGCAAATATGATTGCATTTTCCTTGGACATATTTTCTATCATTTCCATCTTTCAGAATTTTGAGAGACACAGCGCACCTTGATTACGTGACTGACCAAGCCCAACCCCAGGAGATGGGGGACTGCAAAGCAAACCCAGAACATCTGCACTAGATCTCAATGTGTTCTGCTTCTGAGTGCAGGGAGCACTCAGGAGCTCATTGGGAACATGTGTACCAACCCTGTTAGGAAAGTGATGTGCAGATGGATACTGTCATGAGGTTGACACTTAAGACCTCTAGCAACCACTGCTATGAAATTATGAGATGATCATGGTAGTCATACTCAGAAATGGAGGTGACCTGAACTCGTGTGCAGCAACATCACGGTCTCAAGCTTAAGTCGGTCAGACAAGCACCAAGAGCAGACAGTGAGATGGGGGTTTGGTGAAATGAACAGGATCAAGTGATGCTCTGCCAGTGTGCATGTGAAAAGTGAACCAACTCAATGATCTCCAAACGAAAAATGCGAGTGTCCTGTGCTTGAACCCCTGGATTTAGTGAAATCGATGTGTCTTCATTTTAAAGCAATGGCGCATTCCCTTCACCAAATTCGGGCCAAAGAAGTCCACATGACCAACACCTTGTGCTTGGATTTCCCCATTGTAAAAATATATATTCATTTGGAAATATATAGATTCTAATTCACCAGGAAATGAGTGGTGTCAGTCTTAAAACTGGGGAAAATGTTTTAACTTTGTTAGGAGGAAGGAAACAGAATGGGGTTTGAGCTTTAAAACTGTATGTTTAGAAATAGTGTCACAGCTTCTATAGTCAATAATATGAACAATTTTTCCAAAATTAGATAATCTTTGAGTTTAGGGAATAAATTTAAGGTGAGACCCATGAGCACTTGTGATGGGGCTGTGCCCAGAGCACAAATGGAGAGGCTGTTCTGGTTGGAGATGCTCACATTTCAATTGAAGCAGAGCCTTCTGGGTTAGGAACATTTACAAGCGTGTCTGCATTCACTCTCTGAATGTTGAGGGTCAGCCGCATGGATGGACCTAATTTTAATGGAAAGTGCCTGTTGGGTCTCAAGAAAATGTCTTTTCATTCAAGATGTAAAATATTGTTCTTGGCTCTTATTTGTATTCTGATCCTGTTTTTAAATGGTTGTTTTCCACTTACTGCTCTCCTGAATCTTTGCACTTGAAAATCATGACTCTGATTTTGCTGATTTTGCATTCTTGTGGATATTCCAGCAAACAAAGGCAGTGTCTTTATTCAGAATCTTGCATGTTTAGAGGCTACAGAGTTAAAATACTGTCTTGTCTGGGCCCAACTTTTCTAGGTGGCACGTTCTTCCCTGAGACCCTACGACACGAATCTCTTTACTTGCCCTGAGGTTGACCTCAGTCGTCAGGCTCTGGGATGGAGTGTGTGTATTGCTTATAAGAGCAGTGGGGTTGGTGATGATCATGGCCCAAGGTCAGAAAAATCCTGGCTGAAGAAGATTAGTAGGGGACAATGCCGACTGGAAACATTCTGCAGAGACTTCTGGTCATATTGCATACATAAAATGCAAAGCTAAGAATGGAGCGTGTCCTTTGGACCCAGTGCCTGGTATACCCTTTCCTGACCCTCAGAATTTGGACTGAACAGAACCCACCACCACATAATTCATTTCCTCAAACTTTCATGAATTTCTGTTGGACATTGCAGAGATTCGCAGAACCCAGAAGCATGAGGGGATCTCCTCAAGGGAGGAGGGGGTGGGAATAGGAACTGAATGGCTTCATAGGAGAGTTGGACCTTTGAGGAAGTATCAACCCTAACTCCTTGGGACTAATCTGTAAGTTCATGCTTCTCAAAGATGTTGCTTCCACACAAGGAAAACTACCAAGTGCTATGAGGAGGTTACTTGGGTGTAAAAGAATAATATAAGAGATTTTGGAAAGTGTGAGGTTTGAAGATATCTTGGGGTCCAATTTCCAATTTTTGGTTTCAACAAACTATATCCTGCCCACTCTCTAGGGCATAGAACACATAAGAGCCCAAGGCAGGGAAGGAGCAATGAGGGGCTGGAAGGAGAGAACAATGGGCTCAGAAATCCTTGGCTTTCCATTTACCTTTCCTACACACCTCTTGGGGAAAATCTTCTCTCACTATAGACTAACATGCTTTTGATTTCAAACAAAGGGTTACACTAGCATGGCTCCGAAGGAAGAGGGGAGTCTGTTCTCTATCAATTTCTATGTATAAGGCCAAGGGTCCCTCACACGCAAATTATTCTCAGGCAACCGCACAATTTCACCTTTAGGCTGGGAAAGCTATCAGTTCTCTTTAGACAGGGCTGTAGGTCTCTTGGGAATCAGAGCTGTGGTCTAAAGATGCTATTTCTGTGTGTTCTCCTGTGCCTGGTGATAGTTCCCCAAGATGAAATTCAGATATGCGACCTGGGTCTATTGGGATGGTTATGACTTCAGGTGACTGACAAGGACAATATTATTTTGTTTGCAGGTGTCCTGTCCCAGGTGCAGCTTCAGAAGTCTGGTCCTGGACTGGAAGCCCTCCCAGAAGCCGTCGCTTCCCTGCACTATCTCTGGTTTCTCCATCATAAGCATTGGTAGCTGCTGGAACTGGATCCACCAGCCCTCAGGGAAGGGGCTGCAGTGGATGGGATTGATATGCTCTGAGGGTAGTACAGATTATAACCCGTCCTTCCAAAGCTGACTCTCCATCACCGGAGACACATCGAAGAAACAGTTCTCCCTGCAGCTGAGCTCCATGACTACTGAGGACGCAGTCGTGTTATTACTGCACAAGGGAAACACAGTGAGAAGTCAGTGTGAGGCCAGACACAAACCTTCCCTGCAAGGGAGACACTGGGCAGCAGGGAGCGCGCAGGACCCACTGAGCACACACACCCAGCCCTAGACAGGCACAGATGGATGGCAGGGAGGATTTCCTGTTAGAATGAGGGCCTTTTCTCCTTACTCTCAACATCCCCAGAGAAAAATTTGTCTTTTTCTTTTTTCTCTTTCTCTAAATGTTCTCCTTGCGGCAAGATTGGAAGGAAGAACTAGCATTCTCTGTTTGCAGTGCCAATAATAAAAGTGACGCTGACCTTCATTTTCATCCTATAAACCTCAGTTTCCTTTGTGAGAAAGAGATCATCATTCTCACACTCTCTGTGACTCAAAATCTGTTGACAAGGAAATGCAGGCATGTACAGATTCATGAAGGCAATGCATGATTTTAAATGCCCTGAGCTCATGGCTCTTACAGTGCATGGTCTGGTCTCTGGAGGTGTCTGTCTGCATTATTCCCTGTGCACTGTGGGTAGTGGTTGACTCATGTTCTCTATGTCTGAGAAAATAATTGTGGAGACATATGGATCTAAATTTGTGATGTGTCCTTAGTGATGCTTGGTACCCCTTGTCTCCCTGTATGCAGAAACGGCGTTCCAGGCATAGAGAGCCCCATGACATTGGGAACAGGTGAACTGGAATGACCTGCTTAGTGGGCAGAGTCATTAGTAAGATCATTCATTGGAATCACAATGAAATGAATACTCATTGGAAGGGCAACTTGATTCCAAAAGATAGCAAATGAGTTTCAAGAGGAGGAAATTGCAAACTAATATCTCAGAATGTTCTTTATTCTCAATTGATAGTAGTGGGACTTCTCACATATTTTGAACAGGTCATTAGGGGAACCATTTCCTAGAGAAAGACATCCTGTTTGGCAGAGTATCACCAAAATAGAGGAAAACACTCAGTTAGATGCACAGACAGTGGCTGCAAACATGGTCTCAGACTTAAGAGCAAATGAGGATGGTTCAGGACTTGGCAGGTTAGCTGTTCTCTTGTGCACAGAACCATTGTGAGTCAAATTGACTCAAAAGCACCCCGCAAATCTTTTATGGAGTGAGGTGCAGAAAATTGAGATTAATGTTGGTCAGTCACATGTAATTACCAAAATTATCATAAATTATACCATTTAAAAACTGTTAAAATTATTTAACATTATAAATACAATAAATATACCATTTCTTAGTTATAGTTATATGCCTTGCAAATAATTAGGAAAGCAAAGTGCAATAAATAAGAAATACATACTGTAAAGAAATAAATGTTATATAACAGTCCACTCTCCCTGGTGGCATAGAGGATTTCACATGGGATGCTAAATGCAAGGTCAGCAGATAAAATCCACCAGCCATTCCGAGGGAGACAGATGAGGCTCTCCAGAGTTTTACAAGGATTGAGAATTATATAATCCAAAGGAGGGAATAGTGTTAGAGCTTACACTGTGAGATTCTGGCATGCAGAAGGCTGTGGATGACAGAGGAAGCTCAAACGCATTTGCAGGATCTTCACAGGGAATACACCTCCAGTGATTTCCCTCTAACCATGACTGAGGGATGGAACAAGCTGGTGGTCAGAGAGAGAGGGTATTGGAGGGATGACTATAGTAGGGCAAAATGACACATCTGACTTGGATGGTTAGAAGCTTGTCATTTGATCTCCCCTTTAATATACTTTGTGATTAATCTGGGTTTTAATATTTTCTAGTTTTGTTTGCTATATTTAGGGTTTATTTCTGCTGTGTTTAGTCATTGTTGGTAGCATTTTTGACACTCTTGATATCTTTTTCTATGTTTTTCAATTTATGTAGTGCAGGATGGGTGAATCTACAGAGACAATAAGTAGAATAAGGGTTCCTGAGGACTTCAGCAAGAGAGATGGGGAGAAGAGGGAAGTTAATAGAAAGGAGTTCAAAAAGGAAGAACATGTTTTCTAATGGATTGTTGTAGTGATTGTAAATACTGCTTTCACGATTGAACTATAGAATGGTGTGATGTCTGAATTAGATATTTTTGTTTTGTTTTTATTAAAAAATTTTTTTCTTTAATTGGTTTACAAAGACGCTACAGACTACATCGAAACTAATCTTTGTACAAAAAGGCCAAAAAAGAGAGAGAGAGAGAGAGGAGGAGGAGCCCCAAAATACCCAGAGACAAAGGTGGGGATGGGACGGGAACAAGAAAGGAAGATGAGAGAGCAAGATGAAACGGAAAGACAAGAGAGTAGCTTCGTACATAACAACAGCAAAGAAAAGACAGAAAAGCGAGTAAGATGAGTGAGCATTTTAAAGTGGATTAGATCTTAATAAAAGGATTTTTAAAAAGAAATAAAATGTTAAAAGATATTAGTCGCAGGACAAATGTAAAACATTTTTATTTTGAATACTGTTAAAATTATTTTAATAAAATAACACTGCAACTAAATAATAAATCTAACATTGATATAATGTTATCTAATATATATCATTTAAATTTTTGCCAATTTCTCAGTTAAAAAAATTTTACAGTGCCTAAAACCCTAAGGAGTTCTGCTCTGCTCTAGATGGTCACTCTGAGTCAGAATTCACTTGGTGCCTGTGGGGTACAGTTATTGACCTTCCAATAGCTAGTTTGTTTTCTGTTTATTCTGTATTTTGTTTAAACATATTTAATACTATTGTCAGGAATTGTTCTTTTTTTTCCCATTATCTTGGTTTCCATAGAATTTCCCACATTGTGTTTTGAGGTTAATGATGCATCTTTTTCTGTGGCATCATTTATGGTTTTCCTTTTAAATATATTTTTTCTAGTGTGCTTCAATTAATGAGGTAGCTTGATAAACATAACCATATTCTTCCGTCCATTTGTATTGTCCCCTTCTTTTGTAGTGTAAGGACATCTTAACAGTATATTTCTGTTAAAACAATGTCCTAGGTCACCAGCAAAAGTCCAGCTTACACACAGGCATTGTGTACAGCAGTAGTTTTCTCACACGGGGAAGAGACAGAGTCGGCTCATCATCAGGAGTGGGCACCGTCTCCATAGACAGCAGTCTCACTCTGCGGCCAGTGCAGGGATGGAGGTTTGCAAGACTGCCTTGTTTGTGCTGCAGTTGAAGAACAGTGCTCCCTCCTCACCAGCAGAGATAACAAAACAGGGTTATGCTATGAGGTGGAATCTACTGGAAGGCAGTGAGCTGATTTTGTTATTGTTGTTGTTTTGTATATTCCATGTAATGTGTATAATAATCACTTTGGGGAAAGTTAGCCTGTGTTCAGAAGAAAGTAGATGATGTATGTTATAGGATGCCAGTGACTAAAGAGTGTTTTTGGATCCAGAAGCTTTGGGAAAGGCAGACAGACAGCAAGGTCACGTTCCAGTAGCCAGACTGACACATTTGGACCTAAGCACACCTCAGTCTATGATGGACTATGGGGAAGGACAGCAAACTGCACTTGGACTGCCTGCTTCCTCAATTTCCAATTACTATTTGCGTTTATCTAAGATGCATTTTGTCATTGTGGGTAATATTCTTGAATTTTTGTTGTTTCTCTGTTTTACATTAGATGAAAGCAGGAATAGATGAACATATAAAGATAGCAAAGAGAATAGGGATTCTGGGGCCTACAGTGGGGGGCGGGATAAAAGGGAGCTGATGCCAAGGATTTCAAGAAGGAAGAGGGTGTTTTGAAACTGATTTTGGCAGCAAATATACAAATACTGCTTGATGCACTTGAACCATGAATTGATATGATTATTAGCTCCAAATAAAAAGGTTTTGGGGGTAAAAATGAGAAAAATAAAACATTAAAGACTTTTCCATTGCTAATAACATTTTAAATTCAAATTTCTGCTTATATCATAATCTCTTTACTGGTTCAATATTTTAGCTAGTTTTTTGAAGTGTTGTAAAAAGCAAGGCTTTCCATCAGTTTCTGATTGTGTGGAAAATTATCTTTCACTTTTGAACTTATTTTTCTCATGGTAAATGTATAAGCAACAAAATAATATTTTCTACATTCTTCTCCTGCATAATTCAGTGGCATTAGATTATCATTTTGTTCAAAAATTGATAACTGCTGTAAAATTTCCTATCACACACATCACAGAAACCCATGAAAAAGAATTCTGACTCAACAATTTCCTCCTTAACATAGAATAAATAGATGGACATGTCTGATCAGAGCACATGGGAGCAAATAAAGGGGGAGGAAAAGAGAGTGGAGCACATCCTGGCCCACCGAGCCTTATGGATATTCCAGCTCAGAGCAGCCAATCCACAGAGAAGAACATATGGCTGGCCCCACTATGAAACAGCACATCCCTCACTGACTCCTAGCCCTACAGGGGACAACACTGGAGACATAGTGTGGGAATTCAAGGCCAAACACAAAAGGCATGCAACAGAACACCAAGGGTAACAGAGCAACAAAGTCCCCAGGGAATACCAAAACTAGACTTTGGGGCCAGGGTGTGGCACCCCATCAGACTCCATGGGAAAACACTTCTAAATGCCAACAACGAGTCCTTGAACTAACTACAGGCTCTTCTTTTTTCTTGTTGTTGTTTTGTTTTCTTTTGTTGCTTTGTTTTCCCTGTCTTGTTTTGTGCATATTGTTATCTCTACAGGTTTGTCTAAATAAAATAGGTTAGATAAACAATCTGCAGGAGAAAACAACAGGACCCACAGTTCCGGGGGATATGCGAGAGGGTGAGATGGGTGGGGGTGGGGGGGTAAAGGAAGTGCTGTTAACAAACCCAGGGACAAGGGAACAACAAGTGATCCAAATCGGTGGTGAGGAGGGTGTAGAAAGCCTGGTAGGGTGTGATCAATGGTAATGTAACCGAGAGGAATTACTGAAAACCAAATGAAAGCTGAGCGTGATAGTGGGACAAGAGGAAATTAAAGGAAATACAGCAAAGAACTAGGAGGCAAATGGGCATTTATAGAGGTCTAAAGAAAGGCTTGTGCATATGTAAGTATATTTATATGTGAGGATAGGGAAATACATGTATGTGCATATATATATATATATATATATATATATATATATATATATATATATATATAATTAAGGGAGCAAATGGACATTGGGCCTCCACACAAGTACTCCCTCAATGCAAGAATACTTTATTCTATTAAACTGGAATTCCATGATTCTCAGCTTCCCAACACAATCACTGAAGACAAAGTGGTTGTATAAGCAAATAGGATGAAGAAAGCTGATGGATACAGGCTTTCGAAAAATCTAGCATCTAGGGTCTTAAAGACTTGAAGGTAAACAAGCAGTCATCTAGCTGAGAAGCAACAAAGCCCACATGGAAGAAGCACAATAGCCTGTGAGATCACGAGGTGTCGAAGAGATCAGGAATCAGGCATCGAAGAACAAAAATCATACCATTGTGTGCTCACCTACCTGATACGATTGCTGAAGACAAACGGGTGTATAAGTAAAACTGGTGAAGAAAGCTGGTCCCTGGCTATCAAAAGATATAGCCTGTGGAATCTTAAAAGCTTGAAGGTAAACAAGCGGCCATCTAGCTCAGAAGCAACAAGCCCACATGGAAGAAACACATCAGCCTGTGAGATCACGAGGTGTCAAAGACATCAGGTACCAGGCATGAAAGAACCAAAAAATCATATCATTGTGAATGAGAGGAAGTGCAGACTGGGGACACAAAGCCTATCTGTAGGCAAATGGGCATCCCCTTACAGAAGGGTCCGGGAGAGGAGAGGAGTCAGTCAGGATACAATGTAGCAATGATGAAACATACAACTCTCCTCTAGTTCCTAAGTGCTTTCTACCCCTACCCCACTATCATGATGATCCCAATTCTACCTTACAAATATGGCTAGACCAGAGGATGTACACTGGTACAGACAGGAACTCAAAACACAGGGAACCCAGGACGGATGATCCCTTCAGGACCAGTTGTGTGAGTGGGAATACAGGGAGGGTGGAGGAAAGGTAGGGTGGAAAGGAGGAACCCATTACAAGGATCTACATATAAGCTCCTCACTGGGGGATGACCAACAGAAAAGTGGGTGAAGGGAGACATTGGACAGTGTAAGTTATGACAAAATAATAACAATTTATAAATTATCAAGGAGGAGAAGCAGGGAGGGAGGGGAAAAGTGAGGAGCTGATATCAAGGGCTCAAGTAGAAAGCAAATGTTTTGAGAATGATGATGGCAACAAATGTACAAATATGCTTGACACAAAGTATGCACGTATGAATTGTGATAAGAGTTGTATAAGCCCCTAATAAAATGTATTTTTTTTTAAAAACATGGAATAAATAACCCTACTACTTTCTTGCTTCAATTATTTTGAAAAGAAGTGTGCTTTAAGGCCTTTTCTCTTCCTGTGGAAAGAATGAAGCCTAAACTCGTGTGTTCGTCTGGGGACTTTAGAGAAACAAATCTACAGCAACTCACGCATAAGAGAGCTTTATCTAAAGGTTAAATGTACATCGAGAAAACATCCCAACCCAGTGCTGCCCAAACCCACAAGTCCAACCTTAACCCATATGTCCAATACCAGTCCACAAAGTCCTCTTCTATCTCACAAAACAGATGCACTGATGCTAACTGCAGGAGGAAAACCAACTCAGTGAATGTGTAAACATCTCATCGCTGGCCGGGGTCTCCAAATGGGAGCTCCAACACCCAGGGCTGCATTGGGGTAGGTCCATGTGGCTTCTCCTCAGGGATGTCTTGCAGGAAGTGAGCCTTGCCAGCTAAAGCAGGGGACTGGCTACGGCAGCTGCACCCTGGTCTGACCATCAGAAAGCAAGAGACTCAAGAACTAGAAAGGCGAGGCTCACTGAGCCATTTATCCCGCCGTCCTTCAAATTAACACCACATGTGTTTATAGGCCAGGTTGGCACAATAAACTAACTACCTCAACTCTGTTCAATAACTTCATTGTCTTTCAGGCAGATTTCTTTCTTAATCAGTATTTTATTGTGGAATATATTTCAATATAATATCCATATAAATATCTATAGCTATAGATCATACTTACTCCTGCTGTAACCAATTCAGATTGTTTGCAAGATGTAGCACTCTCTACCTCCAAAGCTGTTCACAGTGCAGGAGAGTGAGTGTAAGTCCAGAAAGAAAACTAACCTCAGGGAGAAAGCTGACCTGGAGGGGTGCTAAGGACCCACCAGTTCTGGACCAAATGAAGAAAGAAGTGAGGACAGGAGCCTGGGTAAGGACTTCAGTGTCTGGTCAGCTAGAACTGCTGTGTTGACCGCTATGGTAGCTCTACTGCCTCAAACATGGTGAGGATAGAGATTGTCTTTAATTTCAGTAGATGATTATACACATAAAGTTACATTGAACATGAAATCTGCACAGATGTTCATATGATTGATAGAGTGAAGACCTCAGAGAGAGGACTGTGTTCTCCCAAGGACATCTCGAGCACTGCTTTTCTAGTCTGAGTCCCAGAGCTATGGGCTCCATTCAGCCCTTTCCACCTTTATATACAAGTGCACCTCTCAGTCACACGCAAATACCAGTCCCATGAAACCACAGCATGCATGTACTTAAATTCGTATTCTTTCTCACCCTGGAGAGCACTCTCTGGGTGTCACGAATCTTATCCACATGAACATGAATTGTGTGTGGGTTTTCCTCTTTCTGGTGGCAACTCCTGGAGGTGAGTGCTTCAGGGAGTCATACATGAAGTCTGGGGACGCATCATCTGAGCACATGACTCTCTGTGTTTCTCTTTATCCCCAGGTGTCCTGGCCCAGGTGCAGCTACAGGAGTCAGGCCCTAGACTGGTGAAGCCCTCACAGACCCTGTCTCTCACCTGTGCTGTCTCTGGATTCTCTTTAACCAGCTATCATGTAGCTTGGGTCCGCCAAGCTCCAGGAATGGGACTGGAGTGGTTTGGTGTAATAGATACTGATGGGGGCACAAAGTATAATCCAGTTCTCCAATCCCGAGTCAGCATCACCAGGGACACCTCCAAGGGTGAAGCTTATTTAAAACTGAGCTCCGTGCATCCTGAGGACACAGCCCTGTATTACTGTGCCAGAGACACAGTAATGGGAAGTCAATGTGAGCCCAGACAAACCTTAGTACATCAGGCCATGGGTTCAGCAGATGTGAAAGAGACAAGTCAGTGATATTTTCCTCTCAAAAGCTGTGGTTTCCTCACCTTGTCAGCACCTCTCTAGGGACCACCAAGCACAGACTCTAGGGAACCTTCATGTATCTGAACTTGCCTTCTTTTCATTGGAATGGACTTTGTCTATTTCACCATTTATCAAAAGGAAGACTTAAAAAGTAATAGGCATATATGAAATCTCAGTTTACAATTCAGGGTACTAACCAGTGTTGTTCCTTGTCAAAGTTAGAAATATTTTTAAAAAACACACCCAAATTCACTGCCATTGAGTTGATTACAATTTATAGTGACGCCTCTATGGGTTTCTGAGATTATAACTGGTTATGGGAGTAGAAAGCCCTGTCTTTCTTCTTTGGAGTGGGAACTGGCATGCAGATCTGAGCCCAACACAAACCACTATGCCACCAACCTCATTATAATAATATGAATGCAGGAAAAAATTTTCATGTTAGCTCCAAATCTTGTCCAAGCCATCAGATGAATGTTCAATGTTTTCATTCTAGTGAATACTCACCAGTGTACATTTATGTAATAATTTTAACTTAGAATGACCTAAATAATATTGAACTTGTTGAATTGCTAGGTACCGTTGAGCCGGCTTCAACTCGCAGAGATCCCATGTGCAACAGGATGAAATGCTGCCCCAAAGTGCACTATCCTCACAGTCATTCCTCCGTTTGGACTCATCATTGCAGCCTTTGCGACAATGCATCTCCTGGAAAGACTCTCTCTTTTTCATTGACAGTCTACTTTACCAAGCACAGGACCATTCTCCAGTTGTGGTGCTCCTAGTGACATGCTCAAATAAGGGAGATAACGTCTTACTTGAATGCTTGGTCCCGGTACACACTAGTCTTCAAATAGACGCTGCTTTTTAAATGTTTAAAGAGGTCTTGGGCAGCAGATTTGCCCAGGGAAATGCATCACTTGTCTATGACTTCTATGAATATTGATTGGAGATCCAAGTGAGATGAAATCCTTGACAACTCAATCATATCTCCATTTTTCATGGCAATTTTTATTGGTCCCGTAGTGAGGATTTTGGTTTTCTTTCATTGAGTTGTAATCTGTAGTTAAGACACCAGTCCCTGGTCTTAATCAGTAAGTGTTTCAAGTCATACTACCTTATGGCATGTGGTATTATGTTATCTGTGTACTACAGGGTATTAATAAGGTTTGCTCCAATCTTATTTCTGTGCTCTTCCATGTTTAGGACTTCTTAGATTATTTTCTCAGCATATCATGATGCACAGAGAAACTACTGAAATTTTTGCTGATGCCATATTACTGTCATGCACAATTAGCGTGCATTTAAGAAACAAATGAGAAATCACACCACAGATTACACTGAACATACATGCTAAGAATGACTGAAAGAGTTGAAAATTCTTCTAGGAAAACACACTCAAACACTCAGTAACCACCTATTCGAAATAAAGATCTCACAACAAACAAACAACACCCCTGCAATAAAAACAACCAAACAATCAAAAAACAGAGAAGAATAAAAACCCTCTTTTGAGTTTCAGACATTTTAGAGGGAGCAAGCTTGTTCAAGTAGTCCGAGAAAGTGTCCATTTCTAGGTGGTCCAACAAAAGTCCATGCTGTACAATCCCTCACCCGACACTCTTTTCTTCAGGACTGAAAGAGAGAGAGGTGAGCTCTGTCCTCCATCCACACCTGCTGTGGAGGACAGTGGAACCACTTCCTCTCCCATTCCCTGAGAGGGAGTTACCTCAGGAAGAGGGCAAAGCTGGCTGAAAGCAGCATGAGAAAGGCTGTGATTAGTTCAATCCCTGCATCTCTGTTGTTGTTTGGGGTCATTCAGTCTGTTTCCCCTCATGGAGACCCTATGTACAACTGAAGAAATGCTGCCTGTGTGTGCACCATCCTCTCAATTGTTCTTATATTTTATTCCAGTGGTGCAGCCTCGATGTCAATCCATCTTGTTAAGGGGCTTCTTTTTCACTGACCTCCTACTGTAACAAGAATGGTGTCCTTTTTTTTCCCTTTAAACATTTTATTAAGGACTCATACAACTCTTATCACAATCCATGCATGAATCAATTGTGTAAAGCACATTTGTACATTCTTTGCCCTCATCATTTTCAAAGCATTTGCTCTCCACTTAAGCCCTTTGCATCAGATTCTTTTTCCCCCTCCATCCCTGCTAAACCCTCCCTCATGAGACCTTGATAATTAATAAATTATTATTTTTTGTCACATCTTGCCCTGTCTGAGGTCTCCCTTCACCCCCTTTTCTGTTGTTCGTCCCCCAGGGAGGAAGTCACACGTAGATCCTTATAATCAGTTCCCTCTTTCCAACCCATTCACCCTCTACCCTCCGAGTATCACCCCTCACACCCCAGGTCCTGAAGGTATCATCCACCCTGGATTCCCTGTGCCTCCAGCTCCTATCTGCACTAGTGTACATCCTCTGTTCTATCCAAACTTGCAAGGTAGGATTCAGATCATGGTAGTTGAGCGGGGGAGGAAGCATTTAGGAACTGGAGGAAAGCTGTATTCTTCATCGGTGCTACATCGCACCCTGACTGATTTCATCTCCTTCCCTAGACCCCTCTGAAAGGGGATCTCCAGTGGCCAATAAATGGGCTTTGGGTCTCCACTCTGCACTTCCCCCTTCATTCACTATGGTAAGATATTTTTTCTCTCTGATGATGCCTTATACCTGATCCCTTCGACACCCCGTGATCGCACAGGCTGGTGTACTTCTTCCATGTGGGCTTTGTTGCTTCTGAGCTAGATAGCCGCTTGTTTACCTTCAAGTCTTTAAGACCCCAGACACTATCTCTTTTGATAGCCGGGCACCATCAGCTTTCTTTGCCACATTTGCTTATGCACCCGTTTGTCCTCAGCAATCGTATCACGGAGGTGTGCACCCAATGATATGATTTTTTGTTCTTTGATACCTGATAACTGATCCCTTCGGAACCACGTGATCACACAGGCTGGGATCTTTTGATAGCTGGGATCCATCAGCTTTCTTCACCACATTTGCTTGTTCACCCGCTTTGGCTTCAGCGGTTGTGCCGGGAAGGTGAGCATCATAGAAGGCCAATTTAATAGAAGAAAGTATTCATGTATTGAGGGAGTGCTTGAGTAGAGGCCCAAGGTCCTTCCGCCACCTTAATACTAAACCTACAAATATAGTCACATAAAATGATGCCCTTCTTGAAGGACTGGTTTCTTCTGCAACATGTCCAAAATATGGGACATGAAGTCTCACCAACCTCGCCTCTGAGGTGCATTCTGGCTGTATTACTTCTAAGATAGCCCTGGAGTGTGTTAATGGGTAGGCCACGCAGTAGTTCCCCTTTAAGGAGGGAAGCTTTCCATTGACCTGGAGCCTTGTTGCGACATTCATTTGGGGTGAAGATAAAAGCTCCAGTCCCTCCACTGGGAAAGAGATGGATACCAGGTGGGCAGTTTGAATGTCTCAGGCATTCTTTTTTCCTTCTTTCAAGACAATTTTTTAGAAGGCACCATTTTGTCATTCACTTCCACCCCTGGCAACTACAGAAGCCCACCTGAGACTGAAGGGGATTAGGGACCACCCTTAGTTTGTCAATCCTTTCTCTGAATAAGTTTGAACATGCAATAGCTACAACACTTGAACTTTCCATAGCTACAACTAGTGCAAAGGGAATACTACCAAGTCCATTTCCATATGACCAGCAAGAAGAGACAGTCATAGACACAGGAGATTTTCCAGATTAGAGCTCCTCATGAGGGAGCTCAGAAGAATGATATTCAGCTGTTTTAATCAAATATGGGAATGTTTTAAAAAGAAAGGTACATAAAACGAAAACAAAAAGGGCTACCGAAAAAATTTTTTAAATATCAAACAAAACCGATAAAATTTAGGAATAATTCAACAACTCCAAAAACAAATCCAAAAGAGAAACACGAAGATAGTTGAAATAAAGAACTCTGAAAGATAAAAGTAGTAAAATAGAAACAATGGAAACCTGAATCAATGAGCTTAGACAAATCTCTCGACACTAAATTAAAAGAAATATCTATTTTTTAAAACCCTAATAAAATATAAGAATTTTGTGGGACATTATTAAATGGAACCATTTATATTGATGAACACCTTTGAAGAGAATGGAGAATAAAAGGACACAAAGGATATATAGTACAGGAAAATGATTTTTTTTAAAAGAAAATAAATCTGTTTGAGAACTCAGGAGCATGTACTATTTTCAATGGCCCCATAAAGCCCACAACAGACCTGGGAAATGAGAATCTAAGAAATACTAAAAAGGATCATCAATGAATAAAAAGTATGAGTAACGTTCCATGCTTGTGAGAATGACAATGACCTATCTGTCTTGAAGGAAGTATAGCCAGAATTCTCTTTAGAAGCCAGAATGGGGAGGTGTCCTGCCAGATACTTTGCATATGTAATCAGGAGGGCCAGTCCCTGGAGAAGCGTGTTGTGCTTTCTTGCTAGGACTCCTGAAACATGGGTTCAGGTAGAAAGAAAACAAACAGCCCTCCACCGTATTGATTCACATGATCTCTGTAAGAATGGGTTCAAACAGAATGGTTGCGGGAATGCCATAGATCAGGATGTATTCTGTATTGTAAGAATGAGCGAAATCCAACTGGCCATCATCTAACAAGAACAACACCAATGAGTTAATATATTTTTGTCTGCGTTTGCTGACAACTGAGTGTATTCTTTGGTGAAGTACCTATTCATGTCCTTTGTCCATTTTGAGTCTCAAAACTGTACCACATGTTCGGTCCCGACTGATGTTTAGTGAGATGTTAGGATAAAAAAAGAGGAGTGAACTCCCCAGAGAATGTGCTGAGAAATGTGAAAATAGGGTAGACTAAATGTTCATATCAGTCAGGGTTTCTAATGAAATAACATTTTATTTTCTCTATGCTCACTGTGGACCAACAGTTTCTCTGATCCTCAGGTTAAAGCTCTTGATTTCTCAATGAATGAAGACCCATCCCAGGGAAGAGGAGGGCATTAGACTGGACACTTCTCTACTTCTCCCATCCTATCCCCAGGGCCTCACACATCAGGTCTCTTATCCAATTTCCAGGTTAAATCTGAAAACTGAAGGAAAAATCATATGGTGGGCAGAGTTCTCTAGACTTAACAGACCTTCTCCATAAGTCTTGTTTTTATTTTGCACACTCTGCAGTCTGGAGGTTACTTCTCTCCGGTAGTGTCAAGAGATTCTAAAAATGGGCTGACATTAAAGAGATTTCCATTATTTGCCATTATTGATTGTTTTTCCCTTCTTAGGTGTCCAGTGACAGGTACAGCATTAGAATTTGAGCCCGGGAGTGATAGCTCTCCTTAAGGTTGGCAATCTTAGTGACTCTATACTTCCAGAGCTGGATCTGCCAAAAGAGGCAGGCAAGGCTGGAACAGCTGTTAACAGTATGTTTTTGTAGCAGACAACAATCTTCCTTCCATATCAAAGGAGTTGACTCTCAAGCTCCAAAAAAAAGTCCAGACAGCAGTTCTCCTGCCGCTGACTGAATGAGCACTGAGGGAGCAGCTGTCTATTACTGCAATGAGACTGACAGTCAGAGGACCCAGTGCCATCCCATCCACAAACTGCACTGCAATAATGGGTTGTACAAAGCAGAGTATCAGGCTACTCCGGCAAGGGCAATAGCGGAGTCACGGGAGCCAGGAGGTTCCTCTTCAGTTCTAGGGCTTCTTTCCCTCTAAGGTATTTTCTCAATTGATATACTCCACCTTAGTATTTATGACTACATCCAATATAGTTTATAATATTCATTCATTTATACATTATATGCATATTCAGAATTACATGAGTTCTGGTGGCATAGTGATTACTTACTTGGCTGAAAAACAGAAGGTCAGGAGTTTGAAACCACCAGCTGCTCCACAGGAAAAAACCTGGGCTTTCTGCTCCCATATAGAGTTACACTTTCAGAAATACTCAGGGGTAGTTCTCCCCTGTCCTGCAGGGTCGCTATGAGTCTGCATTGATTCGATGGGCGTGAGTGAGTGTGAGTGAAGCACACATTGAGATGTATGACTGATAGCTATGACATGTATTTAATGATTTTTACATCTTGCAGGGCTGTATTGGGCTGAATGAAAATGAAAGCACAACATTGTAACCTGTGGGATTCAACCAAAGAGAACTTAGTGGGGAATTCATAGCCACACACATCTGTATCATATAGAAATACAGCTCTCAAATTAATTACCTCAGTTTCCATTTCATGAGACTAGAAGAAAGGAATAGTATGCCCCAGCACAGGTAGCAGGGGGAAATAAATAAGCATAGGGACTGAAGTAAATGAGATGGAAGGGACACAACTAGTAAGCTGATTAAATGAAAACGGCCTCTGTGAGCAGACGAAGTAAGGAAAAAAACACACACTTTTCCTGATCATGACAACAGAGGGAGGACCCGAACCTCCACATCGGAAACTAGACAGCAGATGCCATGTCGCATATTTATGGATAACTTCATGCCCACAGTATAAAAATATCACTTCAATGGAGAAATTCCTTGGAAGGCAGAGGGGGATATGTTCTCATGAGAGAAACAAATAATAGAATCGTCCACTATCATCACACATATCCACATCTTAAAGGGGACGAGAGGATGCATTGTGAGCTCTCATATCACAAAGTTGTTATGTATGTAATATAAAGTTTATAAACTGAAAACTACTTTTAAAAATATTGATAATATACAACTAAAGGAATGCTTGATAAACAACCTGTTTAAAAGCTTTGTTTTCCCTTGAGAGTGCTGGTACTTCTCTGAGTCTGAGGGAGAACTCTTGCCCATATTCTCTTCTCATCTCCTTCTAATTATCAGAGGACATGCAAATGCAGCTCTCTGGCTGCTGAGAAACCGGCCATAGGCCCTGATGTGGGAGAGCTCAGAGCACAGTCCCAGTCTCTGGGTTCTCTGCTGTTTCCATTTTGCACCCAGGAGCTAGTGCAAAGGACACATAATGAATTTTGTACCAATCTTGGCTTTCATTTTGACCATTTTACATGGTAATCATTGTCGACCCTGCTGTGTATGTGTGTAATTGTGAGTACCTTAGTATATATGTGTGTGACGGCTGATCACGGTGCCTCTGTGTTTGCAGGTATCCAGTATGGGGTACAGCTGGTGGAGTCTGGGGTGATCTGAGAAAGCCTGGGGGTCTCTGAGACTCCCCTGTTGGGCTTTTGGATTCACCTTCAGTAGCTATGAAATGATCTGGATCTGCCAGGCTCCAGGAAAGGGCCTACAGTGGAACTCAGGTATTAATACTGGTGGTAGTGCATACTATACAGACTCCGTAAAGGGGAGATTCACCATCTCCAGAGACAACTCCAGGAAGACGCTCTATCTTCAAATGGACAGCCTGAAAGCCGAGGACATGGCCATGTACTACTGTGCAAGACACAGCGAGGGGGAAGTCAGTGAGAGCCCAGACACAAATCTCCCCGGCAGGGAGGAGAATGGTCTGCAGGGGGCGCTCAGGACCCACAGAGCACAGGACTCAGACCCAAGAGCAGGTGCAGCTGACGCTTCAAGTCTGCTTTCCTGTGGAGATCTGCTGATTCTTATAAATCTGTTTCCCTAAAGAATCTCTCTCTTATTGAAAAAAAAATCCGTGCCTATGCCTTTTAGCTGTGATTTCAAAAGTTATAATGTAACAGGAAAATATACTCTGTTCTACAGCAACAATTGGCCTGTTTACCCTAAGGAGAGAAAATGACTGTGTCAGGGGTCTCTGCATCACAGTTCCCATGTCTCTCACATAAATACTTCCCAGTGAGACTCACAGTCAACTGGATCCTGGGCAAAGGTAACTATAAATAATAGGTGTTTGAATATTGGCTGAAAATGTAACACTATATTCTTCCCTCATACTTTCTGAGGTATTCTGACAACCATTTAATTAAAATCTAGGCAGTCAGTCTATTTTTATTTGGTTGTTTCTTCAGATTACACTGTTTGGTTTGATTTGATTGTTTTTCCTAGCAATGGTAGCCTAGTATTTTATTTTTTTGTATTTTCTGGAAACCCATCTGCAAATAAATAAATTCACTAATTGTATTTCATTCTGTGGATGCTAGTATTTTCTGTCTATCCTCCAGAACATTCAGCCCAGGATGGTCAAGACAGATAAGAACTTATCTGCAAATTCTGGACTCAGAGAGCTCACCTGCTCAGTCCCACAGAATGTCAGCCCACTACTTCTGGTTTCACCCAGAGGGTTCACATTTGTCCTCTAGTCAGCTTACCCTGCTTCTGCTTTAGGATGACATGTACTCTTTCCACACTAGAATGACTGAAAAGACATCGGAGTGTAGTTGTTGAAGAAAAGTTCTTCCTTTTTGGTGACTCACAAAAGCCATTCCTATTTATAGCACACATTGAATTGGAACCACTTTCGGCTGAATTCACTGAGATTGCTAGAGTTAGCTGATGTTCAAACTTCTGAGTATCTAATGATGTTACCATAATCTAATGCATAAAAGAAAATGAGTATCTGACCATTTACATGTCCTTGGATTTATTATGAGTGGCTTATAAATATATACCAGTAAGTCACTGAAAACAGAGGAACACAGCCTTTATTCCTAGTCATTCTCAATCCTACAGCCACAGCTACCTCCTCAGCCACAATCCTCATCACTTTCTGTGTGCTGAAAACACTGGTACTGGTGAATGGAGAAGTCATGGACAGGACTGAGTTCTCTGAGGAAACAGCCAACATTCTCATCCCAGATGAAGCCCTTCTTCACTTTATTACAAAGGGACCACTCATGATGCATTGTTTAACGTAGGGTTTACTCACTCAGGATAATACACCTGAGAATCTGGACCTTGGTCACAAGAATATTTCGGCTTCTTCGGCTTCTTGGGGGCAGCTCTCAGAGGTGAGAAGCTCAGGAATTGAAACATGAAGGTTTGGGAGTGCTTTACCTTCACACTTGGCTCACTGTCTCCAGGTGCAGCTGCAGGGCTTGAACCAGGCTTGTAAAACTCACAGATGTTGTGCTTCACCTCTTCTGTCTCTGGATTCTCTTAAATCAGCTGTAGGTGGGTATGCTATGGAGTGGTGAGAGCACAGACTATTCTCCTACCCTGATGTCTTGAGTACACATTCCCAATGACCCCTTTCATAGTCACATTAACTGAAGGCTGAGCTCCATTCCTGTGCAGGCCATTGCCATGAATCCCTGTGAAATGAGGTCGGGAGAAGTCAACGTGTTTCCAGAACTCCAGGTGAAGAAAGGGGTCTGAGCTGCACTCTGCTCCATTATCTTCTCTTCTGTGTGGGTCAGATTTGTGCTCCTCTAAAACTAATCAGCAAGTCAGGCTACTAGAGAAAACCACAATTGGTTTAATTCCCAGTTATCAAGCCTACCTTAAATATAAGGCTCACCACACCACCAAGTCTTAAGAACAGGCTTCAACTCAGGGATCTTATTTTGGTCCATTGCAGAGAAAGGTTGCCTTCCAGACCCTCAGGGAACAACATTCTTAATCTACGCTTGACTAAGTTCTAACTCTTTCCAGAAAACTGTTAGCATATGCAAAAAATCCAACAACAAAAAAACACAACAGAATGGTGATAGTCATTCTATCACCAGTCTAGAGATCAATAAATACATTGTATTGGATAAATAAACCTTATTACGCTTGTTTAGAGTGTTGAAGAGCAGGGATCTTACTTTGAGGAGCAGGTTCACCTCACCCAAACGACCATATTGTCAATTGCCTCATATGTGGAAATTGATCACTGAATAAGGAAGACTGAAGAAGAATAGCTTTGACTGAATTGTAGTGATGGCCAAGAATACTGAAATAACATTGGTCTCCAAAAGCACAAACAAGTCTGTCCTCGAATAAATGAGCTCAGAATGCTAGTTAGAGGTAAAGAGAGTGAGAGCCCATATTACATACTTTGGACAATGTTGTCAGAAGAGAGCAGTCCCTGGAGAAGGACAGTATGTCCGGTAAAGTAGAGGGGCAGTGAAAAATAGGAATCCCTCAACTAAATGGATTGACACAGTGACGGCAACAATGGGTTCATCCTAAATTGAGAGTCTGTTAAAGGAGAATGCAGTGTTTCCTTCTGTTGTGTACTGGGTCCCTGCTATGTGGAATCAACTCAATGACACCTAACATTGACAACCTCAGAAACCACTAATCAATACAGAAGACAGGCACAAAATACTAGTGTGATAGTTATATTTACAAAAATTATTTCCATGGTAACAGATGCCAAATCTTTCATGTGAACTTTGCCGGAACATAAACTCTCTTATTAAAAAGAAGGAATGGGTTTCCTTTGCTAAAACAAAACAAAACAAAACAAAACAAAACAAAACCAAAAAAAGTGATGATAAAATCACTGAGGAATTCCTGTCCCTCATTGATTTACACCATTCTCCTGGAGGTGGACTGAAACAAATTCTCTACGATTCACCCAGCATGTCTTATGACAGAGTATTTCCCATCTTGGGCTCAAGTGTGAGGGTAGCACACAATCAGTCAGGTGTGAGTGACTATTTGTCCATCAAGATTACTGTAAATCATTTATCCCTCTGCGCAAGTAGTTCTCAACCTGTTGGTCACAACCCCTTTGGGGGTCAAACGACCCTTTCACAGGGACGCCTAAGAGGATTAGAAAACACATATTTCTGATGGTCGTAGGAACTGAGACATTTTCCATCACCAGGCAGGTCTGCCAACATGCAGATACACCCACATATGAGTCCCTGACGTGAAGACTCTTACCCATGCTACACCAGGCTTCATCGTGAAGATTGTTACCCATGCTACACCATGCTTCAAGACAAATTTCCATTTACTTATAATTAGAAGTATTTCACAATACAATAATTACATGTTTTTGTGATTTATCACTATGCTTTAATCATGTTCAATTTGTAACAATGGAAATACATCCTGCATATGAGATATTTACATTATGATTCATAACAGTAGCAAAAATAGTGTTATGAAGTAGCAACTAAAATAATTTTATGTTTGGGGATCACCACAACATGAGGAACTGTATTAAAGGGTCACAGCATTAGGAATTTTGAGAAACACCACTCTACACTGAGGGGTCAGCTGCAAGACCTGAGGATCCATCCAGAACAAGTGATCTATGAGTTGAGTGGGTTTCAAGATGCTCAGAGGGTCCAGAATCAACTGAATCAAAATTAAATTCCATGAGAAACTTCAAGGCTAAATCTAAAATAGATTAAAGACCAGAGGATTCACACACTATGAATAAACACTTTTTTTCTTAAGTTCAAGCTGTTGGGTGAAAACATAACAATAATTGTGAGAATACACTTACTATCATTTTCTATGAGACCAGTAATAAACTGTTAACAAGGTCATCAATAAAATGTAGATCAATATTTATAATGGATCTAAATGAAAAAGTGCTTGAAAATATTGGGAACTGAGTCAGACAACATACTGAAATAATTATATACCATGATTAATTGGAATCTTCCCCAGAGTTGATTTAACATAAGAAAATAAGCTCTGTAATATAGCAATTAATGCAAAAAATGATTAACTATCTAAATAGACACATGAAAAGTACTAAACAAAGTCGGAGGCTTTTCATGTTAAAGAAAACACCTCTGCAAATCTAACATGAAACAATATAGTTCAATATGTGAATATGCTAATACACATTCCTATTTTTAAAAAGTCAAAATGTCAGACTTAGACGAAAGAGCAAAACATCACCCCACCTCAGAAAAAGGACAAACATAAATGTTCACTTTCACCACTGATATTAAACATTGACTGTATGTTCTAACTAGAGCGATCAAAATAAGATTTTTTAAGGAAGAAAAGAGGCTTCCAAAATGAAATAAAATTTTCTCTTATCATAAATTAGTGTTCATATCCATAAAATATTCAAAATATTTTAGGTAGGTAATAAATATAAAAACGTTGTAGGCTACATTTCAACAGGCAAAAATAACTTTTGAAACTTAACCCACTAACTATTAATTGCTAATCAACAACTCCCAAACCATTAACCCTTATACCTTAAGATGCTGAGCATCCTTACAGCTCACTGATAATATCCTAAAACACTGAACCCCTAGCCACCTGAAAAGTTCTTTACCATCCACAATGTCTACTAACACCCTGAGCATTCCCTGATACCCACAGCCAATTAGCAACAAAAATTAGGATTTCCTTAAGAAATCCTAACACCATACACCAGGGGTCCTCAAACCGCAGCCCTCAGGTCACATGACATGAGGCCTGCCGAGGATATTTATCAGGCCCACCAGTTGTTTTTGCCACCTCTGCCTGTCCTGCTTAGCACCAAACCTGTCCAGTGTGCATATGAATTTGTTCATAGTTTTTTTTTAAAAACTATTGTTTGGCCCTCCAACGGCCTGAGGGACAGTGAACTGGCCCCCTGCATAAAAAGTTTGAAGATCTCTGCCATACACTCTCAAACTAACCTAATTCAATTAACCCAATTGTTTGAATCAGGAGCACAACTTTGAATATATTCTACAATCTTAATCCTAACTTTATCACACCATGTCTCAATATCAGAAACCACCTTCCAAAACTATACTGTTTAAACCATGACTCTACATCTTTATACCATAAAACAGAAGTCCCTAAGCAACTCCAAACATAAGCTGGTAGGCACGACACTTTCTAAATATAAAGCCCTTTAATCTGTTCACCAACATCTGACTCTTAACTCCTGATACTTATGTTCTGTTTCTATCCATTGACTCTTGTTCTTGAACCGGAAACATTAATCCCAGGACCTAGATTCCAATCTCACACAGACTCTGACTCTAGCACTCTACAACCCCAAAGTGAACCAAAATCTAACCCATCAAGAAACTCACATTGCTAATTATGTATGTGGAACTGTCTGCTCTTTCAGACTTTACCTAAATGTAAGGAACTAAGGTAGGCAGACAGGCAAAACCAGGAATCACAAGCACGTTTTCAGTAAACTTTTAAGGCATTTGCATCTGATTCATGGAAGGTGGCAAAATAAAGTGGTTTATACATGTTTATATATGAATATTTTATATATGAAATGAAAAACTCATTAGCAATAAGTATACATGGAAATTCCCACGCTGGAAAACTAAATGGATCATGAAGAAACACTAGCAAAAAAGTAAAACAAAAGAGGCAATAGAAGAAATGCAAATGAGGATTCAGGTTTATAACCAATATGCGAAGAGCCCAAAGTCACCATTACAGTCCCCAAGAAACAAGGTGACCTTATTGAACTCAGAATACTGAGGTCACAGGGCATGGTTTTGTTCTGTTGCCCATTAAAAACAATGAACTGTCACTGAGTCCATTCTGACTTATAAACGTCTCTACAGGGCAGAGTACAAAAGGCTCTGTGTGTTTCTGAAACTGCAACTCTTTAAGGGACTAGAAAGCATCACCAGTTAATGGTTTTGAATTACTGAATGTGTGGTTAGCAATCCAACACATAACCCACTACATCTCCATGGGTACATCCTGTTCTTATAAACTGGAGAAAACTAGATGGCAGCTAACAATAAGAAAGGTATTCTTTTCAATGTCTCTAATTAATTAATCTAGTTAGGACCCAGAGCAAACATCAGTCCTCAAAATAGGGGGGAGGGACACATAGGTAAGTCCTCTCTCAGTTGATTTCTCCTGTGAACTCATTCTGTGTTCCTGCCTATGGAGCCATTTTGTTTAGTGCTGGTTTTCACCCTATGCCCTCAATAGTCTAATTAACTGAATTCATTGAAAACTGTGATTTGAAGGATGTGATGGGATTAACTAAGAGACAGCCCAAAAGAGTTTGTTCCAGGAGAAAATACCTTCTGAAGTTATCCATTAAAAATCTTACTGAGTATAGATTTACTCTGAAACCACATATGGTCACCATACAGAATCAAATTGTGGGTCAAATGATTGCCATTTATCAAATTATTATCTAATTTAAATACAAGGAGCTCATTGGTAGCCAATCTTTCATGCCATGAATGCACAAGTGGGTTTCAAAAAGATCATGGAAAAATGCAATAAAGATAATGCTGAAGACTGTAGTATTATTATGTTAAACAGAATAATGTAATAAATATTTTATAATTCCTCAATTACTATATATAAGAATTATATATCTGAATGTTACCTTGTATTAGGAATAATATATCTTAAAAATCTTTAAGAAACCTATTCACCTTCCATAAAAATGCAGAAAGAATATTAAGAAATTTACATAGAGTGTCTCTCTTGAAGATCTACTAAAGTTGATATTAATTTTATTCTCTAGCTATGGTAAAGAGACCAGTTAGGTTATAGTATATCTGTATGATTCACATAGAAAATTGTGAGAGCTGGGGGACTTCCGGGAAGATGGCAACGGAGTGACACATACCAGAGGGACTCCGCAGATTCCAGCCCAGGAGAGTTGCTCAGAGGGAAATTCAATGCCACTGGATCGCAGGAGGCGCATCATAAAGATAAGTAGGCTCAGATCCACGGTGTTTTGAGGGGCTGGGGGCTTTTGGCTTACCTCAGTGGAAGCCGGCTGGGGCTCAACCCTAGCCTAGCCACTGTGTCTGCCAAAGCCGGGACAATTTGGAGCCTGTAGCAGGGCTTGGCCTCGGCACAGCCACAGTTTTCCCCTGCCTACCTCAGGGCAGGGACAGGGCCCTTGAGGCTCCACCAGCAGGGATTGGTGTTCAGCTGCATTGTTGCTTCTGTTTGCTTCTCTGCTCTATATTCCCACGCAGTCTTGGAGGGCTTTGCAGGGGCTTTTTTGGGGCACAGCCACAGCTTGCCGCGCCGCGTGGGCTGAGCATGGACTGAACCCAAACCCCCACAGCTCCATAGGCAGGGATCAAGCTTCAGGTACACTGCAGTGTCGGTTAACATCTCTGCTCTCTGTCCCCCCACTTCTCTGGGGGCTGCTCAGCAGCTTTCTTGCTACTGTTCTTGGTGCTCAGCTGCTTTCTTGCGACTGTTCTAGGTGCTCAGCTGCGGATTGCCGCTGGGGCTTGGGGCAGGGAGTGGGCCCTTGCTGGTCCACAGGTAGGGAGTGGCACTCAGCTGCACAGTTGCTTTTCCTTCCCTCACTTCCCTGTACCCCGGCACAGTCCAGTCTCACTTTTTAATTTTTCTCCCCCTCTTGTTCCTGAACTGCTCTCTCACACTCCATTGCAGACTTACAGGACACTCCCATTGCCCTAGGGTATTTGTGCCTGGGCCACACCCAGCTAGGTGAGCTCCAACCTGCATAGATAGCCCAAGGCTAGGGAAAGGCCTGCTTGCTCTCCAGGGGATACTCCTCAGGCTCCACACCAGGGAGTTCCTGCCTGTGTACCTGGGGACATAAGGCAGCTCAGCCAACACTTATCAATATTCAAACCAATAGCAGGGACTTCAGCCCAGCCTCTGCAACACTGGGGCAGGCAGCCAACCTGCCATCTGGGGCACTCCCCTGATAGGGAAGCCACAGGAAGATAAAGTGGTAGGTTAATAACCTAGCAAAATCAGCTGTAGGCAGTTAGAAGAAGCATTCCTATAAGTCTTCCAGAGAGTGACTAGAAAATGGCACCTGGTCCCTCAAAAACAACTCAACGCAAACAGCCATCAGCCCCAACGACCTCAACGAAAAAAACAGGAGAAACAAAAGACAAAGGCAGAAGATGTGCTGAACATAGCAACATACATAGAAGAAGCAGACATTGAGATACCATACAGAGAAATTCTCAGAATGCTGCTTGGAGCCATGCAAGATATGAGGGAAACAATACAGAAAAGAGATGAAACGATAGAGGAGATAAAAGACATACACCAAAGGGAAATACAGAAGCTTAGGGAGGAAATAACGAAAAACAATAGCAAAATCATGTTCCTTGAGAATCCATTGGAGGAATCAGAGAACCACATCAGTGTCTTGGAGGACAGCCAAGCAGACTTTAATAAACGTGAATAAAAATCTAATAAGAGCATCAGAGAAGCCGAAGCAAACCTAAGAGCTATGTCTGATGCTATGAAGAGGAACAACATTAGAATTATTGACCTACTGGAGGAAGGCACAACAAAGAAGTCATCTGCAACTATAGCGAGAGAATTCTTGGAGGAAAACTTCCCCAGTCTAATGAATGAAAACCAAGCAACCATCCAGGAGGCTGAAAGAACACCAGCACAACGGGACCCCAAGAAGAAATCACCAAGGCACATAATAGTTAAATTATCCAACTTTGAGGAAAAGGAGAAAATCATGAGAGCAGTTAGGGCAAAACAAGCAATCACATATAAAGGTCAAAACATAAGGATATGCTCAGACCTATCAGCAGAAACTATGAAAAAAAGGAGAGAGTGGAGTAACATATTCCAAAAGTTGAAGGAAAACAACGCAAATCCAAGAATACTCTACCCAGCCAAATTATTGATCAAGATCGATGGAGAAGTAAAAGTCTTCCCAGACAAGGAAAAACTCAAAAAATACGTTACAACAAACCCAGCCTTACAAAAGATCCTCGCCGACTCAGTATGAGCAGAAGAACAATACTCACCAAGCACAAATAAGAGACCAACACATAGAACAACCTCACCCAAAGCACAACAAAGAGAAAACAGACCCCAAGACAGCAATGGCTTAGAAAACACAACCCATCAATTTGCTGCCTATAGGAGACACATCTCAAGGCTACAGACAAAAATAGGCTGAGAATCAAAGGCTGGAGAAGGACCTACCAAGCAAACAGCAATACAAAAAAAGCAGGTGTTGCAATCCTTATCTCGGATAAAATTGACCTAAAAGTGCAAACCATAAAAAGAGATAAAGAGGGCCACTATATAATGCTCAAGGGAATCATAGACAATAAACCACTAAGCATTGTAAACATATATTCCCCGAATGAGAGACCAGCTCAATACGTCAACCAAACACTCCAAAAGATTAAGAAAGAAATCACAGACTCGACAATTATAGTGGGCGACTTCAACACACCACTCACTGAGAAAGATAGATCACAGGGAAAGAAACTCAACAAGGAGACTAGAGAGCTAATATCCACAATTAGACAATTTGACCTATTAGATATTTACAGAGCTTTTCATCCAAATAAAAAAATTTCACATTCTTTTCAAGTCCCCATGGCACATATTCAAAGATAGACCACATGCTGGGGCATAAGGCAAATCTACATAAATTTAAGCACATTGAAATAATACAGACCTCTCTCTCTGACCACTGTGCCATAAGACTGGAAATCAGCAAAAAGAAGACGAAGAAAATAAGAGCAAATAATTGGAGGATGAATAACTCTATACTGCAAAAGGAGTGCATACTGGTGCAGATCAGAGACGAAATCAGGAAATTTCTAGAAACCAACGAAAATGAGCACACGATGTACCAAAACTTATGGGACACAGCAAAGGCAGTCATCAGAGGAAGGTTCATAGCAATACAAGCACACCTAAGAAAGAAAGAGAGACTCATGATGGATACGCTGACATAAAATTTACAAAAACTAGAGCAGAGTCAGCAGGAAAACCCTACTAATAGCAAAAGAAATTATAAAAATCAGGGATGAGACTCAGGAGAGGAAAAATAAAAACACAATGGAAAAAATTAATATCGCTAAAAGTTGGTTCTTTGAAAGGATAAACAGGATCGATAGACCATTGGCAAACCTAACCAAAGAAAGGAGGGAACAAATCTCAATAGCAAGAATAAGGGATGAAAGAGGGGTCATTACAACAGACCCTAATGAAATCAAAAGGATAGTTACACAGTACTATGAAGGATTGTACTCCAGTGAATTCAACAATTTGGAAGACATGGAAAAATTCCTGGAAAAACAATCCCTCCCTAGACTATCCTCAGTGGACATCAAGAATCTCAACAGACCCATAGCAATAGAAGAAATAGAAAAGGTTATCAAGGGATTTCCAACAAAAAAATTCCCTGGACCAGATGGCTACACTGGAGAATTCTACCAAGCATTCAGGGAAGAACTAATACCAATCCTACACAAACTTTTCCAGAACATAGAAAAAGATGGCAAACTCCCAAACTCCTTCTATGAAGCTACTATAACTCTGATACCCAAACCGGGCAAGGATCCCACAAGAATCGAGAATTACAGACCAATATCCCTAATGAACATTGATGCAAAAATCCTTAACAAAATACTAGCCAACAGAATACAAAAGTATATAAAATAAATAATTCACCATGACCAAGTGGGATTCATACCAGGGATGCAGGGATGGTTCAACATATGAAAGACCATCAGTATTATTCATCACATTGACATGAAAAAGTATAAGAATCAAATGATTATATCAATAGACGCAGAAAAAGCATTCGACAACATCCAACACCAATTCCTGTTTAAGACACTAGCGAAGATAGGAATGGAAGGAAAGTTCCTCAAGACAATACAAGCTATATATGAAAAACCAACAGCCAAAGTGGTAGTCAATGGAGAAAAGACTAACACAATCCCACTGAAAAAGGACCAGACAAGGATGCCCCTTGTCCCCACTCCTATTTAATATCGTGCTGGAGGTTTTAGCTAACAGCATAAGGCAAAGAAGTGACATCAAAGGTATTCGTCTGGGGAAGGAAGAGGTGAAACTATTGTTATTTGCAGATGATATGATTCTATATATGGAAAGTCCCAAAAGTTCCACAAGTGGAGTACTGGAAGCAATAGAGGAGTTTGGCAGAGTGTCAGGATACAAGATCAACAAACAGAAGTCCTTCGGACTATTATACACATCACATAAGACCACAGAAGAAGAGATCAAAAAGGTCGTACCCTTCACAATAGCCAAACACAAATTGAAATATCTAGGGATACACCTGACTGAAAAAACAAAAGCCCTATATAGGGAAAACTATAGAACACTATTATAAGAAACCAAGAGCAACCTCAACAAATGGAAGAATATTCCATGCTCTTGGATTGGGAGACTTAATATAGTTAAGATGTCAGTTCTGCCAAAAGCACTATATAAGTTTAATGCCACCCCGATACAATTACCATCACCTTTCTTCAAAAAAAATGGAAAAACTGATTACCAACTTCATATGGAGAGGGAGAAACCCAGAATTAGCAGAGAACTCCTCAAGAAGAAGGACACTGTGGGAGGGCTTGCTTTACCTGACTTTGGCACATACTATGCAGCCACAGTTCTCAAAACTGCATGGTATTGGTACAATGACAGAAACTCAGACCAATGGAAAAGAACTGAAAACCCAGAAATAAAAGCATCAGCATACACACAGCTGATCTTTGATAAGGGCCCCAAATATATCAAATGGGAAGCCGATGCCCTCTTTAACAAGTGGTGCTGGAAAAAATGGATATCAACATGCAGAAAAATGAAGCAAGACCCTTATCTCACTCCATGCACAAGAATAAACTCAAGGTGGATCACAGACCTTGAAGTTAAACCCCAAACTATTAGGGCCATCAATGAGGGAATTGGGACCAACTTGAGAACTTTGGCGCAGGGAATACACAGGCTATCAGAAGTAGGGAAGGACACAAACACAGAGGAGGCACAAATTGACAAATGGGATATACTGAAGATAAAACACTTGTGTACATCTAAAGAATTCATCAAGAGAGTAATAAGAGATTCCACAAACTGGGAAAACATCTTTAGCAATGACATATCAGACAAAGGCCTTATTACTAAAACCTAGAATACTCTGCTAGCTTCCAAAAAAAAAAAAAAAAACCAATAGCCCACTTGAAAGGTTTGCAAAGGACTTGAACAGAAATTTTACAGGGACAGAAATCCGAATGGCCAACAAACATATGAGAAAATGTTCCCGATCTTTAGCCATAAGAGAAATGCAAATTAAAACAACAATGAGGTACCACCTGACACCCTCTAGGTAGCCCAATTCAAAAAATCAGAAAGCAACAAGTGTTGGAGGGGCTGTGGGGAGACAGGAACTCTCATCCACTGCTGGTGGGCCTGTAAGTATATACAGCCACTATGGAAATCAATCTGGCGATACCTAAAACAGATGGAAATAGAGTTACCATATGACCCAGCAATCCCCCTACTGGGCATATACCTAGAAGAGGCAAGGAACAAATCAAGACCAGACATCTGTGCTCCAATGTTCATTGCGGCACAGTTCACAATTGCAAGGAGTTGGAAGCAACCCAAATTTCCATCACCTGACGATTGGATTAAAAAAACTGTGGTATAAACATACAATGGAGTACTACGCATCACTAAAAAGCAGTGATGAACGTATGAGGCACATAGCGGCATGGGAAGAACTGGAGGAAATCATGCTAAGCAAAGTAAGTCAGGCACAAAAGGACAAGTACAACATGAGCCCGCTGATGTAAGTATTAAAAAAATTTTTTTTTAATGCAAAAGTGGCATAGGGAAAAAATCTACTGTATACAAACATTTCTGGGGTGAAGTCTGTGTAGTATGGCAGAGACCAGACCAAAACCAGGGATGCACAAGGTAGACAACAGTGGAGGAGGTGGGGAAAGGAAAATAAAAGGATGACTATAAGGAATCAAAGGGAAGTGGGGGCATGGGGTACTAATCCACCCAAGGGGAGGGTATTGTTTATATCTCCACAGGAAAGTGGGACCAGACTTCAACCCAGTGCCGCAAGGTGTGAATGCAATATCCCGGCATGGAGTAGGGAACCAGTGGAGAGGTCTGGGAGGCTGGCCCCAGCACCAAAAATTAAGTGTATTCCTGCCCCTCCCCCAAAAAGAATTTGTTTCAAAGGATGACATTGATTCTGCAGCTCCGGGAGATGGACATATCTGATCAGAGCACATTGGAGCAGATGAAGGGGCAGGAGAAAACAGTGGAACACAGCCTGGCCCACCAGGCCGTGAGGATGATGTTCCGGAGTAGAGCAGCCAGTCCACAGAGAGAACAACATGGCTGGCCCTACTATGAGACATGATGCCCCTCAGTGGCTAAGGGCGATACAGGGGACAGCACCGGAGACACAGTGTGGGAATTGCACCTGAACTGATCCCACCACACCTAGGAAAAGCACTGGGGGAGTGCAGTGGAACAGCAGGGGAATGGAGTGGCAAGGTCCCCAGGGAATGCTGAAGGTAGACTTTGGGGCAGGGCGTGGTGCCCCAACAGACTGGACTGGAAAATGCTCCTAAGGGCCAGCAAATGATCCTTGAATGAACTACAAGCCTTTCTTTTGTGAAGTGTTTTGTTTTGTTCTTTGTCAGTGGTTTGTTTTTGTTGTTTTGTTGTATGGTTGTATACTGTTGCTTTGTTTTCCTCTGTCTTGTTTTAGTGCATGTTAGTGTCTCCACATGTCTGTTTGAATAGGACAGGGTGGATGAACTATCTGGAGGAAAAACAATGGGACAGACAGTTCCGGGTGGGGGAGGGGGAGGAGGGTAAGGAAGTGGTGTTAATAAACACAGGGACAAGGGAACAACATGGGACCCAAAATGGTAGTGAGGGGTGAGTGGCAGGCCTGATGGGGAACGATCCAAGGTAAGGTTGCGTAGAGAAGAGGTATAGCTGTAGGCCAGGTGGGGACGGAGCATGGTAGAGGGGCAGGAGGAAAGTCAAGGGAGATGGAGGAAGGAGCTGGGAGTCAAGGGGCATTTATGGAGGTCTAGACAAAGACATGTACACGCAAACATATATATGAGGATGGGGAAATAGATCTAAGTGTCTACATTTATAGGTTTAATATTAAGGTGGCTGAAGGACCTTGGGCCTCTACTCAAGCACTCCCTCAATGCATGAATACTTTCGTTTATTAAATTGGCACTCTATGATGCTCACTCTCCCGACATAGCTGCTGAAGCCAAAGTGGGTGAACAAGTAAATGTGGTGAAGAAAACTGATGGTGCCCGGCTATCAAAAGAGATAGTGACTGGGGTCTTAAAGGCTAGAAGATAAACAAGCGGCCATCAAGCTCAGAAGCAACAAAGTCCACATGGAAGAACACACCAGCCTGGGTGATCGAGTGGTCCCGAAGGGATCAGTTATCAGGCATCAAAGAACAACTAATCATCATATCATTGGCTGCACACCTCCATGATAGGATTGCTGAAGACAAATGGGTGCATAAGCAAATGTGGCGAAGAAAGCGGATGGTGCCCGGCTATCAAAAGAGATAATGTCTGGGATCCTAACGGCTTGAAGGTGAACAAGCAGCCATCTAGCTCAGAAGCAAAAAAGCCCACATGGAAGAAGCACACCAGCCAATGCGATCACGAGGTGCCCAAGGGACCAGTTATAAGGCATCATGCAAAAAAAAAAAAAGAATATATGTATGTGTGTATATATATATATATATATATATATATACCATATTGAATGACGGGGGAAGTGCAAAGTGGAGACCCAAGGCCCAAGTGTCGGCCACTGGAGATCCTCTCATAGAGGGGTTTAGGAGAGGAGATCGGTCAGTCAGGGTGCGAGGTAGTACCGATGAAGAACACAGCTTTCCCCCAGATCCTGGATGCTTCCTCCCCCCAACTACCATGATCCAAATTCTACCTTGCAGGGCTGGATAGGGCAGAGGTTGTACACTGGTACATATGAGGGCTAGAGGCACAGGGAATCCAGGGTGGATACCTTCAGGACCAAGGGTGTGAGGGGCAATGCTGGGAGAGTATAGGGTGAGTGGGTTGGAAAGGGGGAACTGATTACAAGGATCCACATGTGACCTCCTCCCTGGGAGAGGGACGGCAGAGAAGGGGGGGAAGGGAGACTCCGGATAGGGCAAGATATGACAAAATAACGATGTATAAATTACCAAGGGCACATGAGGGCGGGGGGAGCGAGGAGGGAGGGGAAAAAAAAGAAAAAAAAAGAGGACCTGATGCAAAGGGCTTAAGTGGAGAGCAAATGCTTTGAGAATGATTGGGGCAGGGAATGTATGGATGTGCTTTATACAATTGATGTATGTATACGTATGGATTGTGATAAGAGTTGTATGAGCCCCTAATAAAACGTTTAAAAAAAAAGAAAATTGTGAGAGCTGAAAATTAACAGAATGACTTAATTTTTCTGAGTCCTGCAAATTTTGCATATTCAAAAAGGTGGTTTCTCATGTTATAGTTAAAAATTCAACCTCATTTTATAGTTTAGAGTTTTCCTTCTTTGAAAGAATGCCAGGTCCCATAGGTTCTGGCATGTGTGCACATGCACGCATGTGTGCCTGGCTTAGTTTTTGATGTCCCTGAGCATTATAATGGTTACTATGGATAGGTGTTCATGGAGAGATTCAAAGTTTCTGTCTACTCAGAGTCTCCGGGAAGAAAGCCTTTGAGAAACCAGTCACTGAAACCCCTCTGCAACATCCCTGTGCAATGACACACATGGAGTCTGCAGGAGTTGGTGTGGGATTGATGGCATCTGTTTGGCTGGGTTAATTTCTAGGGGTGGGGGAGAATCCTGGTTTCATTTGCTACTCTCAAAGCTGGCAGTTCAACTACACCAGCAGATCTGTATAAGAAAAACGAGGCTGGTTGTTCCTGTATAGATTTTGAATCTCAGATACCTACATAGGAACACTATGAGTGAGAATTGACATTGTGGCAGTGAGTTTGCTTTTTGGGGTTAAAGACAAGGAAGGTTTGTAGGTGGCACACACAGCTTGAACTAGACTGTTCCACTGAGGGCTGATGGATTAAATTCAGCCTGCATTATGTGGAAGACAGGACTGGAGATCTATTTCCACAAATGATACTCCAGAAATGCTATGAGCTGTTCTGCTCTGTAACACATTAAGTTGCCATGAGATGGAATTAACATGACATGGAACCTAACCAAAGGGAAAACAAACATGATGAAAGCATATTCATGTCTATGGACAAACATTGGTTTTATGTTGAAAATATGACTAAATCAGAAACGCAAAATAATTTTCATTAAGAATCACCATGCCCATAGTGAAAAACATGTAAGCCTACTGAGAATTTGACCTATCTAAATTACTTAGTGAATAAGTCCTACTGCTACAGTAAATGTATGGCAACTCCACGAAATGTAAGCAGTTGTATCCCATGATGTGGCAATCTGGTTACATATTAATTATAGCCTAGAAACCACAAGGAAAAGTTTAAGGTCCTATGGCATCACAAACAGTGCACCAGAGTGCACCTGAGAACAATAAAGCAGCGAATAAAACAAGCCTTTTAACAAGAGTACTTGGATAAAGGGTTAGAACAATTAAGTATTTCCATGCCGTGGGAGATAGAAAATGGTAACTTTATTTTCAATAAGATGATATCTTACTATATATAAGAATTATATATCTGAATGTTACCTTGTATTAGGAATAATTGTGACCCAATATTTTTAAAATTAGGAGTTAACCTTAGTAGGACACAATTCTTACACAGTCAAATCAAATAAATTGAAGAAGAAACAGTTAACAAATGAAATAAATACATCAAAAGGATTAAATCAATTTATATAATTAGAATTGGGTTCTATGAAACATTGTCTGTACCCACTAGGATAACTGATAAATGAACGCTTTAAATACTATGTAACTGTGAAAATAACTCAAAACAACCAAAAAGGTGCTTACTTTGAAGGCATGTGTCACTAAAAGATAATATTAATGCACAAAACCAAAACTCACTGTCATCGAGTCACTTCTGACTGCCCTCTGAATTTTCAAAACTGAAACTCTTTACAGTTGAAGAAAAGTTTTCTTTCTCCAGATTGATACACAAAATGACCTGAAAACAAAATATTTTCTGGATTCTGCAAATCAAAGGATGATAAAGGAAACCAAAATTCCCTGTAAATAAAAAGAGTGGACATTAAATCTGGGTCAGCAATGATCTACGAGTCACCAGGGAAGATAAGGGGGTGGTGGCACGGGTAGAAGAGCGCAGTGATAAAGAGGTGAGCCATTAACACAACCAATGTCTGAGCTGAGGTGCTCTTCACACTCCAAGTGGAAAGGTGCAGCATCAGCAGAGACAAAACCCAGGAGCTCTAGTAGAGATTAAAGTCTTAGCACCCCAGTTAGTAAAGGGCTGTGGATGGCAGTGCATGCCTAACGTCCATTTGAAGGGCATCCCTGTTAGGTTTCTCTCTCCGGCCTAAATCTCAGCCTCGGTCCTTAGCTCCACGCGAGAAAGATTTCATGCCAAAGCCGGGCTTGTGATCCAAGTGAATTTAATGAAAGTTCAAAGAAGCATCAGGTTTACGCGGCACCCATAGGATTCCTTTGACCATGCGGCCTGGCAGAGACTGCTCCGGGACACGCAAGGATCTCTCTCCTCCCAAAAGACCACCAGACCACCCAAACAAGACAAGACCAAGAGACCAGGCGCCCAAGAGACCCTCTCCCTTCTGGTCCCTGCCTTTCCAAGGGTTCCCGGGGGAGGTGTGGTGAACGACCCCAGGTCGATCCCATTGACTGAATTGCAATCACCCGGCCCAGGTGGGCTGATCCAGGTGTAACGCCCATCCAAGCCCACCAGCGGGTAAATCCAGCTTTTGTCTTTGCTGGCTCTCCTGGGCATGCGTAATGGACTTCCCAATTCCCTAGGCTAAGCTACCTAACATCCCCATAGATTAAATCCTCCACCGAATTATTTCTGATTATTAATAAATGTTCTCTTTAAATTTTATTTGAGATTGGAGTCCCTTTTGCAGTCTGAAACAGAGCACAAGCTAGTTTCCGATGGGCAGAAATGACTAAGGAAGCACACGCAGTCAAGATCTGTTTTAGATGAAAAAGGAGACCCCATTTTAAATATAGTTTAAAGAGAATATTTTTTAAATGTTAAGAGACAAAGACAAAGTAAAGACACAAACAAATCATGTATCTGGAAGAGGGAAGCGACCAACAAGAGGTTGAAATGGCTTCCCAGGTTCACAATTGAGATGTGAATTAAAGAGGTTGTAGGGGTGGGGCAGGGCAAAGGAAACTGCCACAAAAGCATGATTGGTGATCAATGAATACATCACAATGACAGACACTTCCATCCTTAGATAGCGGGCTTACAAGATGGGTCCAGGGCCTCCTGACCGATGCAGTCAGGGCAAGGCTGATTGGACTTGGCTCCTGTCTAGGAGAGCCCCTAAACCATTTGGTGACCTCCATCAAGGACACACATGCAGGCAAACATCCAAGAGACACTGCCCCTCCCTGGGCTGCCTGGAGAGTTGAAGGTAATCCACTCTCAAAAGTCCTCTGCCTGAGGGCCAGATTACCTACAGCCTTGCTTCCTGGGCAGAACACACTCAGTGGAGGTTTACTCGATGTGAGGACTTAAACTGTGCGGGGTTTGGGGCTGTGACTGCTATGGCACCCTTTTGCAAAGCAAGGTGCTGGGAAGTTAAACTCTAATAAAGACCACAGTCATCATGGGGTGGCCTGATAACTGCAAGGCTGGCCGCTCCTTTCGGTAAAGGCCATTCTGGGGTCCCTTGCTCTCATGCCTGACACCTGACATGGAGGGAACGGACACCAGACAAGAAACTACACCCAATCGGGCCTTTCTGGCTTGAGAGGTGAGGGTGCATGAAGGGTTCTGGGCAGGATAAAGGAGGCAGAGTATTCCCATGCGTGAATGCTCTGAGGCCTGTACCCAGCTCAGAAAGGATTTAAATGGAAATGTCCCAGGGGATCATGGCGTCCTGGAACAGGGGCCGACAGGGTGCGGGAATTGTAATGTCCTCAGGAACCAAGACACAGCTGGGGACGTCACCCTGCAGGGGCCTCCATTCATGGAATCCACATGGAAACATAGAGACTCAACTACGCTTGTGGGAAGCTCACTCTGAACCTTCTCAGTCAGAGGAAGTAGGTTCAACAGGAAATTGCATCACCTAGGTATGGGGTGGGGTGGAGTCTGCCCTAAGGGGTGTGACCTGGAAGAGATGGGGAGGGAGGGGCCGAGAGGTGAGCTTCAGCACCTGGAGTGGCAACTGATTCATTCTTAGTTGCATAGTCTGGAAGCTCTGCTGAAACCTGTTCATTTTGGGTGACCCTGCCTGCATTTGAAACACAACAACACACAAGCCATGGCAGAAAGACAAGCTGACAGAAAGTGGTGGGTGGAGAGCAGGCATCCCAACTGGGAATATCCCCAAGAGACACTCCCATTGCATGGATTACAGAGACATACCTGATAGCACCTGATGCCATCTGCTCCACTTGACCATGCCTCTCCTGGCACCATATGACTTCCTCATGAACTCCTCCAATCACGCAAGTCAAAGAGGCCTAAGCCTTGTAGACTCAAGAGCCACAACGGAAAGACCCTTTACAAAACTTCATCCTCAGACACTGATTTCAGGCTCTGCTCCCTATGCTAGACCACCCAGACTCCAGCCTCCTTTTCCCAGGTGCATGCTCAGGTGAGCATCTAGATTAGAGATTCCTGAAAATGCCACAGTTGTCTTCTGCTCCTCCTTGTCCCCCTCCACCTCTGTATCGATCTCCTCATTGCTAAAGATGTATTCCCCCCAGTCTGTGGGCTTTGTATTACTCTTTTGATGAAAACTTTCTGCGTGCATAACAGTGTCTTATTTCCAGCAAGTTCCAATCATCTAATTGTCCTTCACCAACAGTGTTTCCTTTAATACATTTGTTGTGTTGAGGTCTCTCCCTTCTGTTTCCATATTATTGAGTGTTTTTATCAGGAATGGGTGTTGGATATTGTCATATATCTTTTCTACATCTATTAACATGATCAAAGGGTTCTTATTCTTTTCCCTGTTTATGTAGTCGGTTACATTAATATTTTTTCTAATGTTGAAACATCCTTGCATCCCTGGTAATAATCCCACTCAGTCAAGGTGAAATATGAACTCAAAGGCAGGGATAGGTGCTCTCTAACTCAATCAATCCCATTTCCACAAACCTGCACATAAACTGTTAGGGTATATGATGTAATCATTCTCCTCAATTAATTAGAGTCATGAAATCATCAAATTTGTTACTGTGTTGTTAAAACACCAGTATAATATATCCCGTTGTAGAGTGTATTTTTAAATGCTTTTACCCCAAATTTTCTCATGCAGATCTACAGTTGTTCAATATTGTCCTTAACTCTTGATTAATCTTGCAGTTATATATTTTAAAACCATGATTATATGTTTTCAACAACTGTTCTGAATGATTATTAAGTTAATGCTTATTTTTAAAAGAAATATTCTAACATTTTAGTACTTATTGTACTTAGAGCCAGTGTACAATGGAAGTTGTTATTGTTTGGTGTCATTAAGTGAGTTCTAAATCATAGTGACCCTGTGTACCACAGGAAGAAACACTGGCCTGTACTATACCATCTTCATAATTGTTCATATATTTGAGCCCGTTGTTTGCCTTTGTCAATCTAAAACGTTTTCTTCTTGTTTGCTGCCCCTCTACTTTACCAAGCACCAGTTTTAATGTGATGTTACTATTGTATTTACCTCCAGTTTTCAAATACACAAACACACTAAGGTTTTACGTATATGAATAAGAACACATATTCAAAAGGACAATAAAGTCAGACCTGTCATATGAATTCTGGACTCATAGAACCATAGAGAGCAGAGTAAAAGCTCCTTAGGCTTTTGTGTTTTTCCATTTTATAGAACGTACTGTTTCATCTTTACCATAGCAGGTACTGTCCTTATAAACAATAGTCCAAAACTAGACCGATGATGTAGTAGTTTATTTTATCAGTCTCAGACATGCATAAGCACCACATGGAAGTTAGAGTGTACTTCAGTATCTTAAGAGATGAAAAAAATATTCAGTTTGGACAACAGAAAAGGGGGTGAAGGGAGATGACGGACAGGGCAAGATATGAAAAAATAATAATTTATAAATTATCGAGGGTTCATGAGGGAAGGGGGAGTGGAGAGGGAGGGGGAAAAAAAAGAAGACCTGATGCATAGGGCTTAAGTGGAGAGCAAATGCTTTGAAAATGATGAGGGCAAAGAATGTACAGATGTGCTTTACAAAATTGATGTATGGATTGTGATAAGAGTTGTATGAGTCCCTAATAAAATGTTTAAAAAGAAAAAAAGAAAATATTCAGTTTGTTTTGTGTAACATTAAAATTGTGTTGCGATGGTAGAAGTATATTGCTTATTCTTTTACATGGCCCTGAGCACACCTTGTACCAGGTGGATATTCAGTGTCACATAGGGAAGTTGGTGCCTTTAGCTCAGTCAGTTCTGTCTATGAGGTATGTGACTTTGATCATACATCTGATAATAATCTAAACGTTTGTCAGGATAAGAATCTGGGTGTTTGCGGGTTTTTTCCCCACTAAGACCTCCACATTTTATTATTTCCAATTCATCGCAATCCCTTCCTGTATGGTCAGTGTAATGAAGAACAAACTTTCAAATAATGTTGGTGGGAATGATGTCATATTAATCTCTGCCATATCAAGTAAAATTCTTATTTTCCTGAATGTCTATGCAGCTTAATGAAGCCTTAACTCCTGCCTGTTTTTTCACTTATGTGTTTCTGGATCACACCCATGACTACTCTCCTCCCTTTCCGGGTCACGCTGAGACGGGCCGGAAGTGGCGGTGTCCTAGCCGGAAGTGTGTGTCATACTCTGGGTCCTACTTGCTCTGCCTGGTGTGTGGTGCCAGAGAAGCGCCTGCAACCTGAGCACTGTGTAGTCGGCGCGCCCAGGTGAGGGGTCGCGCAGTGACCAGTTTGGGGTGACCCTGGTGCACACAGCAGCCTGGCTGCGTGCAAGCGCCCTGCTTCCCCCTCCCCCGCTCCGTCAGCGCCCCTCGCGTGGTGAGATGTGGGAGGGTGTCCCAGGGGCTGCTTCCATCCCCCAGTTTTGGGATTGGTTGGGGTTCCTAGGGAGAATTCCTGTTGGAGAAAGTAGGATCCCAGACTGGGGCTTTGGGCGTCGGGGTTCCGGATTCATTGCGGGAACTTTGCGTGTCTCCCCCGCTCCATTGTTTCCTTTCACACAGCGGTGGCTCCTCCCTGAAACTCCTAGAACGTCTTCCGCTCACAGGTGAGCCCCGGGTCTGTGGCTTCTCTCACCACGAAGTGACTGCTGTTCAGGAAGCGAGTGGCTGCAGCTGGAGCACAAAACGTTAGGGCTTCCTCCGGAGGTTTGCCCAGTCTGGTCCCCTGGGCGGTGCCTTCTCTGGGAGCGGGGAAGGGGAGGGGGAGGGGTGCACCCAGTAGTCCAGAAACGCCCTGGCTCATTCTTGACAGCCTGTAGGGCGGCAGCGGGGAGCGCGCTCAGCCATGAGGGTGTTGAAGTGATAATCCAGCGCACCCACCGCGCATTGAGGTGTGATTGGCATTCCCAGGTTGTGGGGTAAGTCCAGGACTGGGACCTCAAGGGAGGTGACCCAGGTTGGTGGCTACCAGTCAACCGTATGGCAGGTGGCAAGTAAAAGGAGAAAGAGACCGGCCCAGCTGTACAAAGATGGGGTTCGGTGAGCAGGAACTCAACCAAAAAGAGGGCCAGTCTTTCTTTGGGAAGGCATATAAGTCTCCAAAGAAGGGCAAGACCCTTCAAGTACGGAAGACCCCCGTTCCCACATACACTCTTAAAAAATTTTGCATGTTATTTAATTTTTAAAAAACCCTGTTTGTGTTTAACAGTAGAAAAAAGCTGGAGGAAAGCTTCTTAGTGGAGGACAGACAGCTGGAGGAAAGGTTTCTTTAAGAGGGACAGGAGGAAATTGCCACCAGTAATTGTTTTTCATGCAGAGAAAGTAGCCAGTAAAAGACATCCAGGCAATTGAACTGGATCCATTATTTCTGCAAATCTGTTAGTGTGGGGGAGTGTGGGAGCTGCTCCTGCCTATTGCCCAAAGGGATATTTCTGTTTCTGCTGCCTCTGAAGAAGTAGCTTGTCCGATGTTTAGATTAATGCCGACTCCATTTTAACTGTGTATTCCCACCTGCAGTCATTTTTATCCCTGCTCTAATGAAAATTCCGAGTGTGTTGCTTGGTTTGTAGGGTACTTTTGGTTTGGTTTTGGTTTTGAGTAAGCGCTTTTAGGAAAATTTCCAGCTTTACCGAAGCCATGAGCTAGATCCGGGAGTTGAAGGAGGCTGTAGAGTTGCTCAAGGAGACCATCCAGGTGGGGTGTGGCTCTGCTAGTGAGGGACTGAGGGGCTGGCCTGGTGCTCCACACTACTCCTTGAACACATGCTGGCATGACAAGAGGCAGCGCTCCCATGAAAACTCACTGGCAGCTATTCTGACCCAGCGACCCTATGGATAGGGTAGAACTGCCTGTGGGGGTTTCCCAGACTGTAACTCTACACAGGAGTAGGAAGCCTCTTTTTCCAGCCAGTAGTTTCCAGCTGATGGCTTTGTGGTTAGAAGTACAGCATGTAACCCACCAGACAGCGGGACACCTGATCTCTACTGTAGTCTTAATTCTCCACCCAATCTAGCTCTTCTAGGAAAGCTCATCCCCAAGCCACATGGGACTTCCTACAGTCCCCTGGCCAGGGGGAAGTTCTGTTCAAGTCCTTGCCTGAGTTTGGAGGGTGATTCATTTGCAGAGAACAGCTCTTGTTCATTCCGTGAAGGTTCACACTGTACTTTCTAGATCCCAGCTCCTGTGCAGAGGCAAAAGCCCACCAGCATGTCTGTGTAGGCTGATAGGCCCTACCGTCAGAATTGAGATCAAATTCTAGTGCTTCTATTCATTAGCTGATTTCCTTGGGAAAGTATTTGAGCCTCTAGTGGTTCGTCTCTGAAGCGGGCCAGATATTTGTGGGTTAAGCGACTCAGTGCAGGTCTGGCATGCCGTCAGTGGCTGCTGATGTGATCCGTGCTGCAGAGAGACATGCACACACATCCTAATGATGCTGGACCACGTGGAAAGGAGGCCACGGGACACTTACAGCTGAGGATGAAAGTCCAGGAACATTGCTGGGGCCTGTCCTCCCTTTCAAGTGCCTCAGGGACACAGGCATTTGAAAGGACATGAAGAAAGAGCTGGACACAGGCCAGCCAGGTCCTGGTGCTAACTAGCCTCCCAGAACTCATCCTCCTTCTTGATGAGCACAGGGAACCTTTGGCGGGAGTTGAGCAGAGCAGTGACATGACCATGGCAGCATGATGTATATCACTGGGGCTTCAGTGTGGAGCCTGGTGCAGGTATTTGGAGAAAGGGTGCAGGTGTGCCTGCAGGGAGAGCGGGTAAGAGGTTGGGATAGTTCAGAAAGGAGGTATGGCTGTGACATAGGGATTGTGGTGGGGGCTGACGGGAAATATCGGAGCTATTTTGCTTTGGGGGCAGATGATAGAGGGGGGTGGCAGGCAGGATTTGGTAGCATACAGGGTCAAGAAATAAAGCCGACTCTTAGCTTTGTGATGTAGGCAAAGCTTGGGGACCTGGATGAGGATCAGGAGGCAGGATGTGGGCATCTATGCAGGCATTTGCATTCCTTACCTGAGTCAGGACCCCAGGAATAACTTGCTACGTTGACTGGCAGTTACTGAACTGGCTGGGTCTTTTCCCTCTGTGTTGCAGCAAGGTCCAACCTGATAAGCTCTCCCGAGATGTCCAAGCAGCCAGACTACAACCCGGGGAAAATTGAGAATAAAGCAGAACCCGCTGTAGACCTGCTTCTCAATTACCTGCAAGGTGAGGCTGGTTGCAAGGGGGTGTGGGGTGTCGGGGCTGGGGAGTGGGTCGGAGTTCTGCTGGCTCCTGAACAACTACAGGTGTTGACAGCTGTTGCTTGAGTGAGTATGGGACCTGGGGGACACCACTCACCCCAGTGGACCATGTCATTCCAGCTTTCAAGAAGGCCCTGGACCTGGTCATGCAGGTGCAAAAGCAGACCAACAAAGGAACCAGAAGCAAGAAAAAGCCCCAGTGATGACTCTAACAAATCTGCAAAGAATGGAAGTTTCCCACAAACTTTTTGAAGCCCCCTTGTATCTATGTCACAACTTTTGCCTGTTCAGTTATTTACAGGTTTAAGCCTTATTGACAGCTATTATAAAAATCTGTTTGAAAGCTAACATTCCATGATCCTTGTCATTTTCCCATCACCTCTACCCTCCACCCCCCACTTTCTGCAACTGACCCTGTTAACCACCAGTAACCTTTGACATCTCACTCGGGGGAAGTTCTGTTCCAGTCCCTGCCTGAGTGTGGAGGGTGGTTCCTGTGCAGAGACCTGCTCTTGTTCATTCCGTGAAGGTTCACACTGTCCTTTCTAGATCCAGCTCCTGTGTAGACACAAAAGCCCTCCAGCATGTCTGTGTAGGCTGATAGGCCCTACCATCCGAATTGAAATCAAATTCTAGTTTTTCTATTCATTAGCTGATTTCCTTGGGAAAGTCTTTGAGCCTCATTGAGCCCCTAGTGTTTCGTCCCTAAAGTGGGCCAGATGTTTGTGGGTTAAGTGATTCAGTGCAGGTCTGGCAGGCAATCAGTGGCTGCTGATGCGATCCTTGCTTCAGAGAGACATGCAAACACATCCTAATGATGCTGGACCGAGTGGAAATGACACGGGACACTTACAGCTGAGGATGAAAGTCCAGGAAAATTGCTGGGGCCTGTCCTCCCTTTCAGATGCCTCAGGGACACAGGCATTTGAAAGGACAAGAAGGAGCTGGGCACAGGTCAGCTGGGTTCTGGTGCTAACCGGCCTCCCAGAACTGATATCCAGCTTCCTGATGAAGGCGGGGAACTTTTGGAGGGAGTTGAGTGGAGCAGTGACATGGTCATAGCAATATTAGGTATATCACTGGGGCTTCGGTGTGGAGCCTGGTGCAGATACTTGGAGAAAGAGTGCAGGTGTGGATGCAGGGAGAGCAGTGGGGAGGTTGTGGGGATAGTTCAAGAATATGGCTGTGCACAGGGATTGTAGTGGAGGCTGATGGGAGATATCAGAGCCATTTTGGGTTGGGGCAGATGGGGGTGGAGGTGGCTGGCAGGACTTGGTAGCATATAAGGTGAAAAAATGATGAATTTTTAATACTTTGTCTTCCTGAGCTGCCCTTTGAAATTATCTGTTCAACTTTATTAACTCTATCATTTCTTCCATTTGCCTTAGCTACTTTAAGTAATGAGCAATTTCAATGTCTCTTCTGATACCCACTTTGATTTTTTTCTTGCTTTTCTGTGTTTAATGACCTTTTGCTTCCTTCACATATGATGTTCTTAATATCGCCCCTCCTCCCCCAGGTAATTAGTGTTCATTTCATTAAATGTTACCTAAATTCAGATTGGATAGCCATAAAATATATTTTAGCTCTTGTAGACTTGTTTTAATATTTTTCAGTTTCAAACAATTTACAGAAATTTCAGACTAAATGTATAATAGAGTTATATAGTTTATGTTTAACATACTTATATCTTTAGAGTACTGACTAACTTCTTGACTAATTTTTAATTTGTGGAGTTTTAGTTGTTGACTTATAGCATTTATGTATTCTGAATACAAGATTATTAGGTATCATGAATAGTTACTGATGTAGGTTGCCTTTTTCAAATTCTTGATTGTTTCTTTCCAATTATAAGGGACTTTAATTTTGATGATGTTCAACTTATGTTGAACTTGGGCTGCTTATGTTTAAGATGTCATAATTGCTTAAAATGCAAGATATCTTAAGAAACCATTCCCTAATCCAGGGTCACAGACATTTATATATATGTTTTCTATTAAGGGTTTTAGGATTTGGCTCTTACATTTAGGTCTTAAGATCTGTTTTGAGTTAGTGTTTGCATAAAGTGCAAGGTGGCAGTCAAAACCCATTCTTTTTTCCTGTATCTAGTTGTTTCGACAGCATTTGCTGAAATCACAGTGACTTCTCTGCACTCTTTTTGAATCATTTAGCTATGTATGTATGAGGTTGAATTTTTAGACTCTCAATTATATTCCATCAATACGTGATCTTTATGTCACTACTACACAGTATAATTACTATAGCTTTTTAGTAAGTTTTCATATCAGGCAATGAGCATTCTCCACCTAGATTTTATTGTTTCTCCAGATTATTTTGGCTATACTAAAACTGTCACATGTCCATAGAAATTTTAGAATCAGCTTGTCATTTTCTGGAAAAGCAAACCTTGAGAGGAATGAGGTTGAATCTGTAGATGAGTTGTAGAATATTGCCTCTGGATAACAATCAGTCTACCAAGCCATGAAAACGTCAGCTTTGTACATGGCTCATTATTTGCTCAGATCTCAGTTTAAATGTTTAGCCTTCTCACATCTTATGCAAAGTTCACTCCTGCTCCACTATAGTACATTATTTATAAACTTGACATTTATTACAGTCTAAATAGTTTGGCTTGCTCGGTAGAGTTTATGCTTTAAGTAAGTCTTTTATTCTAAAGATTCTCTAGGGCCAAACATAATGCCTACTAACAATAATTGTTCTTAATTTTTGTCGGCCCCAGTCTGTGCTGAGAGTGTGCAGATGGAGTGTTGTGGAGCGGAAATACTGCAAGAAATATGCTTGAGGGAAGTGGGTTTTCGGCACCCCCATAGAAGCATGCAATTAGTGGATGATGGTTCCGGAGGAGTCCAGTCCCCCAGAGCATCTCTCTGCTGGGAGAGCAACTTTCTGGAGAGGTCTCAGATACACCAGAAAATTTTTCTGGCAGGTCCCGGACTCAGAGAATCGTTCTGTTTTGGTCTGGACCCCAAACAGCATCATTCTGGCAGGGTCATGGATCCCTCAGAGCATCATTCCAGCAGGATCCCAGAACCCCAAAACATCATTCCACCGATGCTTCCAGTGCTTCATCAATTTGTTGAAACTTTTGAAATTGAATTCAGTCAATGCTTGGCAACTGGTTTTGGCGAATTCCGTCAGTGCAGCTTGAATATCCTCCATTAGTACTATTGGTGCTTGTTTATATCCTTCCTCTTGAAATGGTGGAATGCCAACTAGTTCTTCTTGGTAGAGTAATGTGTATTCTTTCCATCTTCACTTGATGCTTCCTGGATCGTTCAATATTTTCCCCATAGAATATTTCAATATAGCTCCTTAAAGCTTGGATTTGTTTTCTTCAGTTAATTTAAGATGTAGTGAATATGTTCTTTCATTTTGGTTTTCTCACTCTAGGTATCTGCACATTTCATTGTAATACTTCTCCAGGTCCTTTCTGAAAGTTTCTGTTCAGCTCTTTGGCTTCATTTCATATGAAGTGCCTTAGCTACTCCATGATTGAAAGCACTTTTCAGAGTCTCTTCTGACATCCAGTTTGATCCTTTCTTTCCTGTCTCTTCAGTGATCTTTTGCTTTCTTCATGTTCTCGGTGATATCCCACGACTCATCAGGTGTCCTGTCCTTGGTGTTTAGTGAGTCAAATCTGCTCCTGACACCTTAATATTCAGGTGAGATAAACTCAAGGTTGTATTTGGCTCCCGGGGGCTTGTTTTAATTTTCTTCAGCTTGAATCTTAACTTAGCTATGAGCAGTTGATGGCATGTTACACAGTTGACTCCCGGACTGAGTTTAGCTGCTGACATTTAGCTTCTCCATCTTCTCTTCCCACTGTTGTAGTCAGTTTGAATCCTGTGTATGCCCACTCCAGGTATTTGCTATGAAGAAGTTGTTAGTCTTGTAAAATTCTATCGTGATCTCCAGATTTATTTTTATCACCAAGACCATATTTTCCAATTATTGTTTCTTCCTCTTTGTTTCCAACTTTTGAATTCCAATCACCAATAATTATCCATGAATTCAGATTGTGTTTGATCAATTTCAGACTGAAGATGATGATAAAATTCATCAGTTTCTTCATTAGCTGTAGTGGTTGATGCATTGATTTACATAACCGTATTGACTGGATTTTCTTTTATGCAGAGAGAAGTACAATAGCATTGTACTTCAAGTAGATCTTGAAATGTTCTTTAGGAAGATGAATGTGATTCCTCTTGAATGTGTCATTCCCAGCATAGCAAACTGTTTGACTGTCTGATTCAAAATGGCAGATATCAGTCCGTTTCAGCTCACTAATACCTAGCACATTGATCTTCATGAGTTCCATGTAATATTTTATGAGTTCTGGTTTTTCTGTATTAGTACTTCATAATTCTGAGTTTCAGTGATTAGATCATTGTCGCTGTTTCTTCTCATATTGAGACATCCTCTATCAGCAAATGAAGGTCTCAACGGACTTATTCCATCCACGTCATTATGATCAACTCTGCTTTGAGCTGGCAGCTCTTTCCTGACCATATTTTGAGTGCCTTCTATCCTGAGAAAGAGCCCTGGTGGTGTAGTAGTTATTCATTGGTCTATGAACTACTAATTAGCATTTCAAAACCATCACTGTTTTTTGGGAGAAAGACAGGGCTTTCTACTCCCTTAAAGAGTTACAGTCTGGGAAACACAGGGACATTTCTGTCCTTTCCTGTAGGGTCACTAAGAGTTGACATCGACTCACTGGCAGTGAGTGGAGTTCTGAACTGAGGTCTTTTTTCTGGCACTATATATGACAGAGTTCTGTTGCTATTCGTGAGGTGGCAGTGACTAATTCTCCACAAGTGGACAGCCTAGTTCTTTTTCATATGAACTGCTTTCAGGAATCACCTAGCTCGCACGTCAGAAGTTTAATTGATTTGGACTGTGGTATGGTCCACTGGGTTTTTTTTTAAAGCTCCGTTATAAGTGATTATGCTCGTTAACCAGGCTTGAGAACCACTCCAAAATGAGTCAGTTCTCCCAACCCCAATATTCACCAAAAGCAAAGAGAACATATCACATGCACCCAAATATTCAAACAGGAGACGGCGTTACCTCCCTTAGAAGCCCACTGTGGTGGCTAAATGGTCTCATTTCCAGACTCCCCCCGAACCACCTACATGCAAAAAAGTATTTTATAAGCCCCTTCTTTGCCAAAATGACCTTTGTTGGATCATTTCTCTATATTTGAATAGAGACCAAGATCATTCACCTTCTTATTTGTTAGACGTCCAGGAAACACAGGACTTCTGTTACAATTCCTGGAGATAGCTCTCACAGAGGCAAGAATGAAACATTGTGCCTGTGTTCCCATGTTTTAAAGACTGTGTATCAGGACACGATGACACACTTAGAACTGTGATTTCAGAATACAGTACATTATTCCATTAAAAATAAACAACCACAATCATATTGTGTCAGTCTGGGTACATTGGAGAAACAAGTCCACAGAAACATGTATAAGAGAGTTTTATATAAAAGGTTAATGCACATCAAGAAAACATCCCAACCCAGTGCTGCCCAGGCCAACAAGTCCAATATTAGCCCATACATCTGACACCAATCCATAAAGTCCTCCATCTCACAAAACACACGCAATAATGCTGACTGAGGAGGAAAGCAGAATCAGTGAGCTAGTAAGCATCTCAGCACTGGCAGGGGTCTCCACATGGCTTCACCAGCACCCAGGGCTGCAACAGGGTAGGCCTATGTGGCTTCTCCTCAGGGATGTCTTTCAGGAATGAGCCTTGCCAGTTGAAGAAGGGAACTGGCTAAGGCAACTGCATCCTGGTCCAACCATCAGAAAGCAAGAAACCCGAGAATTAGATTGGTGAGGCTCACGGAGCCATTTATCCCTCCATGCTTCAATTAAGCCCACATGTGTCAGCCAGGTTGGCACAATAAACTTTATCATACCAACTAGAAATTTTTCACCAGTAATTTTTATGTGTCGTAAAACATTGTGGACACCAGCAAGGGATTCTTTTTTATAACTTAACTATCAATAAAATAAGTCAAAACCTGTATGCTTTTCCGAAGACAGGATTTCACAAGAAGAATGAAGCATATGTGGGAACTGGCCACGTGTTAGGAAAGCTTGAAAGGGACAGAATCCTTTAATCATAACAGTAAGGACGCTTAGGTGAACTTGCCCGGACTTCCACAGTCAATAAGTACCAAGCCTGAGATTTCATCCTCATTGTGAGTCCAGATGAACCAATCTTGCCACTAATACCTGCAGGTGTGGGAGTTAAACCACACCATCATCAACAAGTCAATTCTAACTATTGGGACCCTCTAAGACAGACTTAGAAGTGACCCCTGGTGTTTCTGGAGCCTGCAAGTCAGTGTTCCCCAAAGTGAGTAAAAGCGCTCCCCTGAGGTGGAGGTTGGGATCACTGGAATGATGCAGGGAGGTTGCAACAGCAGATACCTACACTTTATCCCAGGTTATGGGCGATACTACAGAAGTTTTCTATTACCAGAGAAGTGCTGAGTGAGTATTATTTTTCTGTAAAGGGCTAGTTAACCAAATAAGTTTGGGAACCTATGAAATTCTTTTTGTCAAAAGATAGTCTCATTGTTCTCCCACAGAGCAGCTGGTGGCATTGAACTGGTGACCTTGTGTTTATCAGCCCATTACATAATACACTACACCATCCGGGTTCCTTAAGTAGCAGCTAGTTAGCCCAAAGTCAAACAACCAGTTGCCGTCCAGTGGATTCCAAATCTCAGAGACCCACGTGTGACAGAGGAAAGATACCCTTCTTGGGGTTTTCAATGATCATTATATTTTTGAAGTACGATGCCAGGACTTTCTTCAGGGTGTTGTTGCTTGTGAATTTAAACTGTCAATCTCTTGATCAGTCACGGGCATGCACTGCTCCATCCAAGGACTCCAGTTAGGAGAAAAATAAGAACACAACTCAAACAAACTCTCTGCCCTGCACTCAAGGCTGACTCAAAGCAACCCTTTAGGACAGGCTAGAACTTCCCCTGTGGGTTTCTGGGACTGTCTCTATTCACTGGATTAGAAAGCCTCGTCTTTCTCCTGAGGAGCAGCTGATGATTTTGAACTGCTGACCTGTAGTTAGCAGCACAACACATAGCCACTCTGCCACCAAGGCTATTCAGGATGATTATGAGGTAGGCGAGAGCCTGGCAATTTTCAGGGAATATAAGAGATCATTGTGACGAGCTTTGATTCTGAGATGGAGAGGGAAGGCTTTGACATAAAATGGTTTTCTCTTTCGAATGAATGTTCTAGTTATAACATGGGAAGTAGGTCATGGGAAGCCAGAGTATGTGTGGAGGACGCCCTGATGGCACTACATTAAGTAGTTCTCAGCCGCTAACTGAAAGCAGTGCTGTGGAAGAAAGACCTGGCCATTCATTCCTGCAGAGACAATAGCCTGAGAAACCCTGTGGGGCAGCTTTGCCCTACCACACGGCTCTACCGTGAGTTGGAATCTGACTGATGCACTACAACAAGATTATGCATGGAGGAGAGGTAATAGCTTGAGCTTTTACTTTGTGTTTTAACTGTTTTATTGACATAATTCACACATACTCCTTTATTCTACTCATATATTTAGCTTCTTATTTCCCCCAAACCTCCCTGTCATGGTGTGAATAACCAGTATTCCAAATGTATGATGAAGTTTTGAACACAAGGATGTGTCTCATTGTACCCCCGCACAGCTAAAGACATAGAGTTGCCATAATTCTACGTCTCCATTTATTTATGTTTTCTCTGTTTCTTCTACTTATGTCTGTCTGGTGCAGACCTACTACTGCACTGTTCTCAGAGTCCTGGTGATCAGAGTTCTGTGGTAAAAATATTTCTGACCAAGGAAAAACCTGATCCCATTAAATACACCTGTCCCCCTGGGATGTTATTCCCCAAGCCTCACTGGCCTTCTTGAGGGCAGGCAAGCTAGGACACAGCCAGGAAGGTGGTTTCCTGGCTTGTTTACCATCAGCATGGAGGCAGCCACTGGAAAAGCAGAGCGAGGCTCACAGTGTGTGATGTGAGTGGCTAATAGGTCAGTCACAGAGAAAATCATTAAGAGGGATATTTCCACACTCAACGCCCCAAACATGTTACTCCTGTGTAACCCTGTAAATTCCACACGTTGCCTAATGAACCAAGCCAAAGGATATGAGACATGTTTAAATTTACATATACAGCATGCATTGCCCACAATTAAACTGTAGTTTATTTCCTGCGTTCTGTTTGTTTAGTGGTTTACATATATGTTTCTAACTACAGGGTTGAAAGTCCACATCAACCAGTCATTTCTTTGGATAAAGATGAGGCTTCCTGCTCTTTTAAGGATTTACTGGTTGGGAGCCTGGGGGAGTATGTCTGAAACAAACACACAAAAGCGCTCCACAATCTGCCTTATCTATTTAAATTAGGTTATGCAGTCAAGGTGATTTGGACAGCCTGTCCCCAACTAAAACAGTAACAAAACAGAGAACAAATATTTATTTAATAGTAGAATTCAGAATGACATCTTCCATCAAAATCTCTCTCCCTGAGCAACACGGCCGGGGTGTTTATAGACAGTGCTTAAGGATGATGATGCTCTAGCAAGCCAACTTGAAATGGAGATTTTGTATTCAGGTTTTTCTCCTTGTTCGTAATGGTCTATCCACATCCCAGCTAAAAAAGTTAGCAACTTCTGTCCTTCAAATAGAAGCGGGCTTAAGTTTTTATTTCAAAGGAGGAGTAGCACTGCTGCGTCAACACATCGTGTACTCTTTAACAAATTTTCAAATTTGAAATGAGAAAAGGGAAGTTCATGAAGCCCCAGTGAGGTCCTGTGATGTGTTGCAGCATCAGGACTACACGCTGCAGACGGCAAATTAAGAAACCTGTACTTTGTATTCTTGCATTAACTTATAATAAACTGCTATTAAATTGAGTTTAACTTAGGGATTGAATTTTGAGGCCTACGTATGTGAAAGACTGAGGTTTACACAAATTGTTGTTAGTTGCTTGTGATAGATAAGGTTTATTGTGCTAACCTGGCTGATAAATACATGGGATTAATTTAAGGGTAGAGAGATAAATGGCTTGGTGAGCCTCGCCTTTCTTATTCTCTGGTCTCTTGTTCTCTGATGGTCTGACCAGTGTGCAGCTGCCTTAGCTAGTTCTTTGCCTCAGCTAGCAAAGCTCACTTCCTGGGAGACATCCCTGAGGAGAAGCCACATGGACCTGCCAAGATGCAGACCTGGGTCTAGAGAACAGCGTGGAGACTCCTGCCAGCGCTGAGATGCTTAAACACTCACTGATTTGACTTTCCTCCTGCATTTGGCATTATTGCATGTGTTTTGTGAGTTTGAGGAGGACTTTGTAGATCTGTGTTGGATATATGGACTAATGTCAGATTTATGGGCTTGGACTGGCCTGGGTTGGGATGGTTTCTTAATGTACACGTAACTCTTACATAAAACTCTCTCTTATATACATATGAATTTCTGTGGATTTGTTTCTCTAATCTACCCAGACCAACACAGTGCTCTCCTGTCAGGTCTGAATCCCTGACCTTATGCTCACAGATTGAAACACTGCCAAGTCCTGCATCATCCTGAACATTGTGGCTCAGTCTGAGCCTATTGTAGCCAATGTGTCCATTCATCTTCTTGAGAATTTTACTGTTTGAGTTGCTGTACATTTCCATCCATGTTGTCCTTTCCCAGGGACTCTCTCTCCTGATAACATGTCCAAGATACATGAGACAAAGTCTGTGCCATCCTTGAACCCAAAGAGCATCTGGCTGTACTTTTGTGAAGGCAGATTGGTTTGTTCTTCTGGCAATCCATAGTACTAGCAGCACCCTTTCCTAGTACCTTCATGCAAATGAGCATAATGAGACCACCAAATTCAGTTTGAATCTCACATACTGTCAGCCGCAATTGCTTATTTCTGACCACTTACCTGCAATGTCAAAAAAGGTAATGTAAAGGAACTCTGAAGAGTGTTGGTAAGCCTCTTCTGGATAGGAGAGGAGAGACTTACTCACTTTAGCACTTTCTCAGGAGCTTACGTATCCTGGATTTCCTTTGACAAGTATTGGAGTATTAGGCTAATATTTTGTGAATCACACCTGGAAAACAGAGGGCTGTTATCCGATCTTGTAAAGTTTTAAAATGTCATTGCTGTCCCTATCCTAATCATGGTCCTTCTCTTCCTCCTGAAGTCAGAACTGAGGCTGTGTTTACTCAATCTTTCACCAGCCATGATTTTGTGAGTCTCGCCCCCTCCCCCCACCTTATTTTTCCCCGGTGAAGAGGACAAAAGAGCTCTCTTCAAACAAGGATGGGCGTCTACAAAAGATGCAGGCCAGATTCCAAATTTTTTTAGTTGTATATGATTACTGTTTATTTTGAACTGACTTTTAAAATCAGCAAAGCTCAGGAAATCTTCAGGCATCCTCCTTCCTTCTTCCCAGTGACTCTCACAACAGCTGTGAGGGAGAGCATTCATTCTCACCCCCAATATTTAAAAACAAACAAATAAGACACTTTTAAATTACTCAGTCTTTACAAAGTGACTTCGATATCGCCTTGTCTATTTGAGACAAAAGTAATAAAGATCAAATAAGTGGAATTTTCTTGTATGTTCCAGGATCTTTTTGAATTCAATTCTGAAAGTGTCCTTCACTGCAGTACTCTGCATCCTTACAATTATTATTGCCCATTCCAGAACTGCTTGGTTCATCAATAAACCCTTTGATTATTAACTCAAATTTCAGTTTGGTCTTTGGAAGGAGGAGCAGAAAAAGGAAATACTATGTACATTTCTTGAGAAATGATGTCTACCAATCACTTCCAAATTCCTTAAAAAAAGAGAGCTAGAAAAAACAAACAATTCTTAACAGTAGACTCACTGTCTCTGGGAAACGTTATCTTTATGCCTTCAATAACTAATATTTTGTAGCAAGATTCTATTTGTTGTAAGTATAATAAATAGATAGAGTCTGACAACAGAATAAGAACAACCAAGTGGTGTTAACAAACACAGGGACAAGGGAACAACATGGGACCCAAAATGATAGTGAGGGGGGAGTGGCAGGCCTGGTGGGGAATGATCAAGGGTAGGGTTGTGTAGAGAAGAGGTATAGCTGTACCCCAGGTGGGGCGGAGCATGGTAGGACAGGAGGAAAGTCAAGGGAGAATGGAGGAAAGAGCTAGGAGTCAAGGAGCATTTATGGAGGTCTAGACAAAGACATGTACATGCAAATATATGTATGAGGATGGAGAAGTAGATCTATGTGTCTATATTTATAGGTTTAGTATTAAAGTGGCGGAAGGACCGTGGGCCTCTACTCAAGCACTCCCTCAATGCATGAATACTTTCTTTTATTAAATTGGCACTCTACGATGCTCACCCTCCTGACACAACTGCTGAAGCCAAAACGGGTGAACAAGTAAATGTGGTAAAGAAAGCTGATGGTGCCTGGCTATCAAAAGAGAGAGTGTCTGGGGTCTTAAAGGCTTCAAGATAAAAAAGCGGCCATCTAGCTCAGAAGCAACAAAGCCCACATGGAAGAACACCCCAGCCTGTGTGACCACTTGGTCCCGAAGGGATCAGTTATCAGGAATCAAAGAACAAAAAAATCATATCATTGGCTGCACACCTCCACGATATGATAGTCGAAGACATGGGTGCATAGCAAATGTGGCGAAGAAAGCTGATGGTGGCCGGCTGTCGAAAGAGATAGTGTCTGGGGTCTTAAAGGCTTGAAGGTGAACAAGCGTCCATCTAGCTCAGAAGTCATAAAGCCTACATAGAAGAAGCACACCAGCCTGTGCGGTCACGAGGTGCCAAAGGGACCAGGTATAAGGCATCATGCAGAAAAAAAATTTATATATGTATATATATATGATTTTACATATATACATATATATATCATAGTGAGTGAAGGAGGAAGTGCAGAGTAGAGACCCAAAGCCCATTTGTTGGCCACTGGAGATCCCCTCATAGAGGGGTTTAGGAGATGAGATGGGTCTGTCAGGGTGCGATGTAGTACCGATGAAGAGCACAGCTTTCCCCCAGATCCTGTATGATTCCTCCCCCCAACTACTATGATCCGAATTCTACCTTGCAGGACTGGATAGGGCAGAGGTTGTATACTGGTGCATATAGGAGCTGGAACCACAGGGAATCCAGGGTGGATGATACCTTCAGGACCAGGGGTGTGAGGGGCGATACTGGGAGAGTAGAGGGTGAGTGGGTTAGAAAGGGTGAACTGATTACAAGGATCCACATGTGACCTCCTCTCTGGGAGATGGACGGCAGAAAAGGTGGGGAAGGGGGACTCCGGATAGGGCAAGATATGACAAAATAACAATCTATAAATTATCAAGGGCTCATGAGGAGGGGGTAACGGGGAGGGAGGGGAAAAAAAGGAGGACCTGATGCAAAGAGCTTAAGTGGAGAGCAAATGCTTTGAAAATGATTAAGGCAAAGAATGTACGGATGTGCTTTATACAATTGATGTATGTATATGTATGGATTGTGATAAGAGTTGTATGAGCCCCTAATAAAATATTTTTTTAAAAAAAGAACAACCGTGAACATTGTGCATTCTGTTTGAGCCCATTCCCCAACCTGCTTAACTTTGTGTCTCAATGCAGATCTAACAGCTTGTCCAACTTCCCCTTGGATATAGGATGTTGCCACAGGATGTCGGAATACCTCATTTAATGCCTATACTTATTCTGCATTTTCCTTCCTGAGAAGACCCTTCCTCTGTTGAGCCCTTTCCTCAGAAAAATATCCCATTACACCACATGACTAACAGTTTTGACTAACCTGGATAGGCTATCATGTCCACAAAAGACATCCCCAACCTTCCAGTCACAGATCACGTAGAACAGCATTACTTTGTTCAAAGAACCAAAAGTCACCATAGATAAGTCACCAGACCAAATAAGACAACATTTGGAGCCAAGAAGTATAATGAGCCTTATCTTGCTAAGAATTGCAACCCCACACTAATTTGTAATCATGACCATCCCTATGAAATGTGTTAAACATTCTTCATCCTATACTTTGGTATACCAATTTATTGGACTAGTTGTCTACAAGTGTTAACATGGTCCACTATTTTGTTCAGGAGCTTCCCTTGGGGAATCTCCCGGCTCAGTCCTTGTTTGCTCCAAGGAGATCGGTCCCCATTTACTGTCATGCAGCTCCTGTCTTTGTTTCTCTGCAAGAGTCGTGTTGGTAACATGTCACACATTTCTTTTTGCTGAGTGTTTTTCAACATAAAATTATACTCTGTTTTCCAGAGTCACTATGAGTCAGAAGCAGCTCAATGGCAGTGAGTTTCACTTTGGTTTTATCCCAAAGAAGATGACGGGGTCATAATTTATTTTCAGCTTCGGAGAAAACTATGAAGATCTCTATATTATTCCGCAGGCTTCTAGTATGCAGAGCACCTCACCCATTTCCAGGTGAAATTTCAAATTAGTGAAAATGTTACATCATGGCCAGGGTTCTATAGGATCCACAGACCTTGTCCGTAAGTCATGAAATTCCTGTGGAGAGTCTTCTGGCTAGTGGGAACTTCTCACTAGTCTTGTCAAGATTCCAAAAATAGTTTGACATAATTAGGGTTCCATTACTTGTCATCAGTGATTATTTTTCCTGTTCCCAGTTGCCCAAGGTTTGGGTCCAGGATTGATGAACCCTTCATAGATCCTCTCCCTAAGCTTCACTGTCTCTGAGGACTCCATATTGCCAGAGCTAGAACTGCCAAGATGCTATTGCTTGGTATGCTCCTGTGCCTGGTGACAGTTCCCCAATGTGGAGATTCAAATATCTGACCTGGGTCTATGGGAATGGTTGTGACTACAAGTGACTGACACAGAGATCAGTGTCTTTATTTACACTTGTCCTATTCCAGGTGTAGTTTCAGGAGTCGGGTCCAGGATTGGTGAAACCTTCCCAGAAGCTGTCTCTCACCTGCACTGTCTCTCTGGTTTCTCCATCACAAGCAGTAGTTATCTCTGGAGCTGAATCCACCAGAGCTCGAGGAAGGCGTTGCAGTGGACAGGACACATATGGCCTGATGGTGGTACAGATTATAACCCATCCTTCAAAGCCGATTCGCCATCACCAGAGACACATAGAAGAATCAGTGCTCCCTGCTGCTTAGCTCCATGACTGCTGAGGACATGGCCATGTATTACTGTGCAAGGATCACAGTGAGGGGAAGTCAGTGTGAGCCCAGACACAAACCTCCCCTGCAGGGAAGACAATGGGCAGCAGAGGATGCGCAGGACCCGCAGAGCACACACTCCCAGCCCTGGGCAGGCACAGATGGATGACAGGGAGTATTTCCTGTCAGCCATGTGTCCTCCACCAGCTCTCAACATCCCCAGGGCCATTTTTTCTTATTAAATTTTTCACCCTTCCCTCTAAATCAGTGGTTTTCAACCATCCTAATTCTGTGACCCTTTAATACAGTTCCTCATGTTGTGATGGCCACCCCACCATAAAATTACCGTATATACTCGAATATAAGCCGACCTGAGTTTAAGCCAAGGCACCTAATTATTACCTGGAAAACCAGAAAAACTGATTGACTCGAGTATAAACCTAGGGTGGAAAATGCAGAAGCCATCGGCGAGTTTCAATAATCAAAACAAATGAAAATAAAATTACTAAAAATGGAGACATTAGTGGAGTAATGTATCTAAATATTTATTTTATGTAAAAAACATAAATAAAAGGGCAACAAGTCACTTAACATTAGTAAACCAACACAGTAAGTGGAAAATAGGTTCAGCAAAATTAATAAGGTATGAACAATGATATACCTTAAGAGTACTATTCTCTGAGCTCAATCAACAACCAAGCTAAAATGTAAAGAGTTAAAATCCTTCAAAACTGGATTCCTCATCATCATCCATATCCCAATGCAGAGCTTCAGCTGGTGTGAGGTCATCATAGACGCTGTACTCACTGAGATTGCCATCATTGCCATCACTGCTGTCATTTTCATACAATGTGCAGTCTTCACTGCCTTCCATAGCATTACTAATACTACATTTCTGGAAGGCACGTTGCACCATGTCTTCTGGAATGTCTTCCCATGCATCTCGAACCCACTTTTCTATTAATGCTATGTCAGGATTCATGAAATTTCCTCCTTTTGTTAGTCAGGCTTGACCAGATGACATCCATTCATGCCTCTGACCTGTGTATAACCCAAACCCCAGACTCTGAGACTCAGAAGAATCCCTTCTCAGTTCCATCGATGAGCAAGGCATTGCAGAGAGAACTGTAGAATCTGCAACAACATTTTTTGGAACTTGAGGTTCCAGTTCTACAGACCCATCTTCTGCCTGGTCTGTCTCTTTGTCGGGTGAGTTGGGTGGCACTTCAGACTCCAGAAGGTACTGGACTTTCCTCTACTGCCTCCTCCATCTGCATTTCAGAATTGAGTTATTACATCGTGGGGCAGGGTCCAGGGAACTACATCAATATCAGTGATACAACAGGAAAGCCACCTGCTCTTTGATGTGGCACCACACGACCTCACCTGCTCAGAACACCCCTTTGGGCTAAGAACTGTCTCCCTGGTCCTAATGCTCTTGATCACACCAGGGACTGGACTCAGAGGTCAACTCTGCCTCCTCTTCATCTGCAGAAGACCCTGTAGTGAGTCAGGAATGCTGTCGAAACCCTGCCAAGGCCAAAGCAAATCCTGACACCTCCCCAGATTCCACTACCACAAAATCTCTTGACCTGTCCACACCACCCTGAGAAATGTTCGTCAGAAATTTTCTTCTTGCTTGGACCCACAATCAATGCTCATGGAATCAGCAGTTGAAAGACCAAAAGATATATTACATTAGACAAATCTTCTGTACAAGATCTCTTCACAGTATTGAAGTGCAAGGATCTCACTTTAAGGACTTAGGTGTACTTGATTACCCGCACTCCCTCAGAAATAGAAAACATAACTAAGTCAGCATTATATTGAAATTCAAGTACACTTGATCGTTCTTCATATATCCCCAGTGAGTGTTATTCATGGTGAACCAAAGACATACCTTCCACAAAGAAGTGATAGGTTTATAGGGAGTTCTTAGGATACTTGAAGCAAAGGAACCCACCTAGCCTCAGGTGCAGTGGATAGGATAATTACTGATTGCTTTTTGAAACTCATGATTAGCCTGTCAGATAGCAAGGGTTGACCTAGAGCAGTGATCCAATTCAATCGCTCCCCCAGGACTCTATAACTGAATCTTGACTTTTCTCAACCTATCTACCAATAACCTTGCACTACAGTTTTATTGAATAGGAAATCATGCTTCCTCAATGCAAATACGATTGTTATTGTCACTTTCATTGATTTGGTTGCAATCTTAGTGTCTCCATGTACGATAGAATGAAATCCTGTCCTGTCCTGTGTCATCCTCACAGTCCTTGCTATACTCGATCTCATTGCTGCAATCACGGTGACAAGCCATCTAACAGTTAGAATCTGTACGCTACACAGCAGCTCGTGTTTTTCTGTGTGCATTCGTCTATTGGTGTTAGAGCCTCCCTGTGGGTTTCTCAAAATAGCCTGTTATGAATGGGTGTCTACTATTTGTCCTCACTGCCTGTTTACTATTCCCCTGTCCCTAGTTGTTCTGCTCCATTCCAGCTGCAGGAAGCCCTCTGAGGAGTGGTGAAACCTCCCAGATCCTCTCCCTAACCTGTGCCGACTTCTCCACACACACCATAATCACTTAGTATTACAGGAGCTGGACCAGCCGATACCTTTGGAAGGAGTCAGAGTGACTGTTAACAATAGGCTTGGGTTGTCGGGAAAAAAACTGCACTGGAGTTCTGAAGAACTGACCTTCAATCTCCAGAAGTGAGCCCACAAACTCCTTCTATCTATAGTTCCTTTCTGTGACCACTGAAGACAAGACACTTTTACTGTATGGGACAGTGGAAGTCAGTGGGCCCAGACACAAACTACTATACAGGAATAGGGCAGGGCTGTACCAGAAAGGTGGGTGCACAGGGCACAGTACATGTGACTCCCGCATGGCAGAATTAAGAGAGGAGGCATCAGTTTGTAGTGGCTGGGTTCTAAAAGATAAAATGGGCATGCTTTATGAACAATTTTATGTAAAAAAAACCATCAATGTCAAAGCAAGGAGGAAATATCTTGGAAGACAGTGATAAGGATAATAATGTTCACCAACAAGAAACAGATACCAGAGCTATCTGTCATCGTGTTCACATGAGGAGTAACCATCTGTGCATCCACCCTGAGGAGGAAGGATACATTCTGAACTCTCATGCCACAGAGGTTCTCTTTTATGTATGATAGTGTTTATCAATTTAAAATGTCATTAAGTATTGCTAGCTTTTAACTACAGCAGCAGCAGTGCTTCTGTACCATGTGTATAAGCAGCTTTTATAAAAGCCTCCATTCTCCTGTGAGGGTGCTTCGGTTTCTTGGGTCACAAGGAGAACTCCAACACAGGTAGTCCACTCCTCTGCTTCTGAGTGGAGGGCCACATGCAAATGCAGCTCTCTCCGTGTGCCAGTGAAACCTGTATAGCTTCTTTCCTGGGAGCTCTGGGCAGGAAGCCCCACTACAAAGGACCTCTGCTCTTTCCATTTTCAGCTAACTCAGAGGACACATCATGAATTTTGGACGGGGTTGGGTTTACATTTAGGCCATTCTACATGGTAATAATTGACGACAATGCTGTGTGGTTGTATGTAGAATTGTGGGGTGGGGAGAGGGAAGTGGTCTTATCACAGTGTCTCTGTGTTTACAGGTATCAAGTGTGAGGTGCCGCGGGTGGAATCTGGAGACGGCCTGAAAAAGCCGGGAAGGGGGGGGGGGTTCTCTGAGACTCTCCTGTGCAACTTCTGGATTCACCTTCAATGACTATTATATTAATTTGATCCGGCGGTTTCCAGGATAGAGACTGGAGTGGGTTGGTTTTATTAGAAATGCAGCAAAAGGTCAATCAACAGAGTATGCTTCATCCATGAAAGGCAGATTCACCATTTCAAGGGATAATGCCAAAAGCATCACCTATTTGCAAGTAAATGTACTGAAATCTGAGGACACAGACGTGTATTACTGTGCAACACACACACTGAAGTCTATTTAGTGTAAACCAAGACACAAACCTCACTTACAGTGAAGGATGGAGCAACAGGGGGTGCTCATGCCCTACTAAACCATCCCCAGGAGCAGACACGTGTGTGGTGAGGTGTTTCCTGCCAGAGGCTGTGGTTTTCCTCCCACTTGAGCCGGAGAATTATTAAGCTGTACATTCAAGACTGTAAGCAGTGTAGCTTGTGACACTTCATTCTTGTTTCTTTGTGAAACAGGTTTTGATGTAGGGTAGAAAGGGGGAACTGATTACAAGAATCTGCGTATAGCCTCCTCCCTGGGAGAGGGACAGCAGAGAAGAGGGCGGGGGGAGGTGTCAGACAGTGTAATATATGACAAAATAATAATAATAATAATAATATATGAATGATGAAGGGTTCATGAGGTAGGGGGGAGTAGGGAGGGAGTGGGGAAATGAACAGCAGATATTAAGGGTTCAAGCAGAAGGCACATGTTTTGAGAATGATGATGGCAACAAATGTACATATGTTCTTGACACAATAGATGGATGTATGGATTGAGATAAGAATTGTAAGAGCCCAAAATAAAATGATTTGAAAAATAAAAGAAAAAAAGAATTTTAAATAAATAAAATGAAAAAGCAATAAAAATTGAACAACCATACTTCAAGACCCAAACCCTGGATTCTGAGAAGGATGTCTATCTTTGAAGAACCATCCCTTGTGGATTATTCTTATGAAATAATCAAATCTCCATAAACTGGATATCTGGATAAGAATTTAATCTCCGATTTATTGTTATCCCCAAGCCCTCACAGGCTGCTGTTTTTAATGAATCTGAATTCCTTCTATGTTCCAGGCAGTGCCATGAAGCCTGGGACCAGTCGTCTGTGTCCTGTGCCTAAGTAAAGGGTCTTTTCCCCACTGTCTTCTCAATCAATATCCATAACCTGGAGCACAGCTATGAAACCCTGATTTCTTCAGTAGGAGATTCTATGGCCCATGCTAGATACTGTGAGGGGTCTCCTGTCATGATTTGAATAACTAATATCCCATTTGTAGAATCCTTGAAAAGGAAGTGCTATCTATTAAATGATGTGCCTCACTGAACCCCAGCACAGCTAAAGACACACAGACTCCAGAATTTATTTTCAACATCTCCATCTATCCATCCATCCTCTGTTTTTTTGTACTTATGTCTGTCTGGACCAGAGCTACAACTTCTCTGTTCCTATAGCACAAGTTTTCAGAGTTTTTGAGGTAAAAGTATTCTTAATAAGTTATCTGCCCAAGGAAACACCTTTCCTGATTTCACTGAATACACCTCTCCCCCCAGGACGTTATGTGGATGTGGACCTCCTGAGGGCAGGCAAGCGAGGATGCAGTCAGGAATGTGGTTTCCTGGCTTGTTCACTATCAGCTTGGAGGCAGTCACTGTAAAAGCAGGGCGAGAATCTCAATGTGTGGGGTGAGTGGCCAATGAGCCAATCACAGAGAAAATTATTTAAAGGATCACTTCCAGACTCACTTCATATAAATGTAGATAACTTCCCAAACACATTAGCCCTGTGTACACCTGTAAATTCCACAGCATGTCCAAGGAACAAAGGCAGAGGACATAAGGGATGTGTAAATTTACACATATAGCACGCACTGCTCATTATTAAACTGTAGTTTACTTCCTAAGTCCTGGCTGTTGAGTGATTTCCATGTATGTTTCTAACCACCAGGTTGGCAGTCCACATCAACTGATTACTTCTTTGGAAAAAGTTGAGGCTTTCTGCTCTATTAAGAATTTACTGTCTTGGTAACCCACAGGACTATGAAAAATTAAAATAAAAGCACACAAAACTCTTATTTATTTAAATTTATTTATACAATCCAGGTGATTTGGGAACCCTGACCCCAGATAAACCATTAACAAAACAAAGATGGGAGGGAGAACACAAATATTTACTGAATATTAGTAGCCAAGGGGGACATAATTCATCTTGTCCATCAAAATCTGTCTCCCTGGGCAATATGTCAACGGGTGCTTTATACACAGTGTTGGAAGGTGTTGGAGGGTCTTTTGTTTCCAGGGTTTTCTCTTTGTAGGGGCATGTCCACATCGCAGATAAAATTGTTAGTACTCTGTACTCAACTAGAAGTGCACTTTATATTTTAATACATTTTTATATCAAAGAAGAAGCACAATAATTTGTCAACACACTATGTACTCTAACAGAATTGTGAATTTGAAGCAACAAAAAGGAAAGTTCATGAAGCTCCAGTGGGTCCTGTGGTGTGTTGCAGCATCAGGAGTACACACCGTGGACAGCAAATTAAGCAACATGTAACTTATGTTGCATTAATTTATAATAAAATGGTGAATCTCTAATAAAATGCAAAATCTGTCAGAAAATGTAAAACTGTGAAATCTGTTCCACGTCCATAATCTGATACATTTACTTATGGGTGTGCTTGCCTACAACTTTAAACCACACCCACCATCGTTTCCTCTGGAGCGCACCTTGGGGAATCTTCTGGCTCAGTCCTTGCTTGATGTAAGTAAAGTGGACCCCTTTCACTGTCATGCAGCCCTGTCTTTGTTTCTCAGATAGAGTGGTGTTGGTAACATGCCACACATTTCCTTTTGCCAAGTGTGTTTTTCAACCTAAAACTCTACCTGGTCTTACAGAGTCACTATGAGTTGAAAGAAACTCAGTGGCAGTGAGTGTGGTGTTGGTGTTATCACAAAGAAGAAGATGGGGTCAGACTATCCCATGTCAGCTTCTGAGAAGTCTGGAAATGTCTCTACTTTATTTCTGGGGCTTCTAATATGCAGAGCATTTTATACATATCCATGTAAAATCTCAAACCGGGTGAAAAACATTATGTCGTGAACAGGGTTCTCTAGGATCCACAGGCCTTGTCCATAAGTCATGTGTTTCCTGTGAATATTCTTCTGACTAGCAGTTTCTTCTCTCTGGTAGGGTTGAGATTCCAAAAAAGTGGCTTGTCATAATGAGGTGTCCCTTACTTGTCACTAGTGATTATTTTCCCTGTTCCTAGTTGTCCATGATTGGGCCCAGGAGTGATGAATCCCTCACAGGTCCTCTCCCTAAGCTTAGTTAGGTATGATGAGCCCATTTTGCCAGAGCTGGATCTTCCAAGGCCTGCAGAAGAGTTTGGAGTAGGTGTTACCAATATTTTTAATAGAAAAAACAACCACTCATATCTAAGGAGCTGATTCTCAACTCCAGAACAATGTCTACCAAACAGTTCTCCCTGCAGCTGAGCTCAATGACCCTGAGGGGACAGCTGTCCATTACTGTGTGAGAGGAACAGTGAGAGGACTCAGTTCTGTCGCAAACACAATGTCCCTGCCATAATGACATAGTTCTATAGGGATAATGGTGCAGTGGAAAGCACAGAGGCACGACTTTTGAGACCAGTGCAATGTGGAAGGCATGGGAACAAGGACCACCCTGTTAGCATCTAGGATTTCTGTTTCCTCCAAGAATTCTTTCTTCCTTAATATTTGTTACAAAACCCCATAGATAGTTCAATATTCTTATGGAAATAGATCTGGTGATATCTAAAACAGATGGAAATCGAGTTACCATACAACCCAGCAATCCCCATACTGGGCATATACCCAGAAGAGGCAAGAAACAAACCAAGGCCAGACATCTGTGCTCCAATGCGCATTACAGCACAGTTCACAATTGCAAGGAGTTGGAAACAACCCAAATTTCTACCAAATGACGAGTGGATTAAGAATATGTGGTACACAATTCTACCTTGCAAACCTTGTTAGACCAGAGGATGCACAGCAGTACAGATGGGATCAGGAAACACAGGGAATCTAGGACAGATGGACCCCTCAGGATCAACAATGAGAGTGGTGATATCGGGAGGGAAGGGGGCAGGGGATAGAAAGGGGGAATCAATCAAGGGGATCTACATATAACCTCCTCTCTGTGGGATGGGCAAAAGAAAAGTGAGTGAAGGGAGATGCCATGCAGTGTAAGATAAGATAAAATAATAATTTATAAATTATTAAGGGTTTATGAGGGAGGGGGGTACAGGGGATGGAAAAAAGGAAAATGAGGAGCTGATTCCAGGAACCCAAGCGGAAGGCGAATTTTGAGAATGATGAGGGCAATGAATATATGTGTGTTTTACACAATTGATGTATGTAGGATTGTGATAAGAGTTGTATGAGCCCCAATAAAATGATATTTTAATTTTCATATACAGCATGCACTGCCCATAATTGAATTATCATTTATTTCCTGAAAAAAAAAAAGCTGTGGTACATACATACAATGGAGTAGTATGCATCACTGAAAAGCAGTGATGAATGTATGAAGCATATTGCTGCATGGGAAGAACTGGAGGAAATCATGCTAAGCGAAGTAAGCCAAGCACAAAAGGACAAGTACAACATGAGTCCGCTGAGGTAAGTTTAAAAAAAATGCAAAAGGGACATAGGGAAAAAGCTACTGTATACAAACATTCCTTGAGTAAGGACCAGGTAGTATGGCAGGGGCCAGAGCAAATCTTGGGATACATATGGTAGCCAATTAAAAGGATGTTGGGAAATAGAAAAAAAAAAGGGTAGCGGGAACACAGGGCACTGACCCACCCAAGGGGAGGGTATTGTGTATATCTCCACAGGGAAAGAGGGACCAGACTTCAACCCAGTGTTCCAAGATGTGTATGCAACTTGCTGGCATGGAGTTGGGAACCAGTGGAGAGGTCTAAGGGGCGAGCCCCAATCCCAACTACATGGACACCTTCTCCTCCCCTCATAATAGTTTATTTCAGAGGACAGCACTGAATCTGAAGCTCCAGGAGAGGGACATGTCTGATCAGAGCACAAGGGAGCAAATGGGTAAGAGGAAGAGAGAGTGGAGCACATCCTGGCCCACCAAGCCTTGGGGACAATATTCACGCCCAGAGCAACCAATCAAGAGAAGACCACATGGCCAGCCCCACTATAAGATGTGACATCCCTCACTGACCCATAGCGCTACAGGAGACAACACTGGAGACACAGTGTGGGAATTCTACCCGATCTGATCCCACCACACTGAGGCAAAACACTAAGGGTGTGCAACAGAACAGCAAGGAAACAGAGCAAAGAAGTCCCCAGGGAATACCAAAAATAGACTTTGGGGCTAGAGTTTGGCACCCCAACAGACTCCATTGGAAAACCCTCCTAAAGTCCAACAAACAGTCCTTGACCTAACTGCAAGATTTTCTTTCTTGTTGTATTTTTTTTTTTTTTTGGTCATTGGGTTGTTGCTGTTGTTGCTTTGTTTTCTTTGGTTGCTTGGTTTTGCTCTGTCTTGTTTTTGTGCATGTTATTATCACCACAGGTCTGTCTAAATAAGATAGGCTGGATGAACAATATGGAGGAGAAAACAATGGGACCTACAATTCCAGGGGGACATGAGAGAGGAGGAGGTGGGGTGGGGGGAGGTAGTGATGTTAACAAGCTCAGGGACAAGGGAACAACAAGTGATCCAAATCGGTGGTGAGGAGGGTGTAGGAGGCCTGGTAGGGCATGATCACGGGTAATGGAACCAAGAGGAATTACTGAAACCCAAAAGAAGACTGATCATCATAGTAGGCCAAGAGGAAAGTCAAAGGAAATAGAGAAAAGAGCTACGAGGCAAAGGGCATTTATAGAGGTCTAAATAAAGGCATGTACATATGTAAACATATTTATATATGAGGATGGGGAAATAGACCTATGTGCATATATTTATAGCTTTAGTATTAAGGTAGCAGATGGACATTGGGCCTCCACTCAAGAACTCTGTCAATGCAAGAATACTTTGTTCTATTAAACTGGCATTTTATGATGTTCACCTTCCCAATGCGATAGCTGAAGACAAAGCGGGTGCATACACAAATGTGGTGAAGAAAGCTGATGGTGCCCGGCTATCAAAAGATATAGTGTCTGGGGTATTAAAGGCTTGAAGGTAAACAGGCAACCATCTAGCACAGAATCAACAAAGCCCACATGGAAGAAGCACTCGAGCCTGTTTGATCACGAGGTGTCAAAGGGATCAGGTATCATCAGAACAAAAAAATCAGATCATTGTGAATGAGGGGAAGAGTGTGGGCTGGAGACCAAAAGCCCATTTGTAGGTCACTGGATATCCGCTTACAGAAGGGCCTCGGGGAGGAGACGAGCCAGTCAGGGTGCAATGTAGCAAGGATGAAACATACCACTTTCCTCTAGTTCCTAAATGCTTCCTCCCCACCCACTATCATGATCCCAATTGTACCGTAAAAATCTGTCTAGACCAGAGGATGTATACTGGTACAGTTAGAAGCTGGAAAAACAAGGAATTAGGGTGGATAATCCCTTCAGGACCAGTGGTGAGAGTGGCAGTACTGGAAGGGTAGAGGGACGGTGGGTTGGAAAGGGGGAACCGATTTCAAGGATCTACATGTGACCTCCTCCATGGGGGACAGACAACAGAAAAGTGGGCAAAGGGAGACGTTGGACAGGGCAAGATATGACAAAACAATAACTTATCAATTATTAAGCATTCTTGAGGGAGGGGGGAGCGGGGAGGGAGAGGAGAAAATGAGGAGCTGATGCCAGAGGCTTAAGTGGAGAGCAAATGTTTTGAGAATGATGAGGGCAATGAATGTCCAAATGTGCTTTACACAATTGGTGTATGAATGGATTGTGATAAGGCTTCTATGAGCCTCTAATAAAATGATGTTTAAAAAAGAAAACAAATGAAAAATACCTGGATTTAGTTTTTACCTTGAAAAAATATTGCAATATTCATTGCTTTATAGAGTTTCTACATGTAAATGTATTGGACTGAATGACAATGAAAGCACAAAATAACACACTATGTGGGCTTCAACAGAAGTAGGGTATTTGTAGCAACATATACCAGGATAATGCAGAAATACAACTCTGTGTTAATCTAGGTACTTTAGAGAAACAAATTCACAGAAACTGATGTATAAGAGAGAGTTTTATATAAAGGTTAAGTGTGCACCAAGGAAACATCCCAACCCAATGCTGCCCAAGCCCATAAGTCCAACATTAACCCACATGTCCAACACCAATCTACAAAATCCTCCTCCATCTCAGAAAACAGACGCAATGATGCCGATTGCAGAAGGAAAGCTGAATCAGTGAATGTGTAAACATCTCAGCAGTGCAGGGGTCTCCACACGGGTGCTCCAGCACCGAGGGCTGCATCGGGGTAGGTTCTTGTGGCTTCTCCTTGGGATGTCTTGCAGGAAGTTAGCCTTGAAAGCTGAAGCAGGGAACTGCTAAGGCAGCTGCACCCTGGTGCGACTATCATACAGCAAGAGACCCGAGAACTAGAAAGGCGAGGCTCACCGAGCCATTTATCCCTCCACCCTTCAATTAATCCCTCATGTATTTATCAGCCAGGTTGGTACAATAAACTAACTCAAAGTCTAAAATTAATTACCTCAGTTTCTATCTAACAGAACTAGAAAATGATGAGCATGCCATCTCATAGGCTAGTAGGGGAAAGTAATAAATAAGGGAACTCAAATAAATTAAATACCAGGAAATATAAGCAACCCAATTATATGGAAACAGACTGTTGGAAGGACACAAACACAGAGGAAGCACAAATTGATAAGTGGAATATACTGAAGATAAAACACCTGTGTACAACAAAATGCTTCACCAAGAGAGTAGTAAGAGAGCCCATAGACTGGGAAAACATCTTTAACTAGGACATATCAGGCAAAAGGCTTATACCTAAAATACAATACTCAGTCCACAAAAAGAAAAAAAAACCAAATAGCTCTATGCTGAGGAGGGGAAAGGACCTGAAGAGAAGTTTCACAGGGGTGGAAATCCTAGTGGCCAATAAACATATGAGGAAAATGTCCCAGATCATTAGCTATAAGGGAAAACAAATGAAAACAAGTGTGAGATATTACATAACAAATTCAAAGATGGTCCAATTAAAAAAATCAGACGTCAACAAGTGTTGCAGTGGGTGTGCTGAGATAAGAAGTCTCATCCACTGCTGGTGGACTTGTAGGTATGTGCAGTCATTATGGTAATCGATTTGGCAATACCTAAAACAAACGGAAATCATGCTACCATGTGACCCAGCAACCTCCCTACTTGGCATATACCCAGAAGAGGTAAGAGATAGACCATGGCCAGACATCTGCGCTCCAATGTTCATTGCGGCACAGTTCAAGAAGACCTTGGAGGAACCTAAATTTCCATCAACACATGATGGTATTATAAAACCGTGGTACATACATACAATGGAGTACTACACATCCTTTTAAAACCATTGATGAATGTGGATGAAGCATATCATCGCATGGGAATAGTTGGAGGAAATTCAGCTAAGCAAAGTGAACCAAGCAGAAATGGACAAGTACAACATGAGCCCACTGAGGTAAGCTTAACAAGCACAAGGGGCATAGGGGGCAAGTCACTAAAGGCATAAACTCCCGGATGAGGCCCGGGTACTCTGGCAGGGGTCAGACCCACCCAGGGATGAAGGTGCCAGCTGACTAAAAAGGAGGGGGAAAAAAGAAGAAGCAGAAGACATGGATATTGGGGGAACAGGGCACTAACCTACCTGGTGGGGAGGGTACTGTTTGTCTCCACAGGAACGGGAGAGAGGGACCAGACCTCAACCTGGTACACCACGCCTTGAGGACAACATAGCGGTATGAAGCAGCAAACTAACAGAGAAGTCTGTGGGGTCCGCCCCAAACCCATCTTCCATGACACCCTCCTCAGAAGAGTGGACGACAGAGGACATAACTGAAGATACATCTCTGGGAGAGTGGCAGGTCTGCCCAGACCACCCAGAAACAAACTAAGAGGGAGAATGAGCGAGGGAGCAAGAGAGAAATGCATCCTGGTCCAGCAAGACGTGAGGATGACACTCCTGCCCACAGCAGTCAAGGCACAGAGAAAACCGTGGTGCCGGCCCCACCACGTGAGACATGATAGCCCTTCATTGACCCACAGCGCTGCAGGGACCACACTGGAGATGCAATTTGACAATTGTGCCAGGTCTGACCAGCCAATACCTGGTCAAACACAAAGGAGCACAATAGAGCAGCAAGGGGAGCAAAGCAACAAAGTCCCCAAGGAATCCAGAAAATAGACTAAAGATTTGGAGGGCATCAGACTCCATAGGAAAACATTCATTCAGATCAGAAGGCAGACTTGTTTGCTACTTTTGGCTGCCCTCTTCCCCCCACCCAGACTTCTTTTCTTTTCATGTCTCTCTCTGTATGGTAAACAAGATAAACAATCTGGAGGAGAAAACAATGGGACTGACAGTTCCTGGGGGACAGGGGAAATGTAGAGGAAAGGGAGAGGGAGAGTCAAACCCGAAACAAGGGAACAGCAAGAGATCTAAAAAACCGATGGTGAGGAGGGTGAAAATGCCTGGTGGGAGTTAATTAGGTGCAATATAACTGAGAGGAATTACTGAGAGCCAAATAAAGGTTGAATATGAGACTGGGAAAAGAGTAAAGTATAAGGAAATAGAGGAGAGAACTAGGAGGACAAAGACAATTATATAGGTTAAATATAGGCATGTATATATGTAAACATATTAACCTATAACGATTTCTATGCAACATATATTTATATGTTAAGTATTACGGTAGCAGACAGACATTGGGCCTTTACTCAAGTCCTTCCTCAAGAACACTTTGTTCTTATAACCTGGCATTCTGCAATGCTCACCTTCCTGAATCAATCGCTGAAGACAAAATGGGTGCATAAGCTAAAGTGGTGAACAAAGCTAATAGTATCTGGCTATTATAAATATAACACCTGGGTTCATAAAGGTCTGAAGTTAAACAAGCGGCTATTTAGCAGGGAAGCAACAAAGCCCACATGGAGGAAGCATACCAGCATGTGTGGTTATGAAGTGGTGATAGCATCAAATATCAGACACCAAAAGATCCAAAACAATCATATAGATGCAAGCAAGGGGGGTCGGAGCGAAGACCCAAAGCCCATCTGTAGACGATTAGACATCCCCTCACAGAAAAGTTACAAGGAAGGGATGAGTCAGCCAGCGGGCAGTATAGCACCAATGAAGTACACAACATTCCGCTAGTTCTTTAATGTTTCTCCTCTCCACTATCATGACCCTAGTTCTACCTTACTAAATGGCTTAGACAGGAGCATGTACACTGGTACAGATAAGAGCTCTCGACACACAGAATACAGGACAGATAAACCCCTCGGGAACAATAATTGGAATAGTGATACCATAAGGGTAGAGGGTAGAGGGTTGGTAGGGGGAGAAGGGAGAGAAAGGGAGAACCTATCACAATGATTGATGTATATATAACACACACACACAAACAGCAGAAACCTGTGTGAGGGGAGACAGCGGACATTGTAAGATATGGAAATAATAATTTATAATTTATCAAGGGTCATGAGGATGGGAGGTTGGAAGAGGGAGGGCAAAAAGAGGAGCTCATACCAAAGGCTTCAGTAAAAGAAAATGTTTTGAAAAGGATGATGGCAACACATATACAAATGTGCTTGATACAATTGATGTGTGGATTGTTATAAGAACTGTAAGAGTCTCCAATAAAATGATTAATATATATATTTAAAAAGAACTTAAAGATACACACCTGAAATTGAAACAGGTGAAGAGTAGGTTAGAAATATTTAAAATATTTTAAACAAGTATAAGTTTATCTTTAAAAAAGAAAAGAAAACGGACGGTTTTGGAAGATTAAGTCAGGTGGTAAATATCCAGATTTCGTGATCATGACAAAAGAAGGAGGACCAGAATCCCCCAAAACAGAAACCAGGTAGGAAGCACCATTCCACATGTTTTCTGGGCAAGTTTTATGATCACCTTCATGCACACTGTTTAAAAATACCACTGAAATGTGGAAATTCCTTGGAGAACAACCATGAAATCTAATAATGTACCCACATAAGAAACAGATAAGAGAGCCGTCTACTATCACCATGTGTATTTACATCTTCAGGGAAACGAGAGAGGATGCACTGTGAACTCTCATACCACAAAGTTTGTTGTGTATATAATATAAAGTTTATAAATTAAAAACTACTTTAAAATATTGATAATATGTAACAATTAAAGCAATACTTGATAATAACTTGTTTAAGAGCTATGTTTTCCTTTGCAAATGCTTGTGTTTCTCTGATTCTGAGGGAGAACTCTTGCCCATATTCTCTACTTAACTGCTTCTAAATATCAGGGAACATGCAAATGCAGCTCTCTGCCACTGATAAACCAGTCACAGCCCCTGATGTGGGAGATCTCAGAGGATAGTCCTGTCCCTGGGGTCTCTGCTGTTTCCATTTGTGCCCAGGAGCTGGTCCAGAGGACACATCATGAACTTTGCACCAACGTTGGCTTTCATTTTGTCCACTTTACATGGTAATCATTGTAGATCCTTCTGTGTGTAGGTAATTGTGAGTGCATGTGTTTGTATTTGTGTCATCTAATCACAGTGCCTCTGTGTTTTCAGGTGTCCAGGGTGAGGTGCAGCTGGTGGAGTCTGGGGCAACTTAAGAAAGCCTGGGGGGTCTCTGAAACTCTCCTGTGCAGCCTCTGGATTCACTGTCAGTAGCTACTGGATGAACTGGGTTCGCCAGGCTCCGGGGAAGGGACTTCAGTGGGTCTCAGCTATTAATCCTGGTGGTGATGCATACTACACAGGCTCAGTAAAGGGCAGATTCACCCTATCTAGAGACAACTAGAAACATGATAAGACTTGAAATCGTGTATTACTGTGCAAGAGACACAGTGAGGAAAAGTCAGTGAGAGCCCAGACACAAACCTCCCCTGCAGAGAGGAGACTGGTCTCCAGGGGGCGCTCAGGATCCACAGAGCATAGGACTCAGACCCAGGAGCAGGTGCAGCTGAAGCTTGAAGCCTGGTTTCCTGTGATGATCTGAGGTTGCTTCTAAATCTCAGTTTCCCTAAGGAATCTCTCCCTAATTAAAAAAAAACAAACAATTCTGAGCCGACTCTTGATATCTGTGAATTCAAAAATTATATGGTAACAGAAGAATATAGTCTGTATTACAGCAACAAACAGACTGTGCCTTAAGGACAAGAGGTAATTCTGGTAATTCTTCCAGGGGTCCCTGCATCAGAGTTCCCATGATGCTCACATAAATACTTTCCAATCAGACTCAGGGGAAATGGGGGTAAATATGACTATGAAGTGTTTTACTCTTGGCTCAAGGTTTGAGAGTGTATTCTTCTACCACATGTTGTTAGACTTCCTGACAATGGTTTAGTCACAGTATAGCCAGTCAACGTATTTTTTATTGAATTGTTTCTTCAAATGACAGAGATTTTGTTTTTGTTGTTGTCTGTTGTTTTTGCTTTTCTTAACCATAGTGGCCTATGATTGTATCTGTCTATGTTCCAGAAACTGTTGCCCAAGATTGTCAAGGCAGACACAAACTTATCTGTGTGAATTCAGGGTTCAGGGAGATCTCTAGGGCCAAACAGGATAATTCCGTTATTCATGTCAGATGTTGAAGCTTCACCTTCATAATCCCACAGAATGTTATCCCACTGATTTCACCCAGGGGTCCACATTTGTCCTGTTTACCAGATTATTTGTTCGGAAAACAAAGCCACTACTTCTGGTGGCTTTGCTACTAATTTATCATATGATATTGATAACATTTCCAGTATCTAGGGACACACAACCGTAGGTGAACAATTTCAGATATTTCGGTATAATTTTGGGTGTGAATGACATTATTATCGACTACTTTCTAGATAAGAAATATCTTTGTGTCAAAGGTAATTTGCTTTAGTGTGACATGTACTCTTTCCACACTAGAATGACTCTTGAGTAGACACAGCAGTGTAGTGGTTGAAGAAAAATTCTTCCTTTATATTGACTCACAGAAGCCATTCCTATTTACAACAAACATTGAATTGGAGTCACTTTTGGCTGAATTAAGTGAGATTGCTAGATGTAGCTGATCTTCAAAATTTTGAATATTTTATATTACCATAATCTAATGCAGAAGAGAAAATGCATATCTGACATTTTAAATGTCCTTGGATTTGTTGTATCTTATAAATGTGTAAATCCATGAGAGTACATGATCACTGCCTTTATTTCTGAAGTCATCCTCCATCCTAATCCATGTCTACCTCCTCAACCATCTTCCTCGTCACTTTCTGTGGCCTAGGAAAACTGGACCTTGGGCTTGATGAATGGAGAAGTCATGGTCAGGATTGTGTTCTCAGAGGAAATAGTCAACATTCTCATCCCAAATGATCCCCTTTTTAACTTTATTACAACAGTACGACTCACATCCAATCTCCACATAGTCCATCAGATAGTGTCTCATGATGTATTTGTTTAAATTTAGGTCTTACTCACTCTGGATAATACACCTGGGAATCATGGGCTTCGTTCCTAGAGCATGTCAGTTTCTTCCTCTTCTTGGGGGTAGTTCTCAGAGGTGAGCAGCTCAGGGATGAAACATGAAATTTTGGTAATGCTTTATCTGAGCACCTGCCTTACTGTCTCCACGTGCAGCTTGAAGGGGTTGGTCAAGGACTTGTAGAACTCACAGACATCGTGCCTCACCGGTTCTGTCTCTAGATTCTCTTAAACCAGTGGTGGGTCTGTATACTATGGATTGGTGAGAGCACAGCCTACACTCCTACTCTGATGTCCTGAGTACACATCCCCCATGACCCCTTTCATTAAACTCTGAGCTCCATTGCTGCGCAGGCCATTGCTATGCATCACTGTGAAAGGAGGCGTGGAGAAGGCAGTGTGACTCCAGAACTCCAGGTAAAGACAGGATTCTGAGCTGCACTCTGCTCCATTATCTTCTCTTCAGTGTATTTTTTGTTTTCCTTACACCTATGTGACACGGAGATGGGTGCCATAAAGTTAAATATGAAACTCAAACTAAATAGTTTGATATGATAAAAAAATATAAAGGAAACTGTCAATAAATGTATTCTAAATCATATCATAAACAAGGTCACAAAGATGACATAATGAAAACAAAAACATAAAGTGGGTATTTATTTGTGGGAGACAATTATAATAGAAAAATAAAGAACACATCTAGAAAATTTACATAGTTAATTGTGTTGTGTTGTGCAATATGGACTCATGCAGTTATGTAAGGTACATAAACATACATTGTACATATAAAGAATTCTCAATGCATTTATGAATAAATGTACTAAATAAATAAATATACATTTTGAGTTTTTGTGGTTGGTAGAGCATGTTGACTTGATCATTTTATAAGTAGCTCGCATGCTGAAAAAGTGTGAGTGCCCCTGATCTACACATTAAGGGAATGTTCTGCTATAAAACACGTATTGTCTGAAGTCTGTGTGCTCCTGGGGGATCCTAATCACTTTAACACCAGAAACTTTTGGCTATTTATTAAATGTTTCAGGCTAACCTTTATACAACTTAAATAATCATCCAAGACATCTTCTCCAGCGAAGGTAAGGAATTGCTCTTTTTCCTTCCTAATAACAACCCTCTCTCTTAAAATACAATGTTTATTGTTTTAAATGTTACTAAGTTTACAATTGTGGTTAAGAAAAGTTTACAGAATGACCATGCTTGTTATGGTGATTTGTGAGAATAAGAATGTGAATGCCTTCCACTCCCCCTCCTCTGCATTTTTGTTTTCAACTTGAAATGAGAAACAACCTAAATGACCCCAAACAGATGAATAGAATAAATAAATTGTGGCATACACGTGTTCATGCTCTAAGATATTTACCATTAAAATAAATTCATGCTGGATAGCTATAAAGTTACGGGTCTATTCCCACCTAAAGTATATAAATTTAGTGACATAAGCTAAGCAATAAGAAAATGATTTATATATTAATAACTATGGTATTTGGAATAATATGAACATGACTATGTTCTGTGTATCACTATCACATAACAAATCGTTCCCAAATATTATTCTCATCAAATCCTTCTAGGACATTCATTTATGTGTATGCTCTACATGTCTAAAAACACTGGAGAAACCAGAGAGCTTGTCGTGACATAGATAGACCTAGAGAACTTTATGCTGAGGGAAAGTATTCAATCTCTAGAGGGCATATATTCTATGACACCAGTATTAGCTAAAATGCAAAGACAGAGCTTGACACCTGTTCTGAAATTATGAAATCATTTAATATGATATCCTAGGTACTGTTTATCACTTCCTCACTTGTACATCTTAAGAGAAATAACAATACTTTAGTGAAGATTCCACCCCAGATGTGGACAATTTGTCACTTAGCAGGAAATGCAAAAGACAAAATGGCTCTTGTCATTCAGTAACATCTCAGGGTGACCCCAATTTAATAATATCCTGCAAGAGTATCATTAAAGGAACTGAACTATTCCCTCGACCTTAAAGCTGAAACAACTTGGTGTGGGAAGCACAAAAGACTGTTATGCCAAAGCTTTGGGCTTCAGAGCATGGTCCAAGGATTTCAAATGGTAATGCCAAAATCAGAGGAGGGAATGATATTAGAGGTTCAGTTCCGTGGATATCAGTGTTTAAGTTTTCTCTTTGCTGCTCCTGGTTTTAGACTTTCCAGACCTCATCCCAATCCCAAAATAATTCACCTGGTGTTTCAGCACTCTCAGGTGTATTCTAGGGATTATTATGTTTTACTACTTTTTGTTTGGGGGATAGGACTTTGCTAAAGGGAGAAGTGATTAATTTAATCTGACCGTACATCCTTCTTAAATGGGCATTTTGAGCCTATTTCTGGGGTGTGGCCTTAAAAGGACCCTTGGTCTCCCTGAGGGGCAAGCATGAACCCAGGTGAAATGCCTCACCCTCTTCTGGGATATAGCTTTTCTCTCTCTCTCTTGTTACAATTTTAACCCTCATCTGTTTCCCCCTTAACTGCAGTAGTTAACCATGTGTGCCCATAACTTCCCATTCGGGTGTCATTCACTTGTACACTTAGGCATTTACATGTTGTGGATGAGAGTGGTTATATTCTAGTAGAAATCTTTATGGTTTCCTCTGTTCTTCTTGGTCTCAATGGAGTTCCAACAGTTGAGTAAACTTGTATGATAAGAAATCAAGTATATTTTTCAGATATCATAATTTCCACATACTTCTCCTAAGACACTCATATATACCCCTCATATAGCTTTGAAATAGATGGACACACGAGAGGGACATTACTCTTCTGTTGATAAAACCAGCCTAGCCCAAGCCTTCCACTTGAGGATAGAAGACACAGCCATGGCATGCCCTGGTCTGCCCATTCACTGAGCAGGTATAAACAATGGCTAGATAAACAATGGATATGTGTGAGAGTTTCCTGGACAGGAAATCTTTGCGTTTGCAAATGTCCACGGAAAAGTGCAGCCAGTAGCGTTTGGGGGAAACTTGAGTCAGTCGAGAACATTTCTCAGGCTCTCTTGTCCAGTCTCTCCATTCACCATGAAAGCAGCTCCAGGGGAGGGCCTGCAGTGGGTCTCAGGTACTGGTAATAAGGTTGCTGTGTGAAGAAGAAAAGGTGTTTTGGAGAGTGTGGGGTAGTGGAGATACCCTGGTGTCCACCTGATGCGTTCACTAAACTCTATCCCGTCCACCCTCTGGGGCATAGGGCATATAAGCGCCCAAGGCAGGGCAGGGGCTGAGGGGCTGAAGAGAGAGAACACTGAGCTCAGAAATCACTGGCTTTCCTTTGAACTTTCCCCCCACACATCTTAGGCCAAGTGCCATCCTCATCAGACACTAATATGCATATAAGTTCAAAGAGTGACCCTACAATGTGATCAAAAGTTAGAGGGGAGTCTGGTTGCTATCATTCTCTGTTAATAAAGACAGGATTCCCTCACATGCAGATTATTCTTTAGATACTAAGGTAAAAATCACCCTTGGGCCGGAAAGCTACCAGTTCTCTTCAGACAGGACTATAGGTCCCTTCGGAAAGAAAGGTGGGTGATTGCGATATCTGACCTAGGTCTACGGGGACGGCTGTGACTTCAAGTAACTGACAGGGACCATCTGTTTTTATTTGTAGACATTCTGTCTCAGGTGCAGCTTCAGGAGTCAGGTCCAGGACTGGTGAAACCCTCCCAGAAGCTGTCTCTCACCTGCACTGTCTCTGGTTTCTCCATCACCAGCAGTGGTTTCTACTGGAGCTGGATCCGCCAGACCTCAGGCAAAGGGCTGCAGTGGATGGGATACATAGATTATGATGGTAATACATGTTATAACCCATCCTTCCAAAGCTGACTCTCCATCACCAGAGACACATTGAAGAATCAGTTCTTCCTGCAGCTGAGTTCTGTGACTGCTGAGGAGGACACGGCCCTGTATTACTGTGCAAGGAGCCCAGTAAGGGAAAGTTAGTGTGAGCCCATACACAAACCTCCCCTCCAGGGGATACATTGGGCCGCAGGGAGCGTGCAGGACCCCCAGAGCACAGACACCCAGCCCTAGACAGGCACAGAAGGATGACAGGGAGCATTTCCTGTTGGAATCACGGCTCCCTCTCTTAGCTCTCAGCATCTCCAGAAACAGGTTTTTTTTCTTTCTTTTTTTCTTTCTCAATATTGTCTCTTCACTGCAAGCTTGAGAAGAAGAACTGGCCTTCTCTGCAGTACAAACATCAAAGTGACTCTGACCTTTCAGTATCATCCTATATGACCCATTTTCATTCGTGGGAAAGAGTTTATCATTCTCATATCATCTGTTACTCAAAATATGTTAACAGTGAAATACAAGTATGTGCAGATTCATGAGTGAAATGCATGGTTTTAAATGTCCCGAGGTCATTGATCTATTACAGCTCAGCGTCTGGTCTCTCAGGAGGTGTCTCTCTTCATTACTCCCTGTGCATTATGGGTAGTAATTTACCGATGTTCTCTAGGTCTGTTAACATAATGTGGAGATTTCTGGGGTTAACTTTGTGACGTGTCCTCAGTGATGCTTGCTACTCATCATCTCCCTTGATGCAGAAACAAGGGTTCCAGGCATAGAGAGAGCCCGAACTCTGGAAGCACATGAACTAGAATGACTGATCTGGTTGGAGGACTCATTTCTGAGATCATTGATTAGGTCACAGTGAAGGACACACTCATTGGAAGGAGAACTCTGATTCTAAAATAAGCAAGTGGGCCATAAGGGGAGGACACAGCAGGCTTGTATCTCTGAATATTCTCTGGAATAGAGAACAGTAAATCTCTTCACATATTTTGAACAGGTTATCAGGGGGCCAGTTTCTGGAGAAGTACATCCTGTTTGGTAAGTGTTAGCAAGAAAAAGGAATATGCTCAATTAGATGCGCAGATAGAGTGGTGGCCTACATGGTCTCAAACAGAGGAGCAAGCGCAAGGATGGTTCAGGACTCAACCGTTTCTCTTTCTTTTCTTTTGTCTATAGTGTCATTATGAGTAAGAACTGAATCAAAGGCAACTAACAACATGTCTGGAATCAAAGGCTATTAACAACATATCTGGTGGAATGAGGTGCAGAAATTGAAATTAATTTTGTTTATCCAAATGCAATTACCTAAAATAATAATGTAGTACAACGTTTTCTAAGTTAAGAAAGTGTTAAAATTATTTAGCAATTTTAATTCAATAAATATATCAGCCCAAATTGAGGTACAATTATATGGCTATCAAACAACCAGGAAAATAAAGTGTAATAAATAAATAATAAAGACTATGTACAAATAAACACTATATACAAATTCACTATCCCTGGTGGCATGATGGATTTTACATTGGGCTTCTAAATGGAAGCTCAGGAGTTTGAAACCACCATTCACTCCAAGGGAGAAAGATGAGGCTGTTTGCTCCCCCCAAATTTTCAGCGTCTGAAACCCGAAGGAGCCGTTCTCCTCTGTCCTATGAGATGCAATTCACTTGGTACCATTGGGTAATGGTAACTGAGTTTCTCAATGTGTATCTTAATTTGCTTCCTTATCTTCATTACTTTGTTTTACTCTGTATTTTGTTTAATCATATTTAATATTATTGTCAGTATTTGTGCTATTTTCCCCTCATTATTCTGGTCCCTATATAATTTCCTACATCGTGTTTTAATTATGTAACCTTTTTCTGTGCAAGATTTATGATACAATTTATAGTATATTTGTTAACACACTAATACTAATATATCAATTATTTTTTAACTTGGGTTTCTCCCTACATTTGTAGTCCATGACATAGCAATCCCGGGTGCCACATGTTCAAGACCGTGCATGCTATTTGAAGAATGAGCAGTTATCACCCACCAGCTTGTCCCTGGGCAAACACAAAATCTAACAATCTGGGTCCACAAAGGTCACAGTCTAGGGAACCCTATCGGGGCAGTTCCAGTATGTATTATTACCTGAATATAAGTCACTCACAATTATGTCTAGATGTTTCCAGAAGAGTCGGGCCTTGTAGCAAGGACGATTCTCAGTCACTCTCAAGTACGATGCAGTCTGGATTCTCCGTAAAATATATCACCCTCGTGTCTCCTTCCTGGTGTTCTGGATTCTGAACTCTAGTCCTAGTCAACCTTTTTTGGATAACAATAAGTTTGCTCTCTCTGATACTATTTATGTATCATTAATAATTGTCATTTTGTCTTTAAAACTTGACAGATTTTACTGGGCCATTTGGCTTCAGGCATTACTTTCATAATGCGCTTGAAATTCATGAATTACTATTTATATTTGTTCACTACTGCATTTGGCTTAGTCTTCATACTCTGTTTGCAGATTTCAATGTGCTCTGCAGAGCATTTTGTTCTTCTATGAAGAACGATTCTGTTTCATACAGCACTCCATTCCCAGCACCATGTGTCCATACTGCTGTCGGAAAATATACAGAAATTTTTAAAGAATATTGATTGTTTTTGAGACTGAAAAGAATAGTCTATTTTTCAATATAAAATAAAATTTGGAAACCTTCAATAAGGCTAATGTGCAGTATAGCACTGACAAAACAAACAACCTTCCTCTGGTTTTCATTAATTCTTCCTCCACATCCCACCTTCCCCCACTTTCATGACCCCAATTTCATCTTAAAAATCTGGCTAGACCAGAACTTGTATACTGGTACAGATAAGAACTCACAACATAGGGAATCAGAGCAGAGAAATCCTTCAGGACCGAAAAAGGGAGCAGTGATACTAGGAGGGTAAGGGTAGGGGGTGGGGATTAATGGGGATGCAAAGGTCGATGCATGGCCCCTCTCCCAGGGTGACGGACAGCAGAAAACTGGGTGAATTGAGAGAGCGCTCAGTGTAAGACATGAATAAAACAATAATTTCTAAATTCTTAAGGGTTCAAGGGGGTAGGAGGGAATGAGGAGCTGATGCCAGGGGCTCCAGTAGAAAGAAAATGTTTTGGAAAAAATAATCACAACAGATGTACATATGTGTCTGACACAATGGATATATGTATGTATGGATGGTGATGAGAACTGTAAGAGCGCCCAAAAATTTTTTTTAAAAATAAGGCTTATGTGTTAATTGAGGTGTCACAATTTCATAGACTAAATAATAACCACTGAAAATAATGTTCAAGTGAGAATGACATATTCTGCTCAATGAAAATTTGATCTATTCCCTCAAGGTGGAAACATTTATCACCCTATTCTCAGAGCTAAGTGTGGTGAGGATCTTGACAAATCTGGCAGGAGTGAGACAGTAGGAATGTTTGTTGCATCTCGTTTGTTTTTCCTCCTCAGAGGAGAACACAGTTGACTTTGTAAATTGTAACCCGCGGTCATTATGCTGGGCACCTGGATGGTGATGAAGTGAGTGTATGGAGTGCTCTGTGTGATCTTCTGATTGAGCCTGAAAGTTGCTTAGGACCTGGTGGTGGGGCTCTGACCTTCAGGCCTGTGCTGTGGTTTATATTTCCCCCATTCGTGTTTGGTTTCTTTAGTGCAGTCTCCCCTTTCTTTACCTTTGAAATGTTTATACCTGCTGAGTATGGCCCCCCACCCTTAGGTGTCATGGGTAGGAAATGAGGTGTGTGGCTGATAGTGGAAACATTTCACCACCAACTATGAAATGTCAATGAAATGGACCTTCCTCTGGTGAGAAATCTTTTGAATTGAGAATGGCCCTCCTCTCCAGTGGCAGAAACCCGAGGGCTTGTTTTGAATGCTCCCTTGAGAACCCAGAGGGGTTTAAACTCAAAGCCCATAGAATGTGGAGCTCCATTAATGAGTGATCCCAGTAGTTTCCCCCTGTCACGGGAATCAATACTCAGCCTCTAGAAATCTACCACATTTTAATTGATGTATTTGGTCAAATACAGGGGTTCAGAGGCTTCTGATCCAGATAAGATCGCTGCTGTGCCTCTCTTAATGTACCCATTTTTAGATTTTGAATGGCATTTCGATATGCTAATTCACCTCAGCTCTCTGTTTGGGTGCATGCAGTGAATCCCAGGATCAGTGCACCCATGGCTCACATTGCAGAATAAGGAGCGCGCCAGAGGAGGAGGAGACAGGTCAAGAGAGACAGAGCAGGGGTCCTAAGTGGAACTGGAGTGGTAGGAGTCCTGAGTGGGCCCTGGGTGGGTATGTTAGAGAGAGTCGAGGTAATCTCCATGTGAATGGATATTATAGGGGTGCCTCTTAGCCCAGCATCAAGAAACTGTGATATACAGTATATCAACACTTATACTTTGTTCTTGTAGCTGAAAACTGGTAAACCATTGTCCTGGCCTTTAAATGAAGAACATCCAAAGGTTAGTTGGTTCTCACAAGCCTTAATCATGAGCTTTAATCACTTGAGTTGTTTTAGGACCATTTACAATAGGACGTATTTTCTTTGAAAATGTGTACTATACAATTGAAGTTTTTCTGAGTTTGTAGTGATATATCCTGATTTATGGGCTCTCTTTCTTTTTTTTTTTTACAGCACTGTTATTATATTTTGAAATTACAACTTACAACTTCTGTTAATCTTATTAATGCATCTTTAATATATCTTCCAAACGAATTTAATTTATTTGGGGAATAATATCAAATAATGTGGTGATAAATAAAATATTTCCTATATTTTAAAGATTGTATTGCTTGGCTTTGTATGGTTTTTGAAGAGTTTACATATTTTTAAAATATTTCAATTTTTCTTACTTTTTGTTTTGTGGACTGGTTTTTATGTGAGGAGAGGAAATGAGCAAAACGTAAACCCATTAAAATGACGTTTTTGTTCAAATTATTTTAAATGAATAAGAAAATGTAAGGTTGTGGAAGATATAGCTGACTATTAATGAAAAACCATTCATTCCATAAAGCATAATAGTGAGGAGGATATAGTAAAGTGAGTAAGACCCCCCCCCCACACACACACAGTGAGAAATCATTACATCTCATGACAGACACAGATAATTGACCCCCTTGAATGGTCAGTATTAGTTCTTCAGACTTTGTTTTGTCAGATCTCATCTATGAAGTCGTTTGTAAGTGGATACATCTGCATCAGTCATGACTAGCTGCTAGCCGGCTTGGTGAGATACACCCACCATTAAGCATCAGGCTCCAGACCACATTTCAGATGTGCAGCTCTGCTTTCCCCATGTGTGGCTCTTTAGTGTTAACTAGGTTTCCTATTAGTTGTACCTGTTGCAGACCAGAAGTACATTCATGAATGTGAATTGTGTGCACATACAAGTGCCCTTTAGTGTTGAAAGCTGAAGCCATCTCCCCTGGCACAACATCAAGCAAGGACATTGCCATATAGGTTGCACCTAAACCACTGAGACCAAAGAGCACTCATCATGGGGTGACTGTGGTGCTTCATTTTCCTACTGGCTGTTGTAAATGGTATTATTTTCTTGATTCCCTTTTCAGAGCTTTCTATACTAGTACACAGGATTCAAACTCTTTTTCTACATTGACTTCTACACATGAGATTGCTGAACCTTTCAATTAGATGCAATATGTTTCTCATAGGTCCTTTGGGGCTTTTAATATTTCAAGTGATATCAGCAGCAATTATAGAGCTTAACTTCTTTGATGCCATTTTGGATGCCTTAATTTTATTTGTTGATTGATAGCTGCAGTTAACACTTTCAGCACACTATTAAATAAAATTGGTATCAGATGGTATCCTTTTCAGGTTCCCATCTGTAAAAGTAATGCTTTCATTAGCTCACAATTGAGCAAAATGCTTGTAATAGGCATCACATTTTGCTAGGTCAGTCCTTTCAAATTATTGAGACAAGCAGCCACATTAGATAAAACAGAATGAAACACATATGAGTCTTGCTTCATCCTCACATTTGCCCAGTTGAGTTCTTTGTTGCAGTTACTATGATGTTCTATCTTGTCGAAGTTCATCCTTTTGTTTGTTTGTTTGTTCTTAGTGACCTTATACTTTATCAAGCATGATGTCTTTTTCCAAGGATTGCTCTTTCTGATGTCCAACATGCTTAAGATGAAATACTCATATTTCCATTATAAGAAGCATTATAACTGTACATTTCCAAGATGTAATTGACACTCTACCACACTATCAAATTATTCACCAGCACTATAATTCAAATACATAATTTCTCCTTTAAACTTTCTCATTCGTTGTCCAACATTCAGGGGCATATGAGATAGTTGAAAGTAAAATAACTTGGGCCTAGTACATATTAGTCATCAAAGAGACATTATTTTTAACCTTTGGAGAGATCATGTTCATAAGATTTGTCCAATGAAATGCATCATATGTCTATTTCTTCTATGACCACTGATTGTAGATCGTGAGCAGGTGAAATCCTTGACAGCTTCAATCTTATCTCCACTTTTTGTGGTATTTTCTATTGATCCCATGGTAAGGATTTGGGCTTTCTCTTCATTAAGATGTAGTTCACATTGATACTGAAGTTATTCAAAGGTGTGGGGAGAAGCCAAAAATGTAATTAAACCAGAAATTATTAAGAGCAGTACTTGGGGTCCACTACATAAGAGAACTATAGGATGTTTGTTAGGAAGGTCCAACCTAAATTCTCATAGAGTTCAGATTGTTACTGAAAGTATTGATCAGGATTATGAAGAAGAAATTAGGGCAGTAATAAAATCTGATATACCATGGTTAATAAATAATAATAGAGTTAAAGTGTATACCTATCAGGAAAAAGCATCTGAGAAGTCTGACCACCCTATGGATCAAGGGGTCTTTTGGAATGCTGTTGTGGGGAAACAACAGCACCCTCACATGGAATTAGAAATTGGAGGAAAATGTTTTGTTTTTTTTTTTCCAATTCGGGATATGGGGTCTCTTCCTTAGGGCATTCCTGAGGGTCTAAGACCCACCTACTAACCCCACCTAAATCCAACATGGAATGAGCGAACTTAATCAAGACAGAATATTGCAAGATTGTAAAATCCTACGATGTAAAACTCCTGAAGGTCTATACATCTTAATTGAGCCTGTAATCTTACTGAGAAATTTAAAGGAAACACGTCTGTTTGGTAACTTAGTTCAAAAACAGCTGTGCAAATTTATTAAGATTTTATCAGTCTTTAAAATTATCCTGTGTTTAAGAAGTTCTCACTACAACTAGTGAGCGCTCTTGATTTGCTGAGAGCTAACAGCTGAAGTTTACATAACATGATGAGGGCAACAAATGTACAAATGTGCTTTACACAATTGACGTATGTGTGGATTGTGATAAGAGTTGTATGAGCTCCCAATAAAATGATTTTTTAAAGTTTCACTGGTTTGGAACCTGGCAAGTTCCCTGAGATTGGTTACAATGTCTTAGAGTCTCCATTGTTAACACAGACAGAAGAGATGAAAGGAAATTCTATGTCTAATAAATTTCATTTAGTCATTTTAACTAAAACAATTTTCTCCTTACTTAAAGCTTGTAACAAAATTAGGGCAGATAGACACATATTCACCTCTATAGAAATTAGCTGATCATAAGAAGTCCCAGCAAAATGGAAATCCCCTTTGGGATCCCAGTCCACTAATCACGTGTAGGAAGGACGATTCATTTATATTTTTGCAGAAGAAAGCTGATGGACTCCCCTTAGAAAAGCAGTTCTCAACCTGTGGGTCACGAACCCCTTGGAGGGGGGCGCGTTGAATGACCCTTTCACAGGGTCATTCGCACTGTTCATAACAGTAGTAAAAAGGACGCAAAAAACATTTGGAGAAAGATGAAGGACAAAGAAAATATGAAGAAAGCACCCAAGGTTTTTTTTTTTTTGGTTTTCAAATAATTTATTGATGGTATATAGAAACATAATGAATTTTTTTCTTTAACTTTTTTTGTAAGTTGGATAAAAGTTACCAAAGCAGACTGGTTTTATGCTGGAGAATTCATACATACTTTGATTTGTGACATTGATTGCATTCCACACAATGTAACTGCATCTTCCCTGTGTTTGCCTTTCCATTTGCCCTTTTTTCTTTTTAAACATTTTATTAGGGGCTCTTACAACTCTTATCACAATCCATACATATACATACATTAATTGTATTAAGCACATCTGTACATTCTTTGCCCAAATCATTTTCAAAGCATTTGCTCTCCACTTAAGCCCTTTGCATCAGGTCCTCTTTTTTTTTTTTGCCCTCCCTCCCCGCTCCACCCTCCCTGATGAGCCCTTGATAATTTATAGATTATTATTTTGTCATATCTTGTCCTATCTGGCATCTCCCTTCACCCCCTTCTCTGTTGTCCATCCCCCAGGGAGGACGTCACATGTAGATCCTTGTATTCCGTTCCCCCTTACCAACCCACTCACCCTCTACTCTCCCAGTATCACCCCTCACACCCATGCTCCTGAAGGTATCATCCACCCTGGATTCCCTGTACCTCCAGCTCCTATATGCACCAGTGTACAACCTCTGCTCTACCCAGGCTTGTAAGGTAGAATTCGGATCATGGTAGTTGGGGGGAGGAAGCATCCAGGATCTGGGGGAAAGCTGTATTCTTCATCGGTACTACATCACACACTGACCGACTCATCTTCTCCCCTAGACCCCTCTGTGAGGGGATCTCCAGTGGCTGACAAATGGGCTTTGGGTCTCCACTGTGCACTTCCCCCTTCATTCGCTATGGTATTTTTTTTGGTGATGCCTTATACCTGATCTCTTCAACACCTCGTGATTGCACAGGCTGGTGTGCTTCTTCCATGGGGGCTTTGTTGCTTCTGAGCTAGATGGCTGCGTGTGGCAATGATATGATTTTTTGTTCTTTGATGCCTGATAACTGATCCCTTCAGAACCTCGTGATCACACCGGCTGGTGTGTTCTTCCACCAGCCTTTGTTGTGGGCTTTGTTGCTTCTGAGCTAGATGGCCACTTGTTTATCTTCAAGCCTTTAAGACCCCAGATGCTATATCTTTTGATTGCCGGGCACCATCAGCTTTCTTCACCACATTTGCTTGTTCACCCACTTTGTCTTCAGCGGTTGTGTTGGGAGGGTGAGCAGCATAGAACGCCAATTTGATAGAAGGAAATATTCATGCATTGAAGGAGGAAAACACCAAATCTTAACCACGATTCTGTTTCCACACTGTTAATTGCCCAAAAGGAGGGGCTATTTGTTTACCTTTTCAGAAGCAAAGGAGATAGATGGATTTCTCTTCAGCCAGCAAGGCCCAGAAGAAAGGCAGTTGATGATGTGACCTGAGACAGCCCAAGCAGTCCAAAGACCTCTGTCCTGTTACTGGTTACCCAAAGCATCAACGCCTCACAGACTCGTGAGAATAGCAATTGCTGCCTACTGAGACACTTCTACCATTGCTGATGCTGTCTAAGGGACAATCTGGGATGCTATTATCACTGAGCATTTTATACACTAGTGACTGGACTATTACAACAGACTAAAGGGTCAAGATTTTGGACATATCAATTAATGCTAAAGTGATTGGAATGTAACTGATTTCTGTGTAACCCTTGATATAGTTAAATTTCATTGTGACAACCTGGCCAATAAACACATGTAGCATTAATGAAAGGCTGAGAGATAAATGGCTCTGTGAACCTTGCCTTTATAGTTCTCTGGTCTGTTGCTTTGTGATGGTTGGACCAGAGTGCAATTGCCTTAGCCAGTTTCCTGCTTTGTGAGGGAAACCAGCCCCTAACACATCATCACGGGTCCAGTAGGCGCAACTGTACAGTGATAATAAGTAAAGATTATAGTAAAGTTATAGAGAGCATGAGAGATAGAACAGAGATTGAAATAATGGAGTCAGACACATTTCATGGTGGCATGCTCACATGCTCACCTCAGCCTCAGCTGGCGATCCATGTGGAGAGAACGCAATATTTATTGCTACCAAGGCTTTTATATTCTCTTGGGACATGTGAGCCCCCTAATTACAGGTGAAGACATATGTCACAGGAAAGGGTTGTGCTATAGGTAATACAGTAATGGGATGGGGGTGTTTTAGGGGTATCCACGCAATAGGAAGAGGAGGGACTAGGAATATACATGCGACAATGTGGGCAGATCCTAGATTCAGCATGGCAGACTAACTTTGGATGTTGCTGATCTGGTTTGATCTGTTCTCTGGATCACTATAGAAACCATTATGAGTAGGTTGTAAACCCGCCATGAAGGGACTAAACTGATGGCCACAAGCCTTTAGGGAGAAGTAGCCCACTCTCCTTAACAGCAGGGAGTGGGTTCTACTTGTGGTGGGACCAGACAGTAGTCTGGCAACTGACTGCCTTCAGGGAGGTACCTGGCCAATCATTTACCATTAGCTGCAAGCAGTGTCCTAAGTCTAACATATATTTGTGGGAGGCTTGGGAGACATCTTTCTGTTTCCCACAATTCCCCCTTTTGCTTTATAATAAAATTCAAAAGAGCCACATGGGCGACATGGTTATTTTCTATACATTGAAAGCTGTCTATGTGAAACTTCATGATCCAATTAAGATAGCCAAAAATTCAGGTTTATGGAAAACATTTTTAATTCAGGCATGGGGGATAAAATCCTCTTAGGCCCATCTGGTACTGGAGGAAGGTATGAGAGGGATTGGATGCTGCAGCGGGAAGAAATAGAGCCAATAGGAATGTCTGCTTCTATAGGTGTGTTTATACCTTGCTTAAATACCCTCAAGTTTGTCCCTAAATTTCATTGTTTGGTTGTGTGGTCGAGGATTAGTATGTAGGTGTTGGATCTATATTGAGTTCATTTTTGCGTATGATGTGAGGTATGGACCTTGTTCCATTCTTTTGCAGATGGAAATCCAGTTTTTCCAACACCATTTGTTGAAATGGGTACCTGCTCTCCACTTAATGGGTTTTAGTCCTTCGTGAAAGATTAGGTGTCAAAAAAAAATTAGGTGTCTATAGGTACTTGGTTGTATTTCTAGGTTCTCAATTCTAATCCTTTGGTATTCATATATACCATCGTACCAGGCTGCTTTAAGTATCATGGCTAATTATACATTTTTAAAGTTTTGTTTCATGTTTAAATAGTATTTTATTTATCCTGTGTCTCTTTCTTTTCTGTACTAACCTTACTAATTTCAGAGGATGATGTTTATTCCCCAGGGATACTGTAGCAGAAAACCACAAACATCTTGAAGGAAGCCTGACTAAAATAGTTTCCTGAGAGCGGTGTCAGCAATGCAGGTGGAGGGCACAATAAACAGTTTTGGGGCTTATTGGTCAATCTAAAATCTAGATCTTTCAAAGGATAAGTGTTTGTTCTAAATGCAATACAAACATATCTGAATTTCTTCTATGTCTCATAGTTCCATGCAGCTTTGACTATGGTAAATTATAAATACTTGGGCCTAAAACTGGTGTTTGTTTGAAACAAATTAAATAAAAACTAATCCATATCTGTTTCAGTTTTACTTTTTCTCCTTTTATAATCACTCAGAGTAATGGTTAGAGCTGATGAATAAGAAATTTGTGGAGTTTCTAAAGTGAGTTTTCTGTTACCTCTTTTGATTAAGCAATTGGGTGGGGGCAGGGGATGGGTTCCTGTAGAGAAAAAAAATTTTTAAGAGTCTTTCAAGAAAGAGAGAAAATTTGCCACACTACCTTCCATGACAGGCTCTCTGATGCTTATTTTTTCTGGCTGCAGACCTGAAAACAGGCTTTTAAATACATGAGTTGAAGAGACAATACCAACAGGGGTATCAAGAGTTTCTGGGAAATGGAGTCCCAAGTCAATGCCAATGTGTGATTTCATGAAAAGGTGACTCCAGGAGTAATTTCAGCTCAATGATTAGATGGGAACTCTGGGCAGTAGCTCTCCCCATCATTTGACTTTTTGTTTTGCTGTGGTGGTGTTTTGTTGTACAATTTTCTTCCATTCCCTCATGGACTACTCTGGGTACAAGGACAGACTGTTTGGTGAATTCATTGGGACCTAGCTACTTCTTTCTCTCTGGCTATGTGATGAGTCACTTTGTTTTTCACATACCTCTCATAGTCAAACTTTCAGAATGCGTTTTAAGGTATTTTATTTCCTTTCAGATACACACTAAGAACAATGAAATTAATAATCACAAATAGGTATCCTTGATCCCCAAACAGCAACAGACATCATTCATTCAAAGGTGCAGTTTCTACGTAAGCAATTGCTTGGTTGGTGGGTTGAAGGGTGGCCACGTCAGAATTATTGGAGTGTGTTAAAGGCTTGAATTTCATTAGAAGGTACAGTTGTGACCACCGGTAGAAGACCGGGTCAGCGCTTCGGAAGTGCAGATGGATTGAGCCTCAGAGTCTGAGCATCGTCCAATGTTGGCTCCAATTTTTGTGAGGACTAGGTTAGCATTTTGAACCCACCTCCTGCATTATCAAAGAAAGACTTGGCAATGGGCCTCCTTAAATATTAGCCCCAAGTCCAACTTTGAAACAGTGGGTCTTGATCACTGAGATTGCCACGTGGAGAGACACGCTGGAAAGCAATGGGTTTAATGATTTCTGCGCAGGGAGTTCTTTTCAAGGACAACTCCCAAGCCTAGGAAGAATCAAGGGACACACATATATCCAGTTGGTCTGTGAGTCCTTAGAACACATTTTAGTGGAGTCCATAGTCTGAGCAAGTATTAGGCAACCTATCAACATGGCACTGAGAGGTCAAGGATCACCACAGATTACAATTACAATTACAATTAAATCACCACAGATTACAATTCCCATGTTGAAGATTGGCTGGGTGTGTCTTTGTTTCCTGAAGGTGAGAGATAGTCCAAGGGACAATCACATTTGACAAAAACTGCAGTTTAGCTAAACTCACAACAAGAAGATCTTTGCTGGTGACAACCTTTCAGGATTTAGGAAGTGAAGTTCCATCGAGTCTGTCTCCAAGGATCTATGTAAGTAGATTTGCAGAACCTCATCTGAGGGCAGGACTATAGAAGTTTAAGGGGGTCCATAGCAATAGCACCAAGGGGGTCCAGAGGTGCCATACTGTGCACAGAGGCATAGCTGGAGAATGTTTTAGAAGTCAAAGACTCATTAGGAGGACTCAGCACAAGCATGTCCGGGAGATTCACTGAGATGTTGTCCAGTGACTTCAGGCAGGGGCCAGGGTGCATCAGAGAATCAGGATTCAGTGGGGGTCCCAAGGGCTGAAGATCGGGGTCACAGCAGCACCCAGAAGCTTTAACAGCATGCTGGATCTCAAATCTCCGAGGGCCAGAGTCATCTGTTGATTGTTGATTCTCATGCAATGCCTGTGTGGGCAGGTGTACAAATGTGATTGCTGTGTGGCTCTTGGCCCTGGACTTGACAGACTGCTGGTGGGCATCGGAGTCCTGAGGACGCCTAGTGCGAGTACCCTTTGGTGAAGCCTGGAGATACTGGGCAGATGGAACTGAGGTGGGAAGTAGGGAGACACTGGATCCTGTAGGACTGCAACCCATGCAGATAGGGTCCTCAGGCTGTACAGTAGAGCTGTCTGCCCAGGAGTGGGTTGTGGGACGAGGACATACCAGTGCACAGCCCCCAAGCCCACTGTCTGCTGCCAGAGTCAGAGAGCGACGCCTGGCCCTGCGTGGCTTAAAGGACCGCAGACGCCCCTTGACCATTGCACGAGTCCTGGCTCCCTTCCAGGCCGTCCACTCCGGGCTGGTCAGTGCTGTGGGTTCCACGTGGTCCAAGGAGGTGCGGTCCCTGCCGTGTTTCCACAGCTCATAGCGCTCGGGTTGCAGAATGCGCACGAAGGCGTCCATGGGAAATGTGACCCTGGCTTCCCCACAGCTGCACTGAGAAGCAGCTTTACCGTAATTAACCCAGCGCAGGGTGGCAAAGTTGATGGATTCCGCACAGTTGAAACCGTGATTGAAGCCAGCGTGGTATCCATAGGGGAATGTGACCATGAACTCGCCTGCTCCCTGGGTGATCCGACCAACAGGAATGCCGTTCTCCCTGAGGACTCTGGGTGAGATGAGGGCCACCTTGTGCCGCAGGAAGTTCGCGCAGCCACTGGAACTGCCAGGGAAAAGCTCCCTGGCCAGTCTCTCCAGCCGGGCTCCATGCTCAGGGGGCACCGCATACCACGTTTTGGGCTCCCCGAAGTGCAGGTAGTTGATGCTGTACAGGTCCATGTCCTCCGTGTGCCAAGTGAAGGTGGTCTGCCACAGGCCAAAGTACAGGTAGGGGGTGTTGACGCCTTTGATGACAACTCCACACTCCTGCTCCAGCAGATCCTGGATCGTCCCCAGGTGTCTGAGGTTCCAATGCTCAGTGTTTTCACCAAATAAGGAGCCACATACTCCAGCCCCATAAATGGGAGAATTGTACATGCGGCTCTTCCAATAGGTCCGCTCCAAATCGTCAACATCCCGGTGTGTGGGAGTGCGGTATCTGTCAGTGTTGGCCAAGTGGCGATACTCCTCCACGGTCATGGATTTCTTCTTTTTATGGTATTGCAAAAAGACACCTGTTTGCCCAGTAGTTACCTGCTGCACAGGACTGGCTATGAGGATGTCATCCACATCGTCATAGTTCTCTCTGGCTGTCCACTGTTTGGGTGGGATTATCTTAGCCAGGCCTGCACGGTGGGCACCTTGGGATTCCATGTAAGCAATGTATTTGTTGAAATCCTTAAATTCTTCCATGGTAGGCCGGAAAGTCATGATTTTAAGGCTTGAGTTCTGGCTTCGATAGTCCTGGGAATTCATGGCTGCAAAATAAAGTCAGAAAACCCGATTCTTATGGATGTTCTGTGTATTTGTATGCTGTGCTTTTGTTTCTTTTTCTGTCTGAAAATCTCTTGCAGTGTATTGATGGCTCTGTGAGAGCAAATGCACTCTCCCCAGGCATGCTGATTGACCAAGGGAATTCTACTATGATGGACAACTATTGTTTCCCCCAAAGAGACAGGATTTGTGCACACGGAGTGGGTTTTCCCAGATTGCTCCTGGCTCATTATGCTGCTCTGGAAGTTTATTCAGTTGGAAGGGTGTCTCTATCTGTTGATACTTAGCTTCTGTTGCAATCCTGGGAAATTTCTAATTCCACTAACAAGGAGTGTCTCAAGGGATTTTTAAAAAGTAAATCTAAAGACAGTAATTCAGTAACATTCAACAGAAGTCAGGGGTGTCAAACTCAATTAAAATGCTTGCCATGTGGTGCAACAGGCAAGATTAAAGTGGGCCACATCACATTTACAAATTTTGTTGAATTTTTATTTTGAAGTGAGGATTCAGAAATATGGATAGGAAAATTAAAACCCTATATAATTGTTTTTATTTAAATATTTGTTTTATTTATAAAACTATAATTATGCTTTTAACCGGAAATTTGCCAGCGCTTTCCTTCTACTGCCTTTCCCTTGCCTCTTATGGTGTGACCGGAAAATATAACAAAGTAATAAAAAACACAAAATGTTGGACAGCTGACAAATGTGATGCACAATCGTAATGGCTTCCCTCTAAAAATGTTAACTAGCATTGCCACTAGGTATGACTCATAACAGCATATCCTAGAGTCCTGTTTTTAACCTTTTCACTGTTAGGATCTGTTTTTATTATGCAATGAGAGTGGCAGACATCGCTTTAAAACGTTACCGGAAATGATCGTGTCTAGAAACGTCCACAGGCCTCCAGAAAAGACTTTGGGCCACCTGTATAGTGGTCTTCTGTAGTTAAAGGGTTAAAGAGGGAATTGTGTGTACAGTATTGCCTCCATCTCCCCTAAGCGCTATTTTCTTTATAACAATTTTTTCTATTTTCATTTTATTTCAGAGAATTTGGGGCCACAAAAAATTACCTGAGCAGTCGCAGGCAGCCGGAAGGCCACCAGTTTGACACCCCTGACATAAGTGAATGTTATGAGAAGTGCTAGTAAAAAATCAGGTGAATAAATATAGCCTGAAGATGCTAATATCAAAAATCACACTTCATGTAAAATATGAACCAAGACAACTAACCAAGCAAACTCACTGACATCAGTTTCACCCTGTAACACATGGAGGAGATGTGCTTGTGTTTTCCTCAGGCTGTAACTCTTGACAAGCGTTAAAAGCCTTGTCTTTCTCCATGGAGCGACTGGTCCTTGGAACTGCTGGGTTGGCAGCCCAATGGGGCTCCAAGAGGGCTCCAATACAGGGCAGAAAAAGTGAACATTTCAGTGAACTTCATAGGAAAAATAAAATTTATGTAAAATGACTTCAACAGTCATCTTAAAACTGGATGAATTATCTTTAAAAATTAAGCAACAGAAATATAATTCATCAAGCACTTTCAGAGAAACATGCAATAGCTATCCTGATTAACACTAAAAGTGAACCTTGGAAAAACAAGTAGAGGTACAGAAAACTTTAGCTATGAAAGATATTTGTGTAACCCTATGTGTTATACAGAAACCTGAATGTAGTGAAAGTTCTCAAATATTGTGTTACCATTGGGATGATTGCCTCTTAAGTACATAGTATTTAGAAATAATGACCAGCAAATTTGAAACTCAGTATTGACCATAATGGGCAGTCCAATCTAGTTCTGGCTTTCTCATCCTACTCCCGCCCCCACCACCCCACCCATGCCCTGGCTATACACTCAAAAGTAACACAAAAAATTGGGCAAAACAAAGCAATTTAGAAGTTGTTAAATATGTGTTATATAATAATTTTAGTCTAATTCCTAAGTTATATTATCTTTAGAGACATTTTAGGATTAAAACTAGATATACAATTATCTTTAAAAAAGTGAAAGCATAGCTTAAGGAGCCCTGAGTGAGATGGAGGTCAATGATCCACAGCTTTGTCTCTAACACAGAGACTGGCAGTTCAAACTCAACTTACGTCAGATCATTGAAAAATACACCCACCTCATTTTACTAAGACAAGCAAGGTAACCCTATCACAGAATAAACACCCCGTAGAATATAGTAGCACTGCACCAGAGCATTAGCTTTAAGGCTGTAACCTTTATGGAGTCTGACTGTGCCATTTCTCTCTAGGCATCCCTTTCTTTCTCTCTTTTAAAAAAAAAACATTTTATTAGGGGCTCATACAACTCTTATCACAATCCATACATATACATACATCAATTGTATAAAGAGCACATCTGCACATTCTTTGCCCTAATCATTTTCAAATAGGCACCCCTTTCTCCTGTTTCTCCAAGAAACAGTTGATGAGCTTGAATCAATGACTAGTATTTTGCATCTAAGAGCTTAAAATCATTGCCTCTCCTGATTCCATGTGCATGAGAAGCATCAAATTGAAACAGAAAACCAAACATGTCTATGTCACAAATAATCTGCATCATTAGATGCATTTATCCTCAGTAGGTGAACATTAGAGAGAGTCAAATTAAAATCAAATTATGACTCGCAATCAGAGACAAAGTGTATTTCATGGAACTCAAACAGAAAGCTTTTCTTAAAGAAAACAAACAAAAAATCTGAATTCTGATACGAATTTATATTGTTTCAATATTTTATGATTTGAAGGAAAAAATATCAAGGAACTGGCATTGACCTCTACTAGATTAACATTTCAGTCCTTGGAAAATTGCAGGCTTGTTGAATAAAAGGTTCAGAGAAAATATAGGAAGATGTTCGTTGATATGAAATGACATGGTAACTGCCGCAATCAGCTCCAGCATAACAATTGTAAGGATGGCCATGTTTTGGGCAGAATTGATTCCATCTTGACATAGGCTAACTATGAGTAAGACTTGAGGGTAAGTATGAATCAGGAACAATTCCATAGCCCAGAACACCAATAACAGCCTAAAACATCCAGTCAAAGACATGTATTTTAGGATCCATAAATAAAATGTAATTTATGAATTATGCATCTAAAAGAAATATTCTCACCACAGGAATGAAAATCTCCCAGGACAATTTTCATTGGATTAGACCCACCCAGATTCCAATGTGAAAATCCTATCAGTCTTTTATTAGGCCTGTGTTATCTCCACCCACCTTGTCATTGATCCACTCTTATGCCACACCTAGTAATCATCTGAGAAACATCAGCAAAAACAAACTAAATGCAATCTCTTTTTCCTAAAGCCTTAGAGAATTTCACTAGAAAATGGAACAAAACAGATTTAATTGCAAACCCAAAAATCTTAAAAGGAAGAATTTAATTAGAAAAAAATTCTTTAAACTCTCCAAAATACGTATGTCATTTTTTGTTGAATAAATGTGAATAAATGTCATAGTTCACTTCTTTAAATTTGAAACCCCTAATAATGCAAACAGTTAGAATGTTTAGAAACTAACTTAGAAGATGATTTGGTTTGGTTTCTCCTCAAAAGTACTTTCAGAGAGGCCTGGTGACATATTTTGAAAAAAAAAAACAAAAACAAACAAAAATCTTTGAAGACACTATGAGGCACGGTTCTCCTTTGACAAACATGTGACACCGTAAGTTAAAAACAACCGGATATCAAATTATCTAAAAACTCTTGACACTGCGAATATGAAGACAACTATCACAAGCTTTAAAAGATGTCCTCTGAAATTGTCACTGGAACAACCAGGGGCAGTGAGATGAAGGACCAGCCCGCCACCATGACTTTCACTGTCTCCCTCTCTCCAGACAACAGCTGCCGTGAACAAGGGTGGGAAAATTCTATGGACAGCCACTCCAGAGAGGGAATGAGTGAAATGTTGCAACATAACTCTGGATGGCAAGCTCCAAGATGCTGAGTGGGTCCCTGTGCTCATTCTGACCAATCTGCTCCTAAAGGAATCCTGACCTGTGAAGGTTAAACTGCATCTGCTCAGACCTCAGGGAGAGCCAAGTGGGTGAGCCCAACCCTCTGCAATCTAGGCTCCAGCACCCTTAGTCACTGAAAGACATTGAGTCAATGCTGACTCATAGATACCCTATAGGACAGGGTAGAACTTCTCTTGTGAGTTTCTGAGTCTGTACCTTTTACCAGAGTATAAAGCCAAGTTTTTCTCCCACCCCTCCAACCTGTCAGAAATAGTTAGGAAAAAGTTCTAGTCACACTACTTACCTTTTCAGTGCAGAGTGGTAGAGGCTGGCAAGTCTCAGATATCACTCTGGAGCCTTCTCTTGATTCAAGTAGGTTGAGGGCCTGATGAATCCCAGATGGGCAGGTTAGATGGTAGGCTGATTCCTCACAGGCTGTGCAAACAATGAATCCAAGCTATGTAGGAAATAGGGCAAGATGCTGTCTCACGTCTGGAGATCCACATCTGGTGAGTTTCTGGACCTGGCCAAAAGCTGCACAGCTTTCAGAGAGAATCCACTTATATTTATACTGGGGGAACCACACCCACCAGGATACTACCTCCCACTCCTGACTGCTGACAGAAAATCTCTTCATGGAAGTGATGGCATTATGTCAAACATTGTTATGTAGGCTGACATCATGGCCGAGCCAAGTCGACACAGAAACTCAGTCCTTACACATGACCCACTGTGCCTTTAACCCAAGTGATTTCAATAACATAAAAACTGTGAAAGGGAAGGAGGGAGGAGCAATACCCTTCCAGAAATAGCTTTATGAAACTGAATCTCATGTACACCCTATGGCTTTGACATTTTGACCATTTATCAAGCTGGCTCCTGCACTTAGTTCCAATTCACTGTCATTATGTCGAGTGCTACTCAGAGCCGCTTTCTAGAAATTAGGAGAAGTGCCCCTTTGGGTTTCTTTATTTATTTTTAACATTTTAGGAGGGACTCATACAACACTTATCACAATCCACACATACATCAATTGTGCAAAGCGCATCTGCACATTCTTTGCCCTCATCATCTTCAAAGCATCTGCTCTCCACTTAAGCCTTTTTATATCAGATCTTCTTTTTTCCCCCTCCCTCCCCACTCCTCCCTCCTTCATGAGCCCTGGATAATTTATAAATTATTATTTTGTCATATCTTGCCCTGTCCGGCATCTCCCTTCACCCCCTTTTCTGTTGTCCGTCCCCCAGGGAGGAGGCCACACGTAGATCCTGGTAATCGGTTCCCTCTTTCCAAACCACTCACCCTCTACCCTCCCAGTATCGCCCTTCACACCCCTGGTCCTGAAGGGATCATCCTCCCTGCATTCCCTGTGCCTCCAGGTCCTATCTACACTTGTGTACATCCTCTGCTCTATCCAGTCTTGCAAGGCAGGGTTCGGAGGATCATGATACTTGAGGGGGGAAGGAAGCATTCAGGAACTGGAGGAATGCTGTATTCTTCATCAGTGCTACATGGCACCCTGACTGACTCATCTCCTCCCCTAGACCCCTCTGCAAGGGCATATCCAGTGGCCAACAAATGGGATTTGGGTCTCTACTCTGTACTTCCCCCTTCATTCACAATGGTAAGATTTTCTTTCTTCTTCTGATGCCATATACCTGATCCCTTCGACACCTCATGATCGAACAGGCTGGCATGCTTCTTCCATGTGGGCTTTGTTGCTTCTTAGCTAGCCCCTTTTGGTTTCGCAAACACTGAGACTCACTGCCATCCAGGAGAGAGTAAAACAGCCCTACAGGAGAGAGTAAAACGGTCCTGTCCATTTCTGAGTCTGTAATTTTTGCAAGTGTAGAAAGCCCTGTCTTTTGCCCCCGGAACAATTGGCTGTTTGAAAGTGCAGACCTTGGGGATCACAGGCCAACTCTTAACCACTACACCACCTGAGATAACATTGGGTTTATGATACTGTAACTCATTTCAGGAATAGATGGCCTCGTATCTCTCCCCAGTGATGGGTTGGTAAATTCAAACCACTGATCTTATGGTTAGTAGTCAAGACCTAATCAACTATGTTTCCAGAGCTTCATTTCTCTATAGTACAGGAACAGTCATTCGTCCCACTGAATGTGTTTCAAGGATTGCCATCTAGAGAAAAGTCCAGCACCTTTTTGTAATTCTTAAATGTGTTTAAGGAAGCATCCTTAATTGTGGGTTTTTCCATCCAACACTCATTTTTTTACAGATTAGGTGCATAGAATTCAAATTAAGGGCATCAGCCATAGGATAAAGCCGTCATCTCCGTTAACTCTGAGGCAAGGTCCTTGTCTGCTGACAACATCTGTGGGCCTGACCTGCCTTAGACAGCAATCTGTATGTTGGCTTCAGCGTTACTTTGGGTTTAAGAGGTTCACTGGGTAGGGTCTTCTGGTGCACAGAAGAACTCTGATACAGCTCTCCTTTCTTGCTGTAGTCATGTCCTGCCTTCTCAATTCTCTATAATGCTTTCAGAGAGGAAAGGTTGTGGAGTCACGCCTCAGGAAAATCCCCTTACCTTTCTTTATCTCAGAAAGATTATGAAGAAATAAAGGATTTACTGCCACACTCTGAATCCTTGTACCATGGAATGCTTTCTTACATGATTCCATTATACCTGATCCATTCTGCAGTGCCACATTTTATCATAAAAACCAAATAAACCAAATCCAGTGCCATTGTGTCCATTGCCCCTCATAGCCGACCTATGGACAAATTAGAACTGCTCCCTAGTTTCCAAATGCTACCAATCACAGGCTCCCAAAATAATTGGTCCAATTGCATACCCTCTTCTCAGGAAAAAAGAAAATCACCCACCACCTAGCTGCCAATTGAAAACGTTTGTATTATAGCACATAATTCAGAATAAAATGAAAATAACTCTCACTTCCATTGAGTATGAGCAGATTAATAGCGACTATGTAGTAAATGGCAGAATTTACCCTGTGGTTTCTCAGACTGTAGCTATAGGAGTAGAAAGCCACATCTTTCTCCCATAGAATAAAGTACAGTTATCTGCTTTCTACCACAGAACCATTCCATTTCCCTCAAGGAGCAGTATCAGGTACTTTGGTAAACACTGTAAAAAGTCTTTATGGGAGCAGAATTCTCATCTTTCTCAATTGGAGACCTGGTGCATATGAAGCCTCCAACTCTTGATTAATAGACCAAGACCGCCTACTACTCGACCAGAGATCCAAAGCTGACACTACTAAATAACTGCCACACTACTGAGAATTATGATCCCAAGAAGTCAAGTCAATACAGGCAATGAACCACTGCACACAACGAAAATATTAAGACATGTCCTGAAGGCCCTGAACAGATAATGAGGTGTGAAAGAGATAGTGAAGAGTACACACAAATCTGTTTGCTCTGCTTATACTAAGTAGAGCAAGTAAACACATATATTTCAGAATCCAATAGAATACACTCAATTCTCCCCCCCAAAGACACCAGAATATGTTACATAAGCTCATTATATAAGAAAGTAATTCAACTTATGTAAGGCTTTCACAAACAGAAATTTATTCTCTCCCAGTTTGTGTGGATAGAAAGATAAATGTAGGTGACTGGTTATAAGGGATGGCTTTAACTACAGTTGGCCCTGAGGCAAGGTCCTTGTCTCTATTAAGATTTAGGGTCCTGGCATTCCACCTCCTGGTCCCTAGGAATGTGTCGAGTCCAGGGTGTTTGCAGAGAGTCTGAGACTTCTCAGATAAACCATCTGACCCAAATAGGGAGCAAAGCAGTTCAGATTGAGGAGATTCCAGCTGTAATCCACCACCTATTTTTGGATATAATCTGGCTGCACCATTTTGAGGATATCCACATCAATGGGAAGTCACAGCACAATAAATTCCAGCTTCCTACAACGCAGGAATTGTGTGCATCACTACAAACTGTGGGTATCCTTGAGAAGAATGGGCATTCCAGAACACTACATTGTGCTTATCTACAACCTTTACATGGATTAAGAAGCAGATGTGGGAACAGAACAACTCAATATTGCATGGTTTTAAATCAAGAAAAGTGTGCCAAAAGGACAAAGATATCCGTTTCGAAAGGAGTGTGACCATCGTTCTTCTTAAAGGTGTGGATGGTGACACTTCCTCTTACATACTTTCAATCTATTTTAAGAAAAGACCTGTCCTTGGAGAAGGACCCTGGAAAGAGCAAGGCCCTTGACATGAGATATTGACACAGTGGCTCCTACATGGAACACTCACTCGTCTATGCCAGGAAATGTGCAGGACAGTTCATTGGCCAACTGACTGGAAGAGATCCATTCTTGTACCCGCTCCAAAGAAACGTGGCCAGACAGAATGCTCACCTTGTAAAACGATAACATTGATGTCACATTGAAGTAAAATTTTGCTGTAAATCATGCAATGAATGCAGCAGGACATTGACAGAGAGCTGCTGGAGCTTTATGCTGCATTTAGAAGAGGATGTAGAACAAGGGCTCACCACTACTGAGGTGAGATGGATCTTGGCTGAAAGCAGAGGACCCCAGACTGTAAAGACATTTGACTGTGTTGATTTTAATTTACTTTGGGTAGCCTTGAGAAGAATGGGAATTCCAGAACACTTCATGGTGCTTCTGTAGACCCTGTACATATATCAAGAAGCTCTTTTGGAAACAGAACAAGGGAATACTGCATGTTTTAAAATCAGGAATGTTATGTGACCTCTCCCTATAGTTATTTATCTATATTCTGAAAAAATAATCAGAGAAGCTAGATGGGGTTTTTTGCCCTCAACAATATTTTTTTATTAAAAATGTTATTGGGGGCTCTTAAATTCCTTATAACAATCCATACATCAATTTTAGCAAGAATATTTGTACATATGTTGCACCATTATTTTCTAAACATTTACCTTCTGCTGAGGCTTGTGAGGCAGACTAGCAAAAGAAACTCCATTTTTGTAAGCTGCTAAGAAATTTGCCTGTTCCTCCCTCCCTTCTCAGATAATTGACCGAGTTGACCCACCCATTTTCCCTCTCTTTATGGGAAAGTGTCTGCTGGTGGTTCACTTTAGAATGCACTCCCATGTTCCCAGGTTCTGGACAAATCAATTAGTTTTGATTAATCTTCATTATATCCTTAGTTCTAATTCAATATTGTTCCCTTGGATGTTATAATCTGAATGGTGTAGTTTGTTTTATTATGGTAACTAGCATGTTATAATAAAGTTTAGTATTTTTTTAAATTAATAAATCTTTTTATTGGGGCTCATATAACTCTTATCACAATCCATACATACATCAATTGAGCAAAGCACCCTTATACATTCATTGCCCTCGTCATTCTCAAAATTCGCCTTCCACTTGGGTTCCTGGAATCAGCTCCGTTTCCTTTTTTTCCCCCTCTCTCTCCTTCTCCCTCTCCCTCCCCGCTCCCCCCTTCCCCCAGCTCCCTTTATATTTTATAAATAATTATTTTATCTTATCTTACACTGCCCGGCATCTCCCCTCACCCACCTTCCCATTGCCCATGTCCCAGAGAGGGAAGTTACACATAGATCTCCAAGATTGGTTCTCCCTTTGTACAACCGCTTCCCTCCCAGTGTTGCCACTACCACCGCTGGTGTTGAGGGGTTCATCCGTCCTAGATTCCCTCTATTTCCAGATCTCTACTGCACTGCTGTACATCATCTGGTATAACTAGGTCTGCAAGGTAGAATTGGGGTCATGGTAATTGGGAGGGGAGGAAGCATTCAAGAACTAGAGGAAGGTTTTGAGTTTCATTGTTGCTACACTGAACCCTGAGTAACTAATCTCCTCCCCACTACCCATCTGCAAGGGATGTTCAGCTGTCTACAGATGGGCATTGGGTCCTCATCACGCACTCCCCCTCATTCACGGTGACGTGATTCCTCCCATCCCCCGCCTTTGTTGTTTGAGACCTGGTCTCTTCTGCCCTTCACGATCACCCATGTTGGTGTGCTGCTTCCATGTGGGCGTTGTTGCTTCTGGGCTAGATAGCCGCTTGTTTGCTTTCAAGCCTTTAAGTCCCCAGACGCTATATCTCTCAGTAGCCGGGCACCATCAGCCTTCTTCACCACACTTACTTATGCACATCTTCGTATTCAGTGTTTATGTGAGGAAGGTGATCACACAATGATTGTTTTTGTTCCTTGGTGTCTGCTACCTGGTCCAATCAATACCTTGTATTCGCTTAGGCCATGTGCTTTTTCTCTGTGGGCTTTGTTGTTTCTGAGCTAGATGGCTGCTTGTTTGCCTTCAAGCCTTTAAACCCCCAGACTCTATATCTTTTTGATAGCCGGGCACCATCAGCTTTCTTCACCACGTTTGCTTACACACACGTCTGTTTTCAGTGATCATGTCGGGAAGGTGGGTATCATGCAATGACCATTTAGCTGGGCGAGGTGCTATTGTATTGAGGGAGTGTGCGTGTGGAGACCCAATGTCCATCTGCTACCCTACTACTGAACCTATAAATATATGCACATGTCTATTTCCCCCGTAATCATAAATATATTTACATATGTACATTTCTGTATTTAGGCTTCTCTGGATGCACTTTGCCTCCTATTCCTTTCCTCTATTTCCTTAGCTTTCTGCCCGTCCCACTACCATGTTCAGCCTTCATTCTGGTTTCAGTAATTCCTCTCAGTTACCTTGCCCTTGGTCACTCCTTACCAGTCCTCCCATCCCCTCCCTCCTCTGGTTTTGAACCATTCCCTTGTCCCTGTGTTGGCTAACACCTCCTCCCTTCCCCTACCTCCCACGCTCTCATGTCCTTCCAGGACCGTTGGTCCTGTTATATTCTACTCTCATTGTTTGTCCAGCCTTTCTTCTCTAGGTGCACCTGCTGATATAGTAATATGTGCATACAAATGCAGATGACTTTTACAGCGCCCAAGTTGCACATATGAACATGGCTTCAACAGCAGCAACACCAACACGCTGATAAGCAGAAAAGCCACTAACATACAAAATTTACAAGGTAAAAAAAAAGGCAAAACAAAAAGATAGCGAAAAAAGAAAAAAAATGCTAGTAGTTCAAGGTCTGTTTGTTGGCCTTTAGGAGTGTTTTCCAGATAAAACTTGTGTGGTGCCACGTTCTGGCCCCAAAGTCCATCCCTTATACTCCCTCGGGATCTCTTTGTTCTGCTTCCCCCGCTGCTCCATTGCACGCCCCCAGTGTTTTCCTCAGTGTGGTGGGTTCAGCTCAGTCGCACATCCCCCACTGTGTCTCAAGTGCTGTCTCATGTAGGGCCATGTGTTGGTGCAGGATTTCGCATCTTGCAGTGTGGCCAGCTCTATGGTCCTCTCTGTACGATGGGCCCTTCGAGCTGGGCTATCAATCTGTGGGCTTGGTGGGCCCAGGTGTACTCCACTATATCCTTTCTCCTTCCTTTGTTTCAGCTTCATTCTGGATGTGTTGTGGTGCGTCAGTTCCTTTCCCACACCAGATCATCTATTTTCATTTTCTGTGGTACTCCCTTTGAATGTGGGGGTCGGGCCAATTCTGGATTGGGCCAGCGTATGGTCCAGCCTCTTTGTGTAGTCCTCCATATTTTACATTGCCCTCCTTGTTTGGTGTGTCATGGTGGGGTCCGCATGCATGTTCCAGTTCTGTGGGGACACAACCAATACTCTCCCCGGGTGGGTTAGTGCCCTGTTCCTCCCCATACCATCCACTCAGATTCTCCCCATCCTGGTTTTCCCTCCCCCTGCCCCACTCTTCCTTCTTTATGCTAGACTCTCATGTACCTCCCTAAGTGTGGCCTGCCCTCCCTCCAACTATCTATGCTTCCCCCCATTGATTGTGAGATGGATGTTTATTCTTCTATTTCTGTCATGCTGATTGCACTTACCTCAGGGGACTCATGTTGTACCTGTTCCTTTGAGTCTGGCCTTACCTCGCTTAACATAATTCCTTCCAGCTCTTCCCATGAAATAACGTGTTTCATGTGCTCATCCATGCTTTTCAGTGCTGCATAGTACTCCATTGTGTGTATGTGCCAAAGTTTACTAATCCACTTGTCTATTGATGGAAACTTAGGCTGTTTCCAAGTCTTTGCGATTGTGAATTGTGCCACAATTAGAATTGCAGCGCATATGACTGGTCATATTTTATTTGCTGCTTCCACCGTGTATACGCCCAGTAGAGGGATTGCTGGGTCATAAGGTAGATCAATTTCCATTTTCTTTAAGTATTGCCAGATTGCTTTCCACAGTGGCTGTACAAATCTACACGACCACCAGCAGTGGAGGAGGGTTCCTATTTCACCACAGCCCCTCTAACACTTGTTGCTCTCTGATTTGCTGATCTGGGCTAGCCTCAGGGGTGTTAGGTGGTATCTCACGGTTGTTTTGATTTGCATTTCTCTTATGGCTAGGAACTTCGAGCACTTTCTCATATGCTTATTGGCCACATGAGTCTCCTCTAGTGAAACTTATTTTCAGTTCTTTTGCCCACTTTCTTAGAGGGTTAACTGTTTTCCTCTTTTTTGCAGGTCATGATGGTGTTGTAGATTTTGGTAATGAGTCCTTTGTCTGATGTGTCATTACTAAAAATCTTCTCCCAGTCTGTGGGTTGTCTTGTCACCCTCTTGGTGAAGTCTTTCGAGGTGCACAGGTGCTTTATTCGAATTAGATCCCATTTGTCGATTTCCAGTTCACCTGTGTGTGTACCCTTCCCTGTTGCAGTAAGCCAAGAGCTCCCTGGGCCAGTTCTCTGAGATTAGTCCTGATTCCCTCCTTAATGGTCCTGATGGTTTGGGATTTAACTTCTAGGTCTGTGATCCACCTTGAGTGTATTCTTGTGCATGGGGTGAGGTAAACATCTTGTTTCATCTTTCTACATGTGGATATCCATTGTTTCCACACCACTTATTAAAGAGGGTATCTGCTTCCCACTTGATGTTTTTGGGACCCTTGTCGAAGATCAGTTGTCTATATGCTGCTGATTTTACTCCTGGGCTTTCTATTCTTTTCCACTGGTCTGAGTGTCTATCGTTGTGCCAGTACAACGCTGTTTTGACCACTGTAGCTGTGTAATAGGCATTAAAATCAGGTAGGGCGAGTCCTCCAATTGTGTCCTTCTTCTTGAGGAGTTCTCTGCTAATTCTGGGTTTCTTCCCTCTCCATATGAAGTTGGTGGTCAGTTTTTCTGATTCTTTGAAGAAGGTTGATGGTATTTGAATTGGTATAGCATTGAACTTGTAAAGTGCTTTAGGAAGAACTGTCATCTTTACTATGTTAAGCCTACCTATCCATGAGCAGGGGAGGGTCATCCATTTGTGGAGGTTGCTTTTGGTTTCCTGTAATAGGGTTATATAATTATGCTTATATAGTTCCTTAGTATTTTTTGTTAAATATATTCCTAGGTATTTCAGTTTGTTCTTAGCTACTGTGAAGGGCACTTCCCTCTTAATTGCCTCTTCCATGGCCCTGTCCGATATGTATAGAAAACCTACCGATTTCTGTTTATTGATCTTGTATCCTGCTATTCTTCCGTATTCCTCTATCGCTGTAAGTACTCCAGCTGTGGATCTTTTGGGGTCTTCAATGTATAGGATGATGTCCTCTGCACATAGCGATAGTTTCACCTCCTCCTCTCCCAATTGGATCCCTTTGATGTCCTTCCGCTGTCTTGTGTTGTTAGCCAGAACCTCCAAAATGACAATGAATAGAAGTGGGGACAGGAGCATCCTTGTCTTGTACCCTTTTTCAGTGGGAATGTTCTTGTCTTTTCTCCATTGACTATGATCTTGGCCGTTGGTCTTTCATAAATAGCTTGTATGAGCTTGAGGAACTTACCTTCCAATCCTATCTTCCTGAGTGTCTTGATTAGGAATGGGTGTTGGATGTTTTCAAATGCCGTTTCTGCATCTATGGATATTATCATATGGTTTTTATCCTTTTTCTTCTTGATGTGGTGTATGATATTGATGGATTTTCGGATGTTAAACCATCCCTGCATCCCTACTGCTGTATTCTATTGGCCAGTATTTTGTTAAGGATTTTTGCATCTATGTTCATTAGAGATATTGGTCTATATTCTCTATACCTGTGGGGTCTTTGCCCTGTTTGGGTATCAAAGTAATGCTGGCTTCATAAAATGAGTTTGGGAGCTTGCCATTCTCTTCTATGTTATGGAATACTTTGTGGAGGATCGGTATGAGCTCTTCCCTGAACGCTTGGTAAAATTCTGCTGTGTAGCCATCTGACCCTGGGTCCGTTTTCCTTGGTAGGTTTTTTATGACCGTCTCTATTTCTTCCTTCGCTATGAGTTTGTTGAGGTTCTTGATCTCTGTCTGAGATAATCAAGGGAGAGATGGTTTTTTCTAAATATTTATCCATGTCTTCCAGGTTTCTGAATTCATTAGAATACAAACCTTCATAGTACTTTGTGATTATACTTTTTATCTCATTGGGGTCTGTTGTTATTGCCCCCATTTCATCCCTCATCCTGCCTATTGATGTTTACTCCTTACTATCCTTGGTAAGCTTTGCCAGAGGGCTGTCAATTTTGTTGATTCTTTCATAGAACCAGTCTTCTAGTTGCGTTAATCTTTTGCATTGTTCTTTTGTCTTCCCACTGGTTTAACTCCGCCCTGATTTTTATTATTTATTTTCTCTTGCTATTGGAGGGGTTGTTCTGTTGACTCTGTTCTAGTTGTTGGAGGTTTTGTGTTAACGTATCTGTCATACACCTTTCTTCTTTTTTCATATATGCATTTAATGTTATCAAGTTACATCTAATAACTGCCTTTGCAGTGTCCCATAAGTTTTGATACGTTGTATGCTCATTCTTGTTAGTTTCTAGAAACTTCCTAATATCCTCTCTGATCTGGGCCTGTACCCACTCATGTCGCAGGAGATCCTTGTTTATTCTCTAATTGGTTGCCCTTGCTTTTCTGGATGCCCTCTTATTAATCACCAGCTTTATGGCATGGTGGTCTGAGAAAGATGTCTGGATAATATCTATGTGTTTGAATTTACTCAGGCTGGACTTGTGTCCCAGCATGTGGTCTATTCTTGAAAAAGATCCATGTGGATTGGAGAAGAATGTGAAACCTTTTGCTTTTGGATGAAAAGCTCTATAGATGTCTATCAGGCCCTGTTGCCTAAGTACATTGTTTAGCGCTCTGGTCTCTTTGCTGAACTTCTTTCCCAGTGACCTGTCTTTCTGTGTTAGTGGAGTGTTAAAGTCCCCCACTATTATTGTTGATTCCGTGATTTCTTCTGTCATCTTTTTAATTGTTTGACGAAATTTGCCGCACCATTATTAGGTGTGTCAATATTCAATATGCAACGTGCTTCCTGGTTTACTGAGCCTTTGAGCATTATGTAGTGTCCCTCTTTGTCTTTTTTTATGGTTTGGATCTTGACGTCCATTTTGTCAGAGATTAAGATAGCCACTCCTGCCTTCTTGGAGTTACCATTCGATTGGTAAACTTTCTGCCAGCCCTTTATTCTTAGCATATTCTTGTCTGCTCGCTTAAGATGTGTCTCTTGCAGGCAGCAGATTGATGGGTTATGTTTTCTAAGCCAGTCCTCCAGCCTCTTTCTTTTAATATACGAATTGAGTCCATTGGTATTCAGAGTATTTATTACTATCTCTGGATTCATAGTTGCCATACTCTGTTTTATGTTTTGGGTCTTTACGTATCTCCTTTCATATCATTGTGCTGTGTTTGAGTGGAGCGTTTTTATCATGTCCTCTTTTCCATCTGAGACCCTGTTGTCCTGGTACTTGTTGCTGGCATGTTGTTGGCTTCTAGGTGGAGATGGGCTATATGGTGGTCTCCTGATTGTTCTAGGTGGAACTTGATCCTCTGGCCATAGGGCTTCAACCAGTATGTTCCGCAGGGTCGGGTGACTTGCAGCATATATTTTGAGTTCTTCCTTGTCCTGGAAGACCCTTATCTTACCCTCTAAATTAATGGATAACTTGGCAGTGTACAGGATTCTGGGGGAGGCATTTTTATCTTTCAGCTTTTGGAAGTTGTTGCTCCATTCTCTCCTCCTCTTCATGGTATCTGCTGATAAGTCTGAGTATATTCTTATCTGTTCTCCTTTGTACGTGACTGTCTTCCTTTCTCTTGCTGCTCATAAAATTTTCTCTTTTTCCTCTACGGTGGATATTTTACTATTATATGTCTTGGCGTGTTCTTCTTGGGATTTAGCTTAGCCGGCGTCCTTTCTGCTTCCTGTATGAGTGGCTGTATCTCCCTTGTTAGGTTGGGAAAATTTTCTTCCAGAAATTCCTTTGCTATCTTGGCTGTCGACTTGTGTGTTGTGTTGTGTTCCAGTAAACTGATTATTCGAATATTATTCCTCTTCATAGCATCTGTCATTGATCTCAGGCTGTCTTCTGTTTCTTTAATTTTCCTATCTGATTGTTTTTCTCACTTGCTTCATTCTGTTTGAGTGTCCTCGAGTTCACTGATATGATCCTCTGCCTCCTCAAGCCTAAACGTAGCTTCTGTGACCTTTTGTGTGGCTTCTGATACCTCCTCTGTTAGTTTCTGCAGTTCCCTTTCATGGGTAGAATTCATCCCCTCTATTGTGCATTTCACCCCCTCTATCATTGCATCCTTATTCTGGGTAGCTTCTCTTAGCTCCTTTATTACTGCAAGCAGAGTTCTGAAGATTTCCTTTTGTGGCTGATCTATATCTGTTTCTTCTATTAGCAATGTTAGGTCTGTTACTGTTCTCGTTTCTCTGTTTTTTGGTTTTTTTGTTGGGAGTGATGTGGTCTGTGATTTTTCCTTGATCCTTTCATAGGCCCCATGCTTCTGGGAGACCGGGGTAACCTTATCTATGTTATTGTTAAGGATTCTTTCAGGCAATTGCCTATGACCTACTCTAAGGGTGGGTCAGGCTGTTGTGTAGGCCGAGTTCTCCGACGGCTTGGTGACCCGCAGTGGTGAGATGTTTCAGCTGCTGGAGTGGGGTCTGGAATCTCAGTGAGTGCCCTCACGCTGCTTTGACCTCGTTTGACAGGGTACCCTTAGCAGCTCCCTCTTTTTTGGGGGAGGGGGGATAGTAATAAAAAAGGATTTAAAAGGTTAACGATTTAAAAATAGTTTTTAACAAAATATTGGGCAGAGGAAGAAAAAATTGGAGTGAGAGGAAGAAGAATAATCTATGAAAGAGGAGGGACAAGCTCTGATAATAATAGAGGTGAAAGGAGAAGGAAAAAGAGAGAAAAGGAGAATCTATAGAAAAGGGACAGAAGAGAAGTACTAGCAATAAAGAAAAAAGTAGGAAGGAAGGAGAGAGAGAATACAGCACAGAAAGTAAAAGAAAGGAAAGGTAAAAAACAATGCTAGATGGAAGATATGTAGATGTGTATATGTAAAAATTTCCTCTTTTTCCCTCTAAGCGCTGGTGATGCCTAATAGAATGTGCAGGTGCTTGAGTTTGCATTGTCCCAAGACGTGGTGCTGATCTGGGCTCCGGAGCAGGGCTATGTGGTGGTGGTGGGGAGGTGGTGGGAGTGCTCGTCAGCTCAGCAAGCCCTCCCAGGTCCCTGCAGGCCTATAGAGTTGAGCCTGTGGTCAGAGGCTACACAGGTGGGAACCGCTCCCCACTGGCGGTCCTGCACTAGCTGGAAAGTGCTTGGGCAGCTAAGGGTACTGAGAGGAGGCACAGGGCACAGTGTTTGCCTCCTGTGGTGGCTGGGGAGGGCTCCAGCAGGCTTAGAAGCTGGCACTGGGGACCCCACTGGGCCCCTATGTGGTGTGAGCCAGCTGGAGCACACAGACAGCTCTGCAGTTAATGCAAAGCCGAGCCCCAGGTTCCCCAGCAGGCAGAATGTTAATTGTTTAATCTGCCCGGGCTGTGAGCTGTGTGGGCCAACTTCTCAGCTGAGCCACATGGACAGCGGCGGCTTGGCGCAAAACTGCAGAGAGAAATGGCGCCCTTCCTCCGCCCAGGCTCAGAGCTCAGAGCCGTGGCCGCTGGGATCCCTGCAGCTCACAGGGGGAGGGGGGGAGAGTGTGTGCTATGCCAGTCCACTGGAGTGCAGAGCTCTGTCACTCATGCTCTCTCGGCAGTGGCACCCACTCCAGCACCAGGCACTGGGAGGGGCCCTCGGCGGGCAGACTCAGTGGCCCGGGCCGCGGTACTCTGTGGAAATGCAGGGTCGTGGGTAGGTGTGGGTTGGGCTATGGCTCGTGCCAGCGGGAAGTGCTCAGCGCAGGATCCCGGCTCGGAATGTAGCGGGGGCTAGGCTCCCGGGGGTGGGAGGCCGGGCACACGGAGGGCCAGTGGAGAGGTCCGCGGCAGCAGTGTGGGTGGATGATCCCCCGTGGGGGTCGCCAGACAACCCGCAGGTTTGTTACGCGGAGCTTGGCTGAATGGAGGGAGGGACGCGGGCCCGAAGGAAGATGGCTGCCATGAAGGAGAGGAAAGCTTCTCTCCTAGTGGGGTCCTGCGAGTGGGCAGCTGGTGTAGGGGATCACGCGACTTGCTGCGCTTGTCCAGGCAGAGCAGGCAAGTGACTCTGGGCTGGGGTCCGGTCTGGGGATGGAGCTTAGGCTAGTGGCCAGTGTGATGGCGGCAGCCTAGTGACCGGAGATGTCCCAAGAGTCCTGTTTCACCGAGACCCCTGCTTTGGAGAAATGCATGGGGTGGGGCTGGGGTGCTGTCCCTGGGGGGATATTTCACTCACCAGATTCCTACCATTAAGCTACCTGGATACCAAACTCGGAGGAGCTCTCAGAATATGTGGATGCTCTGGTCGGCCATCTTCTTTATTCCTGTTTAATCATTTTTTTGAGCTCTTACAAATATCATAACATTTCATAATTCAGTCACATGGAGCAGTACTGTACAATTGCTACCACAATTTCAAAACATTTTCTTCTTGACTTCCTTGATATCAGCTCCCCTTTTTCCCCTCCCTTCCCCGTCCTCAATTTCTTTATTTTGGAAAACAGAACCTGGATGAAAGCAGCCTTATCTCTATGCTCCTGATCACAGGGCTTGGAAGACAGTACTAGTGTTAGAAGAAAACCTCCTCAAGCTCCAAGGATAAAGCTAGAGCCGAAATGCACAATCTCCAGATGGAGTTTTCTCCACAGCTACCCTATACTAAGATGTTAGTATACAGCTCCTACAGGCGCCTGACTTCTTGCTACTCAGCTAAGAGATGCCTAGCTTTAAAAGCAATCAGCTTCCCTTTATCACTTCTTCTCCCAAATGCCCTCTGGATCAGTCCTATGGGACGGTTGTATAATTGAAGGGCAGAAATAAAAAAGGCGTTATATTCTTTCACCTATTTATGGATAGCAATAACCCCCACCCCCAACACACACACACACACACACACACCTACCAACCTAACAACGTAGGTACAACTTTTACCCTGGGGGTTCTTGAAATAATTGGGTGAGCAACTTAAGACTAGTGCCGAGGGCAGGTGAATTGGAGTAACTGTCTCCTGAGTGGAGAGAACAATGACATGTCTGCTCTTGTAGTTAAAACTGCTGGCAGATAGGAATAAGCCATGTGCTTGTATGAGGTATCATTAAGGTAACACTATAATGAGAGGATATCATGAGGATAATTTTTAATTAGGGGAATGTGACTGGGACTCTTCTTCAACTTAAAAATGTGAATTCCTCTCTCCATCCAAATACTTGGCCTTGCAATCTTCTTTAATTTTGAGAAAAAATAATTAGTCTGTATCCTCTCTTCATGGTCCTCATTTTCCCACAGCCTAAAACTTATCATGGAGTGTTTAAAAAGAATTCAGGATATTTCAACATTCACATTTGTCCATTCTCTTTGTGTCTGTGCCTTCTGGAGTCTTGCATGACTCGCTTCTATATAAATTCACTGTTAAATGACCTTGCTATCTTATTCCGGTATTGGAGATGAGGCCACTCTACTCGGTTTTGCTGTCTGCTTTATCTTCCTTAATTGTACCCACTATTCCTAAGGGCCCAATTGATGGTGGGGCTGGATCCCATGGTTTACGTTTGCTTAAACAGTTGGTGTACAAATCTAAATATCACTTGTAAGTGGTCTTACTTACAGGCATATGCATATTAACCTTCCACTGACAGAATTATTCTTCAGGGAAGATCTTGCCATGTACTGTGTGATGATGAATACGATGCCAAGCTCCTTTCATTTGTCAATCTCAGCCTTATAAACTACTTGATTATCTAAGTATAAATAGACAATACCACACTAAGTTTAATAATTCATAAACAATTGATTTTTAAACATTCCATTTTATTTTGACAACTTGCAGATTTTTCTTGATAGCACTTCATATATACCATCTTCACATTTTGATAATATGTGTGCAGCTATTTTTTTCCTCATTTTCAGCGTTTTCCTCCATCCACGTCATTAATGTTGACTTTACTTTGAGGATTTAGTACTTCGTCATTATTATTTCCTTGTCATTAAACCTAAAGGGTTCATGTTCCAGAAGTAGATCACCAGGTCTTCCTCCCCACCCTTATTTCTGGAGATTCCACTAAGACCTCTCTACCATGGGTGATCCTGCTTCTATTTGAAATACTGGGTGGCACTGCTTATGGCATCACAGTAACATGCAAGCCACCGCAGGACAACACTGAGGGAGAAGTGGTGTAAGCTAGAATACAGGTTCCCTAAACATGCTGGCTCATCCATACCCGAAGATATTAGACCACCACGTTTGCCCATCAGAGCTCAGGTTTAGAAACTTCCTCACTGTTATCCTTTATCTGAGCAGTGTCAGTGTTGGATTATGAATTTCCTGAGGAAGCAATAAGGCTCAATTCTGTGCATAATGCTGAGTCAGTCTCGCTGTTATTTCCCCGGTGTAAAACACCATTTGGTAAGTGAGAAAATTTCCCCAATGACATTACCTTGTCAGGCAGGCACTGGAGACTGCTGTAGGGACAAATCTGAGGTGTTTGCTTGGATACAACGTGATCATCAAGGGTTACACACTACCACTCTATGTGTGTGTATATTTCTTTAAAATTTTCCCTTTTCAATTTCTTTCCCATTTCTGCCTCCCTGTGGCTATGCTCCACGGAGAGAACAACAGTGGAAAGGGGAGCAGTTAACCTCCCTGGCTGTCTAATTATGTCCATAATTTTGTAACCAAATTTTTCTTTATTTTTGAAGTGAAAACATTTCATAATCAATGAATATCAGTATTCTAACATGAAGGTTGCCAAAAATGGAGTTGAAAGTAATTTATTCGTGGTCCAATAACATTTCTGCATGCGTTGCGCCACCAGTCCCTGGAGTAGGATCAGGCCCAGAAATTTGCAAATGATGTATTTGTTCACAGGATAGTTCTTTCTGCTTCTAGTAAACTTGTGAAGCATAGTAGCGGATTGTTGCTCTTCAACCGGTTTGTCTCCATAATAATTTTTTCAATGACCTCATCAATCAAAATAATTGTTACGCCAAAGGGTTGTAGTGGTCATCCTCTACTTGCATACCTGGTGCTCCAGTAAATGGGAATCTTGGTGGAGCTGGCTCTTCCATACCTGAAGACAATAGAGCACCACGTTTGCCCATCACAGAGCTCAGGTGTAGAATCCGCCTCACTGTCATCCTTTCTCTGAGGACTGGCATTGTTGGCTTATGAATTTCCTGAGGAACCACTGTCGCGCTATTCTGTGCATAATGCTGAGTCACTGTTGCTGTTATTTCTCTGGTCTAAAACCTCTGTTGGCTTAAAATGAAACGTTTTTGATGCCATGGACAAAAATTTCCAGTCAGAAGATGTCCGGAGCCATGAGGCCCGTCCATTTGCTTGGAATTTACTAGCCTGAGCTCTGGGCATTCTTCTACCCCAGCCTACGTGACAGAGCACTGCAGCTGTAAAGCTTGAGCAAACAAGGGTTAATGCTCTTTAGATAAGCACCCATTTCCTGCATCCCTTTGTTTGGGCAAAAGATCGTCTTCCCCTATGCTTGATTTGCATGTACATGCCACTCCTCTGCGTACCTAATTGAAGACTGTAAGCCCTTACTGACTCATGGGCAGGGCGCGCTCCCCTGAACTCCCTGATTGGCCTGTTGCCAAGGTAGCCTAATCTGCATGTGCGGCTGAGGCTGCCCCCTTGGCTGGCCCTTATAAGCTGTGACTCTTTGTTCATTAAAACAGGACTTTATCAGGATATTGTCTTGTCCTCATTCTCCATGCCTCTTGTACCCCCCAATTCCCACTCTCTCCCCCAGGACCTACGGTGAACGTCCCGCTGGCCGGGACATACTGGCGCCCATCGTGTGAACTGGGTACGAGGGATAAAGTGAGGGATGAAGGCGCAGGAATAAGCCGGCGAGTTAAAGTGGAAGAAAATTCCTTCGGCTGCCACGGGAACCTGCTACGGTGTGACTGAAGGTGAGAGCGCCTAAAGATGGGTCAAGAATTGAGCAGCCATCAGATTTATGTGAAACAATTGAAAGAGGCTTTAAAGGCACGGGGAGTAAAGGTCAGGAGTTGCGATTTATTTAGATTTTTTTACTTTATAAAAGATACTTGTCCTTGGTTTCCACAGCAAGGGACAATTGATATAAAAAGATGGAAAAGAGTTGGTAATGCTTTAGAGGATTATTATGAGGTCTTTGGACCGGAAAAAATTCCTGTCACAGCCTTTTCTTATTGGGCTTTAATTAAAGATTTAATAGATAAGAAGGAAAAATGTCCGCAAATAACAGCGGCCATTGCCCAGACAGAAACAATATTAAAAATCAGTTCTAAAACAGATCTTAGAGAGTCTCAACCAGGGAAGAAGATTGACCTTACTCCCCTAGATAGAGATGAAGAGGAGGCCAAGGACCCTCCTATAATAACAGATGAAAACGATAAAGAAGGGACAAAAAACTCTTCTATTAAAATTAAAGACCAAGAAGACACAATAGGCCGAAAATATATCCAATCTTAAAAGAATTCCAAGATAATCAGGATGAGTACAATCCTGACCCTTTAGAGAAAGATTGGGAAGATTTTGAAGAGGAGGCAGCTAAGTATCATAATCCTGACTGGCACCCTCCTCCTTGTAATTTGCCCTCAGCACCTACAGTGATGGCAGTAGTGGACCCAAACGAGGAACTCAAAGAAAAAATTAGTCAGCTCGAGGAACAGATAAGACTAGAAGAGCTGTATCAGTCCTTGATTAACAGACTGAAAACGTTGAGAACAGGGAATACAGGCACATCGGACCCAGACAGGCAAGGGAAATTTGTCCGCCCACCCCAGCAGCACAGGCAGCACTCCTTTAAAGAGGAGAGGTATGCGGAAGGAGGGGGGGAGGGTCTCTCCCCTCTGCATGCTTTCCCAGTCACTGAAAGCACAGATGAGCAGGGGGAACCTATCAGAAGGTATACTGGTCTCACTTTTACCCTTATCAAGGAATTAAAGAAGGCTGTTTCTCAATATGGGGCCACTTCCCCATATAGCATAGCCCTTTTGGATTCCTTGGCTGAACAATGGCTCACCCCGGGAGATTGGAATGTGCTGGCAAGGGCTGTTCTCGCTGGAGGAGACCATTTGCTCTGGAAATCTGAGTTTTATGAGTCCTGCCGAGAAACGGCAAAAAGGAACGTTCAAGTGGGAAAGGATTGGGATCTTGACATGTTGATAGGCGAGGGTGACTATGCCGCAATTGAAACCCAAAAGCAGTACGACCCTGGGTTGTTTGCACAAATCCAAGCAGCCGCTACAAAGGCTTGGAAAAAACTTCCCGTTAAAGGGGATCCCGGAGCTTCACTCACAGGAGTTAAGCAGGGGTCAGATGAGCCCTTCGCAGACTTTGCTCATAGACTCATGACAACAGCGGAAAGGCTCTTCGGTAATGCTGAGGCTGGTCTAGATTACGTAAAACAACTGGCATATGAGAACGCCAATCCGGCCTGCCAAGCAGCAATTAGACCCCACAGGAAAAGGACAGACTTGAAGGGATATATCCGCCTTTGTTCAGACATCGGGCCTTCCTATCAACAGGGCCTGGCTATGGCAGCAGCCCTTAGTGGGCGAACAGTAAGGGATTTTCTTAACGACCGAGATAAAAATAAAAAGGGTTGCTTTAAATGTGGCAAACTTGGACACTTTGCTAAGGATTGTCGAGGGGACCCACATAGGAGCGCTGAGACGAGGGCTCCAGGCCCTTGTCCAAGATGCAGAAAAGGAAAGCATTGGGCCAATGAATGTAAGTCTAAAACTAATAGTCAAGGGAATCCTCTGCCACCCCAGCAGGGAAACGGCATGAGGGGCCCACCCCAGGCCCCGAAACAAGCTTATGGGGCAGTCAGCTTTGTTCCAGCAAACAGCAACAATCCATTTCAGAACTTAATAGAGCAACCCCAGGGAGCGCGGGACTGGACCTCTGTTCCACCTCCCACACAGTACTAACCCCTGACATGGGAGCACAAGCCTTAAACACTGGGGTACATGGTCCCCTCCCCCCTGAAACCTTTGGATTGGTCTTAGGGAGAGGTAGTGTCATTACGAAAGGCATACAAATCTACCCAGGGGTAATCGATAATGATTATGCTGGAGAAATTAAAATTATGGCCAAAGCTGTTAATAGTATCATTACTATACCTCAAGGAGAAAGAATAGCTCAGTTAATTCTACTACCATTTGTTAAGACTGATAATAAGAGCCAATGTTCTAAAAGAGGGACAGGAGGCTTTGGATCCTCTAATGTATATTGGGTACAACCAATTACTAATCGGAAGCCTTCCCTGACCTTATGGTTGGATGGCAAGCCATTTACAGGACTAATAGATACGGGAGCTGATGTAACTATTATCAAACAAGAGGATTGGCCTTCTACATGGCCCACTTTGGAGACGCTGACTAATTTGAGAGGAATTGGGCAAAGTAGTAACCCTCGTCAAAGTTCTAAGTATATCACCTGGAAGGACTATGAAAATAATTCAGGCCTCATTAAGCCATTTATTATACCTCAATTGCCTGTTAACCTCTGGGGCAGGGACTTGCTCTCCCAAATGAAGGTCATGATGTGCAGCCCCAATGATATAGTCACTGCAAAGATGCTAGCTCAGGGTTATAGCCCTGGAAAAGGACTAGGGAAAGGAGAAGATGGCATCCGGCAACCAATCCCAGCCTTGGGACAATTGGATAAAAAGGGCTTTGGAAATTTTTGATCTCGGCCATTGACATGCCTGCACCCCTAGGGTGTGCTGATCCAATCACTTGGAAATCAGATGAACCCGTATGGGTTGATCAATGGCCTTTAACAACCGAAAAACTGGTTGCTGCCCAGCAGTTAGTGCAGGAACAATTAGAAGCAGGGCATATCACAGAGAGTACTTCTCCTTGGAACACCTCTATATTTGTGATTAAAAAGAAGTCTGGTAAATGGAGACTCTTACAGGATCTGAGAGCTGTAAATGCCACCATGGTACTCATGGGTGCCCTGCAGCCAGGATTACCTTCCCCAGTAGCGATTCCTCAAGGATATTTTAAAATTGTTATAGACCTTAAAGATGGCTTCTTTACAATCCCCTTACATCCGGCAGATCAAAAAAGATTTGCTTTTAGTGTGCCATCTACGAATTTTAAAGAACCAATGAAACGGTACCAGTGGAAATTTTTGCCTCAGGGAATGGCGAACAGCCCCGCCTTGTGTCAGAAATATGTAACTGCAGCTATACAACCCGTCAGAAACCTTTGGAAAGACATGTATATTGTACATTATATGGATGATATTTTAATAGCAGGGCAGCTAGGAGAGCAGGTCTTGCAATGCTTTGCCCGGCTCAAGCAGGAATTGGCAGCGGCTGGGCTACAAATAGCTCCAGAAAAGGTACAATTACAAGACCCATATACTTATTTGGGGTTTCAAATAAATGGACCAAAAATAACCAATCAACAGGCTGTTATTCGTAAAGATAAGTTAAAAACACTCAATGATTTTCAGAAACTTTTGGGAGATATTAATTGGCTACGACCATATCTGAAGCTAACCACAGGTGAATTAAAACCTCTGTTTGATATATTGAAAGGTGACTCCCATCCTAAGTCTCCCAGAACAATTTCAGAAGAGGCGCTTATTGCACTTAAACGGGTAGAAGATGCTATTGCTGCTCAATTCGTTACTAGTATAGATTATTCTCAGCCCTTGACATTTATAGTCTTCAACACAGCAGTTACACCTACTGGTTTGTTTTGGCAAAATAATCCCATTATGTGGATCCACTTGCCCTCTTCACCTAAAAAGGTTTTACTCCCATATTATGATGCTATTGCTGATATGATCATTTTGGGCAGAGAAGATAGTCGAAAATATTTTGGAATAGAACCTTTGAAAATTATACAACCCTATTCTCGCTCACAAATTCACTGGCTTTTCCAAAACACTGATACATGGCCTATAGCTTGTGCTTCTTATGCTGGTGAATTAGATAATCATTACCCACCGGATAAATTTATTCAATTTTGCAAATTGCATGCGTTCGTCTTTCCTCGTATTATTAGTAAGGAACCTTTAAATGATGCGTTGTTAGTGTTTACTGATGGGTCATCTACAGGAGTTGCTGCCTATGCCTTTTCTGACAAAATAATTCAATTCAAGACTACGCATACATCAGCTCAATTGGTGGAATTACAAGCCCTTATTGCAGTTTTTTCAGCCTTTCCCGATCGGGCACTCAATATTTATACTGACAGTGCTTACTTGGCTCATTCAGTTCCCCTCCTGGAAACTGTTGCACAGATTAAACATATTTCAGAAACGGCTAAGTTATTTTTACATTTTCAGCAACTTATTCGTAAGAGAACTGCCCCCTTTTTCCTAGGGCATATTAGAGCTCATTCAGGTCTACCAGGGCCCCTCACTCAGGGTAACGAAATAGCAGATGCCGCCACAAAAATAGTGGCCACAGTTACCAAGGAAGGCCTAACCTTAGCACAGGCCGCTCATGATCTGCACCATTTGAATGCTCAGTCCCTAAGACTGATGTTTAAAATAACTAGAGAACAAGCTAGACAGATAGTTAAACAATGTAATAACTGTGTGACATACTTGCCAGTTCCCCACCTGGGAGTCAACCCCAAAGGGCTTGTTCCTAACATAATTTGGCAAATGGATGTTACCCATTATGCAGAATTTGGTAATCTAAAATATATTCATGTATGCATAGATACTTATAGCGGGTTCATACTTGCTACCCCCCAAACAGGAGAGGCCACCAAACATGTTATAGCTCATCTGTTGCACTGTTTTTCCATCTTAGGTATTCCTAAACAAATAAAAACAGATAACGGTCCTGGCTACACAGCAAAGGCCTTTCGGAATTTCTGTGATAAATTACAAATAAAACATGTCACCGGGATCCCTTATAATCCTCAAGGACAGGGAATGGTCGAAAGAGCCCATATATCTTTAAAGATTACCATTGACAAAATAAAAAAGGGGGAATGGTACCCCACTAAGGGTACCCCCAGAAATATCCTTAATCATGCTCTCTTTATAAAAAAATTTTTAACATTGGATGATCACGGAAAATCCGCCGCTGATCGCTTCTGGCACTCAGAATCTCAAAAACAATTCGCCATGGTAAAATGGAGGGATCCATTAGACAATTCATGGCATGGCCCAGACCCAGTGTTGATCTGGGGGAGAGGCTCTGTCTGTGTGTTCTCTCAAGAACATGATGCAGCCAGATGGCTGCCAGAGCGACTGGTGAAACAAGTCGACAATAACAATCAATCCAGGGAAGAGGTCATTCCCTGAGAGTACCCTTTCTTATCATTTCAGAAATGAGTCCTGGCACAATATTCCTGTGGATTGTCACCCTGCGCATCTACATGACTGGAATCCACGCTGGCTTCGATGACCCAAGCAAGGCTCATGCCTTACTATAAAATCGGTATGGCAAACCCTGTGATTGCGAAACAGGATATGTGTCAGCACCCCCAAAGAAAGTCAGGTCTATAGTGGACTGCGCCTCTCATACAGCATATCAAGACTGGACTTCTAATATGTGGCAGTGTGTTAAAAAACCGAACATAATCCCTTCCGAGGATGGGCATCCTGGGCCTTGCCCATGCACAACATTTTACCAAGCTGTGCATAGCACCTGTTATGCCTCTTATCAGCCATGCACACACGGGAGTAATACTTACTTTACTGCCACCTTAGAGAGGACACGCCCCGGGTCCATTGGGGGTGATTGGAGTGTCATACCTCAAACCACAGGAGTATCTAACAACTTGGGAGTTGCCTCCTGCACAGGTACAGTGGGACAGCCTGTGTGTTGGGAGATTAACCCTCCTGTTCACATATCAGATGGAGGAGGTCCACAGGATAAGGTCAGAGAGATTGTTGTACAGAAGAAAATTGAGGAGCTACATAAAGCATTATATCCTCAACTTCAATACCATCCCCTAGCATTGCCTAAGGCTAGAAGTGAACTGGAACTCGATGCTCAGACTTTTGATATCCTTGAAGCCACATATAAGTTGCTTAATGCTTCTAATTCAAGCCTTGCTAAAGAATGTTGGCTTTGTATGAGGCAAGGATACCCTGTCCCCCTTGCCATACCTACACATTCCATGAACTATACAAATAATAGTTCTTGCATAATGATTCCTCCCCTACAGGTACAACCTTTACAATTTTCCAATTCTTCCTGTTTCTTCTCCCCCTCTTACAATAATACTGATGAGATTGATGTAGGTTTAGCTACATTTACCTATTGCAGTGCAATAATTAGTATTTCAAAGCCCCTGTGTGCTCCCAATAGTTTAGTTTTTGTCTGTGGTAACAACCTGGCTTACACCTACTTGCCTGTGAATTGGACAGGGTTATGTGTATTAGCCTCCCTCCTTCCGGACATAGATATCATCCCTGGAGATGAACCTGTCCCTATCCCTACTATTGATCACATATTGGGAAAAGTTAAAAGAGCAGTGCAATTTATTCCTTTACTTGCAGGATTAGGAATCTCTGCCGCGGTTGCCTCCGGAACTGCCGGCTTAGGTGTCTCTATTACTCAATATACCAAACTGTCCGGACAATTGATTTCAGACGTGCAAGCCTTGTCAGGCACCATACAAGATTTGCAAGATCAGGTAGATTCTTTAGCAGAAGTAGTGCTGCAGAACAGAAGAGGCTTAGATTTGCTCACTGCAGGGCAGGGAGGTATCTGTTTGACCCTACAGGAGAAATGCTGCTTCTACACAAACAAGTCTGGGATCGTCAGGGACAAGATCAAACAGCTGCAAGATGACCTGGAGAAGCGAAGAAGAGAGCTGGCTGCTGACCCACTCTGGACTGGGCTGAATGGAATTTTACCCTATCTCTTACCACTTTTAGGCCCTATACTCAGTCTGTTACTAATGTGCTCACTGGGACCGGTGGTTTTCAATAAGCTCATGGCTTTCATCAAACAGCAGATTGAGGCCATCCAGGCAAAGCCCATACAGGTCCATTACCATCGCCTTGAGATGTCTGAACAGGGTGGCTCATACGAGTAGTTATGATAAGACCCCCTGCCCTTGTGAGCTGAACTGGCAGTCAATGACGGGTAAGATCGGCACAAGACATACCAACCTAAGACAGACATTGGTTTGCTCTTATTTTATGAAGGCATTCCATTGATCAATGACGGGTAAGGATGACCCTTGATGCCTGACAACCTAAGACAGACGCAGTTCCCGAAGGGATCTCTCTTGGCTTTGAATAATATATAAAAGGGGGACCTGTCCGGAGCCATGAGGCCCAGCCATTTGCTTGGAATTTACTAGCCTGAGCTCTGGGCATTCTTCTACCCCAGCCTACGTGACAGAGCACTGCAGCTGTAAAGCTTGAGCAAACAAGGGTTAATGCTCTTTAGATAAGCACCCATTTCCTGCATCCCTTTGTTTGGGCAAAAGATCGTCTTCCCCTATGCTTGATTTGCATGTACATGCCACTCCTCTGCGTACCTAATTGAAGACTGTAAGCCCTTACTGACTCATGGGCAGGGCGCGCTCCCCTGAACTCCCTGATTGGCCTGTTGCCAAGGTAGCCTAATCTGCATGTGCGGCTGAGGCTGCCCCCTTGGCTGGCCCTTATAAGTTGTGACTCTTTGTTCATTAAAACAGGACTTGATCAGGATATTGTCTTGTCCTCATTCTCCATGCCTCTTGTACCCCCCAATTCCCACTCTCTCCCCCAGGACCTACGGTGAACGTCCCGCTGGCCGGGACAAGAAGATTTTCAAAATGACATTAAAAGGCAAGCGGATACTGGAGAGTGGTCTATGGATAAATCTGAGGTGCTTTGCTTGGGTACAATATAATCCTCAAAAATTACACAGTAGCACTCTATGTGTGTATGTCTCTAAAACGTTCCCTATTGAATTTCCCGCTCAGTCTCGCCCCCCTGTGGCTATACTCCACTGGGAGAACAACATTGGAAAGGGGAGCAGTTAACCTTTCTGGCTGTACAATATCAGTAATTTTGTACCCAAATACTTCATTATTTGTGAAGTCAAAAAAATTCATAATTAACTAATATCGGTATTCTAACATGACGGCTTCCCAAAACCGAGTGGCAAGTTATTTATTCCTGGTCTAATACCATTTCTGCAGGCGTTGCACCCTCCACTCCCTGAAGTAATGATCAGGCCCAGAAATTTCTAAAGGTTATTTTGTTCACTGGATCCCTCTCACTACTTCTAGAAATCTTATAAAACCGAGGAGCGGATTGTTGCTCTTTGACCGAGGTTCCTCCCCGTAATCATTTTTTTTCGATGACCTCATCGGTCAGAAATAATTGTAAGTATGCCAAAGCTTTCTTCTGTTCAACGTCTACATACATAACAGGTGCTCCAGAAAATGGGAATCTTAGTGGAGCTGGCTCATCCATACCTGAAGACAATAGAGTATCTCATTTGCCCATCACAGAGCAGGTGTAGAATCTTCCTAACTGTCATCCTTTCTCTGAGTAGTGTCGTTTTCGGATTGTGAATTTCCTGAGGAACCACTATCCCGCAATTATGTGCATAATGCTGAGTCAAGGTCACTGTACTTCTCTGGTCTAAAACCCCTTTTGGGTCAAAATGACACTCTTTTGAAACCATGGACTATAATTTCCAGTCAGAAGATTTTCTCAATGACTTAAAAGGGCAAGCAAGCACTGGAGAGTGGTCCATGGAAAAATCTGTGGTATTTTGCTTGGATACAATATAATCCTGAAAGATTACATTGTACCAATCGTTGTTTGTATGACTATTTAAAACGTGCCGCATTGAATTTCCCACACAGTCTCGCCCGCCGGTGGCTATCCTCCCCTGGGAGAACAACACTGAAAAGGGGAGCAGTTAACCCTCTGGCTGTCTAATTATGTCTATACTTTTATACCCAAATTCTTCTTTATTTTGGAATTGAAAAAATTCCATAATCAACGAATATCAGTATTCTAACATGAAGGTTCCCAAAAATTGAGTTGCAAGTAATTTATTCATGGTCCAATGCCATTTCTTTCTTTTATTAAAAAAAAACATTTTATTAGGGGCACATACAACTCTTATCACAATCCATACATATACATACATCAATTGTATAAAGCACATCTGTACATTGTTTGCCCTAATCATTTTCTTTTTTTACATTTTATTAGGGGCTCATACAACTCTTATCACAATCCATACATATACATACATCATTTGTATAAACACATCCGCACATTCCCTGCCCCAATCATTCTCAAAGCATTAACTCTGCACTTAAGCCCTTTGCATCAGGTCCTCTTTTTTTTCCCTCCCTCCCCGCTCCCCCCTCCCTCATGTGCCCTTGGTAATTTATACATTGTTATTTTGTCATATCTTGCCCTATCCGGAGTCTCCCTTCCCCCCTTCTCTGCCATCCATCTCCCAGGGAGGAGGTCACATATGCATCCTTGTAATCAGTTACCCCTTTCCAACCCACTCACCCTACACTCTCCCAGCATCGCCCCTCGCACCCTTGGTTCTGAAGGTATCATCCACCCTGGATTCCCTGTGCCTCCAGCCCCCATATGCACCAATGTACAACCTCTGCCCTATCCAGCCCTGTAAGGTAGAATTCGGATCATGGTAGTTGGGGCGAGGAAGCATCCAGGAACTGGGGGAAAGCTGTGTTCTTCATCGGTACTACCTCACACCCTGACTGACCCATCTCTGTTTTGTTCTTTGTCAGTGGTTTGTTTTTGTTGTTTTGTTGTCTGATTGTATACTGTTGCTTTGTTTTCCTCTGTCTTGTTTTCATGCATGTTAGTGTCTCCACAGGTCTGTCTGAGTAGGACAGGCTGAATGAACTATCTGGAGGAAAAACAATGGGACTGACAGTTCCGGGGGATTTGGGGTGGGGGGCTAGGGGGGTAAGGAAGTGGTGTTAACAAACACAGGGACAAGGGAACAACATGGGACCCAAAATGATAGAGAGGGGGGAGTGGCAGGCCTGATGAGGAATGATCAAGGGTAAGGTTGCATAGAGTGGCAGGCCTGATGGGGAATGATCAAGGGTAAGGTTGCATAGCTGTAGCCCAGGTGGTGATGGAGCATGGTAGTAGGGCAGGAGGAAAGTCAAGGGAGATGGAGGAAAGAGCTAGGAGTCAAAGGGCATTCATGGAGGTCTAGACAAAGTATGTACATGCAAATATATATATGAGGATGGGGAAATAGATCTATGTGCCTATATTTATAGGTTAAGTATTAAGGTGGCGGAAGGACCTTGGGCCTCTACTCAAACACTCCCTCAATGCATGAATACTTTCTTTTATTAAATTGGAACTCTATGATGCTCACTCTCCTGACACAACTGCTGAAGCCAAAGTGGGTGAAAAAGTAAATGTGGTGAAGAAAGCTGATGGTGCCTGACTATCAAAAGAGATAGTGACTGGGGTCTTAAAGGCTTGAAGATAAACAGGCGGCCATCTAGCTCAGAAGCAACAAAGCCCAAATGGAAGTACACACCAGCCGGTGTGATTGAGTGGTCCCGAAGGGATCAGTTATCAGGCATCAAAGAACTAAAAATCATATAATTGGCTGCACAGCTCCATGATAGGATCGCTGAAGACAAAATGGTGCATAAGCAAATGTGGCGAAGAAAGCTGATGGTGCCCGGCTATCAAAAGAGATAGTGACTGGGGTCTTAAAGGCTTGAAGATAAACAGGCGGCCATCTAGCTCAGAAGCAACAAAGCCCAAATGGAAGTACACACCAGCCGGTGTGATTGAGTGGTCCCGAAGGGATCAGTTATCAGGCATCAAAGAACTAAAAATCATATAATTGGATGCACAGCTCCATAATAGGATCGCTGAAGACAAAAGGGTGCATAAGCAAATGTGGCGAAGAAAGCTGATGGTGCCCGGCTATCAAAAGAGATAGTGTCTGGGGTCTTAAAGGCTTGAAGGTGAACAAGCGGCCATCTAGCTCAAAAGCAACAAAGCCCACATGGAAGAAGCACACCAGCCAGTGCGATCACGAGGTGCCAAAGGGACCAGGTGTAAGGTATCATGCAAAAAAAAGGATATATATATTTATATGTATATATATGTGGATATATATATGTGGATATATATATATATATATATATATATATATATATATATATATATATATATATATATATATATATATATATATATCAGATTGAATGAAGAGGGAAGTGCAGAGTGGAGACCCAAGGCCCAAGTGTCGGCCACAGGTCCAATGCCATTTCTGCAGGTGTTGAACCACCAATTCCTAGAATAGGATCAGACCCAGAAATTTCCAATTGTCATATTTATTCATGGATAGTTCTTTCTGCTTCTTGTAAACTTGTTAAGCAGTGTAGCGGATTGTTGTTCTTCAACCAGTGTGTCTCCGTAATAATTTTTCTTTTTTAAAAAAATTATTAGGGACTCATACAATTCTTATCACAATCCATACAGACATCAATTGTGTAAAACACATCTGTACATTCTTTGCCCTCCTCATTTTCAAAGCATTTACTCTCCACTTAAGTCCTTTGCATCAAGCTCTCTTTTTTCCTCTCCCTCCCCGCTACCCTCTCCCTCATGAGGCCTTGATAATTTATAAATATTATTTTGTCATACCTTTCCCTGTCTGGCGTCTCCCTTCACCCCCTTTTCTGTTGTCCGTCCATCAGGGAGGAGGTCACTTGTAGATCCTTGCAATCAGTTCCCTCTTTCCAACCCACTCACCCTCCCCCTTCCAGTAACGCCCCTCACACCCCTGGTCCTGAATGTATCATCCGCCTTGGATTCCCTGTGCCTCCAGGTCCTATCTGCACCAGTGTACATCCTCTGCTCTAACCAGAGTTGCAAGGCAGAATTCGGGTCATGGTTGTTTGTGGGGAGGAAGCATTTAGGAACTGGAGGAAAGCTGTATTCTTCATTGGTGTTACATCAGACCCTGACTGACTCATCTCTTCCCCTAGACCCCTCTGAGAGGGGATCTCCAGTGGCCGACAAATGGGCTTTGGGTCTCCACTCTGCACTTCCCCCTTCATTCGCTATGGTAAGATTTTTTTGTGTGTGGATGATTCCTTATACCTGATCCCTTCGACACCTCATTATCACACAGGCTGGTGTGCTTCTTCTATATGGGCTTTGTTGCTTCTGAGCTAGACGGCCGCTTGTTCACCTTCAAGCCTTTAAGACCCCAGACACTATCTCTTTTGTTAGCCGGGCACCATCAGCTTTCTTCACCACATTTGCTTATGAACCGGTCTGTCCTTGGCGATCGTATCATGAAGGTGTGCAACCAATGATATGATTTTTTGTTTTTTGATGCCTGATAACTGATCCAATTGGAACCAAGTGATCACAAAAGCTGGTGTGTTCTTCCATGTGGGCTTTGTTGCTTCTGAGCTAGATGGCCGCTTGTTAATCTTCAAGGCTTTAAGACCCCAGACACTATCTCTTTTGATAGCCGGGCACCATCAGCTTTCTTCTCCACATTTGCTTTTTTACCTGCTTTGGCTTCAGCGGTTGTGTCAGGAGGGTGAGCCTCATAGAATGCCAATTTAATAGAAGAAAGCATTCATGCATTGAGGGAGTGCTTGAGTAGAGGCCCAAGATCCTTCCGCCACCTTAATACTAAACCTATAAATATAGGCACATAGATCTATTTTCCCATCCATATATATATATATATATTTGCATATGTACATCTTTGTCTAGACCTCTATAAATGCCCTTTGCCTCCTAGCTCTTTCCTCTCTTTCCCTTGACTTTCCTTCTTTCTCACTATCATGCTCCGTCCCCACCTGGGTTTCAGTTATACCTTTTCGTCACCTTACTCTTGATCATTCCCTATCAGGCCTGCTACATCCACCTGACTACCAATTTGGATCCCTTGTTGTTCCCTTGTCCCTGGGTTTGTTAACACCACTTCTTTACCCCCCACCTCCCCCTATCCCATGTCACTCTGGAACTGTCGGTACCATTGTTCTTTCTCCAGATAGTTAATCCACTCCATCTTATTTAGGCAGACCTGTGGAGATAATAACATGCACAAAAACAAGACATATCAAAACCAAGAAACACTATACAACAAAACGACAACAACAAACTACTGACAAAGAACAAAAGAAACACAGCAAGAAAGAAACGCTTGCAGTTATTTCAAAGATCATTTGTTGGCCTTTAGGAGTCTTTTCTAGTCCAGTCTCTTGTGGCACCACGCCCTGCCGCAAAGTCCACTTAAAGCATTCCCTGGGGACCTTGCTGCTCCATTCCCTTGCTGTTTCACTGCACTCCCCCAGTGCTTTGGCTCGGTGTGGTGGGATCAGTTTGGGCGCAATTCTCACACTGTGTCTCCGATGCTGTCCCCTGCAGGGCCATCGGTCAATGAGGGACATCATATCTCATAGTGGGACTGGCAATGTGATTGTTCAGTTCTTTTACTTCATTGTTTCTCTACCGCTTTCGTTTTTTTTGTTCTAAAGCAAGTGTCAGAGCTTCTTCTGACATCTGCTTTGGTCTTTTCTTTCTTTTTAATGACCTTTCAAGTTCTGTATGTATGATGTCCTTGACGCCATCTCACAAGTTGTGTGGTCTTCTGTCATTAGTATCCAATGTCTTGAATTCATTCTTGAAATAGTCTTTAATTTAGATAGAATGGATTCAAGACTGTAATTTGGCTTCCCTGGACTTGTTTTGATTTTGTTTAAGTTCAGTGTAAACTTCCATGAATTGATCATATGGAAGTTCAAACCTAAATTTAGACTATTTCAAGAATAAGTTTGATGTAGTTGGCCCCTGATTTTATTCAGACAGATGATATTGAGCCCTTCCATTGTCTCTTTCCACAGATGTAGTCTACTTGATTCTTGTTTATTCCATCTGGCAGGACCTGCATGCATAGCTGTCATTTATGTTGTTGAAAAAAAAAGTAATTGCAGTGAATAAGTGATTGATCTTATAAAGTTTTATTATGTGCTCTCTGGCATAATTTCTATCATCAAGGACTTATTTTTAAACCAGACTTGGTGGTGTAGTGGTTATGTGTTGCGGTGCAGTCCACAAGGTTAGGAGTTCAAAACCACTAGTTGTGCCAAACAGCAGCTTTAGGCCTTTCTCTCCTTGTAGAAAGAGTTACAGTCTCAGAAACCCACAAGGAGAGTTCTACCCTATCCTAAGGGTCACTATGAGTTGGCATTGACTAGATAGACGTGAGTTTTGAGTTATCCTTCATCTCTGTTTGCCACTTTTACATCCCAATAATCAATAATTATCAACACATCTTGATTGCAACTTGGATTAATGTCAGATGTATTAACCCCTTCAGGTAAACTTCCTGATTTCCTGGAGCCCAAACCCCAGTGCTTCCTGAATGCCTGCACAGTAAGTTAAAAGTTACGTAGCACTTTTACAAATGGAAGCGCACATAAATTCACCAATCCCTAGTCTTACCTCACCATCTTTTGTGAGTATGTATAAATTACCTCTCTATTTCCCTGTACTTCTGAAAATCTCTAGATATTTGAAAACCCAGGAATCTTCTTGGATCATTGCTCAGGGCTTCTCAACAAATTAATTTTCTTTCTTTCTTAAAAAAAAAAAAGCTATGTATAGAGATTGGATTTCTGTGCACATTACACGTAGGGACACTTTTTGGTTAATTTACAGCTCAGTGAAACCAACTGACAGACAAGTAGTCTAGTGAGGGTGATAGTGTTGTTATTTTTGGTAGGTACCATTGAATTGGCTCCTACCCATAGTGACCCTATTTAAAACGGACTCAAATGCTGCATGGTCCTGTGCTGTCCTCACAATTGATCCTTAATGCCTGAGTGCATTGAGACAACTACTGTGACAATCCCTCTCCTTGAGGACCTTGCTCTTTTTTGCCATCCCTCCACTTCACTCAACATGATGTCCTTCTCTAGAGCCTGGTCTCTCCTGACAATATGTCCAAAATATGTAAGATGAAGTCATGCTATCCTTGCTTCTAATGAGCACTCTTGCCTTATTTCTAAGACAGGCCTGGTTTCCCTTTTTGTCCATAGTACTTTCAATATTCTTTTGCAGCACCACAGTTAAAGTTCATCTATTCTTCTTAGTCCTTCCTTTTTCAATGTCCAACTTTCACATGTATATGATGCAATGGAGGGTACCATGGTTTGGGTCAGGCACCTTAGTCCTTAAAGAAACATCTTTGCTCTTCAATACTCTAATGAGGTTTTGTGCAGCTGATTTAACTACTGTAATACATCAATTTTATCTCTTGGTGCTGCTTCCATGAGCATTTATTGTTGTTTCAAGTAAGACAAAATCCTTGAAAATTTCAACCTTTACTCCATTTATCAAGATGTTACCTATTGGTACACTTGTGAGGATTTTGGCCTTCTTTACACTGAGTTGTAATCCATACTGAAGGCTACTATCCTTGATCTTCATCAGCAAGTACTTCAGTTCCTCCTCACTTTCAGCAAGTAAACTTTTGTCATCTGCTTATACAGGTTCTTAATAAGCCTTCTCCCGGTTCTGATGCTGCACTCTTCTTCATATAGTTCAGCTCTCCTGATATTTGCTCGGAATGTAGATTGAACAAGTATGGTGAGAAGAGGCAACCCTCCTGAACAACTTTCCTGATTTTACACCATGCAATATCCCCTTGACCTCTTTGCACACTGCCGCTTGATCCACGTACAAGTTCCACATGAGCACAATGAAGTGTTTTAGAATGCCCATTCTTTTCAAGGTTTTCTGCAGCTTATTACGATCCACAGAGTCAAATGCCTTTTTATAGTCAATGAAACACATGTAAGTATCTTTCTGGTATTCTCTGCTTTGAGCCAAGATGACCTGACATCAGCAATGTGATCAGTATAGAATAAGAGTGTACTGAAAATTAAGAAGGATGTCCATGCATTACATTGAATAATGTTATGTAAATGAACATGCTTAGTAAGTATAAAATAATATTTAGGGGCAATGCAAAGGCTGAACAAATGAAGTTATTCTACGTTTGACACTGTTCTTTTAAAAACAAATGTCACAGGTTGGTGGTCAGCTAGATAAAAATCTAGTGTCAACTGACATGCTTTATTTGATCCAAATATTTGGACCAGGCACATTTATTTGATCTCAACAATAAAATAAAAGATAATCCAGGCCAGTCTTGATTTCCAATTTAAAGTCGTTGGAGAGTAGACATGAGCTGTGACAATGCTAGACTGGAGCTGAGCAGTTAGGAACGAATCCACATGCCACAGCCCTTGCACTTGTCATGGCCGCCTCTGAGCGCGTGTCGGTATTTATGCTACTGGTCTGTCCCCTGTGGGCTTTGGTGTTTACAACCTCTGTCTCAAAGCACTGTGTCCAGTTTGTACCTGGGATGTAAAGGAGTTGGAATAGGCCGTCAAGAAGCAAAGACTAAAGGGATAGATACATTTAAATTTAATGGCCTGTTTTAAGGAACATTTTTATTGTTATCAGAGAGAAGTAAATGTGGTTACTGGGCTTTGGCTGTGTGCCTTGCTTTTGGCTGGAGCAACCCTGGAAATAGATCAGGCTATAAGTGTGCTCACAAAGCCCTGGCTCCTGCTCCCACTGTCAGCTCTGCAGACCAAGGAGTCCCTGCGCATGGCAGGGAGAGAAGGAGGGCTGGCTGCTTCTGTGCACCACGTGGCCTGATCATGGAAGACACCCTGGCTTTTCCAGGGGCTGCCCAAGGAGTTGGGTAGCATGAGCTGCACCTGTGGGGCAGTTAGCAAGCCAATAGGAGAGACAAAGGCACCAGCAAGTGACATCGTTCCTGGTGGCCATTCTGGATATGTTCCAAGTCAAAGCTTAAGCTGTGGACTGCAACCCCATCTGGGGTCACCTAACTGAATGTGGGGTTGTGAACAATTTGGCCACAGTAAAAGGTTTCTGAATATGCCATGACCAAAAATTAATTCAAAATCAAACTTGTAATGAGTGTGAGGGGTTTCTGGTAGTGCGTGGCAGTCAGCGTTGCAAATTTCTTGGGTGATAAGCGGTTAAGAGTGAGGAAAGTGTGCAAAGCCCTGTCGACGTGACCAAGAAATCAGGCACGTTTTCTGGTGAAGCTGGGAACAACTCCCACCATTTGGGATATTTTTATGGGGCCATGGCGGTGCAGCTACGCTGTAGGAGAATGATGTGCTGTTTGCTTTTGTAAATATGGTTGTCTGGAAAGCCCTGTGGGGATGTGCTAGTCTATTCTCTAGGGTCTCTATGAGCCGATCAATTGTTTAACACTTTTATTGGCAAATAATTCAAATATCACACAATTCAATAATTTACTCATATCAAGAAGTTATACAATTATCACTATAGACAGTTCTAGAACATTTCTTCATTTAAAAATTCATTTTATTTGGGCTCGTACAACTCATCATAATCCATACATCCATTGTGTAAAGCACATTTGTACATTCGTTGACCTCATCATTCTCAAAACATTTACTCTCCATGTAAGGCCCTGGCATCAGCTCCTCATTTTTCCTCCTCCCTCCTCGCTCCCCACTCCCTCATGAACCCTTGATAATTTATTATTTTGTCATATCTTACATTGTCCAACGTCGCCCTTTACCCACTTTTCTGTTGTCCGTCCCCCAGGGAGGAGGTTATATGTAGATCCTTGTAATCAGTTCCCCCCTTTCCACCCCACCTTCGCTCCACCCTCCTGGTATCACCACTCTCACCACTGATCCTGAGGGGTCCAGAGTGCCCTGGATTCCCTGTGTTTTCAGTTGCTATCTGTACCAGTGTACATGCTTTGGTCTGGCCGGATTTGTAAGATAGAACTGGGATCATGATAGTTTGGGGAGAGGTGCATTTTCTTCATTCTGGCACTCACTGTTATTAGCTTTCCATTTCCACCCAACCTTCCCTGCCACAGCCTCCAACTGATGGCAATGGGTCTGGATTTCTAGACGCACTTTCACTTTCCTGAGAATGCTCCTCCAGTCAAGTGTGAAGAAACAAATTTTATCGCACTCCTTTTTCCTAGGGACACTGACCAAGCACATATCTTCACTGACAACAAGTGGTAAAATCCCAAAAAACAGAGAACCCAATAAAATAAGATCACACACACTCCTACCGCACAGGGCTCACCACTGAGATTACACGGGAGTGTTTGCTGATGCGGCTGCTGCTCCCTCGCTGTCCTGTGTCCTCTCCTCCATTCTCACCGCAGCCTTCTTTGCAGGGGGAGGATTGGGCAAACTGCAACTGAAAAGTCACTTGGGAAGATATGACTATAAGATGGCTGAAAAGAAGGAGCTTTTGTAATGAAGATGTGGAGTAAGAGGAAAACAAATTAAACTGCACTAGCACAGGAGAAGTTAGGTACACGAAGAGTTTCAAGATTGCCTGGAGGGGTCTGCCCTGAAGGGCATCCCACTGGCCTGCAGAAAGCTTCGGCGGAGGGCAGGAAGAACAAGGACCACCGTGGAAGGCCCATTTCTGGTGAAAGAGACATTAGCTAGGAAATGCAAAGCACCTGGACATCCTCTCACAGAGAGGTCCCAGGGAAGACATGAGCCAGTATAGCACTGGTGAAATACAAACTTTCCTCTGGCTCTTTAATGTTTTCTTCCCCCCACTATCATAACGTCAATTCTATGTTACAAATCAGATTAGACCAGAGCATGCACACTGCTACAGATAAGAACCAGCAACACAGGGAATCCAGGACAGATACACCCCTCAGGGCCAACAAGGAGAGCAGAGATACCAGGAGGATTAGGGGAGGGTGGGGGCAGAAAGGGGGAATTGATCACAAGGATCAAACTAGGACCCCCTCCCAGGGGGATGAATAACACAAAAGTAGATGAGGGGCTATGGAGGACGATGTAAGACATGAAAATAATAATCTATAACTTATCAAGTGTTTGTGAGGGAGTGTGGGTCCGGTAGGGAGAGGGAAGAAATGGGGGGAGGGGCTGATATCAAGGGCTCAAGTGGGAAGAGAATGCTTTGAAAATGATGATGGCGGCATATATGCAAATATGTTTGACAAGCTGGATGAATGTATGGATTGCCATAAGAGGTCTAAGAGCCCCTAATAAAAGTATTAATAAAATAAGAGGGAGAAATGAAAGTGGAGAGAATGCAAATTGAATTTACTGTGTTTACAAAAATTCCTATATGGTTAATTTTACTTTCTGTTTTCATAAGAAGTGGTTTGACAGTGGAAGGAAAGGAATTGTAAATAAATATGAATAATATGTAAATGCATTTGCAATAATACACCTGTGAGTGTCAAATGATGCCACTGGTCTGAGGGCATAAGTGCTCTATAAGGGGTTAGTAATAATAGCAAGACAATTCACTGCTAGGCTAAACACTAACTTGTTGGTATGGTTTGTTAATTATTTCTGGAGGTGACTTCGGATGAATGGCAATAAAAGTTTGGGGGAATGAGTTTTTGATTGACCCCAAAATGATTTTGCTGCAAAATTCAAATATGGTGAGCATAATGTGGAGTTTATCCTCCTCTAGAGAACTCTATAGGTTTTCATATCCCATTCTCATCAATAGCAAGATAATTTATCTTGATTACAAGGAGTACTGAAGGAAGTAATTGTCATGTGCTGCTTATTATAGTGCTTCTAAATAAATTAAAAACTCCAAAGATACAGAGGTTTGAAAGCCAGCCATAGGAGAGTTGTATGAGTCCCTAATAAAATGTAAAAAAAGAAAAGAGGAGAAAAAATGATTAGGGCAAAGACTGTACAGATGTGCTTTATACAATTGATGTATGTCTATGTATGAACTGTGATAAGAATTGTATGAGCCCCAATAAATTGTTAAAAAAAAAAGAAAGCCAGCCATAGGGCATGCACAGTTGCATGTGTTTCGATGACCAATAGTAAATGATCCATGGACTAGCAATGCTTTCTTAAAATGACTGTAATCGTTTTAATTCCTTTCTTTTCCAGCTCATTTACAATCAGCTTTTAAAAACAATTCTGAACCTGGGCGCCTTTTCCCCAAAAAGAGGCTCTGGATCCTGACACTGGGCCCAAGGTACAAGGAATCCCTTTGGGAATGAACCCAGTCTCACCAGTGACAACAAGGTGGCCTCTACATCCAGCTCTCAGGTGCAAACACATAAACCTTGCATAGGGTTTGTTTGTTTTATAATTGGACTTCAGTGTCAGCATTCAAAAACCAGAAGCTATCACACGAATGAACAGACCTCTCAGGTCTCTTTAAAAATCAGAAAACTGGTCACATTGGGTCTTCCCTGCCACGTATAGGTAGGAGAGAATAAGAAGCAGAAAGGAGGACAGGCGCCCTCTCTTTCAATTTGGAGGGCGGGGTCTCTCCCTTAGGCGAGGCCTGCATACACTCCCTCTCCCCCTATTCGGTTCCACAGCTTGCTCTCTTTCTGCAGGCGCTCTCCTTGGATCCCAGCACTTCTCACTGTGTTTCTGGGCCTCCTCTTAACCAGCCATTTTCCCACGTGGTTTTTTGAACTCCTCCAAAGTGGCCATTTTCAGTTGTGAACCCTCCCCGCACACCATGAGGCCTTACACACTTTCTAGAGATAGCATGTGCTATCTGCATGTAGCACATTCGGATTGTAGTGTATTATCTGAAACTTTCCTTTCCCTCCTAAAAGTTACTAGATTTACCAAAAAAAAAAAAAAATGCTTCTGCCCCATGAATTCTTTCAGCATTGAGAAGCAGGAACAAGGGGAACTCATCTGAGAAACCTACACCATGACCATCTCTCCTAAATGGGGTGGGTTCCACAGGCATATTGGTCCCCTCCCTTCTGTCTCATCTCTTCTATCTTCCAGGACACGTAGCCGTTCAACTTGGGACCATTACTCTGTCCTCCATCATCTTTAGTTCCTTGCACTTCCACCTGTCACTATGCTCAGAATAAATGAAGGCTCCTCTTCATGACCCAGTCATCTAGGAAAGGGCAAGGTTGTCACAAAAAGTCATCAGAATCCTCATGCTCATGTAGCCATTGTCTCCCAACCTGTGGTCCTTCCTAAATATGCTGATGTACTTTTTGACAAACTAGCCACTGAACAACTTGGTATCTTCATCAGCTCTGGTCAACAGGTAGAAAACTTGGAGTGCTTGGGTTCGGATGTCTGCTTTCTGAAGCACTGCCTCTTCTGTTGTGTCCCTCTGGTTGAGAAGAAAGGCTAGAATAAGATGCGGGTAGTTAGTGTGCAGTTACTAAAAGCAGGAACATCCACAGGGACTCTTGTCCTCTGACTCAACCCTCCCAGGAGATCAAACGCAGCCCTCTGGAGGGTCATGAGGCCTACTGCACATGAGACGATGCATTTTCTAAGTTTATAGGCATGGTAACTACCTTCTTGAGACTCTGTTTCCTGATCTGTTTGGGTGGGCAAAGCTTTCCGTGGCGTTTTCATTGATGTCCGCATCAGAAGGAAGACCGAAAGAATGTGCAGTAGAGACCAAGGTGTCTATAATACTTCCACCATATGAACAAGCAATTGGATCACTCTCTAGTTCTCTGTTCCAACTTTCTCTGCATGGTCTAGTGAAAGGGGTAGCCTGGAGTCCCGTTCCAGGAATCTTGATATGGCTTGAGGGTTCAGGCAGGGCTATAAGCCTAGATGCAAAACTGTTCCAAGCAGCAACCTGTGTACGCATTTTCTTCAGTTACTTTGGGGGAACGTTACCGCACTCAGTACAGGAGCAGTAGTAAGAGGTGGTACCAAGAAAGCACCTGCTGTGTAGACTTACAGTTGATGCATCTGCTGTGTTGGATACCTCTGGATCCCCTGTGGATCCAAGCATCACTCCCACTTTTCTAGAGACTTGACCTGTGTCATATGATAATACCTTTTCTTGAACAGCTCCTCTTCAATGAACCTTAAGAGAGACATTGTCTGGGGCTTGTAAAGGCTCTGCAGTCCCCTGGTGACCCTGCTCAATTGCCCCTTATTCCTCCACCAATCCAGGATTCTCATTCAGACTCTTTTGTTTTGGCTCCCTTCCAAATCTCATTTTCTTTAGCAGAGCACATTGCCTCACCTCCTATGTCTGGCCATGAATAGTATCTGACAGGGGTCCGCATTAATGCTTTCGCTTTCGGTGTCCGACATCTGGGAGACAATTCAATTTCTTCATGTCTTTCTTTAGCGCCACACTACAGAAAGGATATGGGTGCGATTATAGTCATTGTGCTAATTTCAAAGTAGTAGTGGGTGTAAATGATACAGCACTACATTTGCAACAACTGTAATGCGACTTGAAAACACCTGTAGTTCCTATTGATGGCAAAGTCACAGAGACAACTGCATTTCAGTTAGAGGTTAGAGAACATTGTGACCATTTTCTTCAGCATAGTGAATTATTTAACATGGCATTTCTAGCCATGGTCTTTGTTATTCCAACCAAACATCTTCCTTATGGATCTCAGTCAGGGTAGAGACCAAGGGACCATGTGTGGTGAGATGCTGATATGATTCAGTTAAGAGTGATTGCTGATTGTGACTGTCATCTTGTTGGGTATAAAATGAACCATCTCATAAGAAGAGGGTGGAGGAGGATCTTATTAACCTCTGCTAATTGAAAAGAGCCAGAAATGAGTCCTTTGAACCTTGAGATCCCTGTGTATTGAAACTCCTTGATCCAGGAGGGGCAGTCAATGAGTGACAGAGGAGTGATACAGCAGAATCAAGAGTCAAAGAATGAGACATGGCAGTTGACTTCCCAGCCCATGGAGGAAATCAAGCTGATTGCCGTTGGTTGCCTAGTGGAATGAGATTCCTCCAAGCATATAATTAGAGGAGCTAGGTTTACTGAATCACAGAGCTAGAGTTGAGTGTCTTGAAACTGAGGCTTACAGTGGAGTGGCATGCACTTTTGCATTTATTGTCATCCCTAAAGAATTTTGTCACATTGCATGAGCAGGGTAGAGGTCAAGGGACCATGTAGCTGAAAGATCAAAGACCAGGGAGAGGCCTGCCTGCACGCAGTCACTGCTAAATAATTGTATCCTGAGCATTTGTAGCTTGTTAACAAATCCCATAATCTTGAATGTTGTCTGTGAGCTCTGTGTGGTCATGATAGGAAGTGGCCAGCACAGGGGCTAGAGAGTGCTGTGGGAGGGATGACTGATATTCGAAATGACAAGGACAGCTGGAGGGTGGAGGCATGTCAGACTCCAGCCTCCTAGAAGCCGGCTTATAGTAGGTGATGCGGATGGCGGTGATTTTCCTTCCCCTCTGTGAAGCCACCAGAGAAGGATGAAACTTTCTACTTCCATAAAGATGTACAGTCTCAGAAATGAGCAGGGGCAGTTCTACTTTGTCCCACAGCTTTGCCTTCAGTTGGAATTGACAGGATGGCAGTGAGTTGTGAAGCCAGAGGAGCCCTGGTGGTGTAGTGGGTAATATTTTGGGCTGCTAAACACAAGATCAGCAGTTCAAACCCACCAGCTAGTCCAAGGGAAAATCATGAGGCTTTTTACTCCTATGAAGATTTATAGCCTTGAAGTAGAGAGAGCAGAATAAAGGTCGAACATGATAGTGGGACAGGAGGAAAGTAAAAGGAAATAGAGGAAAGAACTAGCAGTCAAAAGACATTTATAGAGGTATAAACATAGGCATGTATGTGTATAAATTTATTACTATATAGCGATAGGCATATAGGTCTATATACATATATTTATAGGTTAAGTATTAGGGTAGCAGACAGACACCAGGCCTCTACCCAAGTCCTCCCTGAATGCAAGAACACTTTGTCCTAATCACCTGGCATTCTGTGATGCTCACCTTTCCAACATGATTGATGAAGACAAAATGGGGGTATAAGCTAATGTGGTGAAGAAAATTATGGTGCTATTACAAGATATAGCATTGGGGTCTTAAAGGCTTGAAGTTAAACAAGCAGCCCTCTATCAGGGAATCAACAAAGCCACATGGAAGAAGCACATCAGCCTGTTTGATCACAAGGTGTTGATGGGAATAGGTATCTGTCCTCAGAAGACCCAAAATAAACAACTATTTCTATGTGAACGAGGGGAGTTGGAATGCAGATTCAAAGCCCATCTCTATACAATTGGACATCCCCTTACAGAAGGGTCACAAGGAAGGGACAGGCCAGCCAGGGTGCACTATAGCACCAACAAAATATACAACATTCCTTTAAATCTTTAATGCTTCCTCCCCGCACTGTCATGACCCCAGTTCTACCTTACAAATCTGGCTAGACCAGAGACTGTACACCGGTACAGATAAGAGCTCTGAACACACAGAATCCAGGACAGATAAATCGCTCAGGTACAAAAATAAAAGTAGCGATACCATGAGGGCAGGGGGAAGTTGGGAGAGAAGGGGAGAAAGGAAGAATTGTTCACAATGATGGACATACAACTGTCCCCTGACCCACCCAGCAGGATGAACAACAGAAACATGGGTGAAGGGAGACAGTGATGGTATAAAATGTGAAGATGAAAATAATTTGTAAGTTATCAAGGATTCAAGAGGGTGGGAGTGATGGGGTGGGGAGGAAGCAGTCTAAAAAGAAGCTGATACCAAGGGCTCAAGTAGAAAGAAAATGTTTGGAAATGATGATGGCAACATATGTACAAATGTGCTTGGTGCAATTGATGTATGGATTGTTATAAGAGCTGTAAGAGCCCTCAATAAAATGATTTATTAAAATTTAAGAAAATAATATAAATAAAATATTTACATCCTCAGAAATAGAGAGAAGTTCTACAGGGTTGCTATGGTTGGAATCAACTTGATGGCAATGAGTTGACACTTGAATTGTGAAGCCAGAGAACTGACACATCACTTCTTAAAAATTCCCATGAAAGCCATTCTTGGTGGGGGTCTTTGAATTCCAGCTTACCCTCCTTAGTCGGGCTCTACCACTTTCCCATTCCATCTCTTGCCACCCTTCCTCATGGCCTCTGCCCCAGCAGAGGACTTCTGGCACTGCCTCCTTGAACATGTGAAACTCTTGCTATGCCAAAGTCTTTATACCTTTTTCCCTACTGCGTAGATGTTTGTCCCACTCTTCACATCTCAGTTCAAATGTCACTTCTTCATAGTGACCTTTTCTGATGTTTCAGGCCAGATCAGATCTTTCCTGTTATCCTTGCTGTGAAATATAGTTCCTTGATTTGATGATAATACTTAGCACAATTTTTAATTAGTCACAAAACAAATAAAACACAATCACACATCTACCCACACAAACTTTCAGCATAAAGGGGATAGGTCCGCATCTGGTTTGTTCTTCACAGTAAACCCAGAGCATGGCAGTGTTTGTCACCCTGGAGGAGACCAGTAAATTAATGATTGTAAATGAATGACTCACAGGCTGACAGATTGTCTAATTCATCTTTGTTTGCCAGTGCTTAGGGCCATGCTTGGTAGATAGTCTGCTCATCTAATGAGAACCAAATGAATTCAAGGCTACCTGATGGGGCAGAAGTTTTTCAGAAGACAGTGATGGAGCTATCAGGGCCTAGCCTAGCCCTGGACCATCTCCCAGAGTTCAACTGCTTAATTCCCTTAATGTTTCTTTTTCTTTTTAAAATTAGGTCTCCTTTTCTATCTGTTGAAAGTGCCTGATTTAGGGGGAAGTTTTGAGCATCTGTCAGATGTAAAAACACATTCTTGGAGCCATCTTGGTGACAGAAACATCTCTCAGTGGGTTTGGCCTCTTGAGGAACTGCAGCTGGGCTGCCATGCAGTGCCCATTGGACAATGTACAAGCGTCACCCAACAACTTCCTTATAGTTTTTATTCTCCAGTCATCGTGCCATTGGCACATCTTTGCTGTGTCGTTTAGTAAGAATCACTTACTGCTCTCTGGGTGGGGCAAAGAGCCCTGAACTGCTCACTACACTGTCAGTAATTTTGCACCAACGAGATGCTCTGTGGGAAAAAAATTAGGCTGTCTGTTCATGGAAAGATATAAAGTCTTGGAAATCCCAAAGGGGCAGTTCTACTCAGACCTACAGAGTCGCTATGAGTTAGAATGTACTCCATGGCGACGAGTTTGTTAGTGTATCTTACAGTTGCGGCAAAAAGCACTCGGCTGTTAATGGAAAGTGTGAATTGAGTCCATCCAGAGACTCCTGGGGAGAAAGGGCTGCTGATCTACTTTTAAAAGAAGCTGCCAAAGAAAACCCTATGGAGCACAGGCCTACTTCGACACTCAATGGAGCCACCACGACTTGAGGTTGACTTGGTAGCTTTTTGGCTTGGACAATGAGGCAAGGTGTTAGTGAATTTCATTGAGAACCTAGGAGACTGTCAGGGTAAAGAGGTAGATGAAAGATCTAATTCACCTCTTCCATGATAACATCTTTCTGCCCGGGACAGGAGTTTGTCCTGCTGCTTGCTAGTGGCATGAACATGATTGAGTCCTGACTTTTCCCTTTCAAGAAAAAAGTAATGATAGTGAAATTGAGACAGAAATCTAATATTCATGAAGTACTGATTACCCACAAATAGGATAGTGTCTTAAAGTATATGGTGTCAGATTTGAAAGGGGTTGAGATAAATATGTATGTTTATGTGCCCAAACAGCATAAAGTCTACTTACTGAATAATTCCACACGAAGATCAGAAATAGAGCCTACCACAGCCCATTCATCATCAGGCATGGAGCTTCAGTGAGTTGTGATTATTCAAGATAATTACACATGGCATGCAACGTTCATGAAACCCAGCAGACATCCTTGCCAACTAGGAATAGGGAAGGGCTTTGCTTTGAAGCATTGCAAATCTCCCAATTATTATTTCACTTTTTGTAGTTCACGTTTGAGCCACTTTTCATAGGTGCTAATTAAGGTGTTCAGAGTACCGTCTGAGGGATGATTGGGAGTACTGCTGGAATGAAAAGTTTTCCACCCAAAGGGCAAATGATCTAAGTATTGTTCAATAAAACATTGCAGCCTGGGAGTCAGTTAACACTCACACTTAACTAGCTTTGAGCTTCTCATCTTACTTAGGTCTTTTTCACCAAGCAAATACTCACATCTTGAACAAATCTTCCAGACTCAAATATTTTCCCCTAGTGAAACCAAAGGTATTCTACCCGTCTTTTCCATTAATTAAAATTAAATCTTCTATGACTGATGGGGAATTCAATCCACAAACATTGGATGAATTTTCTCTTCAGACACCTGTGTGTGATATTTTTTAAAGCAGCCATCTCATCTGTTCTCAAACACTTTCCTTTGTGTGCTTTTGGCCAAGGGCAAGGAGATTCGTAGTTCCATTCTGAGCCCCACAAACCAATCTGGAAACTGGTGATGTTTAGATTCTTTCACTATTGCTGAAAACGAGCACGTTAAATTTGCAGAAATTGAAGGCGAAAACACCTCTCTATCACCCAAGCCCTGCTACCTACAGTCCAACAGGGAACTGAAGTGGCCGGGCCATTCCAATTTAATCCCTTCTCACAGACTCCAAAATATCTCTCCCTTCTATCCTCCACAGAGCTGCTAGATGGAATTCTTTCTTTCTTTTTAAAAAAGTTTTTTTTTTTAAAGAAAGCTTTTGCTGTGTCATTTTCCCTGCTTAAAATAAAATCCTTCCAAGAGACTGAAGTCTAAAAGTTAGCAACCCTTTCTTTATGTTCCTCTGGAAAATCCCAGTGCTTTCCTCTACTGAAATAGGCCCAGGACCTTGAACTTTCATGGTTCTGCTAAGATCCCCTCACTGACAGGAGTGGAAGGCCACTGCATCTGTCCAGTCCTAGAGGGTCCGCCCCATGGATGGAGCCCTGCTATGGAATTCATCCCTTCTTTATTGTAGTACCTTCCATTCAAAGACCACCAGAGACAACCACCACGGATACTGGGTTGTTGTCGGCTGCCCTCAGGTTGCCCGGCTCTGGTGACCTTGGGTACAACAAAGAAATGCTGCTCAATCTGTTATCATGTCCAGGTCATTGCTGTAGTTTTTTTGCTAATCCCCTCACAGGGAGTATGCCCCTCTCCACACTGCCTCTGCTTTATCAGATGTGATACCTGATCCATGCAGCAATGGATCCATCTTAAAGGGTACTGGCTGTGCTCTGTGGGGGGTCCCCCTACAGCTCTCCCTCCAGGTTCCAGCATATGCTTCCTCTTCTCGTCTCTGTACTCTCTTACTGCCGTCCTACCATCTGTCCTTACTTATGTTGGCTTATATAGGGTTCTCGCAGGAGCGGATGACCTTTACTTTCTCCGGAAGAGTGGCTGATGCGTTTGATCCAGCTACTAATGCTTATGTCTCTTAAATTCTCCTTGAGAACCTCATCTGCTTCCTGTCTGATTCCAGGTTGTACCAGCATGGATGGAAGTGATCAGGGTTTCAGGGAGGAGAAGCCACTGAATTGAGGTCTTGCTGCCAGGAAGCAGGGATGCTAGGGCTGGAGTCTCGATTCTTAGTTCTGTGACCTTTTCTCTGAACCTCTGATTTAGAGTTGGGTCAGTGTACCTAGCAATCAGGATGGTTTCTCGATCAGTGTTTTCAAACTATGGTGTCACGAAATTGATTTAGAAGGTCTTGAGCCATGGTAAAAAGAAAACAGGACAGAAACTATTTGCAGTCGTCCCACACAATAATGATAAGTATTGTTTCATTATACATTGGCTTTAGTGGTGTGATTTGTGTAGGACTGAATATGAAATGCCACAGTCAAATAAATTTGAAAGCAATTTAAAAAATCATTTTATTGGGGGCTCATACAACTCTTATCACTGTCCATACATACCTCAATTGTGTCAAGCACATTTGTACATTCGTTGCCCTCATCATTCTCAAAATATTTGCTCTCCACTTAAACCCTTGGTATCAGCTCCTCATTTTCCCCATTCCCTCACCGCTCCCCCCTCATAAACCCTTGATAATTTATAAATTATTATTATTTTGTCATGTCTTACACTCTCCAACGTCTCCCTTCACCCACTTTTCTGTTGTCTATCCCCCAGGGAGGAGGTTATATGTAGATCTGTGTTATCGGTTCCCCCTTTCCACACTAGCCTCCCAGTATCGCCACTCTCAGCACTGGTCCTGAAGGGATCATCTGTCCTGGGAAGTAATTGTTTTAAAGAGAGCAGTGAACCCTCTCAGGATGCAAGTTGGAAATGAGCTTGAGACTTCACAGGGGCCGGCCCAAGGGTAGTCGAAAACATCTCAACCTGTGGGTCATGAAAAATTTGGCAACAATATAAAGTTTCTGAATGCACCATGACCAAAACTTAATCCAAAATCAAATATGCAATGGATCTGAGCTGTTTTAGGCAGTGTTTATCCATATTGCTTTGCTGCAGCCTTGGTTCTGAACACACAGCACGTTCACTTTGCATGTTTTGTGCCCTCACGCCAGGCAATGCCACCGAGTGCTGCTATAAGCACCTCGACTCAGAGTCGAGACAGTTTTGTGTTGTGGATTGCACGGTTTCTTGCAGAGACATAATAGTTTAATAACAGAAAGTAAAGACTTTTAATATTTTTCTACTGTCATTCCTCAGCATATAAATATCAAATTAGTAGAGTATATCCCTGGATTGTATCGTGCTGAAATGCAGCATCCTCTTTATATTCAGTTCTCAAAAATCACTTTGACAGAGGAGGCCTCACTTCAGCTGGGGTCAGATTTTCAAGATTGGGCGAGTGTGAGATGACCTTTAATTGCTGACAAACAAAATTATGCGAAGGTCACCCAAAACGAACAGACACTCCTACCAGAAAGATAAGCGATGCTGAAGGGAAAGTCAAGTCAAGATAGGGGAAAAGGGTATGCACATTTTGGAGTAGGCAAGTGCATGTCTGTTGGTAAGAAAGTATTATCAATATTTATCTATATTTTAAGATAAAAATATTTTTATTATGGATAAGTGACTAAATTTAGACGGATGATGTAAAAATACTGATGATACGGCAGCTAAGTCTTCACTAGTAGGTTGAGTGCACCTACATTAACAAGAGAAAGGAAACAGGTGGCAGCCTTTTTGCAATATGAATTTACTTCTAATGATGGTGATGGTGTGGAGAAGCCTCTTTGTTTAATTTGTAGTGAAATTTTAGCTGTGGAGAGCATGAAACCAGCAAAATGAAAATGACCTTTTAATAGCAATTATGCAGCATACTACAATAAACCAAAGGAATATTTTAAATGCCTTCAAAATTAAAGAAAAATAATTTACTGAACATTTTGTTAATGTTAATGGAAACTCTTTACTTTCATCTAATGGAACTTCTTATTTAATTGCTATTTAAAAAACTATGTGATAGAAGAAAATATTGTGTTACCTGCTGTAATTAAAATGTCAGAAATAGTTCATGGGCTAAAGTATGGGAAGAAACTCATGAAATTCCTTTATTGAATGATACTATTTCCAAAAGGATTTCTGAAATTAGTAATGACCAATTGCATCAGCTTCTTATCAGGCTTAAGGGAAGCCAAAAGTTTGCAATTCAGTTAGATGAAACAACTAATATAGCACAGCTATTACTTTATGTAAGATATGTCTCTGAAGGAAGCATACATGAAGAATTACTGTCTGGCTGCCCTTTGAAAGGGCACACAAGGAAAGAATATATATAAATATATCTTAAAGTCAAGGAATTCTTCACAAATAAAGGGTTTACATTGGAAAAATTACATGGGTGTCTGTACAGTGCTGAAGCACGATGCATGAGAATGTTGGACGTGTAGCAACAGTTAAAGGTCGTGGCATTGAGAATACCACTTTTACTCACCACATGATCCAACAGGAGGCTTTTGAAATAAAAATTAATCACCAGACTTAGATGTTGTACTTCAAGCTACTATCAAAATTATTAACTTCATTAAGTATCCTTAATGGTTGTTTGTTTTTAAACTTATGCAAAGCCGTGGACTCCAATTACAAGTCTTCTTACTGCATGCAGAAGTAAGGTGGCTCTCAAGAGGGCAAAGGTTAAACAGATTAGAGAAACTATATTTTTGACGGAGCATAAATAAGAAATTTGTTAAATTTTTCATAATGAATTATGACTTTCAAAACTATGTTATCTGTCCATTATTTTTGAAGAACTCAATGACATGTTTCCTTCTTTTCTTTTCTTTTTTTTGCTTGCTGAAACTTTTATCAACTCAGTGAGGTCACGTTATCACTCGCTGGTCAGAAGTTCTGATTGGCTGTTGATGACATCATAGGAAGCGTTGGGACAGTGACTTTATTTACACTCAGATATGGATGTCAGTTGTTAATTTGGAAAGGGGAATATGAACGGTTACTTTTGTCGGTACAGTCTGGCAGACAAAATGACGGTGGCAACAGGACGTGTCTGCAGCACAGGGGCCATGGAGACGGAAAGCTCTGGAATCACCTAGGGGAGAAAGGCCATGAGCGCCTCGGTTTCTGGGGAGGGAATCCTGGTGCCTTGGAGGCTGAGCCCATGGGTTTCAAGGCTGAACGAGGGCACCCCCCTCTCTGTCTCTCTCACCCTCTGGGGTCTGCAATGCTAGCTTGAGAGGGTTTTCTTCTCTCACCGAATGGACCCCAGTTCCGGGGTCCCAGAGGCAGAAGGGAGGCCTGCGGGAAGGCTCAGCACAGGTGACTGGGCTGGTCAGCAGAGGGCTGGACAGGGGCCCCGTGGACTCCTTGTGTCAGCAGCTGCCCAGAGCGGACTCCAGGGGACGCTACTACACGTTCTGCTCCACCGCCCGTTTTGCCGCCTCCGCCTCGCCCTCCCCAGTGCCGCTGCCGCCATTTTGTGTCCCGGCCCGGGACTCCGCGCTGCGCATGCGCTGGTCCTGCCTCTGAGAGGCCTCGCCTCGGCAGCGGCGCCATCTTGAGGGTTGATATGTTTCTTTGAGGAAAAAAGTATAACATGTTTATGTTAAAGGATAAAAATTGAAAATTTGACAAGGAGAGTTTGCATTTAGAAGAATAAGGTGGAAAACAGTTCTTCAGAAATGTTTACAGCTACAGATTATTTTAAAATTGAAAATAACCTTCCCAAATATTTAATTGTAAGTTACAATTGATCATCAGAAGTCCCTGGAGATACAGTTAGAGAAATACTTCACTTCAAATTTTGATTAAAAAAAATTGGGTTCGTTACCCATACTCAGTTGAAATAATAGTAAAAAATGCCAATCATCGGTCATTAAAAGTTCATGAAGAATTTTCCAAATTATTAAGTGACACAGGTTTGAAACTTGAGTTCCCAAAAAGAATTGTTAAATAAATTCTGACTTGTGACTAGAACAGAATTTCTAACAATTTTTGAAATAGCCCTAAACAAACTTCTCCAATTTTGTGCTACATATATTGTTCTCAGCATTGATGATTATAAAATCAAAATATTGCTAAACTCTGAAAAGCGTTAGAGTTGCTCTGCGTCCTGCAATATCAAATAATCCACCAAGGTTAAATTCCTTATGTAAAAATAAATAAACACATACATCTCATTACTATGCAAATTTTAGTCTTAATAAATGGTAAGATATGTATACCAAAGAATGCTTTAAAATAAATTTCTTTCTGACTTATTATTAACTAAGTGTATTGCTGTGATGCTGAAAGCTATGTGACTGATTGATTTCAAAGACCTGCAGGGTCACCCAAAGTGAACAGGTTTCAGCAGAATTTCCAGACCAAGAACAAACAACATAGAAGGGCTCGTTTCCCCACGTCAGAGGAAGGAGCCACTGAAAATCTAGTACACAGCTTAGAAACATTGTCAGAGAGTGAAGGCCTAATGAATGGAAGCAGAGCATTATGGGAGATTGTTGGGGGATGTGTCCCGCAGGTCAGAGGCACTAGAAAGGTCACTGAGGAAGAACTGCTTTCGCAGAGTCATTTTCCAGGACAACCTCGGTTGAGTAAAGGCTGTGCGAGTGTAGTCTTCAGGATCTTCATTTCCTGTTAAGGCACGACTCAGGTTAAGGAGAAACAGGTGTAAACATTTGTCAATGATCAGAACTTGAAATGTGTGAAGTTAAGGGAAATTGGAGGTGGTCAAAAATTGAATGTAAGGATAATGGCCGATATGCTGGGCAGTAGTTAGCTGAAGTGGATGGGTGGGTATTCTCCATTTTAAATCAGAAAAGTGTGTGGTTTACTATGTCAGGAATAATACAATCAAGAGGAATGGTGTGACATTCATCGTCAAAAAGGACATGCAAAATCCATCATGAAGTACAATGGTATCTGTGATAGAATTTTATCTATCCACCTTCAGAAAATCCAATAAATACAACTATTATTCAAATTTATGCACCAACCACAAAAGTAAGTGATGAAGAAACTGAAGAATTCTACCAATGGCTTCAGTCAGAAAATGATCAAACATACAATCTAGATGCATTGATAATTATTGGTGATTGGAATGCAAAATATAGAAACGAAATGGAAGGAACATTACATTAGTTGGAAAAGATGGACTTGGAAATCACATGATAGAATTTTGCAAAAGCAACAACTTGCTCATAGCAAATACCTCTATTCAACAACACAAAAGGTGACTATACACATGTACTTCCACAGATGGAGTACATAGAAATCAAATTAACTACATCTGTGAGAAGAGATGATGGAGAGTTCAATATCAGCAGCTAAAACCAGGCTAGGGGCTGACTTTGGAACATACCATCAATTGATCGTATGTAAGTTCAGGATAAAGCTGAAGAAAATTAAAACAAAACCATGGATCCAACATACAACCTTTAGTCTATCCCGCCTAAATTTTGAGAACATCTCAAGAACAGATTTACTACATTGAACAATAATAACAGAGACCTGGATGAACTGAGGGAGGACAACAAGACGGTCATCCATGAAGAAAGCAAAGGGTCATTAAAAAGACAAGAATTAAAGCAAAGATCAGAGTGGATGTCAGAAGACTCTGAAACTTGTTTTTAATCATAGAATATCTGAAGCAAATGGAAGAAAGAATGAAGTCAAGGAACTGAACATAAAATTTCAAAGGGTAGCTTGGGCAGACAGATATAAATAGTATAATAAAAGGTACAAGACCTAGGATTAGAAAACCAAAAGGGAAGAATATTCTTAGCATATCTTAAACTGAAAGGATTCAAGAAAAAAATTTAAACCTCAAATTGCAATGTTGAAAGATTCTATGGATAAAATATTGAACAATGTGGAATGGATGTGGGTATTAAAAGAGGATGGAAAAATGCACCAGAGACACTGTACCCCAAAGAACTAGTCAACCTTCTATCATTTTCAGGAGGTAGCATACGAGTAAGAACCAATGGTGCTAAAGGAAGAAGTTCAAGCTGCACTGAAAGTATTAGTCAAAAACAGGCTCCAGGAATTGATGGAATACCAATCCAAATGTTTCATTAAGTTGATTAAAAACTTGAATCCCTCATTCATCTATGCCAGAAAATTGGGAAGATAGATACTTGGCCAACTGAATAGAAGAGATCCATATCTGTGCCCATTTCAAAGAAAGGAGACCCAGTAGAATGCTCAAATTATAAAACAATATCACTGATATCACATGGCGGTAAAATGTTGCTGAAGATCAGCCAACAATGGTTACAGTAGTACATTACAGGGAGCTACCAGAGATTCAGTCTGGATTCATAAAAGGACATGGAACAAGGGATATCACTGCTGGTATCATTTGGACCTTGGCCCAAAGCAGATAATACCCACAAAATGTCTACTTAGGTTTCGTTGATTATGCCAAGGCATTTCACTGAGTGTTGACGAGTTCTTTTTGTTATAGTGAATCTGTGTTGTCTTTCCCGCTTATTTGGATGCATCCTCATCATTCAATATTTGGTTCATAGAACTGTGAAAGAAAAGGGAGGATTACTTGAAGTACTTGCTGATGAAGACCAAGGATTACAGTCTTTGGTATGGATTATAACTCAATGTAAAAACAACCAAAAGCCTTACAGCTGGATCAATAGGTAACAGCATGCTAAATGGAGAAAAGGTTGAAGCTGTCAAGGATTTTGGCTTGCTTGGATCTACAATCAATGTTCATGGAAGCAGCAGTCAAAAATATATCAAAAGAAGACTTGCATTAGGTAAATCTACTGCATAAGACTTATTTAGAGTACTGAAAAGCAAGAATGTTACTTTGAAGACCAAGGTGCAGGTGACCCAAGCTATGGTATTTTCAATCGCCTCATATACATATGAAAGTTGGAAAAGAAAACAGGAGTACCAATGCATTTGAATTTTGATGCTGAAGAAGACTATGGAAAATACTACCGACTACTAAATTGGCAAACAGGTCTGTGTTGGAAGAAGTAAGGTCAGAGTGTTCCTTAGAGGCAAGATTGAGAGACTTCCTTCTACATACTTTGGCCATGTTGTCAGGAGAAACCAGATCCTGGAGGAGGCCATCATGTTTGGTCAAGCAGCAGGCCAATGAAGAAGAAGTCCCTCAAGGAGATGGATTGACAGCATAGTTGCAACAATGGGCTCAAACACAGGAACACTTGTGAGGATGATGCAGGACTGGGCAATGGTTCACTCCGTTGTGCTTGGGGTCACTATGAGTTGGAACCAATTTCATGGCACACAATAACAACTACTACTACAAGCGTTTGATTTTTATGTACCTATATACCTGAGATTGAAGAAAATTTGCTCAGGCAAGAAGGGGTGGAGAGTGGAAAATGTTTAAGAAGTTCTGCTAGGGACCAGCACTTATTGATACCTTCCAGTGGCAAGAGCAACCTGCAGGCAAGCTCACCACTTGGACCCATCATCTTAGTCTAAGCAACAGACTATGGCTCTGTGTTCTGGGAACTTGCTTTGGGAAATGCTGCTTCTAGGTGAATGAATTGGAAAAAAAATGGGACAATCACCTTTGGGTAACCCTGTTTAGACACAAGGAACCTTGGCTGTACAGTGGATTAAATATATGGCTGTCCATCACAAGATCAATGTTCCAGGAGAGAATGATGAGGTTATTTGCTCCTATGTAGATTTATGGTCTCAGAAACCTTATAGAGCAGTTCTACTATGCCATACAGGATTGCTATGAATCATAATTGATGATGGCAGTGGGTTTTTTTTATTGTGGAGGGGAGCACATTTTTTGTATGCTTTTGTCAGTAGGCTGGTCAAAAGGAACATTAGCACTTGATACTCACCCTCATGATGGAAGCCCTCATGATGAGTGCTTTAGCAATGTGTGGTGAAGAAATTAGATGATGCCAGCTATCAGATAAAATAATGCATGGGATCTTAAAGGCTTGTTTGTAAACAAGCAGCCATTTAAGTAAGATGTCATCTAAGGGCACATGGAAGAAGCACAGCAACATCCATGATTCAAGGATTGCAAATCCAAATCTGAAAGAGGGAATAGATGTATCAGAGCTTAAATTGTGAGATTCTGATGTGCAGAGTTTATGGATGACAGTGGAATTCCAAAATACATTTTCAGGATCTACACGGGGAATAAACCTCCTCCAGTAATTTCTCTAACCATAACTGAGGATGAGAATAACTTGGTTATCAGACAGAGAGACTAGGAGACAAAAGGACTATAGTAGATTAGAATGATAAATCTGACTTTAATGGTTAGAACCTTTCCTCTTGATTTTCTCTCTGATACACTGTAGACTTGATCTGAAAGTTAATATTTTCTCCTCTTTCTTTTTTTCATATTGGGCTTTATCTCTGTTGCCTTTTGACATTGTGGGTAACCTTGACTCATTTTTTGTTTTTCTATGTTTTTTGGTATATGAAATTGAGGATTGATGAACCTACAGAGAAAACTAGAATAAAGATCTCTGGGAGGTGCAGTAGGGGAGGTGGTGGGTAGGGATAAAGGGGAACTGATATCAAGGAGTTCAAGAAGGAAGAAAATGTTTTAAAACTGTGGTAGCAATTTTACAGTACTGCTTGATATTATTGAACTATAGAATGGCATGATATCTAGATTCGTTCTTAATAAAATGTTTTTTTTAAATCTCATTTTACTGGGGGCTTATACAGCTCTAATCACGATTTATACATACATAGGAGAAGGAGTGTTGGCCCAGCAAGTCCTTCTTGTGGTGAGCTCAGCAGCTGCTGGAACTGCCTTCCATTATACTGGTGTCACAGGCATTTTCTCCTGTGTCCCCAGGTCCACTCCAATCTGTGGAAACTCCCAGATGTTTGCATATATGAACAAATCAATCTTGTACATTGTCCCTGGTCCCTGCTAAGGAGGCAGTATGTTCCAATAGAAAAAGGATGAGCTTTGGCATCAGGCCAACTCACCAGTTATAGCATTTTAATGTTGTCTCCCTTCTTCCAGCTATAGTTGCTTCGTGGGCACAGTGCAAATGACAATATCTTCCTCAGCACTATGGTGGGTATTAAATGATGTAACAGATTCAAAGTTCAAACAGAGTGCCTGACACCTAATTGACGCAGGAGCAAAGTTCTTCGTCTTCCTTCATCTCCTTTTATATATATTTTTCACCCATTTATGATCTATTAGCTGTTTGCATGTCCCCCGCGCCAAGGAGATCACCACCTTCCATGCCAATTCATTCTGTGCCTGAGCGCTCTGTTTCAAATAGGCTACAGTCTGTCTCCTTGTGATCAGTGTTCACTGCTCTCGATTTTGTCCATCTAGGTCTCTTTCATTTCACCTTAAGGAGACTAGACGTTGGGAAAAGGTGAGCAGAGAGTACTTTCACCGCCAGACACTTCTCCCCACTCGGATCAGTCTGGCTACTGGATCTGCCTGAGTCTGAGCCCAATTGTTTTCCAGCTTTCTCCTCTTTTAGTGGAACACACAGCAGAGACCTGGTACCATTTTAGGTGAGAGACTTTGCATCATAACTTTGCATGTTACTGAGAAATTTAGAACTTATTTGAGAATAATATGAAAGGTGACAATTTTTATGTTCAATCTTTTTATCCCCTGAGAGAATGGAAAAATATCCCTAAACATTTACTGAGCACGGGCCTTGGGACTGTAGAGGAATTTGGGGTCTACAAGAACCAGGTAGTGAATATTTCGGTGGGAATGGATGACTAAGGACCTGGAGCAGGGAAGAAGCATTAGGCTAGACCTGGGATTGGCAAGCCTTTGAGATGGAAGAGCTAATCCTGTCCCTGACAAGCATTTAAGAAGAATTCTGGAGACATAAATATATTTTTCTAGACAAATGAAATCCCCATTATCTGAATAATTTTAGATATTTTAGAAATTTTCATTTTACTTCAGAGCTACCTGTATATACTCAAAGCACTGCATATGTCTTTGAGCTGTATTTGCTGATCCTTGGTAGTCCAACAAGCGCATGTTATTAAGTTCTGACGCTTCGTGAACCTATGCACAACAGAGCCAAACACTGTCCAGTACTGTGCCGTCCTCAGAATTGGGTTGGATTTAGTCCATTGAAACAGTCACTTTGTTCATCCATCTCCTCTTTTTGAAGCCCCTCCACTTTAACAAGCTCGTTGTCCTTTTCCAAGGAGTGCGCTCGCCTGATAGCATGCCCAAAGTATGTGTGATGAAGTTTTTCCATTCTTGGCTTCTAAGAAGCATGCTAAATATGTCTTCCAAGATAGATGTATTTGTTTTGCTGGCAGTCCCCCGTACTTTTCAATATTTTTTATCAACACCAGAGCTCAAATACATAAATTCTTCCTCAATCTCCCTGATTCTTTACCCAACTTTCACATATACACGAGGTGATTGAAAATACCATGGTTTGGGTCAGGTCCACTTTAGTCTTCAAGGTGATGTTCTTGGCCCTCAACACTTTGATGAGGTCTTGCGCAGCAGATTTACCCAATGCAATATTTTGTATAACATGTGCATGATCATCATTGTGGATGTGAGAAAAATGGACTCCTTGACAATTTTAATCTTTCTCCATCTGTCATGATGTTCCCTATTTTATGTGGATCGTGCTATTCTTGTGAGCATATTGGTGTTCTTTACAGTGAGTTACAACCAATACTGAAGATTTCAATCTTTGGGTGTCATCAGAAATTATTTCAAGTCATCCTTGCTTTTAGCAAGCAAGGTTGTGTCATATGAATATCACAAGTTATTAAATAAGCCTTCCTCTAATCCTGATACCATGTTCCTTTTCACATAGACCAGCTTCTTGTGTTAATTGCTCAGCATATGGATGGAATAAGAACAGTGAAAGGATACAACTCTGATGCACACCTTTTCTGATTTTAAACCATGCAGTATCACCTTGTCCTGTTCAAAGTCTCACTTTGTCCTATCTCTTGGTCTGTGTATAAGTTCCATATGAGTACAATGAAGTGTTCTGTAATTCCCATTATTTTTAATGATGTTCCCAAGGTCCACCTCCTTCCACTTGTGGTTTCCAGGAAGTGGTGTTGGGACAAAGCCTGGATAGTCTCATGGCAAGACCAGATCAGGAATGGAACTGAGTCGGGAGCAGCTTTATTTGCTTGCTCCAGGGAAAGTCTGCCAATGTGACTAAACCTCAGGGGCTTCCTACAAAAGACAAAGGTGAATCCCTCTCTCGTTACCCACTGATCACCTCTGAGGCTCTTGCTCTTGTATCCCTTGTACACACCTCTACCATTAGATGGACAATTCGATAACGTTTGAACACTTTTCTGACGTTCAGGGATAAATTAATAGCTGAGTAAATATTGACTGAAAGATGGTGAGTGGAAGAAAATATCTTTGCCAATTCCAGGTTGTGACGGAAATGAGAGTGTCCCCATGGTGGGTTTGCTGTGTTGTGCCCAGTCCTGAAAGTCTGAGCCAGGGGTTTTAGCATGGCCCCCTTTCAGAACAGATAGGTGGAATTCTTGGACCATGAGTTGTCCATAAAGTATGGCTTTACCAAGGAGATGTCAGCCCTGGAATGAAACAACCCAAGAACCTAGATCTTTGTGAAGGTGTTGGTAAGGGATGCAGCAGAAATCATAAACTTGTCTCAAGGCAAAGGAAGCTTTTCCTTCATGTGTCTGCAGCTGGACGAAGTGTTGCTGGTGCACACCCTCCTTTGTGATTCTTCTTGTTCTTTTTACGAGCTGTTCTGGCCTGTGCTCTCCCGTAAATCTAGAAGCTCTTTGCTGGTGGGGCAATTGTTATATCTCCCCCCAGATCCACATATCTTGTCCATAGTCCGTGGGCAATCCTTGTTTGCCAGATGAGTGGGGCATCTAAAGGCAGGCAGGGTTCACATACATTTCCTAGACTTTCTAGAAGGACCAGAGCTAAACATCTTGCAGCCCTTTTCATTTCCTCTTTCTTTTCTCTATTTATTTTCCAGGAAACAGGAGAAGAAACACGATAGCATCTACTGACAGCAAATCAAATGCCATCGTGTGTGTTTGGAGGGCAGGCTGTTTCTCATTTGCCTAAATCATCAGTCCCATTGTGCCATGTCCATGTTAGATTTTAGGGAAGCAGATGACATATGTTATGATGCTAAATAAGCTAAAACAGTGCCAGGATGGAGACAGAAGGTGTTTGTTAATTTTTAAATGAAGCACAGCATTCTAGTGACTTATTGTGGTTGGGAAGGAGGGCACCGAGGGCAACAAGGCATGGTTGTGGCAGTGGTCTAGGAATTAAGACAAATTGTTGCTTCTGCAGCAGAGATCAGCTGCCGCTGATCTGTCAGTTACTTGAAGGGAGACTCTGCATTTGGTCAGACAAGTCTTAGTTTCCAGATGGTACCAGTTCCTCCTGAGCCTCTGTGGTTCCCATTGGACTACATAGGCCCAAATCACTTTTAGCTGAGCAACAGCAAATGGTAATGCAGACTTGCCATATGCTCTTTTGCATACACTCTTTAAAAATTGTACTCAATATACATGCATCAAAACATTTGACACTTCCACGCTCTACAAGATTATAATTAAGTGACATTCTGCATGTTGTTCAAATATCATCCTTACCCATTCCAAAATTATGCCATCGCCCATATGGAAGCTCAGTACCATCTCAGGGCTGGCACTTCCCCTCCAGGTCCTACTGTGTTAGGCTGGGTTGTCTAGAGAAAGAAACCAAGGACACTCATATAGGTTTAAGAAAGACTCCACCCAACTTATTTATCTAATTGACATGAAATTATGTAACAACCATACTTACCATCCTACCTATTCCCGGAAACAATTGATAGGTGTTTGTCTCTATTCATTTTCCTAGTCCAGATATTTCATGTGAGTGGAATTAAACAAAATCTGTCCTTGTTGAAGCTGATTTATTTCACTCAGCATAATGCTTATGAGGTTCATTCCTCTAGTAGCCTGGGTCAGGACTTCATTTCTCTTTATGGCTGAGTAGTATTCCATTGTATATACCGTAGGCAACATGGTTGACTTATCCATTCATCTACTGATGGATATTTAGACTGTTTACACATTTGCGAGATTGGGAATAATGTTGCAAGGGACATCTGTGTATTTGTATCTATTTATGCTCTTGCTTTTAATTGCTTATATCCTTCATTTTCTTTTCTTGTTAGACCCAGTATGATCCCCATTCTGCCCAACCTCTAGCCTCACACCCTCTACTTTGTGTCTGATGTACCAGGATCTCACCAGGAGCCTTAACACCAAGATTCTGAGCCCTGACTGAGCATTCTGATCATCCAGGGAACTGAATATTCTGGAGCACGTAGAGGATGAAGATATAAAAACTCCTTAGGCATAACCAAACAACTGGAGGGAGTGCTTTACTGGGCTTGGGGGCTGGGGATTATAGTTGTAAGGAACACCAAGGTCAATTGTCATAACCTAGACTGTAAAGACAATGTTCGACATCCAGGCTGGTGAGTAGCAGCTGGATCTTAGAAGCTCACAAGTGGCCATCTAGGGGGCAAGTATTGTCACCCTCACTCTGGAGGAAAGAAGAGTAGTGAATGGATCACATGAACATTAGACTTCATGACTTTAAGCTAGATGATCTCTAACTATCAATTCCAACTTCTTTGAAAGGGATCATATCAAAAGGTCCTAGATAGTGAAGCAAAATTCACAGTCATAAAAGAGACCAGGTTTATTGGCTGGATAGGGACTAATGGAACCTCTGAAACAATGGTCCATATTCACTAAGTCTGAAAATGAACCCATACCTGCGGCTCAATATTCAGCCAAAGAATAGATTGGTCTATAATGGGAGCAATAACACAAGTGAGGTACACAAACCTTAAAATAGCAAACCATTTGATCTCAAAAGGGCAGTATTAATCCAAGGACCAAGTTCAGAAGGGTAGGAAGGGAGGAGGAATGGAAATAGAAGACACAAGTAGGAAGTGGAATAAGTGATATTATATTGTGGCGATTGCAATAAGTGGCATAAAACACAATGTGTATGAATTGTTGAATAGAAAACTGATGATCTTGGTAAACCTTCACCAATTCACAATAAAAACTTCAGGGAGAAAAACAATCCAAGCACCTAGGCTGCATTCCAGGCCAATAAAATCAGACTCAATGGAGATGAGACAAAATGTCTTTTGGAAAGCTCTCTGGCAATTAAAATGAGCACACAAGGTTGATACCCACCATCTGCAAACTGTGGGGTAGGTGCTTCAGTAATGCCTCGGGGGAGCGCTTGGGTCTGTCAAAGGATGTGAGATGCAGAAGGGGCAAAGGTCATCAAACCTCACGGACAGCTTTACATTGGGGGGCTGTTCCATGAGGAATCTGGGAAGGGTCCACTTGCATGCTGTCTCTGTGCAACAGATCCAAGAGACTCAACACCTTTCAAAAGCTGACAAGAAAGTCAGAGAGACTAGATGTGGGCACTAAGCTGTGAGTTTTCCAGAAGGCACGAGACAGAGCAAGAGCAGTCACAGGAACACAGATTCCTCCGGAAATGCTGTGATCAGCAGAATATGCACCTCTAATTTCATTTCAAACTCACTCGAGCATTCACTCCTTTTTACGGAAACCCAGCTTCTCATTAAAGTAGCCGGTTTAAAATGACAATCTTCTGTTGAGCAAGTCTAAGAAATAACCCTTCTTTATTTTACATGGTACAAAAATTCAGTTTCCTAGGCCGATGGGCTCCAGGGAGAGGTTTTTATGTACTAGATATGGCTTTCAAAGTTCTTCAATTGCCTAAATTAATAATGACTTTTCCCTTGGCTTTTCTGAGGGACAAATTAATTTTAACCTTTTTCTAAGGAAGTGAATCTCTAGCTATCTCATTTGGATAACTTTCTGCCTTCAGAGTAGGATTTGAAATAATCTGCAAGGTCACCCCTTCCACACCCTACCCTAGCAGCCCAGCCTCTCTCTTCCTTCCAGCCTCCAGCCACCGGGGTTTGGTTGGGAAAGGAGATGCAGAAGGGAATCTCTAGGCTTTTCTATCAAAAGGTTGGCCACAACCCCCATTAGACCAAATGTAATTCATTATGGGGGGTTTTGGTTTTATTACATTAACAGTTATCCTTAGGGAAATTACAAACAAACAGAAATAGGAAGATTTTATATTTTATTATGGAATGTACTGCTCAGCCTCATTATATTTTAAAAGACAAAGTGCAAAAAAAAAAATCTGGCTCCATTTAAAATGTCCTGACTAGCAGAACTTAAAATACACACATCTTAAAGTGAAAGTCTAAATGAATAGATAAAACAAACAACAAACCAGTTTTCTCAGGAAAAGGCATAATAAAGAGCGTGACTACTTTTTGAGCTATTTAAGATGCTCGTGTTACAGGGAAAAGAGTATCGTTGTTGACTTTGAAATGTAGAACCATTTGCTTAATTCAGTGATGGAATCTTTGCTAAAATGGGCAGTTCTGCTGAAGAAAGAAATTGACTTGTAGCATTTTATGAGCAATTTCATCTTTTGAATTCAGAAATGACCAGGGATGCGGACAAGCTTTTTATTCTTTTGAGAACCCTCTAACCAAGAAATCTTTTAAATGATCATTGCACAGTGAATGCCTGGAGGCTCTGAAAAATATTTATTTTGAAATTATTATAAGCTCAAAATGATTCAGCAATGCAAAAGAAGAAGAGAAAAAGCAATGAAATACTAAGCTGTAAACGCTGGAAACTTTTCTGTGCTGAAAATAATTGTACAGAGTTTTTTTAAGTAATAGTGTCCAAAGAGATTTAATGATCTGATTGCTTATGGATATGGAGCTTAAATATATTCCTTATTTTAAATTTGATATTAGAATAGCAAGATTATAGACAATGATACAATGTGACTGGGAGAAGTATTGTTTCATTAAATTATCAAGTTAAGGCTGAAGGAGCCTGGTGGAATGTGTGTGACCATGAGGCCAGCCAGTTGGAATCGCTAGTGGCTCACAGAGAAAGATGCGGTTCTCAGCTCCTGTAAAGATTTACAACCTTGGGAACCTACAGGCATAGTTCTACATTGTCCTTTCAGGGATCCTCAGACTGTTTAAACGGGGCCAGTTCATTGTCCCTCAGACCCGTTGGAGGGCCAGACTATAGTGTAAAAATAAAACTGTGAACAAATTCCTATGCACACTGCACATACCTTATTTTGAAGTAAAAAACAAAACGGGCAAAAACACCCAGCACGCTGGATAAATGTCCTCGGAGGGCCATGTGGCCCACGGGCCATAGTTTGAGGACCCCCTAAATTGATGTGTCAGAATCGACTTGACAGTGTTAGGTTTCTGGGGTGGTTGACCTCAGTTCTTGCTTAGCAATGCTGAAAGAATTCACATGGCAGAAGCACTTTTGTAAATCCAAGTGAATTTTATGAAGGAAAGTTTCAGGTATCGCAGTCTCAAAAAGGACCGCTATCTCCGGAAAGCACGCCGGGCTGCATGGCAGGGGTGGCGAAAGTTTGCAGCTGAATATGGTGGTTTCATGGGAGGAATACCTGAGCAGGAGTGCAGAACCAGCTGAGGAGCCACAGCAGGAACCCCCAAGGACCTCACCCTCCACTTGCAGAGCACATGAAAAAGGGAGGGCAACAAGGAGCCCAGGCCTGCTTCTATCACCTCCAAGCACCACTGGAGGGCATTGGTCGATTTTATTGGCTGATTTAGGCACACTTGTGTGATGTCATATTCTGTGTGACCAGGTGGACCTTCCACCTGGGCCTAGATGACTTGGGTCAGAGCATACTCAGTTCTGAATTTTGCCATAGGTGTCTAATTAGTGTGCCTGATTTATTTCCAACCCCTTTTTTTGTGGCCTGGACAGCTCACTTTCGTTTAGTGTTGGCATTTGGGAAGACAATCCCTAATCTAGCAACCTATCAATAGCAGTAAGTGAATGGAATTAAAACACAACTCATAGCCATAAATTCAATTCTGACTCAGAGCCACCCGAGAGGACAGGGTAGAATTACCCCCTGCGGGTTTCTGAGGCTGGAATTCTTTACGGGAATAGAAAGTCTCATTGTTCTCCCTCCGAGGGCTCCAAAGGACTGACCTTTCAGGGAGATGTCCAGCGGGTGCCAGCAGAGCTCCTTCATTGAAAATCTCTGCTAGTTTCTGAAGGGGGAGGGAAATTTTGAGGAGGCCGTCCTTGGCAGAGATAACTCTCCATTAAAGCCAAAGAGCTTTTCCACATCTCTCAAAAAACAAACAAAAAAAAACTAAAGTGACTAGTTCAGATTAATGCGCTGTAGGTAGAACCACCTCCCACCCAACAAACCAAACCAAACCAACCAACCAACCAACCAACCAACCAACCAAACAAACAAACAAACAAACAAACAAACAGCCTGTTACCTTCAAGTCAGTTCTGACTCGTGCTCTCCCCTTGTGATACAGAGTACAATTGTTGCATGAGGTTGTCTAGGCTGTACCCTTTATGAAAGCAGATGACTCCTTCCTTTTGTGGTACAGCTAGGTGGGTTTGAACTGATAACCTTTATATAAGCAGCACTATCCAGTGAACTATGTCAACTAAAGTCTCAAAGCATGTAAAGACTGATCCACAACCCCCACTTCTCTCTTCCTCTGCTGTGATGACCTGGAATCCACCTTTTGATCTGGTGGCACCATATATGTGAAGCAGCCCGAATCACTGAGTGACTGTGCAGGATAAACACCCTGTAGAATTGCCCTTCCAGCGTCAGAATTTGCATGAACAAGAAATAAACTAGATTTTAAGCCACTGAGGTTTCAGGAGTAGCTTCTTTCTGCACAACAGACTAGGCTATCCTGACTGATCATCTCTTCACAGGGTTGTTGTGAAGAGCTACTGGAGCAGCTCAATCCAGGGGAGCTGCCAAAGCTATACTTACACTTTATCTGGGATTGTGAGTTGTAGTACCAAAGTTTTTATTTGCCAGGGAGGCACTGAGTAATTTTTTTTTCTTCTGAAAACAGGACAACAGGCAAGTAAGTTTGGGGACATATGTAGCTGGAGCTTAAAGTCCTCTTACTTTGCAGTTTTCTTTGATAAAGATAGACTTGTTCTTAATGAAACCCATGACTGCAGCCAGTCAGTGTCACAAATGATTTCTGAGGAGAGGCCAAACAGCTAAGTCAAGGACCACCCTACCATTCTCTTCAACGCTGTCTCATGCTCTCATCTGCTCTGACGTGTCTGCTCAGGGGCATGTTGAAGCCACTGGGTGGGGCTTACCATTGGCACTGAAAATCATAGTAGGCGATATTAGTGGATTTACATCAAGAAACCTGAATTCTTGGCCATTGCTTGGGGGGTCACAGTTCCCAAGACAATCAGTGTCAAGGGCAAAACAAAATAAAACATGACGAGGCCTCTGGGGCTGGGTTGAGCTGGATGTATAACCAAAGTCCCTTTCTACCAGAACCTTCCCAAGAAGAGATTGCTCTTTTCCATATCTAAACAATTTTGTTTAACACACGTTCTGCTGCGGAACCTTCTGGGAAGCAGAAGAAAAATAATTTGTTTTCTTTTGATTTAAAATGAGTTGGGTCCAAGCCCTGTGTAGTGTGTATTCTTATCATAACATCGAAAGGAGTCTGATTTCACCATTCTTAGCTATTTAAAAAAAAGTTCCAGGCACAGTAATTCAATTTAAAATCAGACACCAGGAGTAGTTCATATTTAATACACTTTATACAGTTATTACAGGTACAAGCGAAGTACTTGTTAACTGCCAGGTTGCTGGCTTGCACCAAGAGCCACTCCACAGGAGGTATTCTGTTTCTGTGAAGATTTACAGCTTTGGAAGCCCACTGAGAGAGCTCTACTCTGTCTTGAGTCTGAAGGTGCTTGATAGCAGTAGTTTTTTGTTTTTATAAAGGTATAAAGCTTTCTAGAACAACAAAAAGTTCCTTTTGGAAGTAAGCCAGAGCTAAAACCACAAGTTACATGCTTTAGTTTTTTTTTTTTTCTGTCCTGCTGTTGGCAGCCACCCTTTCAACGGTTCCGCACACTAGCATGGTGAAGTGGTGAACTCTGGGCTCTCACTCCCCTGGCTTCACACTCGGTCTCCCCACTCATCGTGTGGTTTCACCCAACTCGCGGAGCCTCCTGCAGGCTCCTCTCCCTGCTTGTGTAAAAGTGCGAAGGAGACAGACTTCCTCAGAGCTGTGCTTTAGAGAGAATCCTCCTAACATACTCAGCACCGCCTTGAATAGGGCAGCACTACATACATGACAACTACTTTATTATCTTTGATGGTGGTGGTGGGGTTTTTTGTACGGAAAAAAAAAGAGCCCTGAATGGTTTATGTAACAAGTAAGGGAATAAATAGATCTTCCTTCATCCACCTTCATCTTTCATTATTCTATCACTCTTGAATTGCAATATTAGAGGCAAAAATGGACAGAATTCCCACCTCTTAACAAAGTTTGTGCACATGTGTATGCATGCATGTGTGTACATGTGAGTGTGCCTGTACAATGGGTGCACACGTGTGTGTGCACATGTGCACTGGAGCCTGGCAGCACAGGGGAGGTGCCTGTCTCTTTTCAGCAGTATCTGAAGGCTGCTGCAGGTGTAATGAGAAGTGATTGATGATCTGTTCAGGGAGCTCCTGGGATGGAGTCAGGGAAGGAGCAGCAAAGAAGATATAGTCATCTCCCCCATATTTAGATGAGGTGACGGAGGTGGGCGGTAGAAGAGCAGCTCCTCAGTAATGACATTACAGGGGAAAAACCTTGGATGAGGTGCCAGACAGCCCAGCTTTCCCAGAGAGGGTGGGGACTGGGAAGGAGGCTGCATCCTGCCTCATCAGTTACAGCTGCTCTGTCACTCTGGGGAGGGAGGCAGATGAGGCAGGGAGCTTCTGAAATCTCTCATCTCCAGACCTTCTAGGTGGCTGTGGGAGGGTGTGAGGACGGCCACACTGGAGGGTCAGGGTGGATCACATTGCAGTGTGGAGCCCGGCCTGGACCCATGTTGTGTAGGGTGACCAAGGAGCTTTGGGGGCAGGGTTACGGGTGGGGGCTTTGTCTAATAAGACCCACAGCGGCACCCTGTATTGCAATGTTGGCATAAAATGTGCAGAGACTTGAGACAACGTGAAATGAACCATCCACTTCACTTGGAAAGACAGGAGGGCTGAAAATCAGACTGGGAGATCTCGTTTGCTGTATAGTTGTGAGAAGGAGATATTCGTGGCTTCTCTTACACATTAAACTACATTACTCCTCAAGCATAAAGGCAGTGATATGAATGCTTTGATAGCCTAGCATCTGTCAGCTGGGAGGCATAACATATTCAGAGCCCTTATTAATCACTTGGAGATTAGCTGAGGGGTGGGAGAAGCCAGGCATGACATTTTCCAGGGCTGCTCAGCCTGCACAGGAGACCTTTACTGAGTTGGACAGAGGTGCTGCCATCTGAAACCTCAGATAGAGTAGTTAGAAAATTGACTGACCTAGTACAAGATCTATTTACATATATTAAAAGATCCTGGGTAATAAAATCTCATATTTGTGCAGCATGCCACATTTGTCAAAGGGCTTTCTCATTTACTGTCTTACTTGGTCCTCAAACGAAGAGGCCTTTGGGCAGGTATTGCTGTTTAATTTTGGACGTGGTAACAGAGCTTTGGCTGGAGTACTGGACTTGGAATCAGACTGTGCAACCCACATCAGGTCACTTAGCTGCTCTGGATTGGCTTTCTTCCTCTCTGAAGGTCAGGGCTTGGACTAGACCATTTTCCCAGTGGCAGCACTGCTGACATTTTGGGCAACATCATTGCTGTGGGGCCGTCTTGTTCCCTGCACCAGGATTCTAAGCGAGCATCCCTGGTCTCAGTCCACTAGACGACAATGGGACTCTCTTCTGCAGAATGTCTCCAGGCATGGCCAAATGTCCCCTGCAGAGCACGCTGCTGGGCTGGAGCACGGCAGGATAATGCACTCGATGAGCTGTATTTTAAGTTTTCAGGTACTTTACATGTCTGCACAGGGAGACTACATCAACAATTACCCAGCAGTCAATGGGTCATCACTGACCCTCTCTATAATTCCAACTGATGTCATCAAGCACCAACTGAGTTTCTGAGCTTAACCCCCTTCATGGCACAAGTTGTTTAGCACTCAACTAAAAACCAAAAGTTTGGCAGTTCAACCTATCCTGAGGTCCCTCAAAAAAATCCTGGTGGTCTGCTTCAGAAGAGTTGCAGCCATGAACACTCCATGGCATGAAGAGATATAAACATGCATGTGGATGTGACTCTAGGTATAGCTACAACCAGTAACCATGGAATCAACTACATCATGGAATCAACTTCAACTCCTGGCCCCCTTATGTGTCCGAGCAGAACTATGCTCCCCAGGATCTTGAAAGGCTGCTTGGTCTGAAGTAGATTGACAGGCTTTTCTTTCTAGGTGCCACTGGGTGGACTCAACCTTCCAAGCATGCTATTAAAAGCCAATTCGTTACCTGTGTGCATCACTGAAGACACACAGACATAGGGAGCAATGCTCAAAGTCACACTACAAGTTTGCAGCAGCTAGTCTCTTGCCCTCTCTGGAATTGATAACAAAAGCAGGGCAGGCCAGCCACAAATATTGTGTGGCTAGCAGGGGAAAGCAGTTGGTGACACAATTGCAGATGGAGTTCATCCTTTGGACTCATTCCCTCACCCCCACCCCCGTTTTCAACTGCATGGAATGGGTTCTAACTTTCCAGCACCAGAAAAGCAGACTTTGAGTTTTTTGTTTTATGAAATGTAGGCTGTCCCTGCTTAAGTCTTATATTCAGTCTCTGTTCTTCTCCCTCCTCCTGCACCTCCTCCAGTCATCAACAGTAAGTGGCTGCAGGGCGGTTTCCCAGCAGGGCTGTGCTCTAAGATTCATAATGCTGGGTTTTCCTATAATTCTCTACATTCTTGGGCTTGGAACAATCCAGGCATTACCATATCAAATGCTCATTTTAGGTGGGAAGGGCGGGGACACTGAAAACACCTTATGGGGCTCAATCCTTCTCTGCATGCATGTGAGGGTTTCCAGGAGTTAGAATTTCAACTTAAGTGATTTATTTTTTGTTTTTCAATCATGTGCCTGGCACCTGCTGGACATTTCTTCTATAGTGTTTTGTTGTTGCTAACCCCATTTCTAAGATCGGAGATATAAGGGTCAGGCACAATAGGCAGTTTAATTGACTAATTCTGGGGTGTGAATCTGCTTCTTTCTGGTTCCCCATTGCCCTGAGTCATTTTAAATGGAGGTGTTGTGAAGGGTGTGGGTTCAGCAGCCACACACTGCCTCATCTCGCCTCCTGGTCGATGGGTATGTAGCCTTACGTGAGTTGTTTAGTCTCCTACCAAGCTTGTGTGATCACTACTTTTATTAGCTTCATTTTACCGAGGCTATGAGAGGTCAGGCGAGTGAAGGCTTACAGATTGCCTGGCATATAATATACAAATGATAGTCAAGATATATAACTAAGTGTGTCTCTGTTCTTGGTTCTGTCAGTACCTGGTGTGGCCACAAAGAAGAAACCTGGTTTCCTGCTATTTTGAGCATCTAGTGTGAATGGCAGGAGATAAGTCACATGCTAATGAACCCTGGTGGTGTAGTGGTTAAACACCATGGTGCCTGGCTATCAAAAGATATAGTGTTTGGGGTCTTAAAGGCTGGAAGATAAACAAGGGGCCATCTAGCTAAGAAACAACAAAGCCCACATGGAAGAAGCACAGCAGCCTACCCAGCCATGAGTGCTGAAGACAAAGCGGTACATAAGCAAATGCAGGCATGTTTTCTTGATGTGCACCCTTATACATACGAGTTTCTATGGATTTGTTTCCCTAATGCACCCAGACTAACATAAGCAGTGTGGAAAGCATTTAAGAAGCCTAGACAAGGGCAGGGCAGGATATTTGGAGGGACTGGATCCAGAATTACAGAGGAAGGAGCCCTGGTGGCGAAACAGGCTGCTAGCTCCCTGTCCGAAGGGGAACAATGAGATTGCTGTCTCCCATGAAGATTTACAGTCTTGAAAACTCCATATAGGGTCACTGTGGTTGGAATCCGCTTGATGGAAGTGGCCTTTTGGGATTGAAGGTGGAAGCCACCAATGACTTCCTGCCATTGAGCCAAGGAGCCTCTGGGAAATGTGTGAACTTCTGGAATGCAGGAAACAAACTCTACACATCTGCTTTTCCTGCTACCCAAGTCATGCCCTTGGCCTTTGCTTAAACACATTCATTCAGAAGTGAACCACCCCAGCTGCTCCCTCAGGAAGCTGGTGGATGAGCTCTCTGGTTCCACTCCATGAGCATTTCTGGTCTAGGTACCTGCCCTCTGCCCCAGCACAGACAATGTGCTTTTGGAAGCAGCGCTCCCTGGGTAGTGAGAGTGATTTGGCTCCTCGGGGCTAACATGATGAATGCTGAGAGGGGGTGCATATTAGGGGGTTAAGTTCCCTGACCTTTCCCTAGCCCAGGGGAAAACTTACTATTTAAAGTAAGTTTTAGACAGAATCTTTAGAAAGATAAATTTTTTACTTAATGTACACAATTACTCCCCAACACATCTGTTTTGTTTGACTCAACACTCAACCTCATAGGTTGTGGATGACCTTGAGCAGGCACTCAAAGTCACAATGGTTTCTATCAGGATTGAAAGTTCATCTTTCGCAACTCTCCAACTGGTTATTAGCACCATTGTCTCATCTCTATTTGTGTATTTACTTTGTTTTAGGGGAAAACGACTCCCAATTCAACTATATTTTATTAGGAACTCCTTTGCTAAGTTTTACATAAGAAAAAGGCTAAAACTGATGTTCTCGATGAAGGAGAGCATCCGCATGAGGCCACAATGGTGTCGGAAGGACCCACAGCCACAGTTACTTAAATAAAATGACACCCTTTCTGTCCTGCTGACTCTGACTCATAATGACTCTGTGTAGGGATCCTGAAGTTGCTACTTTTACAGGAAGTGATAACCACATCTTTCTCCTGTGGAATGACTAGTGGCTTCGAACCAGCGACCTTGCTGCTAATAGTCCAACACTATCCAGCATTACCACCTGGGCTCCTGAATGCTTAAATAAGACATGGAAAACAAACAGCTTTGTCACAAAACTGTGACTGAAGACAGATCAATTCATAGAGTTGGAGTTGCAGGAGGGCCTGTGAGAGCATGAGCGGGACCTTCATTGGGATGTGCACACTACTGTATGTCGCTGAGTCTGGCCCGGGGAGTGGATGCAAGCACCCTGCCTGAGGGCCAAGCTTTCCATTGCCAGTCAGCAATAGGAAAGAACTCAATGCTGGATGAATCTGTGGCCCCTCAAAATGGATATAGTGTCTCCACATAGACTCTCACTGTGAGCCACAGCCTACTGGTCAAAATTTAAGCTCAAATACGACTTAAACGCCTAACATTCTGTTTCCTTAAACTAAGGTACTGCCAGGATTCGCTAGAGGCCTGGATGACCTATCAGGTCTGAACACCGATCTCAAATCACTTCACATGATCCATTCCGCCAGTCATGTCAAGGACAACTAGAGTTCTTCATGAGCAAGCCCAAATCGCCTCCTCACTTACCCATTCCAGAGGCTGTGCCTGTATTACCTATCGACTAACACATTCCCATATGCCGTGATTATGAAACCAACCATCCTGCTGGAATAAGGACCAATCACGATGCAAAGGTCAGGGTCAATGGGAAAGCAAGATAGGGGCTGAGGGGAGCCAAGAGGGTCCCTTCACTCAATCCCTAAACCTGATATAATGTCACTAGACTGGGATCTTCCTGAAATCTCAAGGGGACCCGATTCATGATTGACGTGAATTTTGCTTATTCAATCTTTGTTCTGCTTACTGTCCTGCCGTGCTGCCTCCTCTTCTTGCTTTATGTGCGTGGCTCCCTCTGTTGTGGTGACAAAAGGCTTGAGATGGTCTTGACAAAGGGAGAAAGCCCACCCACATCAACTGTCACCAGAAGCAGACACTAAGTTCATTTCTCTCTTTTTCTTTCACCTCACAGAACTATGCACACCAGACACTGGTAGAGCTGCCCGGAAGGAGAAACCTTAGTGCAGTGGTTCTCAACCTGTGGTTGCGACCCCTTTGGGAGTCATATGACCCTTTTACAGGGCTCACTCAGTTCATAACTGTGGCAAAATTACAGTGATGAAGTAGCAAGAAAATAATTTAATGGTCAGGGGGTCACCACAACAAGAGGCCCTGTGTTAGGAAGGTTGAGAACCACTGCCCGAGTGTGTTTAGGACTTTGCTGCCCTCAGGGTCATCAGATACTCGTGGAGGCAGAGCCACTGGAGGAAGCCTTTCTGGGAAATGCCCTGAAGCCAGGTCTCAACCAAGTCCATCCACCCTTACCCTCCGAGATCCTAATCATAGGCTGCAGGGAACTGCTCCCTGCCACTTTGAACACAGTAAGTCCATGGGAGCAGAAAGCCTCCTCTTTCTCCCTTGGAGTGGTGGCTGGTGAGTTCACACTGCTCACCTTCTGGCTAACATAACCCACAGACCAGCTCCCCCTGAGCTCAGTTTGCTTTGCCGCACAGCACACATCGTTTGGAACCTTCTGAAGTAGCTATGCACATGTGCAGGTTGGGGGATTTCACACAAGATGCAGATTTCCACCCTCTCTTGGCAAAAATAATTTTTGCAAAAGGCTTTTATTCTCTTCTGGATCTGAGTAGCAGCTACTCTCATAAAGTCCTAGCACATACATGCATGCTACAGTCCTCCCAACTCCCTAATGTCTTATGCCGAGTCTGTTCCATGCTTTTCTGTGTCCTATGTGGCAGCTGTAGGCACCCAGGGCACGGGCTCTGCAGCCTACGTTCAAATCTCTCCTTTCCACTTCCTCACTGTGTGGTCATAGGCTCATGACTTTGTTATCCTGTGCCACTGATTTTTCATCAGTAAAATGAGGCAGGAATAGACTCCACACATAGGCTTGTTAAGTGGAATTATTGCATTATTACATACAAAAAGCTTAGAACAGTGCTAGGCATCTTGCAAATACTGTTAGGTAGCTTAGCAAAGGGAACTGGGTCATCCATTACATATGCTCAGGTTCCAACTTCCGGCCAGAAAGGGGTGGTACACCTAGGTGGCCGTTACACCTGGATTGGCCCATCAGGGCCAGTTAAATTCAATCCATCCAATGGGGTTGACCAGGACCATCAACTATGCCTCCCTATGGAGGAATTGAAAAGGCAGGATCTTGACCTGTCCGATTTCTCCCTTCACCGACTTTTCTGTTGTCCATCCCCCAGGAAGGAGGTCACATGTAGATACTTGTAATCGGTTCCCTCTTTCCAACCCACCCTCCCTCTACCCTCCCAGTATCACCACTCACAAATTATCAAGGGTTCATGAGGGATGGGGGAGCGGGGAGGGAGGGAAAAAATGAGGACTTGATGCCAAGGGCTTAAGTGGAGAGCAAATGTTTTGAGAATAATGAGGGCAATGAATGTACAAACGTGCTTTACACAATTGATATATATATATATATATATGGATTGTGATAAGAGTAATATGAGCCCCTAATAAAACGACTAAAAAAAAGTAGAAGAAAAGGCAGGATTGGAGACACAGTGTGGGAATTGCACCTGACCTGATCCCACCACACCGAGGCAAATCACTGGGGGAGTGCAGCGGAACAGTAAGGGAATGGAGTGGCAAGGTCCCCAGGGAATGCTGAAAGTGGACTTTGGGGCCAGGGCGTGGTGCCCCAACAGACTGGACTGGAAAACGCTCCTAAGGGCCAGCAAACGATCCCTGAACTAACTACAAGCTTTTCTCTTGTGAACTGTTTTGTTCTGTTCTTTGTCAGTGGTTTGTTTTTGTTGTTTTGTTGTCTGGTTGCATACTGTTGCTTTGTTTTCCTCTGTCTTGTTTTCGTGCATGTTAGTGTCTCCACAGGTCTGTCTGAATAGGACAGGCTGGATGAACTATCTGGAGGAAAAACAACGGGACTGACAGTTCCGGGGGGACTTGGGGTGGGGGGGTAATAGGGGTTAGGAAGTGGTGTTAACAAACCCAGGGACAAGGGAAAAACATGGGACCCCATATGGTAGAGAAGTGGGAGTAGCAGGCCTGCTGGGAAATGATCAAGGGTAAGGTTGCTTAGAGAAGAGGTATACTCTAGCCCAGGTGGCGACAAAGCATGGTAGTAGGGCAGGAGGAAAGTCAAGGAAGATGGAGGAAAGAGCTAGGAGTCAAAGGGCATTCATGGAGGTCTAGACAAAGACATGTACATGCAAATATATATAGGAGGATGGGGAAATAGATCTATGTGTCTATATGTATAGGTCAAGTATTAAGGTGGCGGAAGGACCTTGGGCCTCTACTCAAACACTCCCTCAATGCATGAATACCTTCTTTTATTAAATTGGAACTCTATGATGCTCACTCTCCCGACACAACGGCTGGAGCCAAAGTGGGTGAACAAGTAAATGTGGTGAAGAAAGCTGATGGTGCCCAGCTATCAAAAGAGATAGTGACTGGGGTCTTAAAGGCTTGAAGATAAACAAGCGGCCATCTAGCTCAGAAGCAACAAAGTCCACATGGAAGAACACATCAGCCTGTGTGATCGAGTGGTCCCGAAGGGATCAGTTACCAGGCATCAAAGAACAAAATATCATATCATTGACTGCACACCTCCATGATAGGATCGCTGAAGACAAATGGGTGCATAAGCAAATGTGGTGAAGAAAGCTGATGGTGCCCGGCTATCAAAAGAGATAGTGTCTGGGGTCTTAAAGGCTTGAAGGTGAACAAGCGGCCATCTAGCTCAGAAGCAAATAAGCCCACATGGAAGAAGCACACCGGCCAGTGCGATCACGAGGTGCCAAGGGAACAGTTATAAGGCATCATGCAACAAAAAAAAAGATATAAGTGTGTGTATGTATGTGTATATGAGTGTATATGTATATATGTATATGTATATATATACCATATTAAATGAAGGGGGAAGTGCAGAGTGGAGACCCAAGGCCCAAGTGTCGGCCAATGGAGAGCCCCTCGTGGAGGGGTTTAGGAGAGGAGATGGTTTAATTAGGATGCGAGGTAGTACCTTTGAAGAACACAGCTTTCCCCCAGATCCTGGATGCTTCCTCCCCCCAACTACCATGATCCGAATTCTACCTTGCAGGGCTGGATAGGACAGAGGCTGTACACTGGTGCATATGAGGGCTGGAGGTACAGGGAATCCAGGGTGGATGATACCTTCAGGACCCAGGGTGTGAGGGACGATACTGGGAGAGTGGAGGCTGAGTTGGTTGGAAAGGGGGAACTGATTACAAGGATCCACATGTGACCTCTTCCCTGGTAGAGGGACAGCAGAGAAGGGGGGAAGGGTGACTCCGGATAGGGCAAGATATAACAAAATAACGATGTATAAATTACCAAGGTCACATGAGGGAGGGGGTAATGGGGAGGGAGGGGAAAAAAAAAAGAGGACCTGATGCAAGGGGCTTAAGTGGAGAGCAAATGCCTTGAGAATGATTGGGGCAGGGAATGTATGGATGTGCTTTATACAATTGATGTATGTATATGTATGGATTGTGATAAGAGTTGTATGAGTCCCTAATAAAATATAAAAAAAGAAAAGAGGAGAAAAAAATGATTAGGGCAAAGACTGCACAGATGTGCTTTATACAATTGATGTATGTATATGTATGAATTGTGATAAGAATTGTATGAGCCCCAATAAATTGTTTTAAAAAAAGAAAAAGAAAAAGGCAGGATCCCAGAGCCCACTGTGTGACTTTCTCTCCAGCAGCTTCTAGGCAGGCTGGGGGTGGGTGGGGGTGGTGGTGGTGTGAGAGGCCCTGAGGTGCCTATATAAACCTGAAACTTCTCTCAAAAAACTCACTTGGATCACAATCCAGGCTTCAGCGTGAATTCTTTCTTGCGTGAAGCCAAGGACTGAGGTATATCTCTCCCACGAGAGATCTAACAATAGTGTCTCTTATTAGATCATTAGGAGCCTAGGTGGTGTAGTGGACTATGCATCAAGCTGCTAATCGCAAGGTCAGGGGTTTGAACTGCCTAGCCCATCCATGGGAGAAATATGAGGCTGTCTATTTCTGTAAGGCACTGGTTCTCAACCTTCTGAATGGCCCCACCCTTTAATACAGTTCATGTTGTAGTCACCTGCAACCATAAAATCATTTTCATTGCTACTTCAGAACTGTAATTTTGCTATTGTTATGAATTGGGTGACCCCTGTGAAAGGGTTATTTGATCCCCAAAGGGGTCGCGACCCACAGGTTGAAAACCGCTGCTGTAAGGATTTAAAGTCTCAAAACCCCAAAGGGCCAGTTCTTGGTCCTATTGGTACAGTATGAGTTGGAGTCAATAAAACGGTAGTTAGTTTTTTTCTACATCAATATCAGATTCTGGTGGCAATCTCCGTCATTCTGCATTGTGGTCTGGTTTGGACTCCGGTAGATCTGTGGGAAATGACTGCTCTGGTTTGAGGTGAGGGCCACGGTGCATAAGTGGTAGATCTCTTATCATCTTTCACCGGGAAGACCCAGGTTCGATTTGCAGCCTAAGTGCCCCAGATTGTCAGTGAAGATTTGTGTGTTGCTATGACACTGAGCAGGCTTCAGCGATGTTTCCAGACTGAAATAGAATAAGGACGAAATACCTGATCATCTCCATCCACACATCGACCTATGGCCCACCACGGTTGGCTTACCCTTCCAGCCATGGTGGTAGCACAGACTGGCACAGTTTTCTCCGCTGCCCATGAGAAGCTGACTCGACAGCCATGGTCAAGATCAACAGCTTGAACTCCTTTCTGCGTCTATGGAAATAAGAACAACCTTCTGAAATGAGGTCACATTGCTCTTTGGGCCTGGGAGGATGCCTCTGTGACTCAGATTGCACTCTGGATCCCAAAGGAGACTTTTAAACACAGCCACATAGCAGCTCCGGAAATTGCCATAGTAGAAACCAGGTTTAAAAAACAAAACAAAAAGCTACTTCTACTGACTTGCTCAAAGGAATCCGGGGGTGGATGGGGATGGGTGGGTGGGAAACTCCTTTGCAAATGGACACATTTGTTTCCTTACATATCTGTCATGTCTTTTGGTCCTGAAAGAAAGAGAAAAAAAAAGCAGATGAGAGAATAAACGGAGACTGACAGTCATCTTGTTGGTATTCCCACAGCATCCCCTTCTTAAGCACTTGCTGCCATCTCATCCAACTCCACTCAGTATATTTTCACCCGGCAATGATGCAGAAATGTCTGTGTACTCCCATTTTATTGTAGTCGGGCAGTGTTTAAGGGTTTGTCTTTCAACTGACCATGGCAGGACGTCTAGAAGCAATTATAATCATCACCTGCCCTGTCTGTGCAGTGGGCAGGCAGTGACGGATCCCCAGCCTCTGGAACACTAATGCTCCCTCCAAGCTCAAGAAAATGATGGTGACACTTGGCTTCCTTGTTGTCTGGGGGAGCTCAAGGAGCTCTCCTCCACAACCTCAAATTATTGGCAATTCTTTGAGTGAAGACATCTAATTAGTGACTGGAAAGGAAGGCATCGGAGATGATTTTGGGTGACAAGACAAGCCTCAACCATCTCCAGAGAGCATGTCTCATAAGTGCAAAGTATGGAGAGGGAGGAAACAATTGATCACAAATGGAATAGACTCTGATTCTCGCCACACAATGTGTGTGTGTGGTCACTGAGGCGCCAACATTATGGCTGGAGGACGGATACATTTTGTGCAGCCGTGATTGCCATCCAGAATGTGCCGTGCTATTGTGAAAAGTGATTTTTTTTAATTATTAGCAAATCTCTACTTCGACTTGCTTTAATGCTTCACCAGAGAGTAGGGGACTCTGGGAGGGAAGGGGCTGGGCTGACCTCAGGAACTCATGTGTAAAGGGCTTTTTCTCACTTGGAAGCAGGCTGGGTTCACAGCTGTTCTTTCTGGTAAAGCTTGTTTCTGAACCTTGCCACATCTGAGTCTGAAGAGAGGAATGACGGTGACAAATGCTGCGGGGAACCCTGGGCACATCTTGGCTATGGTCCTGCTTCAGTCTGTTTCATTTGAATCCCAGTTTTACCTTTCCTTCTTTCTGGGTTCCGAAGCATCAGGTGGGTGCCATGCGTTTCCACGGACAACTAAAGCTGAACAAGGTGGAGGCAGATGAAGAGCAACGGGAGGTTGGTGTTTGGGAGACTGAATACTTGGGCTTCCTAGGCCAGTCCAGCTGGTGGTTAGAGCCCTGTTTCAGATTCCACTGAAATCTCCTAGTGTCCAAGGATCAAGTGGCTCCTAAGTCCAGAATTTCTGTTACATGTCTCACCAAGGAGTTGGGCTAAAATGCAGTGAAGAATAAAGCAGGAGCTTCGCTTGTGAATCCACTCTCTGATTCAGAAATTTCAAAGGCTTCATGCACACACATTTCAATACTGAAAGCACAGCAGGGAAAGCCAAAGACTCGGGCTTTCTCCTTGTCCCTCTTTTCGGGCTTTTATGGCTTTCCAAGGTGCCTCCCTGAGCCGAGTGTTGTATAGGTCATGTTTAAAGATGTCCTAGATCCGAGGGACCTGCTGTTTTGCTTTCTTTTGCAGGGAGGCCTGGTTTCTTGTCTTGTGACCAAACACAGAGCACAGATATCTGCGCGCTTCCTCCCTTTCCCCTGACCTTTGCTCTCTTCTCTGGTTACACTACTGACCTGTTCTCCCTTACAAGATATGAACTGCTCACACACTTGGATGAATTCTCATCCTAGTGAGAAGCATCTGAGCATCTTATTAGAGCCTGTATGAGTTCTGTTCTGGATGCCTATTTGTGAAACTTCAGGTCTCTGGCATGGAAACGTCCCATGCCCACACACACACACACACACACACACACACACACACACACGTAATATAAACTCCAACAGTAGTTTAAGGTTTAAGGTGGTAACAGGGAACGCTGGGGCCTGTGGCTCCTGGTGAACCACATAGGCTGTCTAAAGAGGCTAGTTCCATCTCAATGTAGCCATACAGTAATATAGACCTGTTAGGTAGCAAGACAACGGGTTGTTCCTCTCCATACTTATGGGGCCCCCTACAGGACGTTGGAAGCCAATGTGGGCTAAGGGGCATACACCAATTCAAGCCCAAGCCAGGAGAGCGTAATTGACACCACGCAGCTGAAAGCCCTTAAAAGGCTGGAACCTGGAGACCACCGCCCCTCCCCTTCAGCTGCTTCCCTGCCTTCCACTCAGCAGGGCTGGGTGTGCAGTGTCATGAGGGTGCCCGTGTTCAGTTTACTGTAATGCTGGAACCTTCTCTCCTGTTTCTAAATCCACTCAGATCACCAACCAGGCTTTGGTGTGACTTTCTTTCTAGTGTGTAGCCAAGGACCGAGACATGTCCCACCTGAGAAACCTAACAGACCCAGACTTACAATAAACCCATATTTTTATATATAAGGCAAGAGGAGAACAGGTCTAGCCAATAATGGTGAAGAGGGTCCTGGGTTTGAGAAAGATTCTGAAGTAGAATCCATAACCCTTAGAAATGTATTTGCTTGAGGGAGGGGGGAAAGGGGAGGGAGGGGAAAAAAAAGAGGACCTGATGCAAGGGGCTTAAGTGGAGAGCAAATGCTTTGAGAATGATTGGGGCAGGGAATGTATGGATGTGCTTTATACAATTGATGTATGTATATGTATGGATGGTGATAAGAGTTGTATGGGTCCCTAATAAAATGTAAAAAAAGAAAAGAGGAGAAAAAAATGATTAGGGCAGGGACTGTACACATGTGCTCTATACAATTGATGTATGTATATGTATGAACTGTGATAAGAATTGTATGAGCCCCTAATAAATTTTTAAAATTAAAAAAAACAAAACAAAAAAAAAACCAAAAAAAAAAACCAAAGGGCTCAAGCAGAAAGCAAATGTTTGAGAATGACGATGACAACAAATGTACAAATGTGCTTGACACAATGGATAGATGGATGGATTGTGATAAGAGTTGTATGAGCCCCCAATAAAATGTTTTTAAATAATTTTTTAAAAAAAGAAAAAAAAAGAGTTTAGGAATGTTCAAGTTCTTTGATGTTTGTTTTGTAACCAATTCCCTTGTGTAAGAAGAGTATAAGGAGTCCTCCCGATGCAAAAAAAAAAAAAATGTATTGGCTTTAGGGGAGGGGCAAAGAGGGCTGGATTGAGAAAGTCTCTGGCATCCAGTTATGACTTGACTTTTGGATCCTGAATCCTTCAGGAGTCATGACCTTACTCTCCAGCCAGACCTTCCAATAACCACCTTCTCAGAGCCTTGTTAAGTTCTCATAATACGTTACACCTGCCATCCTGTGAGCAGCTACCAAACCCAGGCACTTTTTTCAAAGAAAAGCTCGCTCTCTCTACCCCGAAGAGCAGGTAGTTTGGGGATGATGGATATGAGATACCAGAGAAGGTAAATCTGTTATCTTCCATGATGCACAAAACATGCTGTCACAACCAGGACTTGTGACAATCCCTCAGTTTCCTAAATTACTTTACTGCTGCTTTTTTAATTAAGCCTCATTAACTTGTCATATATTGATAACAGGGATGACGCTGAACTAGATGAATAAATTAAAGCTCTCCTCATCCTGTGCTTTTATATGAATGTGTTAATTATTTTTTTCATTAGGGAGAATGATGGAGGGATGGAGCAATACCAAACGGAGTTTGACAAAGTGTTGGTGTTTGCTGCCGTAAACATGGTGCGTGTCAGATACAATCTGTCACTCAGTGAGTCTGCAATTAACACCAAGGGACCAAGGTAGGATTCCCTGAAATAAACAGCCTTCCTCCCAGATGCTAATGGGGACCCAGCAGGACCCATTGTTGTGTTGTAGCAGTTGTACACGGGCCCTTAGAGGACACAGAGCTGGTGTTTGAAATGAGTTTTGTTTGCCCCCAGTTGGCTCACACATTTGTCTTTTAATTAGCATAATCACTAACATTTAAACACAGGGTAATTTCACATAACAATCTTCACCTTCTGAGAAATGGAGAGGCCCAACTTTGCTGGTTGACAGTGCGCCTCTGGAAGACAAGGGGCGGGGGGGAGGCTCAGAGGGGCTGGGGGAACAGTCAAATGTGGTGATCAGAGTTTGGAATCCTTGCTTTCCATGTACACGTGGCAAGGAGGTCAAGGTTCAGAAATTTAGGAGAGACGTATCAGACACATGTTTGTATGGTCCATAATAAACCAAATAGGAGTTGCTATATCAATCTGTTGGTTATTTTTTTGTGCTTGGTAGCCAACCAGCTCAGAAATCCTGACCTCGCCGATCTTATGAAACAAGCACCATTCCAGAATTACAAAGAAGCAAGCACGGAGACAAAGGCATCCATCACCCCGAATGCGTAGAGGTCCGGAACTAAGTGCTTTCTGTAGAAAAGCTCCAGAAGGCAGACCTTTGGCTGGGAAACCTGTTAGGGAGCTAGCATAGGGACTGGCACATCCACTACCCATGCTCAGATGTCCGAGCTACCGGCTCATGAAGTAGTGGCGCACTGCATGCTCAGAAGTTCAGCCAGGAGGGGGAGATATGCCTGGGTGGGTGCTGCACCTGCATTGGCTCACCAAGGCCAGGTGAATTCAATTAAACAATTCAGCCAATGGGGTTGACCAACTTCATCCATCACGCCTCCCTAACTCACAGGGATCCCAAACCAGGCCTCGGCATGAGCTGTTTCTCAGGTGGAGCCAAGTACCAAGGCATACCTGTCCCCGGAGAGGTCTAACAGAAGCGGTGCTGTCTGAATTGGAGCTATGATGTAAGCCGGCCCCAGGAGTGGGCCCTCCCATCCTGGTCTCACGGGTTGCGAGCCCCTCTGGCTCCTTTCACCTCACCACCCTCAGGAGAATTGTTGAGTTGAATTCGCCAGGCCTAGGTGTGCCAATCCAGGTGCCGTGCCCACCCAACACCGTGGAGGCCCCTGTGGACACTTCTAGAGTATTGCCACAGCCCTAGCATTTTGTGTCCGTCTTTGCACCGTTTCTTGCTGGTGTGCGGGACTTGAAGTGCCTTTCTGTGCCTACCTTCCCGGGAACTCGCCTGCCTCCCCAGGCTGCATTTGGGGAGGGGACTGGGACACTGCTGCCTGGAGGCTGGGAGGATTTTGACTCCCAAAGCCTTCTCGCAGCTCAGTGGTGTGCCGGGGCTCTGGCCAGCGGATGGCTGGGGGCGCCCGCGTCCACCCTGTTGGATTTGGCAGGACTCTGGCTGGGTGGCTGGCCCCAGGCTGGCTTGTGGCTAGGCCATAACCTGCGGCCTCCATTTTCCCAGCCACGTGACCCACTCCCAGGCAGAATGGCGCCAACCTGTGTCTGTTGTAGCTACTGTCCATTCCCAGAAAGAAAACCACCCAGACCGCCGGCAAGGTCAACAGAACAAGTTTCATTTCCTGCTCAGGGACTGTCAGCTCTCTTGAGAGGAGACTGAGTGGCCTCCAGTCTAATTTTGCAAAGGTTTTTATACTTTTGCAATGTGCTGGTGTGCAAGCAAGCAAGCAGAGCACAGAAGTGGGGTATTGTGGTTAGCCATCCTTAGTTGAACAAAAACTGCTCTGGTCGTTCTCGCAAGCCTTCTGAATATCCATTTCCTTCTGTACATTCCCTTGGGCTACGTCTGCACAGCCTACCTCCCCAATATCAGCTAGTTCATTGACAGTTCATAGCTAGTTTATTTACCATTCATAATGGCTCTGTCAGCTCAAACTGGCTTCTCTTGTCAGGCTGTTTAAGCTACTCCCAGAGCTGCTACATTCCCTCCTGTTCTTAGCCAAGTTGAAATCATTGAATCTGCAGTAGTCAGCCCAGTGTATGGTGGGCTCAGCACTAAGCGTTTTATGGCTTGTACTTTCTGTGTAAGGAATGCCACTAGCTTATTGGTTATTATTGGTTCAAATGTGAAGCTTAGCAGGAGGAGGATTAGGGGTCCGGCTAGGGTCGTTATTAGGGTAGTTAGCCAGGTTGACCAATTAAATAGCTTTTCAAAGCAATTGGTTCCTTCATTTCTTTTCTTGTCTCTTTCCTCTAATCTTTTCCTAACCAGGGCTAACCTATCTTTAATGATTCCCGAATGGTTTGGATAAAACAAGTTTCTCCCAATGCCATGCACAGCACTCCTTGTTTCAAAAAGAGAAAGTCAAGCCCTGAGCGGTTTTGCAACACAACTTCTACAAGGGAGTCTAAGGATCTTTCTAAATGGGAAACAGGGTTTTTTAATCCCTGTAAATCTAAATCAATTTGCTGACTAAGAGTCTGATAGTATAAATGTACTCGTATTAAAGCACCTGACCCGACTGCAGCTAATCCCATAATCCCAAGCCCTGCTAACAGTGGGACCAAAATTGGGACTCTTTTAACTCATCCAGAAATTCCAAAGTGATCCCTACCTCCTTCACCAGAATACAGGTACACTTGAGGAACAACATGCACTGTACACAAATACCTGAGTCCGCTGCTAATACTGGGGAAAAGAGACAGGGTGTTAGTACTGTGGAACGAGTAAAGCAAGTACTCATTGGAGCAGATAACAAATAAGGATTAACATTTGGTTCAATGGGAACAGCTTGAAGGCAAAAATCTCGATATCTTGATATACTTAAGGGTTAATTAGATGAATAAAAACACAGCCCTTGCCCTTGCAAATCTTAAAGTGAGCTTAGAACTGAGTCCATTCTAACCTCACCTACAGACTGTTGCTTCGTGTAATCCTTCATACTAACATTTTTAATTTGATTACACTCTGCACCAATAGTGCTATTTGTACCTGTGCCTACATAGTAAGGGGGAGCAGGGTTCAGACAAGTCAACAATCAGCTGTGAGGTTAGGATTTGAGTTCATAATTTGGAATACAGCATCCAGAGTATCAAACATAAAACCTTGAGGTGGTTCCTGAATGGGAAGGGCCCTTTGAGTTGGGTTAGCGGTGAACGGGAAAGTTACTGAAGTCTGGAGGGTGCGGCAAAAGAATCTTAGTGACACCCAGCTGTAGCTCTTCAGGATTTATCACCAGGTTTGGGCCTTTTTACGGACGAGAGGTTGCCATATTTTACTTTGCTGGATAGTAAAAGTTGCCCTGGGATCTCTATCATTTACATAATGTTGAATTCCCCATGTTTTCCCAGTGAACCCAATAACGCTTGAATCCAATTCTTATTGGGTTACATTTGGAAACTATACACGTGGTGGAATCAAACCGCTCCGACTTTAGTCCCATTCTTATAAAAATAATAGGGTCGCCGTTAACAAGTTTCCACCCTGAAGATGATAGTTTCACAATCCTAAGCTGCACAATGGTAATGTCCCTCCCTTTGGCAGTTAGGGGTTCCATCAGCCAGGCATATATAGATATGGTTTGTTTGGAGCCTTCTTTCTATAGAGGGTATTCTGCACCCATAGGATGGGATTCCGGTTATGGGCCCCATTGTGCCCTTTATCTTTAAAGGATCCGGAATGCCAACTCTTTCCTAGCAAATCAAACAAATCAAAGTGAAAACGGGGCCATACCCAGTATAAGAGTTTACATATTCACTGCTGGAGGTTCGAATAGCAGTCCACAGATGTGTTTCTGGTTGGGGGAAATGTCTGGTGCTGTCAGCAATACTCAGACAAAACAATTAAGTTCTGTAAAGCCTTAATTTTGAGGGTTTTTATGTCTTTCTGAGTGTCCATCTTTTCAGGATATGCTCAGGGAGGGCTTTTTTTTTTACTTGTGACTGATGAATCCATGCCCCCTTCCCCACTACTTTAACAGCAGTTGGTGTTGTAAGTATCACCTAGTATGGGCCAGTCCACCTAGGTTCTAAGGTGTCGGGTTGGTGCTTCTTTACCCACGTCCAGTCTCCAGGTTGCAAGTTGTGGGCTGCCTCTTCACCATTCCCTTGGTTGGACGCAAAATGAAGGTGTCAGAGCAGTTGATTTGTCTCTCACCTGCTGCACAACCTGCAGGCACTTGATGCGGGACCGGTTGGTGAATTCCATTATTTCTACTTCCTTCAACCATGGGAGGATTGGGGAAGGTCTGCCAAACATAAATCCAAATGGGGTCATGCTTTTCACATAGGGAGTGCAGCGGACTCAAAGTAGGGCAAAAGGTAAAGAAAGGATCAACCCAGTTCTCGCCAGTTTCTGAATGCAACTTAACTAACAATTCCTTTAGGGTTCTGTTTATTCTTTCTGCTTGCCCTGAACTTTGGGGCCTATAAGCCCAGGAGAGCTTCCAGTTAATATTTGGAAGCATTGCTAATACTTTAGTAATTTGAGCAATGAATGCTGGGTCATTGTCAGACCCCAAGATGGTGGGAAGGCCAAATCTAGGGGCAATTTTTGTTACTAATAATTTACACACAGTGGCAGCGGTTTCCTTCTTCGTTGGGAAGGCTTCCACCCATCCAGAATAGGTGTCCACGAACACCAGCAAATACTGGTAGCCATACTTTCTAAGTTTGATATCCATAAAGTCCACCTCCAGAATTCTGCAGTACTACTACCTCGAGCTTGTGGTTGGGGTTGCTACTTTTCTTTTCTAGAGTTGTTTCCCTGAGCACAGTGCAATCAACGGTGGGTGACACCTGCCACCGTGTCCAAGGCTGGGTATGTAAAAGTACCTGAGGAGCAACTGAGACAATTTAGAGGATCCCGAGTGCATACCTTCATGTAGTCCTTGAATCAGATCTCTCCCCAGAGCTTCTGGCATGAATCTTCTTCCTTAAGGATGGAGCAGCACCACTGGATGCTCCGAGTGTCTTTGGCAACCCAGCTCTTGGCTTACCTTTGGATCTTGTTCCAAGTATGTAGGTTGTGGCAGTAACACTGGGGACGGCATGAGGACGGTCACTACCTCAGGGGGATTGGTTGCATAATCCTGGCGTTCAAGATCCACCGGTCCGGGGGTCTGGTTAGGAGGGGCTCAACCATATGTCCCCCTACCACAGCAATATCCTGTCCCAGTGTAAGCTTCCTAGCTTCTATAACTAGGATGGCGGTGGCAGCCTCAGCTCGCATGCAGCTTGGCCATCCTGCAGCTACAGAGTCCAATTTCTTTGAAAGATCGGCCAGAGGTCTCTTCCATGGCTGCAGGTTCTGAGTTAGCACTCCTTTTGCTGTGCCCTCTGGACTCATACATAGACAATTGGAAGGGCTTTTCTATGTCTGGAAGGGGAAGAGAGGATGCCCATATGAGTGACTTTTTTAAGAATTCAAAGGCTTGCTGTTCTACTTCAGTCCATTTAAGTTCTTTTTCCTTTCCCCAGTACTTGCATATAGGGGTTTGGTTACTTTTTTTTTTTTTAACGTTTTTATTAGGGGCTCATACAACTCTTATCACAGTCCATACATATACATACATCAATTGTATAAAGCACATCTGTACATTCTTTTTCCTAATCATTTTCTTTTCTTTCTTTTCTTTTCTTTTCTTTTTTTACATTTTATTAGGGACTCATACAACTCTTATCAGAAATAGGGAAGGACACAAACACAGAGGAGGCACAAATCGACAAATGGGATATACTGAAGATAAAACACTTGTGCACATCTAAAGAATTCACCAAGAGAGTAATAAGAGAGTCCACAGACTGGGAAAAAATCTTTAGCAATGACACATCAGACAAAGGCCTTATTACTAAAATCCACAGTACTCTGCTAGCTTCCAAAAAGAAAAAAACCAATAGCCCACTTGAAAGGTGGGCAAAGGACTTAAACAGAAGTTTCACAGGGGCAGAAATCCGAATGGCCAACAAACATATGAGAAAATGTTCCCGATCTTTAGCCATAAGAGAAATGCAAATTAAAACAACAATGAGGTACCACCTGACACCCTCAAAGGTAGCCCAATTCAAAAAATCAGAAAGCAATAAGTGTTGGAGGGGCTGTGGGGAGACAGGAACTCTCATCCACTGCTTGTGGGACTGTAAGTACGTACAGCCACTATGGAAATCAATCTGGCGATACCTAAAACAGATGGAAATAGAGTTACCATATGACCCAGCAATCCCCCTACTGGGCATATACCCAGAAGAGGCAAGAAACAAACCAAGACCAGACATCTGTGCTCCAATGTTCATTGCGGCACAGTTCACAATTGCAAGGAGTTGGAAGCAACCCAAATTTCCATCAACTGACGATTGGATTAAAAAACTGTGGTATATACATACAATGGAATACTACGCATCACTAAAGAGCAGTGATGAACGTATGAGGCACATAGCGGCATGGGAAGAACTGGAGGAAATCATGCTAAGCGAAGTAAGTCAGGCACAAAAGGACAAGTACAACATGAGTCCGCTGAGGTAAGAATTTAAAAAAAAATTTTTTTTTAAAAAGCAAAAGTGGCACAGGGAAAAAAGCTACTGTATACAAACATTTTAGGGGTGAAGACAGGGTAGTATGGAAGAGACCAGACCAAAACCAGGGATGTACATGGTAGACAATGGTGGAGGAGGTGGGGAAAGGAAAACAAAAGGATGAATACAAGGAAGAAAAGGGTAGTGGGATCATAGGGCATTAATCCACCCAAGGGGAGGGTATTGTTTATATCTCCACAGGGAAAGTGGGACCAGACTTCAACCCAGTGTCGCAAGGTGTGAACGCAATATCCCGGGGTGGAGGAGGGAACCGGTGGAGAGGTCTGGGAGGCTGGCCCCAGCACCATAAATTAAGTGGATTCCTGCCCCTCCCCCGAAAAGAATTTTTTCCAAATGACGACATTGACTCTGCAGCTCTGGGAGATGGACATATTTGATCAGAGCACAACGGAGCAGATGAAGGGGCAGGAGGAGAGAGTGGAGCACAGCCTGGCCCACCAGGCCGTGATGATGATGTTCCTGAGTAGAGCAGCCAGTCCACAGAGAGAACAACATGGCTGGCCCCACTATGAGACATGATGCCCCTCAGTGACTAAGGGCGATACAGGGGACAGCACCCGAGACACAGTGTGGGAATTGCACCTGACCTGATCCCACCACACCGAGGCAAATCACTGGGGGAGTGCAGCGGAACAGCAAGGGAATGGAGTGGCAAGGTCCCCAGGGAATGCTGAAAGTGGACTTCGGGGCCAGGGCGTGGTGCCCCAACAGACTGGACTGGAAAACGCTCCTAAGGGCCAGCAAACGATCCCTGAACTAACTACAAGCTGTTCTCTTGTGAACTGTTTTATTCTGTTCTTTGTCAGTGGTTTGTTTTTGTTGTTTTGTTGTCTGGTTGTATACTGCTGCTTTGTTTTCCTCTGTCTAGTTTTCGTGCATGTTAGTGACTCCACAGGTCTGTCTGAATAGGACAGGCTGGATGAACTATCTGGAGGAAAAACAACGGGACCGACAGTTTTGGGGGGACTTGGGGTGGGGGGGCAGGGGAGGTAAGGAAGTGGTGTTAACAAACCCAGGGACAAGGGAAAAACATGGGACCCCAAATGGTAGAGAAGTGGGAGTAGCAGGCCTGCTGGGAAATGATCAAGGGTAAGGTTGCTTAGAGAAGAGGTATACTCTAGCCCAGGTGGCGATGAAGCATGGTAGTAGGGCAGGAGGAAAGTCAAGGGAGATGGAGGAAAGAGCTAGGAGTCAAAGGGCATTCATGGAGGTCTAGACAAAGACATGTACATGCAAATATATATAGGAGGATGGGGAAATAGATCTATGTGTCTATATTTATAGGTCAAGTATTAAGGTGGTGGAAGGACCTTGGGCCTCTACTCAAACACTCCCTCAATGCATGAATACCTTCTTTTATTAAACTGGAACTCTATGATGCTCACTCTCCCGACACAACGGCTGGAGCCAAAGTGTGTGAACAAGTAAATGTGGTGAAGAAAGCTGATGGTGCCCGGCTATCAAAAGAGATATTGACTGGGGTCTTAAAGGCTTGAAGATAAACAAGCGGCCATCTAGCTCAGAAGCAACAAAGTCCACATGGAAGAACACACCAGCCTGAGTGAGCGAGTGGTCCCAAAAGGATCAGTTACCAGGCATCAAAGAACAAAAAATCATATCATTGACTGCACACCTCCATGATAGGATCGCTGAAGACAAATGGGTGCACAAGCAAATGTGGTGAAGAAAGCTGATGGTGCCCGGCTATCAAAAGAGATAGTGTCTGGGGTCTTAAAGGCTTGAAGGTGAACAAGCGGCCATCTAGCTCAGAAGCAAATAAGCCCACATGGAAGAAGCACACCGGCCAGTGCGATCACGAGGTGCCCAAGGGACCAGGTATAAGGCATCATGCAAAAAAAAAAAAGATATAAGTGTGTGTATGTATGTGTATATATGTGTATATGTATATATGTATGTATATATATGTATATATATCATATTAAATGAAGGGGGAAGTGCAGAGTGGAGACCCAAGGCCCAAGTGTCGACCAATGGAGATCCCCTCATAGAGGGGTTTAGGAGAGGAGATGGGTTAATTAGGGTGTGAGGTAGTATCGATGAAGAACACAGCTTTCCCCCGGATCCAGGATGCTTCCTCCCCCCAACTACCATGATCCGAATTCTACCTTGCAGGGCTGGATAGGACAGAGGCTGTACACTGGTGCATATGAGGGTTGGAGGTACAGGGAATCCAGGGTGGATGATACCTTCAGGACCAAGGGTGTGAGGGACGATGCTGGGAGAGTGGAGGGTGAGTGGGTTGGAAAGGGGGAACTGATTATAAGGATCCACATGTGATCTCTTCCCTGGGAGAGGGACAGCAGAGAAGGGGTGAAGGGAGACTTCGGATAGGGCAAGATATGACAAAACAACGATGTATAAATTACCAAGGGCATATGAGGGAGGGGGGAATGGGGAGGGAGGAGGGGAAAAAAAAAGAGGACCTGATGCAAGGGGCTTAAGTGGAGAGCAAATGCCTTGAGAATGATTGGGGCTGGGAATGTATGGATGTGCTTTATACAATTGATGTATGTATATGTATGGATTGTGGTAAGAGTTGTATGAGTCCCTAATAAAATGTAAAAGAAGAAAAGAGAAAAAAATGATTAGGGCAAAGACTACAGATGTGCTTTATACAATTGATGTATGTATATATATGAACTGTGAAAAGAATTGTATGAGCCCCAATAAATTGTTAAAAATAAAAAAAATAAAATAAAATGCAATTCCAAAAAAAAAAAAAAGGGACTTGGGGGTCTTCCCCAGGTGTAGAGGCTGCTTGCCTTAAGGGGAGAATGGCTATTGCCGAGTCATCCTTTTCGGGGGTTGATAAGACATGCCAGCCCTAGTGTGTGTTGTGGGGTGGGGGGACTCAAAAATGGATTGTGAGTCTTTCTCTCTCTCTGGCACCCGGGAACCTGATAGGTGGCAGCGGTACCAAAGGGTCAGAAGTCAGCTCTCCCACTCCCAGAGTCCTCATGCAAAATGGGATATAGCTGATGGGGAGGGGGGTGTGAAGGGCAGGGGGAGGGATGGCCTCCATCTTGGTGGTTTTAGGAACTTGGAGCGGTTGTTTTTCCGGGCCTGCCATGTTTCCTGAAATCTTGGAAACAGGAAACCTTTCAGTTGGGGGAGGGAGTAAGTCTTCTATATATGCTAGCTGATAAGTGGCAATGTCAATCGACACGCGAATTTAAGGGGGCGGATCGGGATGTCCTGGTTCCCCCTAAACATAACTATGAACTCTGAGTAATAGGGGAAGGGAAAAGGAGTCTTGCGTGGGTCAATCAGGGACTCCTTCTGCCCAATCACCTTTAAATAAATTGTGGAGTCTCCAAGCTTTGGGGTTGAAACCACATCCTCTTCCTGAGTGCCTAGAGCAGGCAGGGGTCCTCACACTACAGCCTGTGAGCCACATGCAGACAGCCAAGGACATTGATCCTGTCTGCCGGGTGTTTGTGCCCCATTTATATTTTTTTTTTAACTTCAAAATAAGATGTGCACTGTGCATAGGAATGTGTTCATAGGTTTTAAAAAACTATAGTCTGGCCTTCCAACGGTCTGAGGGACAGTGAACTGCCCCCTGTGTAAACAGTTTAAGGACCCCTGCCCTAAGGGATCCTTGACTTAGGGGTTACTAGGCTCCCTGCCCTGAAACACCCCTGAACATTCCACCCATAGTAGGTGGCACCAGGGGAATTTGGTGCCCGGTTAATTTACAAGCCTTTTACTCCAATTGAGCCCAAGAAAATTAAAAATGACTTAGGCAGTTACTCTACTTTTGATCCCTGTTGACTCCACCTGTAGTACCCCATCATTACCATTTAACTCTATAACGCCGAGCATGACGTTTTCATAACATTAAAAGAAATGTATATGTTAATATAGATATATTGATACTATGAAATAAAGAACCCAAACAAAAAAATTTCCCCTAAATTAAAATTGAAGCGTTATAGGGTTAGAGGAAGGATGGGTCTTATGAGCGGGTCCAAGGCCTTAGGATCGTAAATGCAGCAGTGATCCCACTGCACCTAGTAGTGCCAAAGCCCTCCTAGGGGAAATTGTGAATGCTTTTATCCCTGTTCCTGTACTTACAGTGAACAAACACACATGCATGATAATCCTAAGATTTTTTTTTATTTCCTGTGACACTCGCCTAATTTCAAGGGCAGTGCCACCTCACAAACTTAGCCTTGTGCTTGTCAAACTGTTCAACTTTTTGACCCTTTGTTTTTCCAGAAGTTCTCAGGGTACCAAGGCCTCTAAACCAAGTATGCCAACTCCACGACTACCATCTCCTGGATCACCTCAAACTTATGCACCCAGCAATGTAGGAAGGGTATGGACCCGAAGCCCCAGTTCACTCCTTTTGCCAGCAGGAAGTAGCTAGAGATGTCGTCGCCCAGTACCCCAAAGATTTGCGTCCATATCTCTTCACGGGGTAAATGTTAGGTAGCTAGCCTAGGGACTGGGGCATCCATTATGCATGCCCAGAGGGCCAGGCTAAGACCCCAGGTAGGAGTGGTGCCCTGTGCACGCTCAGAGGGTCAGTTTTCCGGACAGGAAGGGGTGGTACACCTGGGTGGGCGCTGTACATGGATTTACCCACCTAGGCCAAGTAAATCCAATTCAGCCACTGGGGTCAACCAGGGTTGCCCACCATGCCTCTCTAACTCTCCTAAAGCTCACTTGGATCACAGACCAGGCTTCCACGTGAATTCTTTCTCACGCAGAGCCAAAGACCAAGGTCTATCTGTCCCCAGAGAGATCTGTCAAACTCAGGAAGGCTCTTTGGAGGCAGCAGGACTGGACGTGAGTGGCTGGTGGATACTGTTCAGATGCATGGCTTTCAGCTTGGAAGGGTTTTTGTCTCAGAGGACTGGAACGGAGGAGGTAGTACGTCTGTAACACATAGTATCCATGTCCACAAATGAGCTGCTCATTCCACAGTCCTGGCAGTGCCTTTTGAAATTCCTCTGCTTTGAAATGTCACACCTTGAAGATTACAGTGGGAGGGGCTGGGCCCAAGGTATGCTGCCTCTTACTCCCAGTTGCTGGTTTCTGGATGCTGATTGTATTTCTTACAGGATCAGTTAGTGGGCTTGTTTTCCGCCTCAGGCTTTGTTCACCGAGGTCCTCTAGCTAGTTGGTGGTGTGTGTGCTTGAGCAGAGCTTTCCTGCCAACCCCTCATGCATAGTAGCGCTCCCATGGTGTGGACTCCATGAAAGTCATGTCCCACACAGCTGGATTACAAGGAGGGTGGGCCCTGCAGCACAGGATGGCCATTCCCCCTGTGGAATGGCCTCAGAACCCCGCCTCCCTCACTGTCCAGCGCTTGGGACTGTGGGCCCTAAGATTGATGCCTGACTCTGGAAAGACACAGAGTGAGGCGACTCCAGTAGCCATTTTTACTGGTCCGATCCAGCCTGAGATCATCCTTGCATGAGCCCTCTACCCAGATCTTTTTTTGTTGTTGTTAGTTTGTTTTATGATCTTTTTATCAGGGGCTCATACAACACTAACCACATTCCATGCATACATCAGTTGTATAAAGCACATTTGTATATTCATTGCCCTCATTGTTCTCAAAATTTCCACTCTCCACCCAATTCCCTGGCCTCAGCTCCTCATTTTTTCCCCTCAATGCTTGCTACGCCTTCCTCATCAATCCTTGGTAATTTACTAATTCTTTTGTCATATCTTTCACTGTCTGATGTCCCCCTTCACCCACTTTTCTATTGAGGTCAATGTAGATCCTTGTCATCGGTTCTCCCTTTCCATCCCACCCTCCCTCCACCCTCCCAGTATCTCCACTCATAGTACTGGTCTTAAATGACTCATCCACCCTGGATTCCCCGTGTTTACAGTTCCTATCGGTACCAGTGTACAATCTCTGGTCTAGCCAGATTTGTCAGGTAGAATTTGGATCATGATAGTTGGGGAAGAGGAAGCTTAAGAACTAGAGGAAAGTTGTGTTTCATCGTTCCTATCTCATACCCTGTCTTGGCTCATCTCCTCTCTGAAACCCTTCTGTAAGGGGATGTCCATTGGATTGCAAATGGGTTTGGGTCTCTACCAGGCAGTCCCCGCTCATTCGCCATGATAAGATAGTTTGTTCTCATGATGCCTGATGCCTTAACCTTTTGAATCCTTGTGATTGTACAGGCTGGTATGATTCCTCCATATGGGCTTTGTTGCTTTGAGCTAGATGGCCGCTTGTTTACCTTCAAGCCTTTAAGACCCCAGACGCCATGTTTTTGATAGCTGGGCACTATCAGATTTCTTCACCACATTTGCTTACACAGCCACTTTGTCTTCAGTGATCGTGTAGGGAAGGTGAGCATCATAGAATGCCAATTTAGTACAACAGTATTTTTGCAATGAGGGAGTACTTGAGTGGAGGCCCCATGTCCATCTGCTACCTTAATACTAAATCTATACATATATGGACATAGATCGATTTGCCCATGCTCATTTATAAATATATGTACCTGCCTTTATTTAGACGTCTTTTACTGGCCCTTGCTTCCCAGCTCACTCTTCTGTGATTTGCCTATTGTGCCCACTGCCATACTCAGTCTTCATTTGGGTTTCAGTAATTCCTCTTGGTTCCATTACCCTTGATCATGCCCTACCAGGCCTCCTACATCCCTCTCACCACCGATTTGCATCACTTGTTGTTCCCTTGTCTCTGGGTTTCTTTACACCACTTCCTTTCCCCCCACCTTCCTCTCTCCCTTGCCCCCCTCGAAGTGTTGGTCCCGTGTTTACTCCTCCAGATTGTTCATCCAGCCTATCTTATTTAGACAGACCCGTAGAGGTAATAACACGCACAAAATCAGACTGAGCTAAGCCAAGCAGGAAAAGAAACAAAACAACAAAAATCCAATGACAATAAAAGAAAACAAAACACAACAAGAAAGAAAGGCTCATAGTTAGTTCAAGGACTGTGTGTTGGCATTTAGGAGTGTTTTCCAGTCCAGTCTGTTGGGGCACCAAGTCCTGGCCCCAAAGTCCACCTTTGGCATTACCTGGGGACCTTGCTGCTCTGATTCCTTGCTCTTCTGCTGCACCCACTTAGTGTTATGCTCGGTGTGGTGGGATCAGTTTGGCCACAATACCCACACTGTGTCTCCATTGTTGTCCCCTCTAGGGCCATGGGTCTTTGAGCGATGTCGTGTCTCATCAAGGGGCTGGCCATGTGGTCTTCTATGTGGACTGGCTTCTCTGAGTGGGAACATCATCCTCAAGGTCTAGTGGGCCAGGATGTGCTCCAGTCTCCTCTTCTCCCTCTTCTTCTGCTCCGTGTGCTAACCAGAGACTGTTTCAAATAGTGTGTACCTGCCAGCTGCATTCTAGACCTGGGGTAGCGATTCTGAGTCCAGGATAGAGATAGTGTCCAGCAGGTGACATAAGTGGATCCATATTGAAACAGGAAGCCCACTGTGGAGATTTTGTCCTTCTGTTGATGGCCACCGGCCACCTACCCTCTCCTGCTATAACTGCTTCACTGGCTCAGCAGCTGAGCCAGGAGCCAGTGCCATCAAAACCATGTTGCTAACTGGCACAGAGGGCAGATAGATATTTTTTATCTTGATATCTTGGGAAGCCCACCCAAACTCCATGCAAACATTGTGGTGTGAGTAATTTTTGGAAGCAATCATATGCTGACAGTAATTCAAATCTTCCCTTTTGTCAATGTGCCCGTACTGTTTTCTGAACCTGAGGAGGTGGCCACTGTGTCCACCAAGAAATTTACTGGCTGGCCTTCTACTTGGAGAGTTAGCCTGGGGTCCTGGGGACCAAGTGGCACAGAGCCCTGACACCTTCATTCAGATTCTTCAAGCATTAGTGTTGCTTACTTGGGTTTTTCTAGGTGAGGATGAGGCCTGTCCTCTCTAGTGGAGGGTCGTCCACCTCTCCTCGGGTTTTCAAGCCACTGATTTTTCCAATGTCCTTCTTTTCTGCAGTAGGCACATTGATCCTTCCCTAGGCCTTGGCGGTGCCCACAGGTCAGTCTCTCCGTGAGTGGGCCCTGATCTCCTTTTCCCGAGCCTCTGGGGTCTCTCATGGCAATTACTAGTATTTTCGCTAGTTTCTATGTCTCTCGTGTTTGGGTCATCTCTGTTGTTATACAGCCACTGAGACACTTCTACCAATCACTAAGATTTTCCCCTTCAAACCCTTCCCACTTCTTTTCCGTGTCTGAGGCAGACTGGGTAATAAAGGGAATGCTTATTGCCCACCTGTTCTCGGGGGCCTCCAGGCCAATAGGGGTATAACGCCTGAAGCCTTCCATAAACCACTCTAAAAAGGCAGGTGGACATTCTCTTGTAAGAGCCTGAAAATTCTCACTGACCTTAGATAAATTCATAGGTTTCCTAGCTCTCCTGTGGAGGCCTTGTAAGAGCAACTGGTAATACCTGGTCAAGCCTTCCGTTCCTTGCTAGGAGTTTGTATTCCACATTGTTCGTGCAGTGGCAAAAAGAGTTTCTCTCAAGTGGGGAATTGGTGCTGGCTGATCATCAGGTCCATTGACTGTCTTCTGGGCCTCTCTCTGGAAGGGCTCCTGTTCCTGTGTTGTGAACAGTACCTAGAGAAGTTGCTGGCAATCCGTCCCAGGTGGGCTGATGAGTATGGAAACCTGTTTCTAGCAAAGAAACCCGACCTTGTGGTTTGTCAGAAAAGGGGAGTTTGTTGTTTCCAATTATACAAATCCCTGGAATAAAAGGGGATGAACTAAACCCAAAAAGGGACTTGGGGGTCTTCCCCAGGTGTTGGGGTTGCTTTCCTTAGGGGGAGAATCGAACACTGTTGAGTCATCCATTTTGGGCGGTTGATAAGACGTGCAAGCCCTAGTGTGTGTTGTGGGGTGGGGGGACTCAAAAATGGCTTGTGAGTCTTTTTTTCTCTCCGACTCCCGGGAAACTGATAGGTGGTAGTCGTACCAAAGGGTCGGAAGTCAGCTCTCCCACTCCCAGAGTCCTCCTGCAAAATGGGATAAAGCCGATGGGGAGGGGTATGGAGAGGGCAGGGGGAGGGTTGGCCTCCATCTTGGTGGTTTTAGGAACTTGGAGCGGTTGTTTTTCCGGGTCTGCCATGTTTCCTGAAATCTTGGAAACAAGAAACCTTTCTGTTGCGGGAGGGAGTAAGGCTTTTATACGTGCTGGCTTATTAGTGGCAATGTCAATCCACACATGAATTTAAGGGATCAGATCGTGATGTCCTGGTTCCCAGGAGTCATGCATGGGTGAATCAGGGACTCCATCTGCCCAATCACCTTTAAACAAATTGCGGAGTTTCCAAGCTTTTGGGTTGAAACCACATCCTCTTCATGAGCACCGAGAGCAGGCAGGGGTCCTCAAACCACAGCCTGTGTGCCACATGCAGACAGCCGAGGACATTAGTCCTGTCTGCCTGGTGTTTGTGCTCCATTTATTTATTTTGTTTAACTTCAAAATAAGATGTGCACTGTGCATATGTATTTGTTCATAGGTTTTTAAAAAACTATAGTCTGGCCCTCCAACGGTCTGAGGGACAGTGAACTGACTCCCTATGTAAACAGTTTGAGGACGCCTGCCATAAGGAATCCTGGACTTAGGGGTTACTAATCTCGCAGCCCTAAAACACCAGGGGAATTTGGTGCCCGGGTAATTTACAAGCCTTTTACTCCAATTGAACCCAAGAAAATTAAAAATGACTTAGGCAGTTACTCTACTTTTGATCTGTGTTAACTCCCCCGTAGTACCCCATTATTGCCATTTAACTCTATAACGCCAAGCATGACGTTATCATAACATTAAAAGAAATGTGTATATTAATATAGATATATTGATAACTATGAAATTAAAGAACCAAAACGAAAAATAATTTTTCCCAAATTAAAATTGAATTGTTATAGGTTTAAAAAGAAGGATGGGTCTTATCAGCGGATCCAAGACCTTAGGATCATAAATGAAGCAGTGATCCCACTGCACCTAGTAGTGCCAAAACCCTGTGCCCTCCTAGGGGAAATTGTGAATGCTTTTACCCCTGTTCCTGTACTTACAGTGAACAAACACACATGCCTGATAATCCTAAGATTTTTTTAAATTTCTTGTGACAATCACCTAATTTCAAGGGCAGTGCCACCTCACAAGCTTAGCCTTGTGTCAGTCAAACTGTTCAACTCTTTGACCCTTTGTTTTTCCAGAAGTTCTCAGGTTCCCAAGGCCTCTGAACCAAGTGTGCCAACTCCACGACTACCATGTCCTGGACCACCTAAATCTTATCCATCTTTGATAACGTTGCCCTGAATGGACAACCACTTCCAGCAGTGTAGGAAGGGTATGGACCCAAAGCCCCACTCGCCCCTTTTGCCAGCAGGAAGTAGCTAGAGATGTCTTCGCCCAGTACCCCAAAGATTTGGGTCCATATCTCTTCACGGGGTAAATGTTAGGTAGCTAACCTAGGGACTGGGGCATCCATTATGCATGCCCAGAGGGCCAGGCTAAGACCCCAGGTAGGAGTGGTGCCCTGTGCACGCTCAGAGGGTCAGTTTTCCGGACAGGAAGGGGTGGTACACCTGGGTGGGCGCTGTATGTGGATTGACCCACCTAGGTCAAGTAAATTCAATTCAGCCACTGGGGTCGACCAGGGTTGCCCACCATGCCTCTCTAACTCTCCTAAAGCTCACTTGGATCACAGACCAGGCTTCCACGTGAATTCTTTCTCACGCAGAGCCAAAGACCAAGGTCTATCTGTCCCCAGAGAGATCTGTCAAACTCAGGAAGGCTCTTTGGAGGCAGCAGGACTGGACGTGAGTGGCTGGTGGATACTGTTCAGATGCATGGCTTTCAGCTTGGAAGGGTTTTTGTCTCAGAGGACTGGAACGGAGGAGGTAGTACGTCTGTAACACATAGTATCCATGTCCACAAATGAGCTGCTCATTCCACAGTCCTGGCAGTGCCTTTTGAAATTCCTCTGCTTTGAAATGTCACACCTTGAAGATTACAGTGGGAGGGGCTGGGCCCAAGGTATGCTGCCTCTTACTCCCAGTTGCTGGTTTCTGGATGCTGATTGTATTTCTTACAGGATCAGTTAGTGGGCTTGTTTTCCGCCTCAGGCTTTGTTCACCGAGGTCCTCTAGCTAGTTGGTGGTGTGTGTGCTTGAGCAGAGCTTTCCTGCCAACCCCTCATGCATAGTAGCGCTCCCATGGTGTGGACTCCATGAAAGTCATGTCCCACACAGCTGGATTACAAGGAGGGTGGGCCCTGCAGCACAGGATGGCCATTCCCCCTGTGGAATGGCCTCAGAACCCCGCCTCCCTCACTGTCCAGCGCTTGGGACTGTGGGCCCTAAGATTGATGCCTGACTCTGGAAAGACACAGGGTGAGGCGACTCCAGTAGCCATTTTTACTGGTCCGATCCAGCCTGAGATCATCCTTGCATGAGCCCTCTACCCAGATCTTTTTTTGTTGTTGTTAGTTTGTTTTATGATCTTTTTATCAGGGGCTCATACAACACTAACCACATTCCATGCATACATCAGTTGTATAAAGCACATTTGTATATTCATTGCCCTCATTGTTCTCAAAATTTCCACTCTCCACCCAATTCCCTGGCCTCAGCTCCTCATTTTTTCCCCTCAATGCTTGCTACCCCTTCCTCATCAATCCTTGGTAATTTACTAATTCTTTTGTCATATCTTTCACTGTCTGATGTCCCCCTTCACCCACTTTTCTATTGAGGTCAATGTAGATCCTTGTCATCGGTTCTCCCTTTCCATCCCACCCTCCCTCCACCCTCCCAGTATCTCCACTCATAGTACTGGTCTTAAATGACTCATCCACCCTGGATTCCCCGTGTTTACAGTTCCTATCGGTACCAGTGTACAATCTCTGGTCTAGCCAGATTTGTCAGGTAGAATTTGGATCATGATAGTTGGGGAAGAGGAAGCTTAAGAACTAGAGGAAAGTTGTGTTTCATCGTTCCTATCTCATACCCTGTCTTGGCTCATCTCCTCTCTGAAACCCTTCTGTAAGGGGATGTCCATTGGATTGCAAATGGGTTTGGGTCTCTACCAGGCAGTCCCCTCTCATTCGCCATGATAAGATAGTTTGTTCTCATGATGCCTGATGCCTTAACCTTTTGAATCCTTGTGATTGTACAGGCTGGTATGATTCCTCCATATGGGCTTTGTTGCTTTGAGCTAGATGGCCGCTTGTTTACCTTCAAGCCTTTAAGACCCCAGACGCCATGTTTTTGATAGCTGGGCACTATCAGATTTCTTCACCACATTTGCTTACACAGCCACTTTGTCTTCAGTGATCGTGTAGGGAAGGTGAGCATCATAGAATGCCAATTTAGTACAACAGTATTTTTGCAATGAGGGAGTACTTGAGTGGAGGCCCCATGTCCATCTGCTACCTTAATACTAAATCTATACATATATGGACATAGATCGATTTGCCCATGCTCATTTATAAATATATGTACCTGCCTTTATTTAGACGTCTTTTACTGGCCCTTGCTTCCCAGCTCACTCTTCTGTGATTTTCCTATTGTGCCCACTGCCATACTCAGTCTTCATTTGGGTTTCAGTAATTCCTCTTGGTTCCATTACCCTTGATCATGCCCTACCAGGCCTCCTACATCCCTCTCACCACCGATTTGCATCACTTGTTGTTCCCTTGTCTCTGGGTTTCTTTACACCACTTCCTTTCCCCCCACCTTCCTCTCTCCCTTGCCCCCCTCGAAGTGTTGGTCCCGTGTTTACTCCTCCAGATTGTTCATCCAGCCTATCTTATTTAGACAGACCCGTAGAGGTAATAACACGCACAAAATCAGACTGAGCTAAGCCAAGCAGGAAAAGAAACAAAACAACAAAAATCCAATGACAATAAAAGAAAACAAAACACAACAAGAAAGAAAGGCTCATAGTTAGTTCAAGGACTGTGTGTTGGCATTTAGGAGTGTTTTCCAGTCCAGTCTGTTGGGGCACCAAGTCCTGGCCCCAAAGTCCACCTTTGGCATTACCTGGGGACCTTGCTGCTCTGATTCCTTGCTCTTCTGCTGCACCCACTTAGTGTTATGCTCGGTGTGGTGGGATCAGTTTGGCCACAATACCCACACTGTGTCTCCATTGTTGTCCCCTCTAGGGCCATGGGTCTTTGAGCGATGTCGTGTCTCATCAAGGGGCTGGCCATGTGGTCTTCTATGTGGACTGGCTTCTCTGAGTGGGAACATCATCCTCAAGGTCTAGTGGGCCAGGATGTGCTCCAGTCTCCTCTTCTCCCTCTTCTTCTGCTCCGTGTGCTAACCAGAGACTGTTTCAAATAGTGTGTACCTGCCAGCTGCATTCTAGACCTGGGGTAGCGATTCTGAGTCCAGGATAGAGATAGTGTCCAGCAGGTGACATAAGTGGATCCATATTGAAACAGGAAGCCCACTGTGGAGATTTTGTCCTTCTGTTGATGGCCACCGGCCACCTACCCTCTCCTGCTATAACTGCTTCACTGGCTCAGCAGCTGAGCCAGGAGCCAGTGCCATCAAAACCATGTTGCTAACTGGCACAGAGGGCAGATAGATATTTTTTATCTTGATATCTTGGGAAGCCCACCCAAACTCCATGCAAACATTGTGGTGTGAGTAATTTTTGGAAGCAATCATATGCTGACAGTAATTCAAATCTTCCCTTTTGTCAATGTGCCCGTACTGTTTTCTGAACCTGAGGAGGTGGCCACTGTGTCCACCAAGAAATTTACTGGCTGGCCTTCTACTTGGAGAGTTAGCCTGGGGTCCTGGGGACCAAGTGGCACAGAGCCCTGACACCTTCATTCAGATTCTTCAAGCATTAGTGTTGCTTACTTGGGTTTTTCTAGGTGAGGATGAGGCCTGTCCTCTCTAGTGGAGGGTCGTCCACCTCTCCTCGGGTTTTCAAGCCACTGATTTTTCCAATGTCCTTCTTTTCTGCAGTAGGCACATTGATCCTTCCCTAGGCCTTGGCGGTGCCCACAGGTCAGTCTCTCCGTGAGTGGGCCCTGATCTCCTTTTCCCGAGCCTCTGGGGTCTCTCATGGCAATTACTAGTATTTTCGCTAGTTTCTATGTCTCTCGTGTTTGGGTCATCTCTGTTGTTATACAGCCACTGAGACACTTCTACCAATCACTAAGATTTTCCCCTTCAAACCCTTCCCACTTCTTTTCCGTGTCTGAGGCAGACTGGGTAATAAAGGGAATGCTTATTGCCCACCTGTTCTCGGGGGCCTCCAGGCCAATAGGGGTATAACGCCTGAAGCCTTCCATAAGCCACTCTAAAAAGGCAGGTGGACATTCTCTTGTAAGAGCCTGAAAATTCTCACTGACCTTAGATAAATTCATAGGTTTCCTAGCTCTCCTGTGGAGGCCTTGTAAAAGCAACTGGTAATACCTGGTCAAGCCTTCCGTTCCTTGCTAGGAGTTTGTATTCCACATTGTTCGTGCAGTGGCAAAAAGAGTTTCTCTCAAGTGGGGAATTGGTGCTGGCTGATCATCAGGTCCATTGACTGTCTTCTGGGCCTCTCTCTGGAAGGGCTCCTGTTCCTGTGTTGTGAACAGTACCTAGAGAAGTTGCTGGCAATCCGTCCCAGGTGGGCTGATGAGTATGGAAACCTGTTTCTAGCAAAGAAACCCGACCTTGTGGTTTGTCAGAAAAGGGGAGTTTGTTGTTTCCAATTATACAAATCCCTGGAATAAAAGGGGATGAACTAAACCCAAAAAGGGACTTGGGGGTCTTCCCCAGGTGTTGGGGTTGCTTTCCTTAGGGGGAGAATCGAACACTGTTGAGTCATCCATTTTGGGCGGTTGATAAGACGTGCAAGCCCTAGTGTGTGTTGTGGGGTGGGGGGACTCAAAAATGGCTTGTGAGTCTTTTTTTCTCTCCGACTCCCGGGAAACTGATAGGTGGTAGTCGTACCAAAGGGTCGGAAGTCAGCTCTCCCACTCCCAGAGTCCTCCTGCAAAATGGGATAAAGCCGATGGGGAGGGGTATGGAGAGGGCAGGGGGAGGGTTGGCCTCCATCTTGGTGGTTTTAGGAACTTGGAGCGGTTGTTTTTCCGGGTCTGCCATGTTTCCTGAAATCTTGGAAACAAGAAACCTTTCTGTTGCGGGAGGGAGTAAGGCTTTTATACGTGCTGGCTTATTAGTGGCAATGTCAATCCACACATGCATTTAAGGGATCAGATCGTGATGTCCTGGTTCCCAGGAGTCATGCATGGGTGAATCAGGGACTCCATCTGCCCAATCACCTTTAAACAAATTGCGGAGTTTCCAAGCTTTTGGGTTGAAACCACATCCTCTTCATGAGCACCGAGAGCAGGCAGGGGTCCTCAAACCACAGCCTGTGTGCCACATGCAGACAGCCGAGGACATTAGTCCTGTCTGCCTGGTGTTTGTGCTCCATTTATTTATTTTGTTTAACTTCAAAATAAGATGTGCACTGTGCATATGTATTTGTTCATAGGTTTTTAAAAAACTATAGTCTGGCCCTCCAACGGTCTGAGGGACAGTGAACTGACTCCCTATATAAACAGTTTGAGGACGCCTGCCATAAGGAATCCTGGACTTAGGGGTTACTAATCTCGCAGCCCTAAAACACCAGGGGAATTTGGTGCCCGGGTAATTTACAAGCCTTTTACTCCAATTGAACCCAAGAAAATTAAAAATGACTTAGGCAGTTACTCTACTTTTGATCTGTGTTAACTCCCCCGTAGTACCCCATTATTGCCATTTAACTCTATAACGCCAAGCATGACGTTATCATAACATTAAAAGAAATGTGTATATTAATATAGATATATTGATAACTATGAAATTAAAGAACCAAAACGAAAAATAATTTTTCCCAAATTAAAATTGAATTGTTATAGGTTTAAAAAGAAGGATGGGTCTTATCAGCGGATCCAAGACCTTAGGATCATAAATGAAGCAGTGATCCCACTGCACCTAGTAGTGCCAAAACCCTGTGCCCTCCTAGGGGAAATTGTGAATGCTTTTACCCCTGTTCCTGTACTTACAGTGAACAAACACACATGCCTGATAATCCTAAGATTTTTTTAAATTTCTTGTGACAATCACCTAATTTCAAGGGCAGTGCCACCTCACAAGCTTAGCCTTGTGTCAGTCAAACTGTTCAACTCTTTGACCCTTTGTTTTTCCAGAAGTTCTCAGGTTCCCAAGGCCTCTGAACCAAGTGTGCCAACTCCACGACTACCATGTCCTGGACCACCTAAATCTTATCCATCTTTGATAACGTTGCCCTGAATGGACAACCACTTCCAGCAGTGTAGGAAGGGTATGGACCCAAAGCCCCACTCGCCCCTTTTGCCAGCAGGAAGTAGCTAGAGATGTCTTCGCCCAGTACCCCAAAGATTTGGGTCCATATCTCTTCACGGGGTAAATGTTAGGTAGCTAACCTAGGGACTGGGGCATCCATTATGCATGCCCAGAGGGCCAGGCTAAGACCCCAGGTAGGAGTGGTGCCCTGTGCACGCTCAGAGGGTCAGTTTTCCGGACAGGAAGGGGTGGTACACCTGGGTGGGCGCTGTATGTGGATTGACCCACCTAGGTCAAGTAAATTCAATTCAGCCACTGGGGTCGACCAGGGTTGCCCACCATGCCTCTCTAACTCTCCTAAAGCTCACTTGGATCACAGACCAGGCTTCCACGTGAATTCTTTCTCACGCAGAGCCAAAGACCAAGGTCTATCTGTCCCCAGAGAGATCTGTCAAACTCAGGAAGGCTCTTTGGAGGCAGCAGGACTGGACATGAGTGGCTGGTGGATACTGTTCAGATGCATGGCTTCCTGCTTGGAAGGTTTTTTTCCTCAGCTGACTGGAACAGAGGAGGTAGTACGTCTGGATCACATAATATCCATGTCCACAAATGGGCTGCTCATTCCACAGTCCTGGCAGTGCCTTTTGAAATTCCTCTGCTTTGGAATGTCACGCCTTGAAGATCACAGTGGGAGGGGCTGGGCCCAAGGTATGCTGTCTCTTACTCCCAGTTGCTGGTTTCTGGATGCTGATTGTATCTCTTACAGGATCAGTTAGTGGGCTTGTTGTCTACCTCAGGCTTTGTTCACCGTGGTCCTCCAGCTAGGTGGTGGTGTGTGTGCATGAGCCGAGGCTTCCTGCCAATCCCCCATGAATAGTAGCACTCCCATGGTGTGGACTCCATGAAAGCCATTCCCCACACAGGAGGATTACAGAGCAGCGTGGGCCCTGCAGGACAGCAGGGCCATTCCCCCTGTTGAATGGCCTCAAATCCCCCCCTCTCTCAGTGTCCAGCTCTGCGGCTGTGGCGCGAAACTTCATGCCTGACTCAGGAATAGATACAGGGTGAGGCGACTCCATTACCCGTTTTTACTGGTCTAATCCAGCCTGAGATCATCTTTACATGAGCCCTTTGCCCAGATAGATTTTTTTTTTGGTGTTATGATCTTTTTATCAGGGGCTCATACAACACTAACCACATTCCATGCATACATCAGTTGTGTAAAGCACGTTTGTACATTCATTGCCCTCATTATTCTCAAAATATACACTCTCCACCCAACCCCCTGACCTCAGCTCCTCATTCCCCCGCACCCCATGTGCGCTGCCCCTCACTCATAAATCCTTTGTAACTAACTAATTCTTTTGTCATATCTTTCAATGTCTGATGTCCCCCTTCACACACTTTTCCGTTGAAGTAAAATGAAGATCCTTGTAATCTGTTCACCGTTTCCAACCTACCCTGCCTCCCTCCTCCCAATGTCTCCACTCATAATACTGGTCCTAATGGACTCATCCACCCTGGATTCCCTGTGTTTCCAGTTCCTATCTGTACAAGTGTACATTCTCTGGTCCAATCTGATTTTTAAGGTAAAATTGGGATCATGATAGTGGGGGAGACGACACATTTAGGAACTAGAGGAAAGTTGTGTTTCATATTTACTATCTTGTACCGTGTCTTGGCTCATCTCCTCTCTGAGAACCTTCTGTAAGTTGTTGTGCAGTGGACTGCAAATGTTCCAGCTGGAAATTCCAATTTCCTTGAAGCTTCCCTGAGCTTCCATATGTCCCTTCACTTTAGAGATTTGAGAGTCTACTCCCACCAGCAGGCATCTTGGAGACCCGTGGGGCCATCCCAAGCAGTGGTCCTCCTAGCTTGCTGTCTAGAAAAATAGGTCGACCAAAAGTTGCCCTAAGCGACTGGTCTTTGACCCCTTACCTCGGGCTAGGATATCTGCGTGAGGCATCAGTTTCAGGGCAACACAAGGATGTACTTTCAAGTGGGGGTTTTTTACCTTGAGGCAGCAAGCTCTGAATGGCCTCATTGTTTTGTGCTTTCTAGATGGGACTTAGCAGCTTGATACTCAGGAATTGCCCCCTTGCATGAATCCTGTCCAATTGAGTAGATTTGATATAGAGAGGCTGGACAAACAATAGCTGATACACTTTGCTACTATATTTGGCCACAGTAGCTTTTTGAGATAGGAGAATGGTGGCCAGAGAAAGGTACACTTTCCCTTCCAACCCTGATTCAGCTGGAATAGTTCTGTAGAGTGATGGGAAAGTCGGTGGAGATGTCATAAGTTAGAGCATTTCTCCTTTTGATGAGCAGTAGAGACCTTCATCCCCCTGTGTACCCAGGACCCCTAAGGCAGGCGTCCTCAAACTGGCCCTTGGGGCACATGTGGCCTGACGCCAATTATCCCGCCCTCAGGGTGTTCTTGCTGCCACTGCCTGTCCTGCTTAGCAGCCAACTCATGCATTGTGCATAGGAATTTGTTTATAGTTTAAAAAAAAAAACTATAGTCTGGTTTTCCAGTGGTCTGACGGACAGTGAACTGACCCCTGTGTGAACAGTTTGAAGACCCCTACCGTAAGTGATCCTGGACTTAGAAGTTACTATTCTCCCATCTCTGAAACCTCCCTGAACATTCTACCCATAATAGAGGCACAGGGGAATTTGGTCCCCGGGTAATTTACAAGCCTTTTACTCAAATTGAACGCAAGAAAATTAAAAATGACTTAGGGAATTACTCTTCATTTGATCCCTGTTGACTCCCCCTGTAGTACCCCAATATTACCATTTAACCCATAACGCCGAGCATGATGTTTTCATAACATTTAATGGAATGTATATAGATAGATAGAGAGATAGATAGATAGCTATGAAAGTGAAAAATAAAAACAAAATTTTCCCCCCAAATTAAAAATTGAGGCGTTATAGGGTTAAAAAGGATGGTTCTTATCAGCAGGCCCAAAACCTTAGGATCATAAATGAAGCAGTGATCCCACTGCACCCAGTAGTGCCCAAATCCTGTACTCTTCTAGGGGAAATTGTGAATGTTTTAACCCCCATTCCTGTACTTAGAGTAAACAAACACACATGCCTGATAATCCTATGTTTTTTTTTTTTACTTATTTCATGTGACACTAGCCTAATTTCAATGGCACTGCCACGTCACAATCTTAGCCTTGTCTCAGTTAAACTGTTCAACCTTTTGTCCATTTGTTTGGTTTTTCAGAAGTTCTCAGTTTACCAAGGCCTCTGAACCAACTGTGCCAGCTCCAGGACCACAATCTCCTGGAACACCTGAACCTTTTACATCCTAGCCCTGAATGGAGAACCCCTTCCAATAGAGTAGGAAGGGCATGGACCCAAAACCCCACTTTGCCCCTTTGCCAGCAGGAAGTAGCTAGAGATGTCATTGCCCAGTACCACAAAGATTTGGGTCCATATCTCTTCAGGGTGTAAATGTTAGTTAGCTAGCATAGGGAATGGAGTGTCCATTACACACACTCAGAGGGCCAAGCTAGTGGCCCAGGATGGAGAGGCACACTGAGCGTGCTCAAATGACCAGATTTCCGGCCAGGAAGGGTAGGTACACCTGGGTGGGTGCTGCATCTGCATTGACCCATATAGGCCAATTACATTCAATTCGGCCTCTGGGATCGACCAGATTTGCCCACCACGCCTCCCTAACTGTCCTAAAATTCATTTGGATCACAAACCAGGCTATGGCGTGAATTCTTTCTCATGCAGAGCCAAAGACCGAGGTCTATCTGTCCCCAGAGAGATCCGACAAACCCAGGAAGGATCTTTGAAGGCAGCAGGACTAGACATGAGTGGCTGGTGGATACTGTTCAGATGCATGGCTTTCTGCTTGGAAGGATTTTTGTCTCAGCTGACTGGAACGGAGGAGGTAGTACGTCTGGATCACATAATATCCATGTCCACAAATGAGCTGCTCATTTCACAGTCCTGGCAGTGCCTTTTGAAAATCCCCTGCTTTGGAGTGTCTCTCCTTGAAGATTACAGTGGGAGGGGCTGGGACCAAAGTATGCTGCCTCTTACTCCCAGGTGCCGGTTTATGGATGCTGATTGTATCTCTTACAGTATCATTTAGTGGGCTTGTTGTCTGCCTCAGGCTTTGTTCAGCAAGTTCCTCCAGCTAGGTGGTAGTGTGTGTGCATGAACAGAGGCTCCCTGACAATCCCCCAGGAATTGTACACCTGCCATGGTGTGGAATCCATGAAAGTCATGCCCCACACAGCAGGATTACAGAGGAGGGTGTGCCTGCAGGACAGGAGGTCCATTCCCCCTGTGGAATGGCCTCAGAGCCCCGCCTCCCTCACTGTCTAGTTCCTGGGGCTGTGGACTGTAAGCTTCATGCGTGACTCAGGAATAAACCCAGGGTGAGGCGACTCCAGTAGCTGTTTTAATAGGTCTAATCCAGCCTGAGAACATCCTTGCATGAGTCCTCTGCCTAGATCTTTTTTTAAAAATCGTTTTATTAGGGGTTCATACAGCACTATCCACACTCCATGCATACATCAATTGTGTAGAGAACATTTGTACATTCTTTTCCCTCTTTATTCTCAAAATATCTGCTCTCCACCCAAGCCCCTGGCCCCAGGTCCTCATTTTCCCCTCCCTTCCCACTACTCTTCCCTCAGAAGTCCTTGTTAATTTACTACTTATTATTTTGTCATACCTTGCACTATCCGATGTTCCCCTTCACCCACTTTTCTGTTGAGGTTAAATGTAGATCCTTGTAATCGGTTGCCCCTTTCCAACCTACCTTCCCTCCACCCTCCCAGTGTCTCCATCGATAAAACTGGTCCTAAAGGGCTCATCCACCTTCGATTTCCTGTGTTTCCAGTTCCTATCTGTCCAAGTGTACATTCTCTGGTCTAGCCAGATTTGTAAGGTATAATTGGGATCATGATAGTGGAGGGGAGAGGAAGCATTTATGAACTAGAGGAAAGTTATGTTTCATCGTTGCTGTCTCATATCATGTCTTGGCTCATCTCCTCCCCGAAACCTTTCTTAAGGGGATGTCCAGTGGCTTTGGGTCTCTACCCAGCACTCCCTGCTCATTCGCAATTATACGATATTTTGTGCTGATTATGCCTGATACCTGATCCCTTTCAAACCTCGTTATCACACAGGATAGTTTTCTTATTCCATGTGAGCTTTGTTGCTTCTGAACTAGATGGCCGCTTGTTTGCCTTCAGCTGTTAAGACCTTAGATGCTATATCTTTTGATAGCTGGACACCATCAGCTTTCTTGAACACATTTGCTTATGGAACCACTTTGTCTTTAGTGGTCGTGTAGGGAAGTCTGCATCCTAGAATGCAAATGTAGTAGAACCAATCAATGGAGACTACTGTAGGGAGAAATCAGATGTGATTTGTTTGGTACAATGTGATCATCAAGGGTTACGCAGTACCACTCTTTGTGCGCATATATTTCTGTAAAACTTGCCCTTTACAATTTCTGTCTCATTTCTGCCTCCCTGTGTCTATGCTCCACTGAGAGAACTACACTGTAAAGGGGAGTAGTTAACCTCCCTGGCTGTCCAACCATGTCCATAAGTTTGTACCCAAATTTTTCTTTATTTTTGAATTGAAAAAAATTCATAATCAATGAATATCAGTACTCTAACATGAAGGTTCCCAAAATGAGGTTGGAAGTAATTTATTCGTGGTCCAATGCCATTTCTGCATGCGTTGTGCCACCAGTCCCTGGAGTAGGAACAGGCCCAGAAATTTCCAAATATCATAATTCTTCACAGGATAGTTCTTTCTGCCTTTTGCAAACTTGTGAAGCAGAGTAGTGGATTGTTGCTCTTCAACCGGTTTGTCTCCGTAATAATTTTTTGAATGACCTCATCAATCAGAAAAAAATGTAGTTACACCAAAAGCTTTAGTGACCACCTCTACTTGCATACCAGGTGCTCCAGTAAATGGGAATTTTGGTGAAGCTGGCTCATCTATACCCGAAGACAATAGAGCACCATGTTGCACATTGCAGAGCTCAGGTGCGGAATCAACCTCACTGTCTTCATGAATCTTAGCAGTGTCAGTGTCAGATTATGAATTTCCCAACGAATCACTATCGCACAATTCTGTGCATAATTCTGAGTCACTGTCGCTGTTATTTTTCTGGTCTAAAACCACTTTTGGGTTGAAATGACTCTGCTTTTGGAAACTTGTGAAGGAGAGTAGCGGATTGTTGCTCTTCAACAGGTTTGTCTCAATAATAATTTTTTCAATGACCTCATCAATCAGAAATAATTGTAGTTATGCCAAAAGTTTGTAGTGGTCATCCTCTACTTGCATACCAGGTGCTCCAGTGCATGGGTATCTTGGTGGAGCTGGCTCATCCATACCCGAAGACAATAGAGCACCACGTTTGCACATCGTAGAGGTCAGGTGAGGAATCTTCATCACTGTCATTCTTTCTCTGAGCAGTGTAAATTTTGGATTATGAATTTCCCGACTAACCACTATCACGCAATTCTGTGCATAATTCTGAGTGATAGTCGCTCTTATTTTTCTGGTCTAAAACCCCTTTTGGGTTAAAATGACACTTTTTTATGCCATGGACTAAAATTTCTAGTCAGAAAATTTCTCCAAAAACCTTAAAATGGCAAGCAGGCACAGGGGACAGCTCTACGGATAAATATGAGGTGCATTGCTTGAATACAATATAATCCTCAAAGATTACCCGTACCACTCTATGTGTGTATGTCTCTTTTAAGACTTGCACGGTTGAATTTCCTGCCTAGTCTTGCACCCCTGTGGCTGTCCTCCAGTGGGAGAACAACACTGGAAAGGGGAGCAGTTAACCTTCCTAGCAGTCTAAAACATCAGTAATTTTGTACCCAAATTCTTCATTATTTGTGAAATGAAAACATTTCATAATCAACGAATATCAGTATTCTGACATGATGGCTGCTGAAAAGAGAGTTGCAAGGAATTTATTCCTGGTCCAATACCATTTCTGCAGGCATTGTGCCCTCACTCCCTGAAGAAATTATGTGGCCCAGAAATGTCCAAAGGTCACTTTGTTCCCTGTATCCCTCTTTCTGTTTCTAGAAATCTTATGAAACAGGGTAGCAGATTTTCGCTATTCAATCGGTTCCTCCCAGTAATCATTTTTGAGGACCTCATCGGTCAGAAATAATTGTAGTTACGCCAAAGCGTTCTTATGTTCCACATCAATGTACATAACAGGTGCTCCCTTAATGGGAATCTTGGTGGAGCTGGCTCCTCCATACGGGAAGACAATAGAGCACCACGTTTGGTCATCAAAGAGCTCAGGTGTAGAACCTTCTTCACTGTCATCCTTTCTTTGAGCAGTGTCAGTGTAGGATTATGAATATCCTGAGGCACCAATATCACGCAATTCTTTGAATAATGCTGAGTCACTCTCGCTGTTATTTCTCTGGTCTAAAATTACATTTGGATTAAATTGACACTTTTTTGATGCCATGAACCAAAATTTCTAGCGAGTAAAAATTTCCCAATGACATTACATGGGCACGCAGGCACTGGAAACTGCTGTAGGGATAAATCTGAGGTGCTTTCTTGGATACAATATAATCCTCAAAGATGACACAGTACCACTCTATGTGTATATGTCTCTTTAAAACTTACCCTTTTGAATTTCCAACCCTGTCTCGCCCCCTGTGGCTATCCTCCACTGGGAGAACAACACTTGAAAGGGGAGAAGTTAGCCACCATGGCTGTATAATAATATCAATAATTTTGTACCCAAATTCTTCATTATTTGTGAAGTGAAAAAATTTCCTAATCAACGAATATCATTATTCTAACATGACGGCTCTGGAAAACCGAGTGGCAAGTAATTTATTCCTGGTCCCATACCATTTCTGCAGGCATTGCGCCCCCACTCCCTGAATTAATGGTCAGGCCCAGAAATGTTCAAAGGTCAAATTGTTAACTAGATCCCTCTTTCTGCTTGTAGAAATCTTATCAAACAGAGTTGCGGATTGTTGCTCTTCAATAGGTTCCTCCCAGTAATCATTTTTTTGACGTCCTCATCAGTCAGAAATAATTGGATGTACACAAAGCGTTCTTGTTGTCAATGTCTACATACTTATCAGGTGCTCCAATAAATGGGAATTTTGGTGGAGCTGGCTCATCCATACCCAAAGACAACAAAGCACCACGTTTGGCCATCACAGAGCTCAGGTAATGAATCTTCTTCACTGTCATCCTTTCTCTGAGTAGTGTCTGGGTCGGATTATGAATGTCCCGAGGAACCAATATAGCTCAGTTCTGTGCATAATGCTGGGTCACTCTCGCTGTTATTTCTCTGGTCTAAAACACCATTTAGGTTAAAATGATACTTTTTTGACGCCATGGACTAAAATTTCCAGTCAGAAGGTTTTCCCAATGACATTAAAAGAGCAAGTATGCACTGAAGACTGCTTATGCATAAATCTGAGCTGCTTTGCTTGGATACAATATAATCCTCAAAGATGACACAGTACCACTCCATGTGTGTATGTCTCTTTAAAACTTGCCCTACTGAATTTCCCTCCCAGTCTGGTCCCCCTGTGGCTATCCTCCACTGGGAGAACACCACTGGAAAGGGGCTCAGTTAACTTCCTTGGCTGTCTAATAATATCAGTAATTTTCCCCAAAATTTTTCAATAATGGGGAAGTGAAAAAATTTCATCATCAATGAATATCAGTATTCTAACATGACAGCTCCTGAAAACTGAGTTGCAAGTAATATGTTCCTGGTCTAATACCATTTGCAGGCATTGCGCCCCGACTTCCTGAAGGAATGATCAGGCCCAGAAATTTCCAAAGGTCATTTTGTTCACTGGATCCCTCTTTCTGCTTCTAAAAATCTTATGAAACAGAGTAGAGGTTTGTTGCTCTTCAATAGGTTCCTCCTTGTAATCATTTTTTTTCGATAACATCATCGGTCAGTAATAATTGTAGGTATGCCAACGCGTTCTTGTGTTCAACGTGTACATACATACCAGGTGCTCCAGTAAATGGGAATCTTGGTGGAGCTGGCTCATCCATACCCGAAGACAATAGAGCACCACGTTTGCTCATCACAGAGTTAAGGTGTAGAATCTTCTTCACTGTCATCCTTTATCTGAGCAGTGTCAGTGTCAGATTAGGAATTTCCCGAGGAACCACTATTGCACAATTCTGTGCATAATACTGAGCCACTCTCACTGCTATTTCTCTTGTTTAAAACCCCGTTTGGATTAAAATGACACTTTTCTGATGCCATGAACTAAAATTTCAGGTCAGAAGGGTTTCTCAATGGCATTACATGGGCACACAGACACTGGAGACTGCTGTACAGACATATCTGATGTGCTTTGCTTGGATACAATGTAATCACCAAGGGTTTCACAGTACCATTCTATGTGTGTGTGTATTTCCTTAAAATTTTCTCCCTGTTGCTATGCTCCACTGAGAGAACAACACTGGAAAGGGGAGCAGTTAACCTCACTGGCTGTCTAATTTTGTCCATATGTTATGGCCAAATTCTTCTTTATTTTTGAAGTTAAAAATCCCATAATCAATGAGTATCAGTATTGTAACATGAATCTTTCCAAAAATGGACTTGCAAGTAATTTATTGGTGGTGCAATACCATTTCATTAGGCATTGTGCCACCAGTCCCTGGTGTAGGATCAGGCCCCAAAATTTCCAAATGTCCTATTTTTTCACTGGATAGTTCTTTCTGCTCCTTTTAAACTTGTGAAGCAGAGTAGCGGAGTGTTGCTTTTTAACCAGTTTGACTCTGTAATAATTTTTTCAATGATTGCATTAATCAGAAATAATTGTAGTTATTCCAAAAGTTTGTAGTGGTCATGCTTTATTTGCATACCAGTTCCTTCAGTGAATGGGAATCTTGGTGGAGCTGGCTCATCCATACCCGAAGACTGAAGACAATAGTGCACCACGTTTGCCCATAACCGAGTTCAGGTGTAGAATCTTCCTCACTGTCATCCTTTATCTGAACAGTATCAATGTTGGATTATGAATTTCCTGAGGAACCACTAACGTGCAATTGTGTGCATATTGCTGAGTCACTGACATTGTTTCCTTTTGGGTCTAAAACCCCTTTCGGGTTAAAATGACACTTTTTTGATGCCATGAACCAAAATTTCCAGCGAGAAAATTTTCCCAATGACATTACATGGGCACACAGGCACTGGAGACTGCTGTAGGGATAAATCTGAGGTGCTTTCTTGGATACAATATAATCCTCAAAGATGACACAGTACCACTCTATGTGTGTATGTCTCTTTAAAGCTTGCCCTATTGAATTTCCCTCTCTGTGTAGTCCCCCTGTGGCTATCCTCCTCTTGAGAACAACACTGGAAAGGGTAGCAGTTAACTTCCCTGGCTGTCTAAAATAATAGTAATCTTGTACCCTAATTCTTCATTTTTTTCTGAAGTGAACACATTTCTTCATCAACGAATATCAGTATTCTAGCATGTGGGCTCCCAAAAACCGAGTAGCAAGTAATTTATTCCTGGTCTAAAACCTCTTTTGTTTAAAATAATACTTTTTTTGATGCTTTAAGATCTCTCTGGTGATAGAGTTACACCTCGTTCCTTGGCTCTGCACGAGAAAGAATTCACGCCGAAGCCTGGCTCCTGATCCAAGTGAGTTTAATGGTAGTTAGAAGTTCCAGGTGTATGTGGCACCCATCGGATTCTTCCCCACCATGCAGGCTGGCAGAGACTGCTCGGTGTCACGCAAAGATCTGTTTCCCAAGTTCTCCTCCAAAAGTCCTGTTTCAAGTTTTTTCTCATGTTCTCTCCCCAGTTCCTCCTCTCCCCCACTGGTTCCTGCCTTTTCAAGGATTCCAGGGAGAGACCTGGTGGACGACCCCAGATCGACCCCATTGACTGAATTGCAATCACCTGGCACAGGTGGGCCAATAAGCCCACCCATGCCCACTTTGGGAAACCTAGACTTTTGAGCATGTGCAGTGCGCCGCCCTTTGTTCTCATGCTTGGCTCTCTTGGGCTTGCGTCAATGGGCATCCAATCCCTGCCTCTCTGCCTAATATTTCCCCCTGAAGAGATATGGACCCAAATCTTTAGAATACTGGACAACGACATCTCTAGCTACTTCCTGCTGGCAAAGTGGGTGAAGTGGGGTTTTGGGTCCACAATCTTCCTACTCTGTTATAAGGGGTTTTCCGTTTAGAGCCCAGGATAGATAAGATCGAGGTGGGCTTAGAAGGTGCTGGCCCTGTAGCTGGCACATTTGGTTAGAGGACTTAGTAAGCTGAAAACTGAAAATCAAAGAAACAAGCAGGTGAACAGCTTAAGTGAGACATGGGTAAGATTGTGAGGTGGCAGTGCCCTTCAAGTTACGTTAGTGTCACAGAGTTTGGTCATTGTAAACACAGGAACGGAGGAAAGGTATTCACTGGCCTAAAGGCTGTGAGGGGTCTGAGGTAGAATCATCTGTGCAGCCCTCCTCTGACTTGGAGTGGCGATAAAATATCATCCCAAGACCATCCTGTGGCTCACAGGAGTATTCATCTGCTCCCATGGTTCCTGTGGGGGAATCTGAGGCTCCTCCACTGTGAGGAACAACTGGAAGCTATAGAGGGACCTTGATGAGGCCCGATGACTATGCAGGTGTGCAGCTTGGACAGCAAGTCTCGACCTATGAGAGGAGCTGGACATTCAGGTAATAATAGGAAGCTATGAGAAAAATAGAAATTATCGCAAAGACATCTGAGGGGCTCAGTAAAATGTTTACAGGCTTTCCAGACACTTTCAGGATGGAGCCTGTGCAGGGTGCCAGAGGTCCAGAGAAGGAAATAAGGGCAGAGGCGGCTCCAGTATTAAAAGGAAGTTTACTGACCTTCCTGCCACGCTGATGCCCACACTAGGTTTCAGACCAGTAATAGTTACCATTTGCTGCTGGGCCGTCAGACTGGGTGCCTTCAGTCCTCCTCCACTGTTGCCAGCTGCCAGCTGGCCTGTGGGTGCCTCCCCTCCAGATTTTGGACCTTAGGACAGAGGTCAACCCAGTGGCCAATCTGCTCGCAATAGACACATGGCGCCTGAGGAGGCTCGTTCCGGTCAGCGCAGTTCCTAGCCCAATGACCTGGTCGCCGGCAAATGTAGCACTTGGTACCTGGTTCAAAGGTCTGGGTAACCTGGGAGGCATTCAACGAGAGTCTGCTATTGAGTGCAGCCAATATCTGGGCATGCCTAATGTCCTTTCTTTCATCCTTTTCCCGGGCTCGAGCCTCACTTTCTTGCTCCCTATTGTAAAAAGCTGTATTGGCATAAGCCACCACCTCCTCTAGGGTAGCTCCTTCAGGCTTTTGCACTATTTTTTGGACTTTCTTGCGAATATCCTGTGTGGCCTCTAGTCTAAAACTCTTATGGGTTATAATGACACTTTTTTTGATGCCATGGACTAAAATGTCCAGTCAGAATATTTTCCCAATGACATGAAAAGGCCAAGCAGGCACTGGAGACTGCTCAATGGATAAGTCTTAGGTGCATTGCTTGGATACAATATACTCCTCAAAGATTACACAGTACCAATCTAGGTGTGTATGTCTCCTGAAAACTTGCCCAATTGAATTCCCTGCCCAGTCTCACCCCGCCCCCTACCTGTGGCTATCCCCCACTGTGAGTACAACACTGGAAAATGGAGCAGCTAACCTCTCTGATTGTCTAATAATATCACTAATTTTGTACATGAATCTTCATTTCTTGTGAAGTGAAAAATTTTCATAATGCACGGATATCAGAATTCTAAAATGACGGCTCCTAATCCGAGTTGCAAGTAATTTAATCCTGGTTCAATACCATTTCTACAGGTGTTGCGCCCCCTCTTCCTGAAGTAATGATCAGGCCCAGAAATATCCTATGGTCATTTTATTCACTGGATCCCTCTTTCTGCTTCTAGAAATCTTATGGAACAGAGTATCGGATTGTTGCTCTTCGACAGGTTGGCCCCATAATCATTTTTCGATAACCTCCTCAGCCAGAAATAATTGTAGGTACGCCAAAGCGTTCCTGTGTTCAACATCTACCTACATAAAAGGTGCTCCGGTCTATGGGAATCTTGGTGGAGCTGGCCCATTCATAACCAAAGACAAGAGAGCACCACATTTGCCCATCGCAGAGCTAAAGTGCGGAATCTTCCTCACTGTCCTCCTTTCTCTGAGCAGTGTCAGTGTTGGATTAGAAATTTCCCCTAGGAACCTCTATCGCACAATTCTGTGCATAATGCTGAGTCACTGTCGCTGTTATTTCTCTGGTCTAAAACCCCTTTTGGGTTAAAATGACACATTTTTTGATGCCATGGACTAAAATTTCCAGTCAGGAGAGTTTCCCAATGACATAAAATGGCAAGCAGGCACTGGAACTGCTCTGTGGATAAATCTGAGGTGCTTTGCTTGGATGCAATATAATCCTCAAAGATTACACATTACTACTCTATTTGTGTATGTCTTTTTAAAACTTGCCCTATTGAATTCCCTGCCTAGTCTCACCCGCCCCCAGTGCTATCCTCCACTGGGAGAACAACACTGGATAGGGGAGCAGTTACGCTCTCTGGTTGTCTAATAATATCACTAATTTTGTCCCTGAATTCTTCATTATTTATGAAGTAAAATTTTTCATAATCAACGGATATCAGAATGCTAAAATGGCAGCTCCTGAAAACCGTGTTCCAAGTAATTTATTCCTAGTCCAATACCATTTTTACAGGCATTGCATCCCCACTCCCTTAAGTAATGATCAGGTTCAGAAATTTCGAAGGTCATTTTGTTCACTGGATACCTCTTTCTACTTTTAGAAATCTTATGAAACAGAGTATCAGATTGTTGCTCTTAGACAGGTTTCTTCCCGTAATAATTTTTTTTGAATGACCTCATCGGTGAGAAATAATTGTAGGTACACCCAAGCTTTCTTGTGTTCAATGTCTACATACATAACACGAGCTCCAGTAAATGGGAATCTTGGTTGAGCAGGCCAATCCATACCCAAAGACAATAGAGCACCACGGTTGCCCATCGCAGAGCTCAGGTTCAGAACCTTCCTCACTGTCATCCTTTTTCTGACCAGTGTCAGTGTCGGATTAAGAATTTCCCGAGGAACTATAACACAATTCTGTGCATAATGCTGAGTCACTCTCGCTGTTTTTTCTCTAGTCTAAAACTCCTTGTATGTTAAATCTACACTTTTTGGATGCCATGGACTAAAATTTCCAGTAAGATTTCCCCAGTGTCATTAAAAGGGCAATCAGGCACTGGAGACTGCTCCATGGATAAATCTGAGGTGTTTTGCTTACACAGTATAACTCTATGCCTGTATGTCTCTTTAAAACATGCCCTATTGACTATCCCGCCCACTCTTGCCCCCCTGTGGCTATCCTCCAATGGGAGAACAACACTGGAAAGTGGAGCATTTAACCTCATTGGCTGTCTAATGATATCAGCAATTTTGTACCCAATTTCTTCATTATATGTGAAGTGAAAAAATTTCATAATCAATGAATATCAGGATTCTAATATGACAGCTCTCGAAAACCGAGTTGGAAGTAATTTATTCCTGGTCCAATACCATTTCTGCAGGCGTTGCGCCCCCACTCCCTGAAGTAATGATCAGGCCCAGAAATTTCAAAGGTCATTTTGTTCACTGGATCCCTCTTTCTACTTTTAGAAATCTTATGAAACAGAGTATCGGATTGTTGCTCTTCGACTGGTTCCTCTCTGTAATCATATTTTTCGACGACTTCATCGGTCAGAAATAATTGTAAGTACGCCAAAGCTTTCTTGTGTTCAACATCTACATACATAACAGGTGCTCCAGTAAATGAGAATCTTGGTTGAGCAGGCCCATCCATACCGGAAGACAATAGAGCATCTCGATTGCCCATTGCAGAGCTCAGGTTAGGAACCTACCTCACTGTCATCCTTTCTCTGAGCAGTGACAGTGTTGGATTAGGAATTTCCCGAGGAAACACTATAGTGCAATTCTGTGCATAATGCTGTGTCACTGTCGCTGCTTTCTCTCTGGTCTAAAATATCTTTTGGGTTACATCTAAACTTTTTTGTTGCCATGGATTAAAATTTCCAGTCAGAAGATTTTCCCAATGTCATTAAAAGGGCAAGCAGGCACTGGAGACTACTCTATGGATAAATCTGAGGTGCTTTGCTTAGAAACAATATAATCCTCAAAGATTACACAGTACCACTCTTCCGCCCAGTCTCGCCCTTCTGTGGCTATCCTCCACTGGGAGAACAACACTTGAAAGGGGAGCAGTTAACTTCCTTGGCTGTCTAATAATATCAGTACTTTTGTACCCAAATTCTTCATTATTTGTGAAGTAAAATAATTTCATAATCAACAAATATCTCTATTCTAATATGATGACTCTGGAAAACCGAGTGGCAAGTAATTTATTCCTGGTCCAGTACCATTTCTGCAAGCGTTGGGCCACGACTTCCTGAAGTAATGATCAGGCCCAGAAATTTCCAAAGGTCATTTTGTTCACTGGATCCCCCTTTCTGCTTCTAGAAATCTTACAAAACAGAGTATCGGATTGTTGCTCTTCGACCGGTTTCTCCCAATAATCATTTTTTGATGACCTTATCGGTCAGAAATAAGTGTGGGTATGCCAAAGTGTTCTTGTGTTCAACGTCTAACAATATGCTGAACTAGAACTTAAGGCAACTCCACTTAGTTGAAAGCAGTGGTTTTCAACCTGGGCGTCCTGACCAGTTTGGTTTGTCAAAAGACCCTTTCACAGGGGTGGCAGGATTCATAGCAGTAGCAAAATTATAGTTCTGAAATAGCAAGGGAAAACATTTATGATTGGGGTATCACTACTACACATTGGGAAGTGTATGAAAGGGTTGTGGAATTAGGATGGTTGAGAATCACTGTCCTAGAGGAAGACGAAAGTGCAGTAGAAGGAGAGCAATGGAGAGGAAGCCGCTACAAGATTGATTGGCTGGAACTATGAGCACAAGCAAATAACCACTGTCTGGTTGGCTCAGTATGGGACAGTGTTTCATTATGTTGTGCATAGAGTTGTTAGGAGTCACAAACCAGTTGATGGCACCTAAAAAAATAAAGGATTTGTGCTTAGCAAAATGTGTGGAACTACATCTTGAAAGAAACATATCTTACTTTAGAACATCGAATCTGAATCTCTGGGTCACAAACCCTTTTGAGGGAGAACGACATTTTCACAGGGTATGGGCCTTCATAACAGTAGCAAAGTTAGATTTATGAAGTAGCAACAAAAATAATTTTATGACTCGGCGGTCACCACTACATTCAGATTGGCGTTAAAGGGTTGTGGCATTAGGAAGGTTGAGAACCACTGCCCTAGAGAAAGACATAAACTTGGTACAGTAGAAGGGCAGCAAAAGAGAGGCAGCTCCCTGAAGTATAGTTTAGCACAGTGGCTGCAGCAATGAGCCCAAGCAAAGAACCATTATGACGATGGCACAGGACGGGCCAGGGGTTCATAATATTCTGCCTAGAGTTGCTAAGAGCCAAAAACCACTTGATAGCCACTAACAACATTAATAAGAGGACTCATGCATGTAACAATATACTGAACTAGACCTTAAGAGAAATTTCTCTTAATTTATTTTTTTTATTCTTTTCACCTTTAAAAAAATCATTTTATTGGAGCTCAAACAACTCTTATCACAATCCATACATACAACAATTTTTTTTCTTTTTTTAAATTTTATTTTAACAATTTATTTGGGCTCATACAATTCTTTTCACAGTTCATACATACACATACATCAATTGTATAAAGCACATCTGTACAGTCTTTGCCCTAATCATTTTTTTCTCTTTTCTTCTTTTACATTTTATTAGGGACTCATACAACTCTTACCACAATCCATACATATACATACATCAATTGTATAAAGCACATCCATACATTCCCTGCCCCAATCATTCTCAAGGCATTTGCTCTCCACTTAAGCCCCTTGCATCAGGTCCTCTTTTTTTCCCCCTCCCTTCCCATTCCCCCCTCCCTCATGTGCCCTTGGTAATTTATACGTCGTTATTTTGTCATATCTTGCCCTATCCGGAGTCTCCCTTCCCCCCTTCTCTGCTGTCCCTCTACCAGGGAAGAGGTCACATGTGGATCCTTGTAATCAGTTCCCCCTTTCCAACCCACTCACCCTCCACTCTCCCAGCATCGTCCCTCCCACCCTTGGTCCTGAAGGTATCATCCACCCTGGATTCCCTGTACCTCCAGTCCTCATGTGGACCAGTGTACAGCCTCTGTCCTATCCAGCCCTGCAAGGTAGAATTCGGATCATGGTAGTTGGGGGGAGGAAGCATCCAGGATCTGGAGGAAAGCTGTGTTCTTCATCGATACTACCTCACACCCTAATTAACCCATCTCCTCTCCTAAACCCCTCTATGAGGGGATCTCCATTGGCCGACACTTGGGCCTTGGGTCTCCACTCTGTACTTCCCCCTTCATTTAATATGATATATATATACATATATACATATACACATATATACACATACATACACACACTTATATCTTTTTTTTTTGCATGATGCCTTATACCTGGTCCCTTGGGCACCTCGTGATCGCACTGGCCGGTGTGCTTCTTCCATGTGGGCTTATTTGCTTCTGAGCTAGATGGCCGCTTGTTCACCTTCAAGCCTTTAAGACCCCAGACACTATCTCTTTTGATAGCCGGGCACCATCAGCTTTCTTCACCACATTTGCTTATGCACCCATATGTCTTCAGCGATCCTATCATGGAGGTGTGCAGTCAATGATATGATTTTTTTGTTCTTTGATGCCTGGTAACTGATCCCTTTGGGACCACTCGATCACCCAGGCTGGTGTGTTCTTCCATGTGGACTTTGTTGCTTCTGAGCTAGATGGCCGCTTGTTTATCTTCAAGCCTTTAAGACCCCAGTCACCATCTCTTTTGATAGCCGGGCACCATCAGCTTTCTTCACCACATTTACTTGTTCACCCACTTTGGCTCCAGCCGTTGTGTCGGGAGAGTGAGCATCATAGAGTTCCAATTTAATAAAAGAAGGTATTCATGCGTTGAGGGAGTGTTCATACAACAATTTTTAAAGCACACCTATACATTCACTGACCTCATCATTCTTGACATTTGGTTTCCGCTTGGGTTCCTGGAATCAGCTCCTCATTTCCCTATTCCTCCTGCCCCTCCTTCCCCGCTTCTTCCTCCCACATGAACACTTAATGATATATGAATTATTATTTTATCATATCTTACACTGCCCAGAGTCTCCCTACACCCACAATTCTGTTGCCCACCCCCCAGAGAGGAGATTATATATAGAACCTTGTGATTGGTTCTCCCTGCCATGGTACAGCAGCAGCAGGTTTGGGTCCCCTGCTAGGTGGGTAAGGCATCAACAAGCGGAAGACAGAAACCACACGGCTCAAAGTTTACGGGTGACGGTTCCAATTTTATTCATGCAAAGCTTCAACGTATATATTCTTTTTCTTGGCTTAAAGCTTATGGCCTAAGATCATACATTAGGAAATTCTCAGGCCACAAGACCGTAACAAGTTACATCAATCACATCATGATTCTTGGTTAAATATTAGTACATCTAGAAAATAAAACTTTCTCATACAAGGGTGATAAACCTTCTAACAGTAACTGAGCATACTTCATTTATTTAGGGCGCATTGTTCTAACTATGAAATCAATAAAGCATTAATATATTTCATTATCAAAAATTTCTTGACAAGCTTTGGCTGTTCTTTCTGTTCCTTCTTGGGCTGTTCCTCTTGGGTTTTCATTTCTTGTTCTTACTTTTCCACTAAGTTCCCATAAATTAAACTCCCCAAAGTCTTTCTGTACCACGGTATGAGTTGCCTCACAATAGGTAGCTTTGCTTCAGTGGACTTCAAGTTGCCTCACAATAGGTAGCTTTGCTTCAGTGGACTTCAAACTTCACGAAGGCCCTCTTCTTGCTAACCGTTCCATAAAACTTAAACTACTAAAAAGAACTTTTACACCTTTCTTTGTTAACTATTCTTATGCCATTTTCATTGTAAATCCCTGTATAAGGTAAATCAGGGCCAGAAACTCTTTTTCTCTTTGGGTTATTTCCTGGAGGGGGATGCCGTATTCTTCCCCCTATGCGGTAACCAAGATAAGGATGGGAAAAACCATGGGAAGAGGATGATAAACTTTTTTAGAATCTTGCACAAAAGCACTCCAAATAATTATGGCAAGGCCAATCAAACAAGTCCAAATACATGTCAAGAGCGGGTTTGGGCAGCCAACTCCCACTGTCCAGCTCCTTTGAAGCAGGGCCAGGCATCGTTCGACTCTGTCTTCGACGTCATGAGGCAGGACTGGTCACCTCATCTCCCTTTCTGTCCCCACTTTCCTCCGGGTATTGCCACTCTCCCTGGTGCTCCGGAGGGGTTCATCTGTCCTGGATTCCCTGTGTTTCCAGTTCCCATCTGTACCTCTGTGCATCCTCTGGTATAACCAGGTTTGCAAGGTAGAATTGGGATGATGATAGGATGGTGGGGGCAGCGTTTAAAAGCTACAGGATTGTTGTCAATTTCTTCTCTAAGTTTAGAACAGCTGTTCTCAACTTGTGAGTTGGTACATCTTTGGGGGGGTCAAATGAACCTCTCATGGGGGTAGAACTGTTCATAACAGTAGCAAAATTACAGTTACAAAGTAGCAATGAAAATAATTTTATGGGTGTAGGGTCACGACTACATGAGGGACTGTATGAAGGGGTCGTGGCATTAGGAAGGTTGAGAACCATTGTTGTAGAGGAAGACAGATTTTTTAGTACAGTAGGGCAGCAAAAGATAGGCAGGCCCGTTAAGATGGATTAGCACAGTGCCTACAATGAACGCCAACAAATGCCACTATCAGTATGGCAGAGGAGGGGCATCATATCATTATACTGGGCATACAGTTGCTATGAGTCAAAACCGACTCGACAGCACCTAAAAAAAACAAAACAAATTATTTTGCTTCTAACAATATGCTGAGGAAGACATTAAGAGAAACTCCTGCTATTTTAGAGCAGCGGTTCTCAAAATGTGGGTCGTGACTTCTTTGGGGGCATTGTATGACACGTTCACAGGGGTGGCCTGATTCATAACAGTAGCAAAATTAGAGCTATGAAACAGTAATGAAAACAATTTTATGATTGGGGTATCACCACTACATGGGGAATGGTATTAAAATGATGTGGCATTAGGAAGGTTGAGAACCACCGCCCTAGAGGAAGCCAGAAATGTTGGTACAGTAAAAGGGCAGCAAAATAGAGGCAGCCCCTACAAGATGGATTAGCAAAGTAGCTGCAACAATGAGCACAAGCAAAGAACCACTGTGAGGATGGGACAGACCTGGGCAGCATTACAATACGGTTTACAGAGAGTTGCTCTGATCACAAACCCTCTCAAAGACTCCTAAAAAGAGTAACAACGGGACTTGGGTATCTAAAAATGTGCCTGACGATATCTTAAGAAAATTGCCTATTAATTTAGAGCAGCAATTCTCAACCTGTGGGTCGTAAGTCCTTCGGTGGGACAAACGACCTTTCCATAGCGGGGCCCATTCACAACAGTAGCAAAGTTACAGTTATGAAGTAGCAATGAAAATAATTTTATGACTGGGGGACATCAATACATGAGGAATGGTATGACATGCTCATGGCATCAAGAAGGTTTAGAACCACTGCCTGAGAAGAAGACATAAATCTTTATAGAGTTGAAGGGCACTAAATGAGAGGTAGGCCCCCAAAAGATGGATTAGCACAGTGGTTGCAACAATGAGTCATAGCAAAGGAACCACTGTGAGGTTGGCAGAGGATGGGACAGCTTTTCATGATATTGTGCATAGAGTTGCTATGAGCCAAACCCACTTGACAGCCCCTAACAACAAGAAGAACAGGTCTCGTGCGTCTAACAATATGCTGAACTAGACCTTAAGAGAAACTCTACTTAGTTGAGAATAGCGCTTCTCAGCCTGTGAATCGTGACCACTTTGGTTGGTAGAATGATGCGTTCAAAAGAGTGGCCATATTCATAGCAGTCTCAAAATTACTGTTCTGAAACAGCAAGGGAAAAAATTTATGATTGGGGTACCATAGCTACACATTGGGAAGTGTATGGAAGTATTGTGGAATTAGGAAGGTTGAGAATCACTGTCCTAGAAGAGGACGAAGGTACAGTAGAAGGAGAGCAAAATAGAGGAAGCCACTACAAGATTGATTAGCTCAGTGGCTAGAACAATGAGTGCAAGCACAGAACCACTGTCAGGATGGCACAGGATGGGGCAGCATTTCATTATATTTTGCATAGTGTTCCTATGAGTCAAAAACCACTCGACGGCTCCTAACAACAACAAAAACAAGACTTCTGCTTCTCAAATGGGCAGAACTACATCTTGAAAGAAAAAAGTCTTCATTTAGAACAATGGTTCTCAATGTCTGGGTCATGAACCCTTTTGAAGGTTGAATGACACTTTCACAGGGGCGACCCATTCATTACTGTAGCAAAATCAGATTCCTGAAGGAGCAACGAAAATAACTTTATGATTGGGTGCTCACCACTACTTGAAGAATGGTATTAAAGAATTGTGGCATTAGGAAGGTTGAGAATCACTGCCCTAGAGAAAGACACAAATCAGGGTACAGGAGAAGGCAGCAAAAGAGAGGGAGCCCCCAAAAAGATGGATTATCACAGTGGCTGCAACAATGAGCACAACAAAGAACCACTGTGAGGATGGTACAGGACGAGGGAGCATTTCGTTATATAGTGCATAGAGTTACTATGAGCCAAAACCCATGACAGTACCTAAAAACAATAACAACAGGATTTGTGTTTCTCCAATAAGCTGAAGAAGACATTAAGAGAAACTCCGCTTGGCTTAGAGTAGCGTTTCTCAACAAGTGGTTCGCGACTCATTTGGAGGGGGCCAAATGACCCTTTCACAGGGGTGGCCCAATTCATAGCAGTAGCAAAATTACTGTTATGAAATAGCAATGAAAATAATTTTATAGTTGGACATTTAAGACTACATAAGGAATTGTGTGAAGGGGCGTGGCATTAGTAAGGTTTAGAACCACTGCCCTAGAGGAAGACACAAGCCTTGGTAGAATAAAAAGTCAGCAAATGAGAGTCAGCTATGAATGAGATGGAATAGCTCAGTGGCTGCAACAGTGAGGATAAGCCGACATCCACTGTCCGGCTGGCACAGGAAGGGGCAGCGTTTCATTATATTGTGCATAGAGAACCAGGACTTATGCTTTTGAAAAAGGTGCTGAAGTAGACCTTAAGAGAAACTCCTCTTAGTTTAGAGCAGCGGATCTCAATCTGTGGGTCGCGACCCCTTTTCAGAGACAAAAGACCTTTTCACAGTTGTGGGTTGTACATTATAGTAGAAAAATTAGAGTTATGAAGTAACAATCAAAATAATTTTATGACGTGGCAGTCACCAGTACCATGAGGAATGGTATGAAACGGTCGTGTCATTAGCAAGGTTGAGAATCACTGCCCTACAGGAAGACAGAAATCTTGGTAGAGTAGAAGGGCAGCAATGGGAGATAATAGGTGGATTAGCACAGTGGCTGCAACAATGAGCACTAGCAAAAAAACCACTGTGAGGATGGCAGAGGATGAAACAGCATTTCATTATATTGTGCAAAGAATTGCTTTGACCCAAACCCACTCGACGGCCCCTAAAAACAATAAAAACAGGACTCGTGCATCTAACAATATAATTAACTAGACCTTAAGAGAAATTCCTCTTAGTTTAGAGCAGCGGCTCTCAACTTGTTAGTCGTGACCCCTTGGGTGTGTGTGTGTGTGTGTGTGTGTGTGTGTGTGTGTGTGTGTGTGTGTGTGTGTGTGAAATGACCATTTCATAGAGGTAGTCCAATTCATAAGAGTAGAAAAATTATAGTTATGAAGGAGTAATGAAAATAATTTTACGATTGTAGGGTCACCACTACATAAGGAACTGTGTGAAGGGGTCGTGGCATTAGGAAGGTAGAGAACCACAGCCCTAGAGGAAGTCTTGGTACAGTAGAGAGTAGCAAAAGAGAGGCAGCCCAGTAAGACAGATTAGCATAGTGGCTATAACAATAAGCACCAGCAAATACCATTGTGATGATGGCAGAGGAGGGGGCAAACTTTCATTATATTGCGCATACAGTTGCTATAAGTCAAAAATCGACCCGACAGCATCTAACAAAAACAACAGGATTATGCTTCTAACAATATTCTGAGGAAGACATTAAGAGAAATTCCTATTATTTTAGGGCAGCGGTTCCCAAACTGTGGGTTGTGACCTCTTTGGGGGGGTCTAATGACCCTTTCACAAGTGTGACCTGATTCATAATAGTAGCAAAATTACAGTTATGCAATAGCAATTACAATAATTTTATAATTGCGGGATCACCACTACATGGGGGAGGGTATAAAAGGAACGTGGCATTAGGATGGTTGAGAACCCCTTCCCCAGAGGAACGCAGAAATGTTGGTACAGTAGAAGGGCAGCAAAAGAGAGGCAGCCCCTACAAGATGGATTAGCAAAGTAGCTGCAACAATGAGCACAAGCAAAGAACCACTGCGAGGATGGCACAGCCCTGGGCAGCATTACATTACATTTTGCAGAGAGTTGCTATGAGCCAACCCCACTCATCAGCCCCTGACAATAATAAAATCAGGGCTCGTGTGCCTAACAATATGCTGAACTAAACTGTAAAAGAATCTACTCTTATTTTAGAGCAGCGGTTCTCAACCTGTGAGTCTTGACCCTTTGGTTGGTCAAATGACACTTTCACAGGGGTGGCCAGATTCATAACAGTAGCAAAATTACAGTTATGAAATAGCAAGGGAAAATTTATGATTGGGGTACCACCACTGCACAATGGGAAATATATGAAAGGATTGTGGAAATATGAAGGCTGAGGACTACTGCCCTAAAGGAACACATAGTACAGTAGAAGGGCAGCAAAACAGAGGCAGCCTAGAAGACTGATTATCACAATGGCTGCAACAATGAGTGCAAGCAAAGTACCACTGTGAGGATGGCACAGGATGGGACAGTGTTTCATTATATTGTGTATAGAGTTCCTATGAGTCAAAAATCACTCAACAGCACTTAAAAACAACCAAAACCGAACTTGTGCTTCTCAAAATGTGTTGAACTACATCTTAAAAGAAACAAATTTTCGTTTAGAACAGCACTTCTCAACCTGTGGGTTGTGACCCCTTTCAGGAGACAAATGATCCTTTCACAGCGGTGGACCATTCATTACAGTAGAAAAATTAGATTTATGAAGTAGCAATGAAAATAATTTTATGATTGGGCTGCGACTACTACATAAGCAACGGTATGAAATGATCATGGTACAGCAAGTTTGAGAACCACTGCCTTGGAGGAAGACAGAGCTCTTGGTAGAATAGAAGAGCAGCAAATTAGAGGCAGTCCTCAAAAAAGATGGATTAGCACAGTGTCTGAAACAATGAGCGCAAGCAGAGAACCACTGTGAGGATGGCACAGGATGTGGCAGGGTTTCATTATATTGTGCCTAGAGTTGCTAGGAGCCAAAGGCCACTCGATGGCCAGTAAAAACAGTAACAAGAGGACTCATGCATGTAACAATACACTGAACTAGAACTTAAGAGAAACTCCTCTTAGTTTAATTTCTTTTTTTTTTCACCTTTTTTTTAAACGTTTTATTAGGGGCTCATACAACTCTTATCACAATCCATACATATACATACATCAATTGTATAAAGCACATCCATACATTCCCTGCCCCAATCATTCTCAAAGCATTTGCTCTCCACTTAAGCCCTTTGCATCAGGTTCTCTTTATTTCCCCCCTCCCTCCCCGCTCTCCCCTAACTCAGGTGCCCTTGGTAATTTATACATAGTTATTTTGTTATATCTTGCCCTATCCGGAGTCTCCCTTCCACCCCTTCTCTGCCGTCCCTCTCCCAGGGAGGAGGTCACATGTGGATCCTTGTAATCAGTTCCCCCTTTCCAACCCACTCACCCTCCACTCTCCCAGCATTGGCCCTCACACCCTTGGTCCTGAAGGTATCATCCACCCTGGATTCCCTGTGTCTCTAGCCCTCATATGTACCAGCGTACAACCTCTGCCCTATCCAGCCCTGCAAGGTAGAATTCGGATCATGGTAGTTGGGGGGAGGAAGCATCCAGGATCTGGGGAAGAGCTGTGTTCTTCATTGGTACTACCTCGCACCCTGACGGACCCAACTCCTCTCCCAAACCCCTCTATGAGGGGATCTCCAGTGGCCGACACTTGGGCCTTGGGTCTCCACTCTGCACTTCCCCCTTCATTCAATATGGCATATACACATACATATATTCTTTTTTTTTTTTTTGCATGATGCATTGTACCTGGTCCCTTGGGCACCTTGTGATCTCACTGGCTGGTGTGCTTCTTCCATGTGGGCTTTTTTGCTTCTGCGCTAGATGGCTGCTTGTTCACCTTCAAGCCTTTAGGACCCCAGACACTATCTCTTTTGATAGCCGGGCACCATCCGCTTTCTTCGCCACATTTGCTTATGCACCCATTTGTCTTCAGCGATCCTATCATGGAGGAGTGCAGCCAATGATGTGCTGATTTTTTGTTCTTTGATGCCTGATAACTGATCCCTTTGGGACCGCTCGATCACACAGGCTGGTGTGTTCTTCCATGTGGGCTTTGTTGCTTCTGAGCTAGATGGCTGCTTGTTTATCTTCAAGCCTTTAAGACCCCAGTCACTATATATTTTGATAGCCGGGCACCATCAGCTTTCTTCACCACATTTACTTGTTCACCCACTTTGGCTTCAGCAGTTGTGTCAGGAGAGTGAGCATCATAGAGTACCAATTTAATAAATGAACGTATTCATGCATTGAGGGAGTGCTTGAGTAGAGGCCCAAGATCCTTCAGCCACCTTAATGTTAAACCTATAAATGTAGACACTTAGATCTATTTCCCCATATTCATATATATGTTTGCATATACATGTCTTTGTCTAGACCTCCATAAATGCCCCTTGACTCCCAGCTTCTTACTCCATCTCCCTTGACTTTCCTCCTGCCCCACTACCATGCTCCCTCCCCACCTGGGCTACAGCTATACCTCTTCTCTACGCAACCTTACCCTTGATCGTTCCCCATCAGGCCTGCCACTCCCCCCTCACTACCATTTTGTGTCCCATGTTGTTCCCTGTCCCTGTGTTTGTTAACACCACTTCCTTACCCTCCTCCCCCTCCCCCACCCGGAACTGTCTGTCCCATTGTTTTTCCTCCAGATAGTTCATCCAGCCTGTCCTATTCAGACAGACCTGTGGAGACACTAACATGCACGAAAACAAGGCAGAGGAAAACAAAGCAACAGTATACAACCAGACAACAAAAACAAACCACTGACAAAGAACAAAACACTTCACAAAAGAAAGGCTTGTAGTTCGTTCAAGGATCGTTTGCTGGCCCTTAGGAGCGTTTTCCAGTCCAGTCTGTTGGGGCACCACGCCCTGGCCCCAAAGTCCACTTTCAGCATTCCCTGGGGACCTTGCCACTCCATTCCCTTGCTGTTCCACTGCACTCCCCAAGTGCTTTGCCTCGGTGTGGTGGGATCAGGTCAGGTGCAATTCCCACACTGTGTCTCCGGTGCTGTCCCTTGTATCGCCCTTAGTCACTGAGGGGCATCATGTCTCATAGTAGGGCCAGCCATGTTGTTCTCTCTGTGGACTGGCTGCTCTACTCAGGAACATCATCCTCACGCCCTGGTGGGCCAGACTGTGTTCCACTGTCTCCTCCTGCCCCTTCATCTGCTCCCATGTGCTCTGATCAGATATGTCCATCTCCCGGAGCTGCAGAATCAATGTCATCATTTGAAACAAATTCTTTTCGGGGTAGGGTCATGAATCCACTTAATTTTTGGTGGTGGGGCCAGCCTCCCAGACCTCTCCACTGGTTCCCTACTCCACACCGGGATCACCTTGTGGCAGTGGGTTGAAGTCTGGTCCCACTTTCCCTGTGGAGATATAAACAATACCCTCCACTTGGGTGGATTAGTGCCCCATGCCTCCACTTCCCTTTTCTTCCTTATATTCATCCTTTTATTTTCCTTTCCCCACCTCCTCCACTGTTGTCTACCATGTGCATCCCTGGTTTTGGTCTGGTCTCTGCCATACTACACAGTCTTCACCCCAGGAATGTTTGTATACAGTAGCTTTTTCCCCTGTGTCACTTTTGCATTAAAAAAATTTTTTAATACTTACCTCAGCGGGCTCATGTTGTACTTGTCCTTTTGTGCCTGACTTACTTCGCTTAGCATGATTTCCTCCAGTTCTTCCCATGCCGCTATGTGCCTCATACGTTCATCACTGCTTTTTAGTGATGCATAGTACTCCATTGTATGTATATACCACAGTTTTTTAATCCAATCGTCAGTTGATGGAAATTTGGGTTGCTTCCAACTCCTTGCAATTGTGAACTGTGCCGAAATGAACATTGGACCACAGATGTCTGGTCTTGGTTTGTTCCTTGCCTCTTCTGGGTATATGCCCAGTAGGGGGATTGCTGGGTCATATGGTAACTCTATTTCCATCTGTTTTAGGTATCGCCAGATTGATTTCCATAGTGGCTGTACATACTTACAGGTCCACCAGCAGTGGATGAGAGTTCCTGTCTCCCCACAGCCCCTCCAACAATTGTTGTTTCTGATTTTTTGAATTGGGCTACCTTTGAGGGTGTCAGGTGGTACCTCATTGTTGTTTTAATTTGCATTTCTCTTATGGCTAAAAATCGGGAACATTTTCTCATGTTTGTTGGCCATTCGGATTTCTGTCCCTGTAAAATTTCTGTTCAAGTCCTTTGCCCACCTTTCAAGTGGGCTATTGGTTTTTTTTTCTTTTGGGAAGCTATCAGAGTATTATAGATTTTAGTAATAAGACCTTTGTCTGATATGTCATTGCTAAAGATGTTTTCCCAGTGTGTGGAATCTCTTATTACTCTCTTGGTGAATTCTTTAGATGTACACAAGTGTTTTATCTTCAGTATATCCTATTTGTCAATTTGTGCCTCGTATTCCCTGCGCCAAAGTTCTCAAGTTGGTCCCAATTCCTTCATTGATGGCACTAATAGTCTGGGGTTTAACTTTAAGGTCTGTGATCCACCTTGAGTTTATTCTTGTGCATGGAGTGAGATAAGGGTCTTGCTTCATTTTTCTGCCTGTTGATATCCATTTTTTCCAGCACCACTTGTTAAAGAGGGCATCGGCTTCCCATTTGATATATTTGGGGCCCTTATCAAAGATCAGCTGTGTGTATGCTGATGCTTTTATTTCTGGGTTTTCAGTTCTCTTCCACTGGTCTGAGTATCTGTCATTGTACCAATACCATGCAGTTTTGAGAACTGTGGCTGCATAGTGTGTGCCAAAGTCAGGTAAAGCAAGCCCTCCCACGGTGTCCTTCTTCTTGAGGAGTTCTCTGCTAATTCTGGGTTTCTTCCCTCTCCATATGAAGTTGGTAATCAGTTTTTCCATTTCTTTGAAGAAAGATGATGGTAATTGTATCGGGATGTCATTAAACTTATATAGTGCTTTTGGCAGAACTGACATCTTAACTATATTAAGTCTCCCAATCCAAGAGCATGGAATATTCTTCCATTTGTTGAGGTCGCTCTTGGATTCTTGTAATAGTGTTCTACCGTTTTTCCTATATAGATCTTTTGTTTTTTCAGTCAGGTGTATCCCTAGATATTTCAATTTGTGTTTGGCTATTGTGAAGGGTACCACCTTTTTTATCTCTTCTTCTGTGGTCTTATCTGATGTGTATAACAGTCCGATGGACTTCTGTTTGTTGATCTTGTATCCTGCCACTCTGCCAAACTCCTCTATTGCTTCCAGTACTCCCCTTGTGGAACTTTTGGGATTTTCCATATATAGAATCATATCATCTGCAAATAACGATAGTTTCACCTCCTCCTTCCCCAGTCAAATACTTTGATGTCACTTCTTTGCCTTATGCTGTTAGCTAAAACCTCCAGCACGATATTAAACAGGAGTGGGGACAAGGGGCATCCATGTCTGGTCCCCTTTTTTAGTGGGATTGTGTTAGTCTTTTCTCCATTGACTACCACTTTGGCTGTTGGTTTTTCATATATACCTTGTATTGTCTTGAGGAACTTTCCTTCCATTCCTATCTTCGCTAGTGTCTTAAACAGGAATTGGTGTTGAATGTTGTCGAATGCTTTTTCTGTGTCTATTGATATTATCATGTGATTCTTATACTTGTTCATGTCAATGTGACGAATAATACTAATGGTCTTTTGTATGTTGAACCATCCCTGCATCCCTGGTATGAATCCCACTTGGTCATGGTGAATTATTTGTTTTATATACTTTTGTATTCTGTTGGCTAGTATTTTGTTAAGGATTTTTGCATCGATGTTCATTAGGGATATTGGTCTGTAGTTCTCGATTCTTGTGGTATCCTTGCCTGGTTTGGGTATCAGAGTTATACTAGCTTCATAGAAGGAGTTTGGGAGTTGGCCATCTTTTTCTATGTTCTGGAAAAGTTTGTGTAGGATTGGTATTAGTTCTTCCCTGAATGCTTTGTAGAATTCTCCAGTGTAGCCATCTGGTCCGGGGGATTTTTTTTTGTTGGTAATCCCTTGATAACCTTTTCTATTTCTTCCATTTCTATGGGTCTGTTGAGATTCTTGATGTCCACCGAGGATAGTCTAGGGAGGGATTGTTTTACCAGGAATTTGTCCATGTCTTCCAAATTGTTGAATTCATTGGAGTACAATCCTTCATAGTACTGTGTAACTATCCTTTTGATTTCATTAGGGTCTGTTGTAATGACCCCTCTTTCATCCCTTATTCTTGCTATTGAGATTTGTTCCCTCCTTTCTTTGGTTAGGTTTGGCAATGGTCTCTCGATCCTGTTTATCCTTTCAAAGAACCAACTTTTAGCGATATTAATTTTTTCCACAGTTTTTTTATTTTCCTTCTCCTGAATCTCAGCCCTGATTTTTATAATTTCTTTTCTTTTGCTATTAGTAGGGTTGTCCTGCTGACTCTGCTCTAGTTTTTGTAAATTTTGTGTCAGCGTATCCATCATGATTCTCTCTTCCTTTCTTAGGTGTGCTTGTATTGCTATGTACCTTCCTCTGATGACTGCCTTTGCTGTGTCCCATACGTTTTGGTACATCCTGTGCTCATTTTCGTTGGTTTCTAGAAATTTCCTGATTTCGTCTCTGATCTGCACCAGTATGCACTCCTTTTGCAGTAGAGAGTTATTCATCCTCCTATTATTTGCTCTTATTTTCTTCGTCTTCTTTTTGTTGATTTCCAGTCTTATGGCACAGTGGTTAGAGAGAGAGGTGTGTATTATTTCAATGTGCTTAAATTTATGTAGATTTGCCTTATGCCCCAGCATGTGGTCTATCTTTGAATATGTGCCATGGGGACTTGAAAAGAATGTGAATTTTTTGTATTTGGATGAAAAGCTCTGTAAATATCTATTAGGTCAAATTGTCTAATTGTGGAGATTAGCTCTCTAGTCTCCTTGTTGAGTTTCTTTCCCTGTGATCTATCTTTCTCAGTGAGTGGTGTGTTGAAGTCGCCCACTATAATTGTCGAGTCTGTGATTTCTTCTTAATCTTTTGGAGTGTTTGGTTGACGTATTGAGCTGGTCTCTCATTCCGGGAATATATGTTTACAATGCTTAGAGGTTCATTGTCTATGATTCCCTTGAGCATTATAGTGTCCCTCCTTATCTCTTTTTATGGTTTGCACTTTGATGTCAATTTTATCCGAGATAAGGATTGCAACACCTGCTTTTTTTGTATTGCTGTTTGCTTGGTAGGTCCTTCTCCAGCCTTTGGTTCTCAGCCTATTTTTGTCTGTAGCCTTGAGATGTGTCTCCTGTAGGCAGCAAATTGATGGGTTGTGTTTTCTAAGCCATTCTGCTAGTCTCAGTCTTTTGATGCCTGAGTTCAGGCCATTGATATTCAGGGTTTTTATCTCAATGTGCGGACTCTGTGATGCCATTTTATACCTTTTGTGTTGGGAGTTTTCCTACTTTCCTTTATCATTAGTATGTGTTTTGTGTGTGTTTCATTCTTGACTTCTTTCCATCCTTAAGCCATTGCTATCTTGGGGCCTGTTTTGTGAAGTTTTTCTATGTGTTGGTCTCTTATTTGTGCTTGGTGAGTGTTGTTCTTCTGCCCATACTGAGTCGGCGAGGATCTTTTATAAGGCTGGATTTGTTGTAACGTATTTTTTGAGTTTTTCCTTGTCTGCGAAGACTTTTACTTCTCCATCGATCTTGATCGATAATTTGGCTGGGTAGAGTATTCTTGGATTTGCGTTGTTTTCATTCAACTTTTGGAATATATTACTCCACTCTCTCCTTTTTTTCATAGTTTCTGCTGATAGTTCTGAAAATATCCTTATGTGGTGACCTTTATATGTGATTGCTTTTTTTGCCCTAGCTGCTCTCATGATTTTCTCCTTTTCCTCAAAGTTGGATAGTTTAACTATTATGTGCCTTGGTGATTTCTTCTTGGGGTCCCGTCGTGCTGGTGTTCTTTCAGCCTCCTGGATGGTTGCTTGGTTTTCATTCATTAGGCTGGGGAAGTTTTCCTCCAAGAATTCTCTCGCTACTGTTGCAGATGACTTCTTTCTTGTGTCTTCCTCCGGTAGGCCAATAATTCTAATGTTGTTCCTCTTCATAGCATCAGACATAGCTCTTAGGTTTTCTTCGGCTTCTCTGATGCTCTTATTAGATTTTTCTTCACGTTTATTAAAGTCTGCTTGGTTGTCCTCCAAGACACTGATGCGGTTCTCTGATTTTTCCAGTCGATTCTCAAGGAACATGATTTTGCTATTGTTTTTCGTTATTTCCTCCCTAAGCTCCTGTATTTCCCTTTGGTGTATGGCTTTTATCTCCTCTATCGTTTCATCCTTTTTCTGTATTGTTTCGCTCATATCCTGCATGGCTCCAAGCAGCATTCTAAGAGTTTTTTGTATGGCATCTCAATGTCTGCTTCTTCTATGTATGTTGCTATGTTCAGCACATCTTCTGCCTTTGTCTTTTGTTTCTCCTGTTTTTTCATTGAGGTCATTTTGGCTGATGGCTGTTTGCGTTGAGTTGTTTTTGAGGGACCAGGTGTCATTTTCTAGTCTCTCTCTGGAAGACTTATAGGAATACTTCTTCGAACTGCCTACAGCTGATTTTGCTAAGTTATTAGCCAACCAGTTTATCTTCCTGTGGCTTCCCTATCAGGGGAGTGCCCCAGATGGTGGGTCAGCTGCCTGCCCCAGTGTTGCAGAGGCTGGGCTGAAGTTCCTGCTATTGGTTTGAATATTGATAAGTGTTGGCTGAGCTGCCTTATGTCCCCAGGTTCACAGGCAGGAACTCCCTGGTGAGGAGTCTGAGGAGTATCCCCTGGAGAGCAAGCAGGCCTTTCCCTAGCCTTGGGCTATTTATGCAGGGTGGAGCTCACCTATCTGGGTGTGGCCCAGGTGCAAATGCCCTAGGGCAATGGGAGTGTCCCATAAGTCTGCAATGGAGTGTGAGAGAGCAGTTCAGGAACAAGAGGGGGAGAAAAATTAAAAAGTGAGACAGGACTGTGCAGGGGTACAGGGAAGTGAGGGAAGGACAAGCAACTATGCTGCTGAGTCCCACTCCCTGCCTGTGGACCTGCAAGGGCCCACTCCCTGCCCCAAGCCCCAGCAGCAATCCATAGCTGAGCCCCAAGAAGAGTCGCAAGAAAGCTGCTGAGCAGCCCCCAGAGAAGTGGGGGGATAGAGAGCAGAGATGTTAACAGATGCCGCAATATAGTTGAAGCTTGATCCCTGCCTATGGAGCTGTGGGGGTTTGGGTTCAGTCCCTGCTCAGCCCACGCGGTGCGACAAGCTGTGGCTGTGCCCCGAAAAAGCCCCTGCAAAGCCCTCCAAGGCTGCATGGGAATATAGAGCAGAGATGCAAACAGAAGCAACAATGCAGCTAAACACCAATCCCTGCCAGTGGAGCCTCAAGGGCCCTGTCCCTGCCCTGAGGCAGGCAGGGGGAAACTGTGGCTGCGCCAAGGCCAAGCCCTGCTACAGGCTCCAAATGGTCCAGGCTTGGGCAGACACAGCAGCTAGGCTAGGGTCGATCCCCAGCTGGCTTCCACTGAGGTAAGCCAAAAGCCCCCAGCCCCTCAAAACCCCGTGGATCTGTGCCTACTTATCTTTATGATGCTCCTCCTGCGATCCAGTGGCGTTCAATTTCCCTCTCAGCAACTCTCCTGGGCTGGATTCTGCGGAGTCCCTCTGATATGTGTCACTCCATTGCCATCTTCCAGGAATCTCCCTTTTTTTCACCTTAAAAAAAAGGTCATTTTATTGGAGCTCATACAACTCTTATCACAATCCATACACACATCGATTGTTTAAAGCACACTTATATATTCATTGCCCTCATCATTCTAATCAATCGCTTTCTGCTTGGGATCCTGAAATCAGCTCCTATTTTCCTTTTTCTCCTGTCTCCCCTTTCCCCCTCCCCCCTCCCACATGAACACTTAATAATTTATAAATTATTATTTTATCTTATCTTACACTACCCAGAGTCTCCCTTCACCCACTTTTCTGTTACCCAGCCCCCAGAGAGGATATTATATGTGGATCCTTGTGATCAGTTTGCCCTTTTAATCCCTGCTTCCCTCCCGATATCACCACTCTCCCCGCTGGTCCTGAGGGGTTAATTTTGACTAGATTACCTGTGTTTCCAGTTCCCATGTGTACCGCTGTGCATTCTCTGGTCTAACCAATTTTGCAAGGTAGAATTGGGATGATTATAGGTGGGGGGGAGGCAGCATTTAAGTGCTAGAGGAAGTTTGTCAGTTTCTTCTCTTAGTTTAGAGCAGCGGTTCTCAACCTGTGATTTGTTACATCTTTGGGGGGGGGGTCGAATGAGCCTTTCATAAGGGTGGACCAGTTTATAACAGTAGCAAAATTACACTTATGAAGTAGCAGCAAAAATAATTTTATGGGTGTGGGGCCACCACTACATGAGGAACTGTATGAAGGGGTCGTGGCATTCGGAAGGTTGAGAACCATTGTCCTAGAGGAAGACAGAAATCTTGGTACTGTAGAAGGGCAGCAAAAGAGAGGCATCCCCAATAAGATGGATTTTTAAGACAGTACCTGCAGCAATGAGTGCCAGCAAACATGACTGTGAGGATGTCAGAGGAGGGGAAGCCTTTTATTATATTGGGCATACGGTTGCTATGAGTCAAAACTGACTCAACAGTACCTAACAAAAACAGCAGGATTGTGCTTCTAACCATAGGCTGAGGAAGACATTAAGATAAACTTCTATTATTTTAGAGCAGCGGTTCTCAAGCTTTGGTTCGCGAACACTTTTGGGGTCAAATGACCCTTTCACAAGGGTGGCCCAATTTATAACAGCAGCAAAATTATAGTTATGAAACAGCAATAAAAATAATTTTATGATTGGGATGTCACCACTACATGGGGAATGGTATTAAAGGGACATGGGATTAGGAAGTTTGAGAAGCGCTGCCTTAGAGGAAAGCAGAAATGTGGTACAATAGAAGGGCAGCAAAGGAAAGGCAGCCCCTGCAAGACTGGTTAGCACAGTGCCTGCAACAATGAGCACAAGCAAAGAACCACTGTGAGGATGGCAGAGGATGGGACAGCGTTTCATTATTTGTGCACAGAGTTTCAATGAGTCAAAAACCACTCAACAGCAGCAAACAACAACCAAAACTGGACTTGTGCATACCAAAATGTGCTGAACTACATCTTAATAGAAACAAATCTTCATTTAGAACAGCGGTTTTCAATTTCTGGGTCACAAACCCTTTTGGTAGGCAAACGACACTTAAACAAGGGCAGCCCGTTCATAACACTAGCAAGATTAGATTTATGAAGTAGCAACAAAAATAATTTTATTACTGGGCAGTCACCACTACATGAGAATCAGTATTAAAGTGTTGTGGCATTGGTAAGGTTGAGAGCCACTGCCTTAGAGGAAGACACAAATCTTGGTACAGGTGAAGGATAGCAAAAGAGAGGCAGCCCCCAGAAAGACGTATTAGCACATTGGCTGCATCAATGAGCGCAAGCAAAGAAACACTGTGACGATGGCACTGAACGGGGCAGCATTTCATTTTAGTGAGCACAGAGTTGCTATGAGCCAAAACCCACTCGATGGCACCTAACAACAATAACAACAAGATTTGTGCTTCTAACAATATGCTGAAGAAGACCTTAGGAGAAACTCCTCTTACTTTAGAGCAGCGGATCTCAACTAGTAGGTCGAGAACCCTTTCATGTAGCTGAATGACCCTTTCACAGGTGTGGCCCGATTTATAACAGTAGCAAAATTACTGTTATGAAATAGCAATGAAAATAAATTTATAGTTGGATATTCACCACTACATTAGGAAGTGTATGAAAGGGGCGTGGCATTAGGAAGATTGAGAACCACTGCCTTAGAGAAGACACAAATCTTGGTAGAGTAGAAGGGCAGCAAATGAGAGCCAGCTCCCAAAAAAACCGAATAACAAAGTGGATGAAAGAATTGAGGGAAAGCCAAAGATCCACTGTAAGGATGGCACAGAAAGGGGCACATTTCATTATATTGAGCATAGAGTTGCTATGAGTCAAATCCACTCGACAGCACACAACAAAAAAACTTCAGGACTTGTGCTTTTGACAATGTGCTGAAGTAGACCTTAAGATAAACTCCTCTTAGTTTAGAGCAGCGGTTCATAACGTGTGGGTCACAAGCCATTTTGGAAGACAAATGACCCTTTCACAGTGGTTGCCTGATTATTACAGTGCCAAAATTGGAGTTATGAAGTAGCAATGAAAATAATTTTGATTTGGCAGTCACCCCTACATGAGGAACGGTATGAAAGGATCGTGGGATTAGCAAGGTTGTGAACCACTGCCCTTGAGGAATACAGACATCTTGGAAGAGAAGAGGGATACCAACAGAGAGGCAGCCCCTACAAGTTTGATTAGCACAATGGCTGCAACAATGAATGCCAGCAAATACCATTGTGAGTATGGCACAGGATAGTGCAGCGTTTCATTATATTGTGCATAGAGTTGCTATGAGAAAACCCAACTCAACAGCCATTAACATTAAAACAGGATTTTTCTCTAACAATATCCTGAAGAAGACCTTAAGAGAAACTCCTTAGTTTAGAGCAGCGTTACTCAACCTGTGAATTGTGAACCCTTGTGGGCTTTGAACAACCCTTTCCCAGGAGATGCCCTATTCATAACAGTAGCAAAATAACAGTTATGAAATATCAATGAGTACAGTTATATAATTGGGTGAACACCACTCCATGAGGAACTAGATGGAAGGGTCTTTGCATGAGGAAGGTTGAGGACTACTGCCCTAAAGGAAGACAAAAAACTTTGTAAATAGGAGGGCATCAAAAGTGAACAGCCCCCAAAAGGTGGATAAGCACAGTGACTGCAACAATGAGCGCAAGGAAAAGAACCACTGTGAGGATCACAAAGGACGGGACATTGGTTCATTATATTGTGCACAGAGTTGCTATCAGCCAAACCCACTCTAGGGAACCTAACAAAAAAGGACAAGACTTGTGCTTCTTACAATATGCTGAAGAAGACCGAAGAGTAATTCCTCTTTTTTTTTAGAGCAGCAGTTCTCAAACTGTGGGTCGTGACAACAGAGGGGGATCGAACAACCCTTTCATAGGGGTGCCCTGATTCATAAGAGTAGCAAAATTACAGTTATAATTATCAATGAAAAGAAATTTATTGTTGGGGGTTCACTGCTACATGAGGAATGGTATGAAAGGGTCATGGAATTAGGAAGGGTGAAAACTACTGCCCTAGAAGAAGATACAAATCTTGATACAGTTGAAGGGCAGCAAAATAGAGTCAACCCCCCCCCCTCCACCCAAAGTGGAACAGCACAGTGGCGGCAACAATCAGCACAACCCAAAGAAATACTGTGAGGATGGCGCAGGACGGGGCAGTATTTCATTATATTTTGCATAGAGTTGCTATGAGCCAAAACCCACGCGATGGCCCCTAACAACAATAACAAGAGTATTTGTTCTTATAACAATATGCTGAAGAAGAACTAAAGAGAAAGGCCTCTTTAATTTAGAGCAGTGATTCTCAATGTTTGGGTCATGACCCCTTTGTGGGGGACAAACGACCTTTTCACAGGGGTGGTCCAGTTCAAAACATTAACCTTAAGAAGTAGCATTGAAAATAATTTTATGATTGTGGGGGGAGTCACCAATACATGAGGAACATTAGGAAAAGGTCCTAGCATTAGGAAGGTTGAGAACCACTGGCCTAGGCAAATACAGAAATCTTGGAAGAGTAGACGGGCAGCAAATGAGAGTCAGTCCCTAAAAAGGTGTATTAGCACAGTGGCTGCAACAATAAGCGCAAGCAAAAGAACCACTATGATGATGGCAGAGGATAGGACAGCATTTCATGATATTGTGCATAGAGTTGCTATGAGCCAGACCCACTCGACAGCCCCTAACAATAATAAGAACCGGACTCATGCATCAAATATATGCTGAACTAGACTGTAAGAGAAACTACTCTTAATTGAGAACAGCGGTTCTCAACCTGTGAGTCATGACCACTTTTGTTGGCCGAATGACCCTTTCACAGGGGTGGCCAGATTAATCGCAGTAGCAAAATTACAGTCATGAAATAGCAGCGAAAATAATTTTATATATGTACATTCACGAGTACATTAGGAATTTTATGAAAGGGGTGTGGCATTTGGAAAGTTGAGAAGTACTGCCCTCGTGGAAGATACAAGTCCTGGTAGAGTAGAAGGGCAGAAAATGGGAGCAGCTTCCAATAGGATGGAATAGCACAGTGGCTGAAACAGTGAGGGAAAGCAAAAGATCCACATTCAGGATGGCCCAGGAAGGGGCAGCCTTTCATTGTATTGAGCATAGAGTTGCTTTGAGTAACACCCACTCAAGATCACCTAAACAAACAAACAAAAAAAAAACCACCAAAAAAACAGGACTTATACTTCTGGCCATGTACTGAAGTAGACCTTAAGAGAAACTCCTCTTAGTTTAGAGCAGTGGTTCTGAACTTGTGAGTCGTGACCTCTTGGTGGTATTGAACGACCCTTTCATAGGGGTGACCTGATTCATAACAGTACACAAATTACAGTCATGAAGTAGCAACGAAAACTATTTTATGGTGTGGGGTCACCACTACATGAGGAACTGTATGAAGGGGTCATGGCATTAGGAAGGTTGAGAACCACTAACCTAGAGGAAGACAGAAATTTTGATACAGTAGAAGGACATCCAAAGAGAGGCTGCCCCAATAAGATGGATTAGCACTGTGGCTCCACAATGAGCGCAAGCAAACACCAGTGTGAGGATGGAAGAAGAGGGGTCATCCTTTGATTTTATTGGGCATAAAGTTGCTATGTGTCAAAACCGACTCCACAGCACCTAAGAAAACAATAGTATTGTGCTTCTAACAATATACTCAGGAAGACAATAAGAGAAATTCTTATTACTTTAGAGCTGCAGTTCTCAACTTGTGGGTCTTGACCTCTTTGGGTGGGTTGGGGGTGGGGTGGGTCAAAGGAACCTTTCACGAGGGTGCCGATTCATAACAGTAGCAAAATTACAGTTATGAAATACTAATGAAAATAAATTTATAATTGGGCGATGACCACTACATGGTGAATGGCATTAAAGGGACGTGGAATTAGGAAGGTTGAGAACGACTTCCCTAGAGGAAGGCAGATATGTTGCTACAGTACAAGGGCATCAAAAGAGAGGCAGCACCTCCAACATGGATTAGGATAGTAGGTGCAACAATGAGCACCAGCAAAGAACTACTGTGAGGATGACACAAGATGGGCCACCGTTTCATTAGATTGTGCATAGAGATCCTATGAGTCAAAAACCACTGGATGGCACTGAACAACAATAAAAATAATACTTGTGCTTCTCAAAATGTGCTGAACTACATCTTAAAAGAAACAAATCTTCGTTTAGAACAATTCTCAACCTCTGTGTCACGAACCATTTTGTGGGTCAAATGACACTTTCACAGGGTGGCCCATTCATAACAGTAGCAAAATTAGTTTTGTGAAGTAGTAACGAAAATAATTTTATGATTGGGTGGTCACCACAATATGAGAAATGGTATCAAAGGGTTGTGGCATTAGGAAGATTGAGAACCACTGCGATAGAGGAAGACAGAAATATTGGTACAGTAGATGGGAAGCAAAAGAGAGGCTGTCCCTATAAGATTGTGGCTCATGTGCCACAATGAGCACAAGCAAATACGAATGTTAGGATGGAAGAGGAGGGAGCAGCCTTTGACTACATTGGGCATACAGTTGCTATGAGTCAAAACCGACTTAACAGCACCTAAGAAAATCAACAGTATTGTGCTTCTAACAATATACTGAGGAAGACATTAAGAGAAACTCCTAATATTTTAGAGCTGCGGTTCTCAACCTGTGGGTCGCGACCTCTTTGAGGAGTCAAACGAAACTTTCACAGGGGGACAAATTCTTAACAGTAGAAAAATTACAGTTATGAAACAGCAATGAAGATAATTTTATGAATGGGGGATGACTACTACTTTGGGAACAGTATTAAAGGGACGTAGCATTAGGAAAGTTGAGAACCACTGCCCTAGATAAAGACAAAATCTTGGTACAAGAGAAGGGGTCAAAAGAGAGGGAGCCCCCAGAAAGATGGATTAGCACAGTGGCTGCAACAATGAGCGTAATCCAATAATCACTGTGAGGATGGCATTTGACGGGGCAGGATTTCATTATATTGTGCATAGTGTTGCTGTGAACCAAAACCCACTAGACGGCCCCTAACAACAATAACAAGAGGACTCGTGCATGTCATGATATACTGAACTAGAGCTTAAGAGAAACTCCTCTTAGATTAGAACAACGGTTCTCAACCTGTGAGTTGTGACCAGTTTGGGGGCATAGAACCACCCTTTCATATGGTTGGCCAAATTCATAACAATAGCAAAATTACGGATATGAAATAGCAACAAAAAATTTTTAATGATTGGGGGTTCAGCACTACTGGTGGAATGGTATTAAAGTGTCTTGACATTAAGAAGGATGAGAAACACTGCCCTAGAGGAAGGTAGAAATGTTGGTACAGTACAAGGGCAGCAAAAGAGAGGCAGCCCATCCAAGAAGGGTTAGCAAAGTATCTGCAACAATGAGTACAATCAAAGAATGATTGCAAGGATGGCACAGGCCTGGGAAGCATTTAATTATTGTGCACAGAGTTGCTATGAAACGAAACCCATTCGAAGGCACCTAGGTATAACAACAGAAATTGTGTGTCTAACAATGTGCCTAGCAATAACGGAAGAAAAAATCCTCTTAGTGTAGAGCAGCAGTTCTCAACCTGTGGGTCGCAAGCCCATTGGGGGGACAACCAACCTTTTCATAGGGGTTGCCCAGTTCAAAACAGAAGAAAAATTAAAGTTATGAGGTAGCAATGAAAATAATTTTATGATATCGCAGTCAGCACTATATGAGGCATGGTATGAAAAGGTTGTTGCATTAGGAAGTTTGGGACCCACTGCCCTAGAGGAATTCAGAACTCTTGGTAGAGTAGAAGGGCAGCAAATGAGAGGTAGTCCTCAAAATGATTGATTAGCACAGTGGCTGCAACAAGGAGCCCTAGCAAAAGAACCACTGTTAGGATGGCAGAGGACAGGACAGCGTTTCATGATATTGTGCATAGAGATGCTATGGGACAAACCCACTCGACAGCCCCTATCAACAATAAGAACAGGACTGGGGTGTCTAACAATGTGCTGAACTAGACCATAAGAGAAACTACTCTTAGTTTAGAGCAGCGGTTCTCAATCTTTGAGTCGTGAACACTTTGGTTGGTCGAATGAACCTTTCACTAGGGTGGCCAGATTGAGAACAGTAGCAAAATTACAGTTATGCAACAGCAAGGGAAAAATGTTATGATTGGGGGACCACCACTACACATTGGGAATTGTATGAAAGGGTCATAGAAATAGGAAGGTAGAGAACTACTGTCCTAGAGGAAGAAACAAGTAAAGTAGAAGGGCAGCAAAAGAGAGGCAGTCCCTGCAAGATTGATTAGCACAGTGGATGCAACAATGAGCGCAAGCAAAGAATAACTGTGAGGATGGCACAAGATGGGGCAGCACTTCATCATATTGGGTATACAGTTGCTATGAATCAAAAACCACTCGATTGCACTTAACAACAAAAACAGGACTTGTGCTTCTGAAAATGTGCTGAACTGCATCTTACAAGAAGCAAATCTTCCTTTAGAACAGTGGTTTTCAAACTCCGGGTCACGAACCCATTTTGGGGTCTAACGACACTTTAACAGGTATGGCCTGTTCATAACAGTAGAAAATTAGATTTATGAAGTAGCAATGAAAATAAGGTTGTGATTGGGCAGTCACCACTACATGAGGAACGGTATTAAAGGTTTGTGGCATTGGGAAGTTTGAGAACCACTGCCCTAGAGGAAGACACATATATTAGTAAAGGAGACGGGCAGCAAAAGAGAGGCAGCCCTCAGAAAGATGGATTAGCACAGTAGCTGCAACAAGGAGGGCAACAAAGAACCACTGTGAGGATGGCACAAGGTGGGGGCAGTCTTTCATTATATTGTACGCAGAGTTGCTATGAGTCAACACCCACTCGACGGCACCTAGCAACAATAACAACAGGTTTTCTGCTTTTAATAATATGCTGAAGAAGAGCTTATAAGAAACTCCTCTTAGTTTAGAGCAGCGCTTCTCAACCAGTGGATCGCCACCCGCCCTTTTTTTTCGGGGGGGGGGGTGACGCCTTCACAAGGATGGTCCGATTCATACTAGTAGCAAAAATAATTATGAAATAGTAACAAAAATAATTTTATACTTGGATATTAACGACTACATTAGGATTTGCATGAAAGAGGCATGGCGTTAGGAAGGTTGAGAACCACTGCCCTAGAGGAAGACACAAGTTTTGGTGGAGTAGAAGGGCACCAAATGAGAGGCAGCTCCCCAAAAGAAGGAATTGCACAGTGGCTGAAACAGTGAGGGCAAGCCAAAGATCCACTCTCAAGATGGCACATGAACGGGCAGCCTTTCATTATATTGTGCATAGTGTTGCTATGAGTCAAACCCACGTGACACAATCCAACATAAAAACAACAGGACTTGTGCTTCTAACAATGTGCTGAAGTAGACCTTAAGAGAAACTCCTCTTAGTTTATAGCAGCTTTTCTCAGCCTGTCACGACCACTTTCGGGAGACAAACGACCCTTTCACAGCGGTGGCCCATTCATTACAGTAGAAAAATTAGAGTTATGAAGTAGCAATGAAAATTATTTTATGATTTGGCAGTCAGCACTGTATGAGGAATGCTAGGAAATGGTCATGGCATTATCAAGGTTGAGAACCACTGCCTTAGAAGAAGATAGAAATCTTGGTAGAGTAGAAGGGCAGCTAACAACAGGCAGTCACCAAAAAAGGTGGTTTAGCACAGTGGCTGCAACAATGAGCACTAGCCAAAGAACAACTCTGAGGATGGCAGAGGATGGGACAGTGTTTCATGATATTGTGAATAGAATTACTATGAGCCAAACCCACTCGACAGCCCCTAACAACAATAGCAAGAGGACTCATGCATATAACAATATACTGAACAAAACCTTAGGAGAAACTCATCTTAGTTCAGAGCAGTAGTTCTCAACCTGTGAGTCGTGACCTCTTTTGGGATTTGAATGACCCTTTCATAAGGGTGGCCTGATTCATAACAGTACCAAACTTACAGTTATGAAGTAGAGCGAAAATAATTTTATGGTTGTGTGGTTACCACTACATGAGGTACTGTATGAAGGGGTTGTGGCATTAGGAAGGTTGACAACCACTACCCTAGAGGAAGGCAGAAATCTTGGTACAGTAGAAGGGCAGCAAAAGAGAGGCAGCCCTATACGATGGATTAGCACAGTGGCTGGAAAAATTTGCATTACCCAAAGAACAACTGTGAGATTGCAGAGGATAGGACATCGTTTCAGTATATTATGGTGCATAGAATTGCTATGAGCCAAACCCACTTGATGGCCCCTAACAACAGTAAAACAATACTCATGCATCTGAGAATATTCTGAACTAGACCTTAAAAGAAATTTCTCTTAGTTTAAGGCAGCGGTTCACAACCTGTGAGTCATGACCACTTTGGGTGGTTAAACAACCTTTTCTCAGGGCTGGCCCAATTCAAAACAGTAGCAAAATTACATTTATAATGATGAACCAAAATAATTTTAGGGTTGTGGATTCGCCACTACATGACAAACTGTATGAAATGGTCCTGGCATTAGGAAGGTTAAAAACCACTTCCCCAGAAGAACAAACAAATATTGATACGTTGAAGGGCAACAAAATAGAGTCAGCCCCCCAAAAGATGTGAGGATGGCAGAGGAGGGGGCAGCCTTAATTTATCTTAGACATAGAATTGCTATGAGTCAAAATTGTCTCAATACCACCTAAGAAAAACAACAACAGGATTGTGCTTCTATACCCAATTCTACCTTGCGGACCTGGTTATACCAGAGGATGTACAGCGGTGCAGTAGGGATCTGGAAACACAGGGAATCTTGGACAGACGAACCCCTCAACACCCTCAGTAGGAGTGGCGACACCAGGAGGGAAGGGGGTGTAGAAAGGGAGAACCGATCTTGGAGATCTATGTGTAACCTCCACTCTGGGAGATGGGCAATCTGGAGGTGGGTGAGGGGAGACACCGGGCAGTGTAAGATGTAATAATTATTTGTAAACTATTAAGGGACCAGGGGGAAGTGGGGAGCGGGGAGGGAGAGGGAGGGGAAAAAAGGGAAACCAGCTGATTCCAGGAACCCAAGTGGAAAGTGAATTTTGAGAATGACGAGTGCAACGAATGTGTAAAGGTGCTTTGCTCAATTGATGTACGTATGGATTGTGATAAGAGGTGTGTGAGCCCCAATAAAAAGATTTAATAAAAAAGGGGAAAAAAAGAAAAGAAAATGAATAACAAATAAAGTTAACTCAATGTTACCAATGGCCAAGAAAAAAAAAAGATCTGCTGATCTGCTACATGAGTGTCCATCTGAGCTGCCACCATTGGTCTCTCCCTATAAGAAACAAAGAATCATAAAAATATCAAAAACCTATTCAACTGCTAGTCTAAAGACTATTGGACAACATAAACCCCAGTCTCCATGATCCTGAGACAACCACTACTGACCACTCTGAAAAGGATCATACTAGGCGATTCTGCATAGAATTGGACCAAAATGTGGAGCCAAACTCAAATCCTCAGACTAGCCTTATAGGTCTGATAGAGAGCACAACTCCTGAAACTATGATCTTTTGACACCCATCAACCCTGGCACTGAACTTTCCTCTATGGCTCAACTTCCATCAAAATAATAGCCCAGATGGTAAGGTAAAAAATAACAACAGGGCAGTACACATCCCATAAAAAATTGACTCTAGGGGATCAAAGGAGCAGCATTTCCCAAGTAACAAACTTCAGAAGCCAGGAAGGGATAACAAAGAAGGACAAATGGAAATTCAAGCACAGGGAAGAAGTGGAAAGCGTGCTGTGACACTGTGGCTATTGTGATTAATGTCAAGAAACAAAAATATATACAAACTCGTATGAAAGACCAACCTGCCTTATAAACTTTCACCCAAATCACACACGCAAAAAAAAGTTAAAATAAAAAAAGAAGAAGAAGAAGATCCTGACCCTCTTAGATCCCCGAAGGAAATTGGGCTAAACTGAACGACCGAATAGGTGATTTTCAGGGAAATTAAAGAGTGCTGTAAAATGCAATTATTCATTTATGTGGAGGATACACATCAAAGTAAACTTCTAGAATAAAAATAATAATAAGAGAAATCCTATTAGTTTAGAGCAGCGGTTCTCAAACCGTGGGTCGCAACCTCTTTGGGCGGTAAACTACCTTTCACAGAGGTGACCTGATTCATAACAGCAGCAAAATTACAGTTATGAAACAGCAATGAAAATACTTTTATGATTGGGGGATCACCACTACATGGGGAATTGTATTAAAGGGTCGTGGCATTAAGAAATTTGAGAAGCACTGCACTAGCGAAAGGCAGAAATGTTGGTACAGTAGCAGGTCAGCAAAAGAGAGGAAGCCTCCAGAAAGATGGATTAGCACAGTGGAAGCAACAATGAGCGCAAGCAAAGAGCCACTGTGAGGATGGCACATGAAGGTGCAGTGTTTCAGTATATCGTACAGAGTTTCTATGAGCCAAAACCCACTCGATGACACCTAAAAACAATAACAACAGGATTTGTTTTTCTAATAATATGCTGAAGAAGACCTTAAGAGAAACTCCTCTTAGTTTAGAGCAGCGGTTCTAAGCCAGTGGTCGTGACCCTTTCTGGGATAGGGGGCAAGGGGGGAGCAAATAACCCTTTCACAGGGGTGGCCCGATTTATACCAGTAACAAAATTACAGTTTTGAAATAGCAACAAAAATAATTTTATAGTTGGACATTCACAACTACATTCGGAATTGTATGAAAGAGGCATGGTGATAGGAAAGTTGAGAACCACTGCACTAGAGGAAAATACAAACTTGGTAGCGTAGAAGTGCAGCAAATGAGAGGCAGCTGCCAAGACTGATAGCACAATTGTGGCAAAAGTGAGGGCAAACTAAAGATCCACTGTCAAGATGATACAGTATGGGTCACGGTTTCACTATATTGTGCATAGACTTGCTACTAGCCAAAACCCACTCGACGGCCCCTAACAACAATAACAGCAGGACTCGTGCATCTAAGAATGTGCTGAACAGGACCTTAAGAGAAGCTCCTCTTAGTTTAGAGCAGAGGTTCTCAACCTGTGTGTTGCAACCTCTTTTGGTAGACAAACAACCCTTTCACAGTGGTGGCCTGTTCATTAAAGTAGAAAAAATTAGAGTTATGATGTAGCAATGAAAATAATTTTTTGATTTGGCAGTCAACACTACATGAGGAATGGTATGAAAGGGTCGTGGAATTACCAAGGCTGAGAACCACTGTCCTAGAGGAAGACAGAAGTCTTGGTAGAGTAGAAGGGCAGCAAACAAGAGGTGGTCCCCAAAAAAGGTAGATTAGCACAGTAGCTGCAACAATGAGAACTAGCAAAAGAACCACTGTGAGGATGGCAGAGGACAGGACAGCATTTCATGATATTGTGCATAGAACTTCTATGAGCAAAAACGCACTCGAAAGCTCCTAACAATAACAAGAGGACTCATGCATTTACCAATATACTGAACTAGAACTTAAGAGAAAACTTCTTATTATAGAGCAGGGGTTCCCAACCTGTGAGTCATGACCTCTTTGAGGGGGTTGAACGACCCTTTCATGGGGGTGGCCTGATTCATAACCGTAGCAAAATTAGAGTTATTAAGTAGCACTTAATAACTACATGAGGAACTGTTTGAAGGGGTCGTGGCATTAGGAAGGTTGACAAACACCACCCTAGAGGAAGGCAGAAACCTTTGTAAAGTAGAAGGGCAGAAAAAGAGAAGCGCCCCCTATAAGATGGATTAGCAAAGTGGCTGAAACAATGAGCACTAACCGAAGAACTACTGTGAGGTTGGCAGGGGATGGGACATCATTTCAGTATATCATTGTGCATGGCATTGCTTTGAGTCAAACCCACTTGATGGCCCCTAAAAACAATAACAACAGGACTCATGCATCTAAGAATATGCTGAACTAGACCTTAGGTGAAACTCCTCTTTGTTTAGGGCAGTGGTTCTCAACCTGTGAGTCGTGACCACTTTGGGGGTTTGAACGGCCCTTTCACAGGAATGGCCCAATTCATAACAGTAGCAAAATCACACTTATGAACTAGCAATGGAAATCATTTTGTGATTGTTGGACCATCACTACATTTGCAACTGTATGAAATGGACGTGGCAATTGGAAGGTTGAGAACCATGCACCTAGATGAAGACACAGGTACAGTATAAGGATAACATAAGAGAGGCAGCCCCAACAAGAATGATTAGCACAGTGGTTGCAAAATAAGGGCAAGCAAAGAACCCCTATGAGGATGACACAGGATGGGGCAGCGTTTCATTATATTGTGCTTAGGTTTGCTATGAATAAAAAAAAAGCACTTGACGGCCCCTAAAAACAACAACAGGACTTGTGCTTTAAAAAATGTGCTGAACTACATCTTAATAGAAACATCTCTTTGTTTAGAGCACAACTCTGGGTCATGAATCCATTTGGGGGTTGAATGGCACTTTCACAGAGGCAACACATTCATAAGAGTAGCAACATTAGACTTATGTAGTAGCAACGACAATAATTTTATGACTGGGCACTCACCACGGTGGAGGGCAGGGACAGCGAATGCCCCTTTCACAGGGTTGGCCAAATTCATAAGAGTAGCAAAATTACAGTTACGAAATAGCAATGAAAACAAATTTATAGTTGGTCATTCACGAGTACATTAGGAATTGTATGAAAGTGGCGTGGTATTAGGAAGGTTGAGAACCACTGCCCTAGAGGAACAGAAATCTTGGTCGAGTAGGAAGGCAGCAAACGCGAGGCAGTCCCCAAAAGTTGGATTAGTACAGTGGCTGTAACAATAAGCACAAGGAAAAGAACCACTGTGGGGATGGCAGAAGACAGGACAGCATTTCTTGATAATGTGCATAGAGTACTTTTGAGCCAAACCCTCTCTACAGCCCCTAACAACCATAAGAACAGGACTTGTGCATCTAACAATATGCTGAACTACACCTTACACTTTAGAGCAGCGGTTCTCAACGCGTGAGTCGTGACCATTTTGGTTGGTGGAACAACCCTTTCACAGGGGTGTCCGGATTCATAAGAGTAGCAAAATTACTGTTATGCAATATCAAGGAAAAATTTTATGATTGGGGGACCATAACTACATATTGGGAAATGTGTGAAAGGGTCGTGGAAATAGGAAGGTTGAGAAACACTCTCCTAGAGTAAGACACAAGTACAGTAGAAGGGCAACATGAGAGAGGCAGCCGGACAAGAATGATTAGTACAGTGGTTGAAACAATGAGGACAAGCAAGAAAACACTGTGAGGATGGCACAGGATGGGGCAGCGTTTCATTAAATTGTGCATAGGTTTACTATGAGTAAAAAACCACTCGAAGGCAACTAACACCAACAACAGGACTTGTGCTTTACAAAATATGCTGAATGACATCTTAATAGAAACACCTCTTCCTTTAGAGCAGCGGTTCTCAAACTCTGGGTCACGAACCCATTTGAGGGTTGAAAGACACTTTCACAGGGGTGGCCTGTTCATAACTGTAGCAAAATTAAATTAATGAAGTAGTAACAAAAATAGTTTTATGACTGGATGCTCACCACAACCTGAGGAACGGTATTAGAAAGTTGTTGCATTAGGAAGGTTTAGAACCATTTCCCTAGAGAAAGACACAAACAATGGTACAGGAGAAGGGCAACAAAACAGAGACAGCCTCCAGAAAGATGGATTAGCACAGTGGCTGCAACAATGAGCACAAGCAAAATAGCACTGTGGGGATTGTACCGTGGGGGGGTAGGGGGAGGCAGTGTTTCCTTATAGTGAGCACAGAGTTGCTATGAGCCAAAACCCACTCGAGGGCACCTAACAACAATAACAAGGGATTTGTCATTCTAACAATATGTGGAAGAAGACCTTAAGAGAAACTCCTCTTAGATTAGAGCAGCGGTTCTCAACCAATGGGTTGCAACCCTTTCGGTTGGGGAAGCAGAACGGGGGTGGGGTGCGGGTGAATGCCCCTTTCACAGGGTTGGCCCGATTCATAACAGTAGCAAAATTACAGTTATGAAATAGCAATGAAAACAAGTTTATAGTTGAACATTCACGATTACATTAGGAATTGCATGAATGTGGTGTGATATTAGGAAGGTTGAGAACCACTGCCCTAGAGGAACAGAAATCTTGGTTTAGCATAGAAGAGCAGCAAACGAGAGGCGGTCCCCAAAAGGATGGATAAACACAGCCGCTGCAACAATGACCCCAAGTAAAAGAACAACTGTGAGGATGGCAGAGGACAGGACAGCGTCTCATGATAACATGCATAGAGATGCTATGAGCCAAACCTAATCAACAGCCGCTGACAACAATAAGAACAGGACTGGTACATCTAACAATATCCTGATCTAGATCTTAAAAGACACACCTCTTACTTTAGAGCAGCGGTTCTCAACCTGTGAATTGTGACCACTTTGCTTGGTCAAACGACCCTTTCACAGGAGTCTCTGGTTTCATAAGAGTAACAAAATAACTGTTATGAAGTAGCAAGGAAAAAATTTTAAGATTGAGGGACCACCACTACACATTAGGAAATATATGAAAGGGTCTTGGAAATAGGAAGGTTGAGGACCACTGTCCTGAAGGAAGACACAGTACAGTAGAAGGGCAGCAAAAGAGAGGCAGCCCTCACAAGATTGATTAGCACAGTGGCTGCAACAATGAGCATCAGAAATAACCACTGTGAGGATGGCACAGGAGTGGTCAGCATTTCATTATCTTGTGCATAAAGTTGCTTTGAGTGAACAACCGCTCAACAGCACCTAACAACAACAAAAACAGGACTTGTGCTTCTGAAAGTGTGCTGAACTACACCTTAAGAAGAACAAATCTTCGTTTAGAACAGTGGTTCTCAAACTCTGGGTCATGAACCCATTTGTGGGTCGAACAGCACTATCACAGGGGCGGCTCATTCCTAAGAGTAGCAAAATTAGATTTCTGAAGTAGCAATGAAAATAAATTTATGATTTGGCGGTCACCACTACATAAGGAACGGTATTAAAGGCTTGTGGCATGAGGAAGTTTGAGAACCACTGCCCTAGAGGAAGACGCAAGTATTTGTACAGGAGAAGGCCAGCAAAAAGAGGCAGCCCCCAGAAAGATGGATTAGCACCATGGCTACAACAATGAGTGCAAGCCAATAACCACTGTGAGGACTGCACGGGACATGGCAGCATTTCATTATAATCTGCATATAGTTGCTATGAACTAAAACCCACTTGACGGCACATAACAAAAATAACAACGGGATTTGTTTCTCTAAAAATGTGCTAGAGAAGACATTTAGAGAAACTTCTCTTAGTTTAGGGCAGCAGTTCTCAGCATTTGGGTTGCCGGCCTTTTCGGGTGTGGGGGGGCAAATGACCCTTTTAAAGGGTAGGTCTGATTCACACCAGTAGCAAAATTACAGTTATGAAATAGCAACAAAAATAATTTTATATTTGGACATTCACTACTACATTCCAAATTGTATAAAAGAGGCATGGCATTAGGAAGGTTGAGAACTACTGCACCAGAGGAAGACACAATTCTTGGTAGAGTAGAAGGGCAGCAAATGAGTGGCAGCTCCCAACAAGATGGAACAGCACTGTGCCTGCAACAGTGAGGGGAAACCAAAGATCCACTTTCATGATGGCACCAATGGGGCAGAGTTTCATTATATTGTGCATAGAGTTGCTATGAACCAAAACCCACTTGACGGCCCCTAACAACAGTAACAACATGACTCGTGCATCTAACAATATGCTGAACGAGACCTTAAGAGAAACTCCTCTTAGTTTAGAGCAGCGGTTCTCAATCCGTGTGTTGCGACCACTTTTGGGAGACAAACAACCATTGACAGCAGTAGCCTGTTTATTAGAGTAGAAAAATTAGAGTTATGATGTAGCAATGAAAATAATGTTATGATTTGGCTGTCAGCACTACATAAGGAACGGTATGAAAGGGTCGTGGCATTAGCAAGGGTGAGAACCACTGCCCTAGAGGAATACAGAAATCTTGGTAGAGAAAAGGGTAACAAACGAGAGGCAGTCCCCAAAAAGGTGGATTACCACAGTGGCTGCAACAACAAGTGTGAGAAAAAAACCATTGTGAGGATGGCAGAGGACATGACAGGGTTTCATGACATTGTGCATAGAATTGCTATGACGCAAACCCACTCAGCGGTCCCTAACAATAATAAAAAGAGGACTCGTGCATCTAACAATATATTGAACTAGATCTTAAGAGAAACTCCTCTTACTTTAGACCAGCGTGTCCTAACCTGAGAGTCGTGACCTCTTTGGGGGTTCAAACAACCCTTTCATTGGGGTTGTCTGATTCATAACGGTAGCAAAATTACCATTATGAAGTAGCAACAAAAATAATTTTATGAGGAACTGTATGAAGGGGTCGTGGCATTAGGAAGGTTGAGAACCACTGCCCTAGTGGAAGGCAGAAATGTTGGTACGGTAGAAGGTCAGCAAAAAAGAGGCAGCCCCCAGAAAGATGGACTAGCCCAGTGGCAGCAACAATGAGCGCAAGCAAGAACCACTGAGTGGTTGTTATAGGACGGAGCAGCATTACATTATATTGTACACAGTATTAATATGAACAGAAACTCATTCAAAGGCACCTAAAAATAGCATCAACAATGTGCTGAACTATATCTTTAATAAAAACTCCTCTTAGTTTAGGGCAGCAGGTATAAAACTGTGGGTCACAACCACTTGGGGGGATGAATGACCATTTCACAATGGTGGCCCAGTTCAAAACAGTAACAATATTACAATTGTTAAATAGCAATGAAGGTAATTTTATGATTGGGGCATCACCACTACATGAGGAATGGTATGAAAGGGTCGTGGCATTAGCAAGGTTGAGAACCACTGCCCTAGAGGAAGACAGAAATCTTGGTGGAGTAGAAGGGCAGCAAACGAGAGGCAGTCCCCGAAAAGGTGGATTATCATAGTGCCTGCAACAATGAGCGCTAGCAAAAGAACCACTGCCAGGATGGCACATGAAGGGGCAGCATTTCATTCTATTGTGCGTACAGTTGCTGAGTAAAACCTACCCGACAGGACCTAACAAAAAACAAAAGGACTTGTGCTTCTGTCAATGTGCTGAAGTAGATTTTAAGAGAGACTCCTATTAATTTAGAGCCGTGGTTCTCAACCTGTGGACCACAAGTCCTTTGGGGGGGACAAAAGACCCTTTCACAGTGGTGGCTCACTGTAACAATAGCAAAATTAGAGGTATTATGTAGAAATGAAAATAATTTTATGATTTGGTAGTCACCATTACATGAGGAATGGTCATGGCCTAAGGACTGTTGCGGACCACTGCCCTAGAGGCAGACACAAATCTTGGTAAAGTAGAAGGGCAGCAAATGAGAGGCAGCTCCCCAAAAGATGGTTATCACAGTGGCTCCAACAATAAGAAGTAGAAAGAACCACTGTGATAATGGCACAGGACCAGGCAGAGTTTCATTTTATTGTGCATAGAGTTGCTTTGATCCAAAACCCACTGGATGGCACCTAAAAACAATAATTACAGGACTTGTGCTTCTAAAAATATGGTGAAGTAGATCTTAAGAGAAAATCCTCAGTTTAGATACAGGTTCTCAACCTGTGGGTCTCGACCCCTTTAGAAGGTTGAATGACCCCTTCACAGGGGTGGCCTGATTAATATAGAATAATTACAGTCATGTATTAGCATCAAAAATAACTTTGTGGTTGGGGATTCACCACTACATTAGGAACTGTATGAAAGGGTCATGGCATTAGGAAGGGTGTGAACCACTGCACAATAAGAAGACACAAATCTTGGTACAGTAGAAGGGCAGCAAAGGAGGACACCTCTTAAAAGATGGATTAACACAGTGGCTGCAACTGTGAGCTCAAGCAAAAGAACCACTGTGATTATGGCAGAGGACGGGTCAGTGTTTCATTATATTATGCATACAATTCCTGTGAGCCAAACCCACGCGACTGCCCCTAACAAAAATGAGAATAGGACTCGTGAGTCTAACAATATAGTGATCTATACCTTAAGTGAAACTCCTCTTAGTTTAGAGCATCGGTTCTCAACCTGTCAGTTGTAACCACTTTGGGGATCGAATAACCATTTCATAAGGGTGGCCTGATTCATAACAGTAGCAAAAATAGAGTCATGAAGTAGCAAGGATAATAATTTTATGGCTGGGGGTAACCAGTACATGAGGAGTTGTATGGAAGGGTCAGGGCATTAGAAAAGTTGAGAACCCCTGTATTAGAGGGAGTCACAAATCTTCGTACACTAGGAGGACAGCAAAAAGAGGCAGACCCAACAAGATGGATTAGCACAGTGGCTGCAACAATGAGCACTATCAAACGAAACACTTTGAGGATGGCAGAGGTGGGGGCAGCCTTAAATTACATTGGACACAGAGTTGCAATGAGTCAAAATCGACACAACACCACCTAAAAAAACAACAACAGAATTGTGTTTCTGACAATATTCTGAAGAAGACAATAAGATAAAACCCTATTAGTTTAGAGCAGCGGTTATCAACCCATGGGTCACGACCTCTTTGGGGGGGGGGGTCGAACTACCTTTCACAGAGGTGACCTGATTCATAACAGCAGCAAAATTATAGTTATGAAACAGCATTGAACATTATTTTATGATTGGGCAATCACCAGTACAAGAGGAATGGTATTAAAGGGCTGTGGCATTAGGAAGTTTGAGAACCACTTCGCTGGAGGAAGGCAGAAATGTTGGTACAGGAGAGGGGCAGCCCCCAGAAAGATGAATTAGCACAGTGGCTGCAACAATGAGCGTAAGACAAGAACCACTATGCTGTTGGCACAGGATGGGGCAGTGCTTCATTATATTGTGCATAGAGTTGCTGTGAGCCAGAACCCACTTGATGGCATGTATCAACACTAACAACAGGATTTGTGTTTCTCACCATATGCTGGAGAAGACCTTAAGTGAAAACACTCTTAGTGTAGAGCAGCGGTTCTCAACCAGTGGGTCGCAAACCCCTTTTGGTGGGAGGTGGGCGGGGATGTAGGTGGGTGTGGGTAAATGACTCTTTCACAGGGTTGAACAGATTCATAACAGTAGCAAAATTACAGTTATGAAATAGCAATGAAAAAATTATATTTCGACATCATGACTACATTAGGAATTGTATGAAAGTGGCATGGTAATAGGAAAATTGAGAACCACTGACCTAGACGAACAGAAATCTTGGTAGAGTAGAAGGGCAGCAAACAAGAGGCAGTCCCCAAAAAGATGTATTAGCACCGTGGCTGCAACAATGAGCGCAAGCAAAAGAACCACTGTGAGAATGGCAGAGGAGAGGATAGCATGCATAGGATGCACATGATAATGTGCATAGAGTTGTTATGAGCCAAACCCAATCAACAACCCCTAACAAAAATAAGAACAGGACTCGTGCATCTAACAATATGCTGAACTAGACCTTAAGAGTCACTCCTCTTACTTTAGAGGAGTGGTTCTCAACGCGTGAGTCGTGACCATTTTGGTTGGTGGAACAACCCTTTCAAAGGGGTGTCCAGATCCATAAGAGTAGCAAAATTACTATTATGAAATAGCAAGGGAAAAAATTTTGATTGAGGGACCACCACTACACAGTAGGAAATGTATGAAAGGTCATGGAAATATGAAGGTTGAGAAACACGGTCCTAGAAGAAGACACAAGTACAGTAGATGGGCAGCAAAAGAGAGACAGCCCCTAAAAGAATGATTAGCACAGTGGCTACAACAATGGGCAAAAGAAAGAACCACTGTGAGGATGGCACAGATTGGGTCAGCATTTCATTATATTGTGCATAAAGTTGCTTTGCGTCGAAAACCACTCGATGCCACCTAACAACAAAAAAAAAACAGGAATTGTGCTTCCTAAAACGTGCTGAAGCACATCTTACAAGAAACAAATCTTCTCTGCAGAAGGGTAGCAGGGAGGAGATGAGTCACTCAGGGTTCAGTGTAGCACCAATGAAACTCAAAACCTTCCTCTAGTTCTTGAACGCTTCCTCCCCTCCCAATTATCATGACCTCAATTCTACCTTGCGGACCTGATTATACCAGAGGATGTACAGCGGTGCAGTAGGGATCTGGAAACACAGGGAATCTAGGACAGACCAACGGTGGGAGTGGCGACATCAGGAGGGAGGGACGTGCATAAAGGGAGAACCAATCTTGGAGATCTATGTGTAACCTTCTTTCTGGGAGATGGGCAATGGGGAGGTGGGTGATGGGAGACGCCGGACAATGTAAGATAGGATAAAATAATTATTTATAAACTATTAAGGGAGCAGGGGGAAGGGGGGAGCGGGATAAAAAGGAAACTGAGCTGATTCCAGGAACACAAGTGGAAGGCAAACTTTAAGCATGACGAGGGCAACAAATGTATAAGGGTGCTTTGCTCAATTGGCGTATGTATGGATTGTGATGAAAGTTGTATGAGCCCCAATAAAAAGATTTATTAAAAAACAAAATTAAAAAAAGAAACAAATCTTCATTTAGAACAGCGGTTCTCAAACTCTGGGTTATGAACCTTGTTGTGGGTCGAAAGGCACTTTCAAAGGGGTGGCGCATTCATAAAAGTAGCAAAATTAGATTTATGAAGTAGCAATGACAATAATTTTATGATTGGGTGGTCACCACTATATGAGGAATGGTATTAAAGGGTTGTGGCATTAGGAAGGTTGAGAACCACCGTCCTAAAGGAAGGCCAAAATGTTGGTAGAGTGGAAGGGGAGCAAAAGGGAGGCAGCCCCCAGAAATATGTATTATCACAGTGGGTGCAACCATTAGCGCAAGCCAAGAACCACTGAGAGGATGGTAGAGGACGGCACAGCGTTTCATTATATTGTGAATAGAGTTGCTATGAGCCAACACCCACATGATGGCACCTAAAAACAATAACAACAGGATTTGTGCTTCTAACAATATGCGGAAGAAGACCTTAAGAGAAAATACTCTTAGTTTAGAGTAGCGGTTCTCAACCAGTGGATCGTGACCGCTTTCGTGGTAGGGGTGAATGAACCTTTCAAGGTGTGACCCGATTCATACCAGTAGCAAAATTACAGCTATGAAATAACAACAAAAATAATTTCATTGTTCTATATTCACGACGACATTATGAATTGCATTATAGAGGCATGATATTAGGAAGTTTGAGAACCACTCCACTAGAGGAAGACAGAAATCTTGGTAGAGTAGAAGGACAGCAAATGAGACACAGCTCCCAACAAGATGGAATAGCACAGTGGCTGCAACAGTAAGGAGAAACCAAAGATCCACTGTCAGGATGGCAGAGGAAGGGACATATTTCATTACATTTTGCATAGAATTGCTATGAGTCAAACTCACGCAATAGCACCTAAGAAAAAAACAACAGGACTTGTGCTTCTGACAATGTTCTTAAGTAGACCTTAAAGCAACTCCTCTTAGTTTAGAACAGCGCTTCTCAACCTGTGGATCGTGACCCCTTTCAGGAGACAAACGACCTTTTGACAGCGGTGGACCATTCATTACAGTAGAAAAATTAGAGTAATGAAGTAGTAATGAAATAATTTTATGATTTGGCAGTCAGCATTCCTGAGAAAAGGTATGAAAGGGTCGTGGCATTACCAAGGTTGAGAACCACTGTCCTAGAGGAAGACAGAAACCTGGGTAGAGTAGAAGGGCAGCAAACGAGAGGCAGCCCCTCAAAATTGGATTAGCACAGCGCCTGCAAAACTGAACACTAGCAAAGGTACCACTATGAGGATGGCAGTGGACGGGGCATCGTTTCATTATATTGTGTATAGAATTGTTGTGAGCCAAACACACTCGATGACCCCTAGCAACAATAACAACCGGTCTCGTGAATCTAACAATATGTTGAACTAGACCTTAAGAGAACCTCCTTAGTTTAGAGCAGCGGTTCTCAACACGTGAGTTGTGACCACTTTGGGTGGTCGAATGACCTTTTCACAGGAATAGCCCATTTCATAACAGTAGCAACATCACAGTTATGAAATAGCAATGGAAATAATTTTATAATCAGGGGACCATGATTATATTGGGAACTCTATGAAAAGGACATGGAAATAAGAAGGTTGAGAACCACTCACCTAGAGGAAGACACACGTACAGTTGAAGGGCAGCGTAAGGGAGGCAGCCCTGACAAAAATGATTAGCACAGTGGTTGCAACAATGAGAGCAAGCAAAAAACCACAGTAGGGTGGTAAGAATGAGGCAGCGTTCCAATATATTGTGCATAGGTTTGGTATGCGTAAAAACCACTCCACGGTATCTAACAACAACAGGTTGTACTTTACAAAATGTGCTGAACTACATCTTACTAGAAACACCTCTTTGTTTAGAGCAGCGGTTCTCAAACTCTGAGTCACAAACTTTTGGAGGTCGAACAACAATTTCACAGGGATGGCCCATTCATAACTGTAGCAAAATTAGGTTTATGAAGTAGCAATGAAAATAATTTTATGACTGGGCATTCACGACTACACGAGGAAAGGTATTAAAAGATCATAGCATTAGAAAATTTGAGAACCACTTCCCTAGAGAAAGACACAAATCTTGGTACAGGAGAAGGGCAACAAACGAGAGGCAGCCCCCAGAAAGATGGTTTAGCACAGTGGCTGCAACAATGAGCGCAAGCAAAGAACCACTGTGAAGATGGCATAAGGGGGACAGCGTTTCCTTATATTGAGCATAGAGTTTCTATGAGCCTAAACCCACTCGAGGGCACCTAACAAAAATAACAAGGGATTTGTGATTTTAACAATATACTGACAGAGACCTTAAGAGAAACACCTCTTAGTTTAGAGCAGTGGTTCTTAAACAATGGGACGAAACCCTTTGGGTGGGAGTCGGTGCGTGGGGTGAATGACCCTTTCACAGTCTTGGCCCAATGCATAACAGTAGAAAAATTACAGTTATGAAATAGCAAAGAAAAAATTTATAGTTCGACATTCACGACTACATTAGGAATTGTATGAGACTGGTGTGATATTAGGAAGGTTGAGAACCACTGCCCTAGTGGAACAGAAATCTTGGTAGAGTAGAAGGGCAGCGAATGAGAAGCAATCCCCAATAAGATGGAGTAGCACAGTAGAGGTAACAATGAGCGCAAGCAAAGAAGCACAGCGAGGAATGCACAAGCCTGGACAGCACTTCAGTATATTGTGCACAGGGTTGTGATCAACAGAAACCACTCCAAGGCACCTAAAAATAATTTTAAAAATGACTTATGCATCTAAAAATGTGCCTAATTATATTTAAGACAACCGCCACTTAGTTTAGAACAGCAATTCTGAACCTATGGGCAGTAACCCCTTGGGGGGCGGGTGTCAAACGACCTTTTCAAAGGGGTGACCTAGTTCAAAACTGTAGCAAAATTACAGTTGTGAAGTAGCAAAGAAAATAATTTTATGACTTGAGGGTCAGCAATACATGAGAAACAGTCAGAAAAGGTCGTGGCATTCAGAAGGTTGAAAACCACTGCTCTAGAGGAAGAAAGAAATCTCAGTAGGGCAGAAGGTCACCAAATGAGAGGCAGTCCCCTGAAGATGGATTATTAACACAGTGACTGCAATAATGAGTGAAAGCAAAAGAAAACTGAGGATGGCAGAGGACAGGACAGTGTTTCATGATCTTGTGCATAGAGTTTCTATGAGCCAACCCCACTTGACAGACCCTAACAAAAATAAGAACAGGACACATGCGTCTCACAATATGCTGAACTAGACCATAGGAGAAACTACTCTTAGTTTAGAGTAGCGGTTCTCAACCTGTGAGTCTAGATAATTTTGTTTGGTCGAATGACCCTTTCACAAGGGTGGCCGGATTCATAACAGTAGCAAACATACAGTTAGGAAATAGTAATGGAAAAAAGTTATATTTTGGGGACCACCACTACACATTGGGGAATGTAGGGAAGGGTTGTGGAAATAGGAAGGTTGGGTACCACTATCCTAGTGGAAACCACAAGTAAAGTACAAGGGCAGCAAAAGAGAGGAAGCCCCAACAAGATTGATTTGCACAGTGACTGCAACAATGAGCATGAGCAAACAACCACTGCGAGGATGGGACAAGCCTGAGCAGTGTTTCATTATATTTCCCACAGGGTTACTATGGACTGAAACCCACTCCAGGGCACCTAAAAATAATAACAACAGGACTTGTGCATCTAAAAATGTGCCTAACTATCTCTTAAGGAAAACTCCACATAGTTTAGAGCAGAAGTTCTAAACCTGTGGGTCACGGACCCTTTTGGGGGGATAAACGATCTTTTACAGTAGTGGCCCAATTCAAAACTGTAGCAAAATTGCACTTAGGAAGTAACAGTGAAAATAATTTTATTACTTAGGGGTCAAAAATACATGAGGAACTCTCTGAAAAGGTCATGGCATTCAGAAGATTGAGAACCACTGCTCTAGAGGAAGAAAGAAATCTCAGTAGAGGAGAAGGTCACCAAATGAGAGGCAGTCCCTGAAGATAGAATAGCACAGTGAGTGCAACAATGAGCGAAAGCAAAAGAAAAGTGTGAGAATGGAGAGGACTTGACAGCGTTCCATGATATGGTGAATAAAGTTGCTATGAGCCAACCCATTCGACAGCCCCTAACAACAATAAGAACAGGACTCGTGCATCTCACAATATGCTTAACTAGACCATAGGAGAAACCAATCTTAGTTTAGAGCAGCAGTTCTCAACCTGTGAATCTAGACCACTTTGTTTTTTCAAATGACCCTTTCACAGGGGTGGCCGGATTCATAACAGTAGCAAACTCACAGTTATGAAATAGCAATAGAAAAAATTTTATGTTTTGGGGACCACCACTATACATTGGGAAGTGTATAGAAGGGTCATGGAAATAGCAAAGTTGAGAACCAGTATCCTAGAGGACGACATAAGTATAGTAAAAGGGCAGCAAAAGAGAGCAAGCCCCTACAACATTGATTAGCACAGTGGCTGCAACAATGAGCGCAATCAAGGAACCACTGAAAGGATGACACAAGCCAGGGCAACGGTTCATTATATTGTTCACAGAGTTGCTATGGCCCAAAACCCACTCCAGGGCACCTAAAAATAATAACAACAGGACGTCTGCATCTAACAATGTGCCTAACTATATCTTAAGAAAAATTCCACTTAGTTTAGAGTAGTAGTTCTGCAACAGTGGGTCGCGACCACTTTGTGGGGACAAAGGACATTTTCACAAGGGTGGCCGAGGTCAAAACTGTAGCAAAATTAGAGTTATGAAGTTGCAATGAAAATAATTTTAGGACTGGGGATCAGCAATACATGAAGAACAATCTGAAAAGGTCGTGGAATTCAGGAAGTTGAGAACCACTGCTCTAGAGGAAGAAAGAAATCTTGGTGCACCATAAGGTCAGCAAAGTGACAGGTAGTCCCCCAAAACATGGATTAGCACAGTGAGTGCAACAGTGAGCAAAAGCAAAAGAAAATTGTGAGGATGGCAGAGGACGGGACAGCGTTTCATGATATTGTACATAGAGTTGCTCTCAGCCAAACCCACTCGACAGCCCCTAACAACAATAAGAACAGGACTGGTGTGTATAACAATATGCTGAACTAGACCATAGGTAAACTACTCTTAGTTTAGAGCAGCGGTTCTCAACCTGGGTGTCGTGACCACTTCATTGGCCAAACGACCCATTCACAGTGGTGTCCAGATTCATAAAAATTACAAATTTACAGTTATGAAGTAGCAATAGAAAAAAATTTAAAGATTTGGGGACGACCAGTACACATTAGGAAGTATATGGAATGGTGTTGGAAATCGGAAGGTTGAGAACCACTGTCCTAGTGGAAGAAACTAGTGCAGTAGAAAGGCAGCAAAAGAGGAATTCCCAAAAAGATTGATTTGCACAGTGGCTGCAACAATGAGCGCAAGCAACCAACCACTGAGAGGATGGCACAAGCCTGGGCAGCATTTCTTTATATTGTGTAAAGAGTTGCTATGGACAGAAACCCACTCCAAGGCACCTGAAAATAATAACAAAAGGACTTGTGCATCTAACAATGTGCCTAACTATATCTTAAGAAAATCTCTACTTAGTTTAGAGCAGCAGTTCTGAACCTGTGGGTCACGACCCCTTGGGGGGTAAAACGACCTTTTCACAGGGGTGACCCAGTTCAAAACTATAGCACAATTACTGTTATAAAGTTGCAATGAAAATAATTTTACGACTGGGGGGTCAGCAATACAGGAGGAATAGTCTGAAAAGATCATAGCGTTCAGGAGGTTGAGAACTACTGCTCTAGAGAAAGAAAGAAGTCATGGTAGAGTAGAAGGTCAGCAAACATAAGGCTGTCTACAAAAGGATGGATTAGCACAGTGAATGAATTAATGAGCGAAAGCAGAAGAAAACTGTGAGGATGGCATAGGATGGAACAGCATTTCATGATATTGTGCATAGAGTTGCTATGTCCAAATCTAGTCGACAGCCTCTAACAACAATAGTACTCATATGTCTAACAATATGCTGAACTAGATCATTGGAGAAACTACACATAGTTTAGAGCAGCTGTTCTCAACATGAGAGTCATGACCAATTTGGTTGATCAAATGGTCCTTTGACAAGGGTGGCCTGATCCATAACAATAGCAAAATTACAGCTATGAAATAGCAATAGAAAATATTTTATGATTTGGGGACCGCCACTACACATTGGAAAGTAAATAGAAGGGTGCTGGAAATAGGAATGTTGAGAACCACTGTCCTAGTGGAAAACACAATACAGTAGAAGGGCAGCAAAAGAGAGGAAGCCTCTGCAAGAGTGATTAATACAGTGGTAGCAACAATGAGTGCAAGCAAAGAACCACTGCGAGGATGGAACAAGCCTGGGCAGTTTTCAATATAATGTGCACGGAGTTGCTATAAACCGACATCCACTTCTGGGGACCTAAAAATGATAACAACAGGACTTGTGCATCTAACAATGTTCCTAAATATATCTTATGAAATACTCCACTTAGTTTAGAGCAGCAGTTCTAAACCTGTGGGTCGCGACTGCTATGGGGGCAAATGACCTTTTTGCAGTGCTGGCCCAGTTCAAAACTGTAGCAAAATTACCCTTATGAAGTAGCAATGAAAAGAATTTTAAACTAGGACTTCACCAATACATGAAAGCAGTCGGAAAAAGTCGTGGCTTTCAGAAGTTTGGGAACCACTTCTCTAGAGGAAGAAAGAAAGCTTGGTAGATTAGAAGGTCAGCAAACGAGAGGCAATCCCCAAGAAGATGGATTAGCACAGTGACTTCAACAATGAGCGAAAGCAAATGAAAACTGTGAACATGACAGAGGACGGGACAGCATTTCATGATATCGCGCATAGAGTTGATATGAGCCAAACCCACTCGACAGCCCCTAACAACAATAAGAACAGGACTCTTGTGTCTCACAATATGCTGAACTAGACCATAGGAGAAACAACACTTAGTTTAGAATAGCGTTTCTCAACCTGTGAGCTGTAACCACTTTGGTTGTTCAAATGACCCTTTCACAGGGGTGGCCAGATTCATAACAGTAGAACACTTACAGTTATGAAATAGCAATAGAAAAAAATTGATGATTTGGGGACCACCACTATACATTTCGAAGTATATGGAAGTGTCATGGAACTAGGAAGGTTGAAAACCATTGTCCTAGAGGAAGACACAAGTGCAGTAGAAGGGCAGCAAAAGAGAGGAAGACACTACAAGATTGATTAGCACAGTGGCTGCAACAATGAGCGCAAATAAAGAACCACTGTGAGGATGGCACAGGCCTGGGCAGACTTTCATTATATTGTGCACAGGGTTCCTATGAACTGAAACTCACTCCAGGGTACCTAAAATAATAACAACAGGACTTGTACATCTAGCAATGTGCCTAAGTATATCTTAAGAAGAACACTTAGTTTAGAGCAGCAGTTCTGAACGTGTGGGGTGTGACCATTTGGAGGGACAAACGATCTTTTCACAGGCATGGCTAAGTCGAAAACTGTAGCAAAATTACATTCTATATAGCAGTGAAAATAATTTTCTGCCTTGGGTTCACCAATACATGCGGAACACTCTGAAAAGACCATTGCATTCAGAAGGTTGAGAACTGCTGCTCTAGGAGAAGAAAGAAATGTGGTAGAGTAGAAGGTTAACAAACAGGAGGCAGTCCCGAAAAAGGTGGATTAGCACAGTGACTGCAACAATGAATGAAAGCAAATGAAAACCGTGAGCATGGCAGAGGACGGGACAGCATTTCATGATACTGTGCATAGAGTTCCTATGAGCCAAACCCACTCGACAGCCCCTAACAACAATAAGAACAGGACTCCTGCATTTAATAATATGCTGAACTAGACCATAGGGAAACTACTCTTAGTTTAGAGCAGCAGTTCTCAACCTGTGAGTCCTCACCAACTTGGTTTGGTCGAATGACCCCTTCACAGGGGTGGACGGATTTATAACAGTAGCAAAGTTACAGGTATGAAATAGCAATAGAAAAACACTTATGATTTGGGAACCACCACTACCCATTGGGAAGTATATACAAGGGTCGTAGAAATAGAAAAGTTAAGAACCACTGTCCTAGAGGAAGACACAAGTACAGTAGAAGGGCATTAAAACAGAGGAAGCCCATACAAGATTGATTAGCACAGTGGCTTCAACTATGGCACAAGCAAGGAACCACTGTGAGGATGGCACAAGCCAGGGCAGTGTTTCATTATATTGTGCACAGTGGTCCTAATCACTCAAACCCACTCCAGGTCACCTAAAAAACAATAGCAACAGGACTTGTGCGTCTAACTATGTGCCTTACTATATCTTAAGAAAAACTCCACTTAGTTTAGAGCAGCAATTCTTAACCTGTGAGTCATGACCACTTTGGTTAGTCGAACGACCCTTACAGAGGGGAGTATGAATTCATAACAGTGGCAAAAATGCAGTTATGAAATAGCAATAGAAAAATTGATTATTTGGTGATGACCACTACACATTCAGAAGTGTATGGAAGGGTTGTGAAAACGGAAGGTTGAGAACTACTGTTCTAGAGGAAGACACAAGCACAGTAGATGGGCAGCAAAAGAGAGGAAGCCCCAACAGATTGATTAGCACAATGGCTGCAACAATGAGCACAAGCAAAGAACCACTGTGAGGATGGCACAAGCCAGGGCAGCATTTCATTATATTGTGCACAGGATTGCTATGAACTGAAACCCAGTCCAGGTCACCTAAAATAATATCAACAAGACTTGTGCATCTAGGAACGTGCCTCAGTAAATCTTAAGAAAAACTCCACTTACTTTAGAGCAACAGTTCTGAACCTGTGCCTCGTGGCACTTTTTGGGGAAAAAAAACATTGTCACAGGGTTGGTCCAGTACAGAACTGTAGCAAATTCCAGTTATGAAATAGCAATGAAAATAATTTTATGACTGGGGGTTCACCAATACATGAGGAAGAGTCTGAAAAGGTCGTGACATTCAGAAGGTTGAGAAGCACTGCATTAGAGGAAGAATGATATCTCAGTAGAGTAGAAAATCAGCAAATGAGAGGCAGGACCCAAGACTATGGATTAGCACAGTGACTGCAACAATGAGAGAAAGCAAACGAAAACGGTGAGGATGGCAGAGGATGGGACAAAGTTTCATCATATTGTGTATAGAGTTGCTTAGAGCCAACCCCACTCGACAGCCCCTGACAACAATAAGAACGGCTCTTGCATTTCGCAATATGCTGAACTAGACCATAGGAGAAACTACTCTTATTTTAGAGCAGTGGTTGCCACCTGTGAGCCTAGATCACTTTGTTTGCTCGAACAACCCATTTACAGGGGTGGCCGGATTCATAGCAGTAACAAAATTACAGTTATGAAATAGAAATTGAGAAATTTTTATGTTTGGGGGACCACCACTGCTCATTGGGAAGTGTATGGAAGGGTTGTGGAAATAGGAAGGTTAAGAACCACTATCCTAGAGGAAGACAGGTAAAGTAAAAGGGCAGCAAAAGAGAGCAAGTCCCCACAAGATTGATTACCACAGTGGGGGTAACAATGAACATAAGCAAAGAACCATTGCTAGGATGTCAGAAGCCGGGGAAACATTTCATTACATTGTGCACAGGGTTGTGATGAACCAAAACCCAATCCAGGTCACCTAAAAATAATAACAGGACTTGTGCATCTAACAACGTGCCTAAATATATCATAAGAAAAACTACATTTAGTTTAGTGCGGTAGTTCTGAACTTGTGGCTTGCGACAATTTTGGAGGTAAAAATGACCTTTTCACAGGGGTGGCCCAGTACATACCTGTAGCAAAATTACAGATATGAAGTAGCAATGAAAAAAAATTTATGACTGGGTGCTCACCAATACATGAGGAACAGTCTGAAAAGTTCATGTCATTCGGAAGGTTGAGAACCACTTCTCTAGAGAAAGAAAGAGACCTTGGTAGAGTAGAAGGTCCTAAAACAAGAGGCAGTCCCCAAGAAGATGGATTAGCACAGTGACTTCAACAATGAGCGAAAGCAAAAGAAAACTGTGAGGATGGCAGAGGAGAGGACAGTGTTTCATGATATTGCACATAGAGTTTCTATAAGCCAACCCTACTCGACAGCCCCTAACAGCAAAAGGAACAGGACTCTTGTGTGTCACAATATGCTGAACTAGACCATAGGAGAAACAACTCTTAGTTTAAAACAGCGGTTCTCAAGCTGTGTGTCATGACCACTTCGGGTGGTCGATTGACCCTTTCACAGGGGTGACCGGATTCATAATAGTAGCAAACTTACAGTTATGAAATAGCAATAGAAAAATATTTATGATTTGGGGACCGCCACTACATATTGGGAAGTTTATGGAAGCATCATGGAAATAGGAAGGTTGAAAATCACTGTCCTATAGGAAGTCACAAGTACAGTAGAAGGGCAGCAAAAGAGAGGAAGCCCAAACAAGATTGATTTGCACAGTGGCTGTACCAATGAGCACAACCCAAAAACGACTGTGAGTATGGCACAAACCCAGGCAGTGTTTCATTATATCGTGCACAGAGTTATATGAACCAAAACCCATGCCAGGACACCTAAAAATTATAACAGGACTTGTGTATCTAAAAATGTGCTTAACTATAACTTAAGAAATACTGCACTTAATTTAGAGCAGCCGTTATAAAACTCTGTGTCGCGGCCCATTTGGGGGGGGGGCAAATGATCTTTTCACAGGGGTGGCCAAATTCAAAACTGTAGCAAAATTAGTTACGAAGTAGCAATGAAAATAATTTTATGACTGTGGGTTCACCAATACACGAGGAACAGTCTGAAAAGGTCGTGGCATTCAGAAGGTTGAGAAGCAATGCACTAGAGGAAGAATGAAATCTCAGTAGAGTAGAAAGTCAGCAAATGAGAGGCAGTTCCCAAAAAGATGGATCAGCACAGTGATTGCAAAAATGAGTGAAAGCAAAAGAAAATAGTGAGGACAGGACAGCATTTCATGATATTGTGCATAGAGTTGCTTTGAGCCAACCCCACTTGACAGCCCCTAACAACAATAAGAACAGGTCTTGTGCATTTCACAAAATGCTGGACTAGATCATAGGAGAAACTACACCTTTTTTGATCAACAGTTCTCAACCTGTGTGTCTAGACCACTTTGTTTGTTCGAACAACCCTTTCAAAGAGATGGCCTGATTCATAACAGTGGCAAATTTACAATTTTGAAATATCAATAGAAAAAATTATGTTTGGGGGACCAGCACTGCACATTTTGAAGGGTATGGAAGGGTTGTGGAAATAGGAAGGTTGAGAACCACTGTTCTAGAGTAAGACACGAGTACAGTAAAAGGGCAGCAAAAAAGAGCAAGCCCCTGCAAGATTTATTAGCACAGTGGCTGCAACATTGAGCATACGCAAAGAACCATTTCAAGGATGTCAGAAGCCGGGGCAACGTTTCATTATATTGTTCACAGGGTTGCTATGGACAGAAACCCAATCCAGGACACATAAAATAATAACAACAGTATTTGTGCATCTAACAATGTGTCTAATTCTATCTTAAGCAAAACTTCACTTAGTTTACAGCAGCAGTTCTGAACCTGTGGGTCGTGACCATTTTGGGGTGGACAAATGGCCTTTTCACAAGGGTGGCCAAGTTCAAAACTGTAACACAATTACTATTATGAAGTTGCAATGAAAATAAATTTATGACCGGGGTCAGCAGTACAAGAGGAACAGTCTGAAAACGTCATGGCATTCAGGAGGTTGAGAACCACTGCTCTAATGGAAGAAAGAAATCTTGGTAGAATAGAAGGTCAGCAAACGACAGGGAGTCCACGAAAAGATGGGTCAGCACAGTGAGTGCAACAATGAGCAAAAGCAAAAGAAAAGTGTGAGGATGGGACAGCGTTTCATGATATTGTGCATACAGTTGCATTCAGCCAAACCTACTCGACAGCCACTAACAACAATCAGAACATGACTCGTGCATCTAACAATGTGCTGAACTACACCACATGATAAACTACTCTTCGTTTAGAGCAGCAGTTCTCAACCTGAGTCATGACCACTTTGTTGGTTGAATGACCCATTCTCAGCGGTGTCCAGATTCATACCAATTACAAAATCACAGTTATGAAGTAGCAATAGAAAATATTTTATGATTTGGGGACCACCATTACACATTGGGAAGTTTATGGAATGGTGGTGGAAAGAGGAAGGTTGAGAACCACTGTCCTAGAAGAAGAAACAAGTACAGTAGAAGGGCAGCAAGAGAGGAAGCCCCTACAAGATTGATTAGCAGAGTTACAGCAACAATGAGCAGAAGCAAAGAACTACTGTGACGATGGCACAAGCCAAAGCAACGTTTCATTATATTGTGCACAGGGTTGCGATGAACCGAAACTCACTCCTTGGCACCTAAAATTAACAACAGGACTTGTGCGTCGACCACTGTGGCTACCTATATCGTAAGAAAACTCCACTTAACTTAGAGCAGCAGTTCTAAACCTGTGGTTTGCAACCCCTTTGGGGGACAAACGACCTTGTCACAGGCGTGGCCCAGTTCAAAACTGTAGCAAAATTAAAGTAATGAAGTAGCAATGAAAATTATTTTATTACTGGGGGATCACCAATACCTGAAGTACAGTCTAAAAAGGTCGTGGCATTCGAAAGGTTGAGAACCACTGCTCTAAAGGAAGAAAGGAATCTTTGTAGAGTAGAAGGGCAGCAAACAAGAGGCAGTCCCCTAAAAGGTAGATTAGAACATTGACTGGAAAAATGAGCGACGGCAAATGAAAACTGCGAGGATGGCATAGGATGGGACAGTGTTTCATATTATTGTGCATAGAGTTGCTGTGAGCCAAACCCACTCGACAGCCCCTAACAACAATAAGAACAGGAGTTGTGCATCTAACAATATGCTGAACTAGACCATGAGATAAAGTACTCTTAGTTTAGAGCAGTGGTGCACAACCTCTGAGTCCTGACCACCAAGGTTGGTTGAAAGACGCTTTCATAACGGTGGCCGGATTCATAACAATAGAAAACTACAGTTATGAAATAGCAATAGAAAAAATTATGATTTGGGGACCACCACTACACATTGGGAAGTGTACGGAAGGATCGTGGAAATAGGAAGGTTTAGAACCACTGTTCTAGAGGAAGACACAAGTACAGTAGAAAGGCAGCAAAAGAGAGTAAGCCCAGAAAATTGATTAGCACAGTGGCTGCAACAATGAGCGCAAGCTAAGTTCCACTGCAAGGCTGTCCAAAGCCTGGACAGCATTTCATCATATTGTTCACAGGGTTGCTATGAACCAAAAACCACTCCAGGGCACCTGAAAATAATAACAACAGGCCTTGTGCATCTAACAATGTGCCTAACTAAAGCTTATGAAAATTCCACTTAGTTTAGAGCAGTTGTTCTGAACCTGTGGGTCACGACCCCTTTGGGGACACAACCTTTTCACAGGGGTGGCCAAGTAAAAAACTGTAGCAAAATTAAAGTTATGAAGAAGCAATGAGAATAATTTTATCACTGGGGAGTCACAAATACATGAGGAACAGTCTGAAAAGGTCGTGGCATTCGGAAGGATGAGAACCACTGCTCTAGAGGAAGAAAGAAACCTTGGTAGAGTAGAAGGTCAGCAAATGAGAGTCAGTCCCCAAAAAATGGATTAGCACAGTGACTGCAACAATGAGTGAAAGCAAATGAAAACTGTGAGAATGGCAGAGGACAGGACAGTGTTTCATGATATTGTGCATAGAGTTGCTATGAGCCAAACCACTCGACAGCCCCTAACAACAATAAGAGCAGGACTCGTGCATCTAGCAATATGCTCAACTAGACCATAGGAGAAACTGCTCATAGTTTAGAGAAATAGTTATCAAGTTGTGGGTCGTGATCACTTCGGTTGGTCGATCGACCCTTTCACAGTGGTGGACGGATTCATAACAGTAGCAAAATTATAATTATGAAATAGCAGTAGAAAAAAATTATGATTTGTGGACCACCACTACACATTGGGAACTATATGGAAGGGTCATAGAAATAGGTTGAGAACCACTGTCCTAGGCGAAGACACAAGTACAGTAGACGGGCAGCCAAAGAGAGGAAGCCCCAACAAGATTGATTTGCACAATGGCTGTACCAATGATCGTAAGCAAAGAACCACTGTGAGGATGGCACAGGCCTGACCAGTGTTTCATTATATTGTGCACAGGTTTGCTGTGAAACAAAACCCACTCCAAGGCACCTAAAAATAATAACTGGATGTGTGCTTCTCAAAATGTGCTGAACTACATCTTAATAGAAACACTTTTTCTTTTAGAGCAGCAATTTTCAAACTCTGTCACAACCATTTTGGAGGTTGAACAACACTCACAGGTGTGGCCCATTCATGACAAGAGCAAAATAAGATTTATAAAGTAGCAATGAAATTACTTTTATGATTGGGGTCACCACTACATGAGGAATGGTATTAAAGGGTTCTGACATTAGGAAGGTTGATAGCCTCTGCCCCAGAGAAAGACACAAAACGTGGTGCAGGAGAAGGGCAGCAAAAGAGAGGCAGTCCCCAGCAAGATGGATTAGCTCTGTGGATGCAACAGTGAACACAAGCAAGGACCACTGTGAGAATGGTGCAAGACTAGCCAGGGTTTCATTATATTGTGCATGAGCTAAAACCCACTCAATTCCCCAAACAACAATAAGGGGACTCATGCATCTAACAATATACTGAACTAGACCTTGAGAGAAACTCCTCTTAGTTTAGATCAGCGGTTCTCACCTTGTTAGTTGTAAATTCTTTGGTGGGGTCAAGTGACCCTCACATAGGCATGACCCAATTCATAACAGTAGCAAAATTACAGTTATGAAGGAGCAATGAAAATAATTTTACATTTGTGGGTCACCACTACATGAGAAACTGTATGAAGGGTTCATGGTACAGTAAAAGGGCAGCAAACGAGAGCCAGCCCGAATAAGATGGATATGCACAGTGGCTGCAATAATGAGCACCAGCAAATAAAGCACTGTGAGTATTGCAGAGGAGGGGCAGCGTTTCATTGCATTGTGCATAGAGTGGCTATGAGCAAAACCCTCTCAACAGTACCCAACAACAATAACAACAGTACTTGTGTTTCTAACAATATGCTGAAGTAGACTTTAAGAGAAACTCCTCTTAGTTAGAGCAGTGGTCCTCAACCTGTGGGTCATGACCTCTTAGGGGGCCAAACAACCTTTTCATAGCTGTGGCCCAATTTATTACTGTAGCAAAGTTACGTTGTGAAGTAGCAATAAAATAATTTTTGGTTGGGGGTCAAGACTACATGAGCAACTGTATGAAAGGGTAATGGCATTAGTAATGTTGAAAACCACAGTTCTTCAGGAAGACACAAATCTTGATGCAGTTGAAGGGCCGCAAAATATAGTCAGCCCGAATTATTGGAATAACAGTCGCTGTAATAGTGAGCACAGCTAAGGGAACACTGTGAAGATGGCACAAGATGGTCAGCATTACATTATATTGAGCACAGAGTTGCTATGAGTCAAAACCACTCGACAGCACCTAACAACAAAACAACAGGACTTGTGTTTCTTACAATATGCTGAAGTAGACCTTAAGAGAAACTCCTATTAGTTTAGCACAGCGGTTCTCAACTTGTGGGTGATGAGCCCTTTGGGGGATTAACGACCCTTTCATAGTGGTGGCCCAGTCATTACAGTAGAAAAATTAGAGTTATGAAGTAGCAATGGAAATAATTTTATGATTTAGCAGTCACCACTATATGAGGTACAGTATGAAAGGGTCGTGGCAAAAGGAAGGTTGAGGACCATTGCCCTAGAGGAAGATGCAAATCTTGGTAGAGTAGAAAGGCAACAAATAAGAGCCAGCACCCCAAAATATGGTTACAATAGTGGCTCCAACAATGAGGACTAGCAAAGAACCACTGTCAGGATGGCACAGGTCTGGGCAGCATTTCATTATATTGTGCATAGAGATGCAATGAGCCAAAACCCACTCGATGGATCTTAATAACAATTACATCAGGACTTGTGTGTTTAACAATATGCTGATGTCGATCTTAAGAGAAACGCTTCTCAGTTTACACCAGGGCTCCCAACCTTGCGCCGTGAACACTTTCGGGTGGGGGAGTGTGTAGAAACACCCTGTCACAGTGATGCCCTGATTCATAACAATAGCAAAATTACAGTTATGAAATAGTAAAGAATATAATTTTATGATTGGGGTCCACTACTACACCAGGAACTGTATGAAATGGACACAGAATTAGGATGTTTGAGAAACATTGTCCCAGAGGAAGACACAAATGTTGGTACAGCAGAAGGGCATCAAAAGTTAGGCAGCCCCTACAAGATGGAATAGATACAGCAGTGAGCACAAGCAAAGGACCACTGTGAGAATGGCAAAGAATGGGGCAGCGTTTCATTGTATGGCACGCAGAGTTGCTATGAGCCTAAACCCACTCGACAGCATCTAAAAACCATAACAAAATGACTTATGCGCCTAACAAAGTGCTTAACTATATCTTAAGAAAAACTCCTCTTAGTTTACAGCAGCAGTTCTCCACCTGTGGGCGGTGACCACTTTGGGGGGACTAATGATCCATTCACAAGTGCGGGCCAATTGATAACAGTAGAAAATTACAGTTAATGAGGTAGAAATGAACACAATTTTATTGTTGGGTGAGCACCACTCCATGAGGAACTGTATGAAAGGGCCGTGGAATTAGGAAGGTAGAGAACCCCTGCCCTGGAGGAAGACAGAAAGCTTGGTACAGTAGAAGGGCAGCAAAAAGGAGGCAGTCCAAATAAGATGGAATAGCACAGTGGCTGCAGCCATGAGTGCAAGCAAATGAACCACTGTGAGGATGGCAGAGGAGAGGGCAGCCTTTCATTATATTGGTTATAGAGCTGCGATGAGTAACCTCCCCCGCCCCCGACAGCACCTAACAACAACAACAAAAGAATTTGTTCTTCTAATAATATGCTGCAGAAGACCTTAAGTGAAACTCCTATTAGTTTAGAGCAGCAATTCTCAACCTGTTGGTTGCAACCTCTTTGGGGTGTCGAATGATGCTTTAACAGGGGTGGCTCATTCCTAACAGTAGGAAAATTACCGTTTTGAAGTAGCAATGAAAATAATTTAATGTTTGGGTGATCATTACTACATGAGGGTCGGTATGAAATGGTTGTTGCTTTAGGAAGATGGAGAACCCCTGCCCTAGAGGAAGACACAAATCTTGGTACTGTAGAAGGGCAACAAAAAAGTGGCAGCCCCTAGAAGATGGATTAGATCAGTGGCTGCAGCAATGAGTGCAAGCAAAGAACCACTGTGAGGGTGGCACAGGATGGGGCAGTATTTCATTATATTTTTCACAGATTTGCTATGAACTGAAACACACTGGACAGCACCTAACAGAAATAACCACAGTACATGTGCTTCTAACTATAAGCTCAAGTAGATTTTAAGAGAATCTCATCTTAGTTTAGAACAGTGGTTCTCAACCTGTGGGCCGTGACACTTTTGAGGGTGCCGAATTACCTTTTCACAGTAGTGGCCAGAGTCATAACTGTGGCAGAATTACCGTTAAGAAGTAGTAATGAAAATGTTTTTATGATTGAGAATTCATCATTATATGAGGAACTGTATGAAAGCGTTTTGACATTAGGACGGTTGAGAACCACTGCCCTAGAGGAAGACACAAAGCGTAGTACTGCAAACGGGTAGCAAATGAGAGGCAGACCCTACAAGACGGAATAGCACAGTGGCTGCAACAATGAGTGTCATCAAAGAACAATTGTGATGATGGCACATGATGTGCCAGCATTTCATTCTATTGTGCATAGAGTTGCTAAAACTCCTCAACCTGTGGATCATGAACCCTTTTGGGGAGTGAGTGGGTGAACCTTTCACAAGTGTTGCTTGATTCATAAGAGTAGCAAAATTATAGCTATGAAATAGCAGCAAAGAAAGTTTTATGACTGGGGGCCCACCACTACATTGGGAACTGTATGAAAGGGTCATGGAATTAGGAAGGTTGAGAACCACTGCCCTAAAGGAAGACAGAAATATTGGTAGAGTAGAAGGGCAGCAAATGAGAGGAAGACCTGAAAATGATGGATTAGCACAGTGGCTGCAACAATGAGCGCAAGCAAAGAACCACTGCGAGGATGGCACAGGTGGGGGCAGAATTTCATTATATTGTGCATTGAGTTGCTGTGAGCCAAAACCCTCTGGACAACACCTAATAACAATAACTACAGGACTTGTGCTTCTCACAATATGATGAAGTAGATCCCAAAAGAAACTCCTCAATTTAGAGAAGTGGTTCTCAACCAGTGGCTCGCGACACCATGGGGGTTTGAATAACCCTTTCACAGTGGAGGCCCAATTCATAACTGCAGCAAAATTAAAGTTATGAAGTAGCAATGAAAATTTTATGATTGGGGGGTTCATCACTACATGAGGAGATGTGTGAAAGGGTCATGGCATTAGTAAATTTGAGAACCACTGTCCTAGAGGAAGACACAAGTCTTGGTACAGTAGAGGGGAAACAAAAGAGAGGCAACCCCCGGAAGTGGGATTAGCACATTGGCTGTAACACTGAGCACAAGCAAAATAACCACTGTGAGGATGGCACAAGATGGGTCCTCGTTTCATTATATCTTGCATAGAGTTGCTATGAGCCAGCACACACTCAAAGGCACCAAACAATAAAAAAACAGGACTTGTGCTTCTAAGAATATTCTGAAGTAGACCTTAAGAGAAACTCCTGTTAGTTTAGACCAGTGATTCTCAAACTGTGGAGACTAACGAACCTTTCACATGGGTGGCCTGATTCATAACAGAGACAAAATTATAGTTGTGATGTAGCAATGAAAATATTTTATGCTTGGTAGTATGTCACCACTACATAGGAATGGCATGAAATGGTTGTGGCATTAGGACATTTGACAACCACTGCCCTAGAGGAAGACACAAATCTTGGTACAGTAGAAGGGCCACAAAAAAGAGGCAGCTACCCACAGTTGAATTCGCACAGTGGCTGCCACAATGAGCACAAGCAAAGAACCCCTGTGAGGAGGGCACAGGACAAGGCGGTGTTTCATTATATTGTGCACAGAGTTGCTATGAGAAGTACCTACTCGACGGCACCACCACCACCACCAACAAATGGACTTGAGCTTCTAACAGTGTGGTGACATAGATCTTAAGAGAAACTCCTCTAAATTTAGAGCAGCGATTCTCAACATGTGGGTTTTGACCCCCTCGGGGGTGAGCTGACCCATATACAGGGGTGGCATGATTCATAACAGTAGCAAAACTAGAGTTATGAAGTAGTAACGAATATAATTTTATGGTTAGGTAGTCACAACTACATGAGGAAGTGTATGAAAGGGTCGTGGCATTAAGTAGGTTGAAAACCACTGTCCTAGAGGAAGACACAAATGTTGGTACAGTAAAAGGGCAGCAAAAAAGAGATAATCCACAACAGGACAGAATAGTACAGTGGCTGGAGCAATCAGAGCAAGCAAAGGAACCACTGTGAGGATGGCACAGGATGGGGCAACATTGCATTGTATTCTGTATAGAGTTGTTAAGAGTTGAAACCCACTCGATGGCAACTAACAACAACCAAAACAAGAATTGAGCATCTAACAATATACTGAAATATATCTTAAAAGAAACACCTCTTAGTTTAGAGCAGCAGTTCTCAACCTGTGGATCGGGACCGCTTTTGGGGGTCGAACTACCCATTCACAGGGGTCGCCTTATTCTTAATAGTTGCAGAATTACAGCTATGAAGTAGTAATGAAAATAATTTTATGGATGGATGTTCACCACAACATCAGGAACTTCATTAGTGTGCCAAGGTATTAGCAAGGTTGAGAACCACTGGTTTAGAGCATAGTACATTCTGATGAAATACTACATATTTTTAACACATATGGAGAAGGTGAAAAATAAAGGAAATTGGGAGAGGACAGTAGTAGAAAATTCCTATGAGTCAGAATTGCTCTACATCATAGAGTAGCTAAGATAATTAGAAGAAATGATGAAGTCAAAAAGCTGAAGAGAAAATTCCATAGGACACGTGGCAACAGCTTTATGCTATTGTTAGCCCCTTGGGGCCTCCCTATCTTTTGTTGGTTTCCTTAACCCCATCCCCACCACCGTGAATAGACTTCATTAAACTCTCTTTAATTAAACCTCTGCATGGTTTGTTGTCTGCGGGACCCCTAAGATATATCATTTAATTTTCTTGATTGCAATTCATCTCTCTAGCACACAGAAATCATTCAAGAGTTTGTCTTTTGTTTGGTTTTCATCCACAATTGCATTTCCTTTCAGATTTGTTTTCTCTTGAAACATGATCAATAGTTCTTTCCTCTCCAATGAAACCCAAGCCCTACACTGCCTGTCTATGAAGTTCATGTGTGTCCTACATGGGGATCCCAACCATTCCCTAGACCAGTGGTTCTCAACCTTCCCAATGCCGTGATTTTTCATATAGTTCCTCAGTTTGTGGTCACCCTTGATCATAAAATTATTTCATTGCTAATTCATCACTGTAATTTTGCTACTGTGATGAATCAGGCAACCCCTGTGAAAGTGTCATTCGACCCCCAAAGAAGTCACAACCCACCGGTTGAGATCCATTACCCTAGACCAACGTATGGCCCAAGGGTTGTATATGACCCCACAAATCATCAATACCTGCCAGCATCACATATATCACCAAAGAAAAGCATTTGTAGCCATCACATTAGGGGTGAGTTCGATAAATATTTTACCTGTATGCCCCCCATGAATGATGTTATAAATCACCACATGCTCCTTGGCAGAAAAACAGGTTTCTAGCTCCCGCTCTAGACCCAACGTATTCTTCCTACTGCCCTCTTTTCAGAAAAAAAAATATTACTCAGGTCCCCCGGCAATGAAAGAATTTTGTACTATAGCCCACCATCCAGGATAAAATGTAGTTATCTGCTTTGTAGATCCCTGGATTTGTCAGTGCCCAGCAGGTGGGTGGTGTGGCCTGCTTTGGGAAACGAGACTCTAGGTAAATCAGGTGTGCTTCACTCTCTCTGCAAGAATTTCAGTTGAGGATCAAGATCTGTCTTGAATGAAGTGCATCCAGAATGCTCCTTAGAGGCAACACTGGCTAGACTTTGTCTCACATACTTAGACATCAGGAGTTATTAGAAGCAACATCATGGAGAAGGCCATCATGCTTGGTAAAGGGGCACCAAAAAGAGGAAGGTCCTCACCAAGATGGATGGACACAGTTTCTGCAACAATGGGCAAGACATAATGTGATAGTTTATTCTACCAGCCTGGCCGATAAACACAAGTAGGTTTAATTGAAGGGCGGAGAAATAAATGGCTCCGTGAGCCTCACCTTGCTAGCTCTGTGCCTCAAGTTAAAGGGTACACTACCTGTGGGACACCTAGTCTCTGGACTGTGTCACTGTAAGGTAAGGTCCCTTTAAGAACGCTCGATTGGAATGCTCATCTCTGGAGCTGGGTACTGACAGTTGGTGACAGTTGGTGACCTGCCTTGCTGTTTGCTGCCTGGGTATAAATAGCCCAACTCTCCTTACAGAAAAGAAACTGGCAGCTCTCAAGACTTAAAGGACTGCTAGTGTCTCACTGCTTTATAATTTAGAATTTAACTGTTAATTTCTTGTATTATCTATCTATCTATCTACAATATAATGGTTCATTTTCTTGTTATATATCCATCTTTATAAATATATATATAATTTATAAATATATAATATATATATAGTTACTAGTAGTCTGGTTTTGTCTCTCTAGAGAACCCTGTCTAACACACATAACAATTGTGAGGATGGCACAGGAGCAGGCAGTGTTTCTTTCAGTTGTACATAGAGTCGCTATGAGTTGAAACCAACTTGACAGCATCCAACAAAAGTAGATTTGGAGAAAGCATGGCCTGGTCTGTTTACAGTGACCCCACAGAAGTTCCTCATCAGTCTTTGTGCTTGAATGGGCCAGGTGCTCTCACAAACCACCTCTTCAATGGAAAACTTAGATTTTTTTCTTTCTTCTCAGGAACCATCCTGAAATTTAAAATGACTATTTGACACAGAGTTGATTGTGATTCATGGTGATTCATAGGATATTCAATGGACATAACCTTTCAGAAACAGATGGCTAGGTTTTTCTTCCAAGGTATTTCTGGGTGCGCTTGAACCTCCTAAGTTTCTGTTAATGGACAAGGGATTTAACCATTTGTGCTATCCAGGGATGACTTACATCTCTATATATCCTTAAAATTGGCATCTCTCCTCTCTTTGTAAAGTCATGACAATTGTTCTGTTTCAGTAGATTTACCTTCTTTAAATATAAGAATGGCATATAATTCGACCACCTCACAGAAAAAGCCAGAAACTTGTTGCTCTCATTTAATAGTGGTGTGGGCGATTACATATTGGGCTGCTAATCCCAAAGTCAACAATTCAAAACCACCAGCTACTCTTAGGGAAAAAAGTGAGGTTTTCCAATCCTATAAAGTTACAGTCTCAAATACCCACAGGAGCAGTTGGACCCTGTCCTATAGGGTAGAACTCAGGTCATGTTGAGTCAGAGTGGATATGATCGCAGTGAGTTTGGTTTGGTTTTTGGACTCCCCTCCTACCACAATATCTCACAATTACTAAGTGCATGTTATGTACTAGTGTTCTAAGAATTGCATGTATATTCACTCATTCCATCCCAATAGTGGTGGTGTGGGTGAAGCATTAGAACTGCTAACCAGAATGTTGGTAGTTCAAACCTACCAGCTGTTCTTCGGGATCAAGATGGGGCTGTCTGCTCTCATAAAGATTTTCAGGGTTGGACATCTGCAGGGACAGTTATTCGTTTATCCTGCTGAGCTGCTATGCATCTGGGTAAACTCAAGACCAGTGGAGTTTTGGTGGCTTTTGTGGGGCAATAGAGAAGCCCTTGACTATTTACCACAAGCTCAGAGAAACCCTCAGCAGCTTCCCATGAGAATGATGCATCAATTTGCTCCAGTACCAGGCACAGCCTATGGGAACGCCTATAGAATGGATCCACTCTGTTCTACAGGCTCACTATGATTTGGAATTGACTGACCCATTGGTAGTTCATCAGCTCCCGTCTATAGGTGAGAACATGAATGCACAGAGAAGTGAAGCCGTCTGGCCCAGGAGTGACAAGGTTATCAAAGGGGGAGCTGGAATTCAAATCTCAGCAGACCAGTCTCAGAGACTACGGGCTTAGTTCCCCCCTCTGCGGAGACTACGGGCTTAGTTCCCCCCTCTGCTGATGTCTTGATTACGAGTGGTTGAATCTTGCCTCCTTTCCCCTACACATAATCTCCACCATCCCCTATCAAGCAAAATTAGCTTAAGCATTGAACAGGCACACTCCAGCCCTGCCTGATTCCACACGCACAGGTGAGAAAAGGATGGCGAGACCATTGGGTTGCTTTAGCTGCCACCTCTGCTCCCACTGCCCCAACACAACCACAACGAAGTCAGAGAAAGCACTCTTGGCCTTGCCACTGCTCCTCAGCCCTGACATGGTGGAGCCTGCCAAAGCCACTCTCTTGGAAACCCACTCGACTGCTCCCTGGGAACTTTCCCTGGAACACTTTGGGACAAAGGAGAGGGAACACACCTGCAATGTAATTAACACTGTAACAAACTTGTTTCCCCCTTGGATAATGACACCATTAGCTGCTTCAATTGTGTATGAAATATAAATTACACGACTCAGAGGTATCATGCCTGAGCAGCCATGATGCTAGGTGAAGAGGCTCTCTATAAATGGCCCCTCCACAACTAGCAGGTCCAAGAAACCCAAGCCCCAATGCCGACAGCTAAGACCAAGGCCCTGTGGTCTTTGAGTGTGCCTGCTTCACAGATCCCACAAGGGAGAATATTTCTGGTGGCCCAGGATGCCAGGCTGGAATGTTCCAGCCATCTGCTTTCATCACCCTGGATCTCCCATTTTCTTTCAATGGAGCTGAATGCTGGACAGCACTCTTTCCTCCCTATCTCTCAGAAAAGTAGAAAAAAGAGGTGGTGGCTGTGGTTGTGGTAATATCCTTCTTGCTAAGGAGCTTAGGTGATGCTGTGGGTTAAGCATCCCACTACTAATCACAAGGCAAGCAGTTCAAACCTACTAGCTGCTCTGAGAGGGAGAAAGATGAGGCCGTCTGACAATGGACAAATTTATAGTGTCAGAAACCCATAGGGTCAGTTCTACTCTTTCATCTAGGGTTGCTATGCATCTGAATTGGCTGGATTCACCAGAAGTAGGTTTTGCTTCTTGAGAGTGTATTTGTACATGTGTGTGTGCACGCCTGTGTGTGCGTGTGTCTGTATTGATGCTTGCGTGGTTTGGAAGCTCAGAGCAGGCAGCTTGAGGCTGCATTGGAAGCAGGTGGACAAGTCCAGTTGAAAAGAGAGAATGGTGAGATCCATCAAGAGGCAGATCCAAACTCGTTCCCCAGATTCCTTCCATATCCATCCTGCCTCCCATTCATTACTCTGTCTGGCTCAAATTACTCCGTATTCTCTCGCTGGCCAGCCCCCCACAGCTTCCTACCCCCTTTCACCACTAGATCTCTGGACACTACTCTAAATCAGCTTGAGATACTCACTGATTGATTAGCTACTGAAGGGTTGGATCACCCACCCTTCTTTTTGGCCAATGAAAGAACTTTCTAAAACCTCATGTCACAAGCAAGTACACTTGCTTTTAGAGAAGAGGCATAGGTGAATTTGTATGTTTCCACCTTGAGAGGGGCAAGCACCACCATGTACAATTAGTAGGTGACCACAAGTATGTCATTTTTGTGATCACTACTCATCTCCCTTGGGGGACCCATTTGCCCCTCTCCTAGCACCCCGATCCCCAGTGCCATGGCTACACTGGGATGGGACATCCATGTGCTCAACCAGGAACTTCCAGGTGGAATCAGAGCCATTGCACCCTCTGCAGAGTCTCTGTGAGGACAGGGAGTTTGGAAACATAGCCTAAAGCTGCAGGAGGAGAAATTTAGGAAATTATCATGCATTTACCCTAATGACAACTGTACAAATCCCACAACCACCCTTCAAATGCCCTGCCACTGAGCAGAGCCAAAATGAGGAAGAGCCAAAACCCACATATGGGTACAGGAAGAACTCTGGAAGGTGTCCCTGTGGAGGCCGGGGAAGGGGGAGCGTGGAGTTGAGGAGGCTCAGGGGCTCAGGCTCAGGCTGGGAAAGAGCCAGAGTTCCTGTCTACAAAACCCTTTAGACCAGACACAACCCTAGGAAGTTCGACTCTCTGTCTCTCTGCCTAACCACCCACCTCTTACCCAGTCCAGGGTAAGATTCTTTGAACAGAGTTCACAGGGTCAGAGGTGAGAGCTGTCAGCTCCTGTTACTACCCTGACTTGGGAAACCTCCCCCACTCTGGAAATCCAAATATGTTCTTGGACATTGATCAAGACCCAGGTCAAGCCTAACCCCGCCCCGCCCTTTTCTCACAGAGGCACTTGGTCAGAATAGCAAATAGCCCTCAATTGTGCCATGCACTCCGCTTCTTCATTCCCTGTTCCCTTCGAACCATATGCTGCAAGAAATTACAAAACTACCAGATGGAGGGCAGGGCGGTGCTTCTTTTTCAGACTTCCCTCTCATTCTTTCTCTGGTTGCAGCAAACCCATTGCTGTCCAGTCAATTCCAACTCGTGGAGACCGTATGTAAATGTGTTGGACAGGGTTCTCTAGAGAGACAAACCAGATTGCTAGTAATTATATATAAATATATTTATAAAGATAGATATATAATACAAGAAATGAACCGTTAAATTATATACAGATAGATAATACAAGAAATTAACAGTTAAATTACAAAAGCAGTGAGACACTAGCAGTCCCTTAAGGCTTGAGAGCCGCCAGTTGCCAGTCCCTTCCTGTAGAGAAAGCTGGGCTATATATACCAAGGCAGCAAACAGCAAGGCAGGTCACCAACTGTCACCAACTGTCGGTCCCCAGCTCCAGAGACGAACTTTCCAATTGTGTGGGATTAAAGGGACCTCAACTTACAGTGACACAGTCCACAGGCTAGGCATCCCACAGGTAGTGTGCCCCTTTAAATTGAGGCACGGAACAAGCAAGGCGAGGCTCACCGAGCCATTTATCCCTCCGCCCTTCAATTAATCCTACTTGTGTTTATCGGCCAGGCTGGCACAATAAACTATCACAGTAAGTTTTCCAAGGTTGTACAACATTATTGGAACATACAGCCTCATCATTTTCCCTTGAAACAGCTGGTGGGTTTGAACTGTCAACCTTTTAGCTAGCAGTTCAACATTTACATGACAGTGCCTTCAGAGTGGTGTGTCATAGTCTGCAGACACCGTGGGAAGGAATCATTGTTCTGGCTTATTTTCATAAGTTGGGGTTCTAGGTAGGCAGGTATGAGGTAGGTGTAAGTGGAAATCGGCTTGATGGCAACAAACAACAACACTGATGTCATTGTTTTAGGGCTGGGGGACTGAGGCCTATGAGGCATGAAGCTAAGTAACAGCTACTTCAGGTTTGTTAGGTACTTCGTTGCTGAGCTCTGTTCTAGATACTGGGAATACAGCTAGAAAGAAGGTGCCATCTCTGTTCCTGGGATTGAGAGATGAGAGGGGTTGGAAAACTTCCAGTCCTGTTAGTACTGGGTGGAAACATTGTTTCTGCTGTTAGATGCCATTGAGTCAGTTCCAACTCCTAGCTACCCTATGGACAATAGAACGAAACAACACCCAGTCCTGCACCATCCTCTCAATTGTTGTTATGTTTGAGCCCCTTGTTGCAGCCACTGTGTCAATCCATTTACTGAAGGTCTACCTCATTTTCACTGCCTCTCTCTTCACCAAGCAGGATGTCCTTCCTCCTCCAGGGACTGGTCTCTCGTTAACAGTCTGTCCAAGGTAAGTGAGGGGAAGTCTCACCATCCTTGCTTCTAAGGAATATTCTGGCTGTACTTCTAACCCAAATTTGTTTGTTCTTTTGGCAGTTCATAGTAATTTCAATATTCTTCACCAGCATTGCAATATAAATGCATTGGTTCTTCTTTGATCTTCCTTTTCAATGTCTAACTTTCACGTGCATAGAAGGCCATTGAAAATATGACCAAGATGGCTTTAGTCAGGTGCACCTTAATCTTCAATATAACATCCTTGCTCTGAAATACTTTGAAGAACACTTTTTAAAGAGGTCTCTGGTGCCAGCACGTGGCCCCATTAAGGGTGAGGAGGCGGGGCACACAGGTGGAAGTCCATGGCCCCTTTAAGGCTTGGCCTACTTGGTAGCAGCTGGAGCCACTATTAAGGACAAGGCAGGAGGCCAGCCAGCATTTCCTATGGAGGCCAAGGCCTCAGAAGGTGAGCAGTCTAAGCGCTGAGTGAGCCAGCCTCTGAGCCGCATCATCTCCATGGGCCAGAATGACCTGATGGGCAAGGGTTAGGACTTCACAGACCAGGTGTGACCTGTGTGGCCTCCCTGACCCCTCCCAGACTCCTGCCCACCCGGGCCTTGCCACCATGATCCATGATGTGAGTCTGCATCCAACCTGGCACCTGCCCAGCCACCAGTACTACCGCCCTGCCCGGCCCACCCACCTGGGAGCACACTCTAGGCCCTCTGCCCCCACCCTCCCAACCCAGGGTCCAGTCCAGGCCAGGCACACGCCTAGGATCCCTGTTCCAGTCCCCTGCCCACCTGTGCCTGGGCCTGCCACAAAGACCTTGCCCCAGACCCTCTGCCTACCCAGGAAACACCCCCTGCCCAGCTTGCCCCTGGCTCATGTGGGCCCTGCCCCTGGCCCCCTGCCTGCCCAAGACCTTGTGTTAGCCTGGCTGGCTATGGGGGATGGAGAGGAGGAGGGACCCTGCCCAGGCCCCTGTACCCCATCCCACTTGGGATACCCTAGGTTGGTCCAGCTCCAAAGGCGGCTCCCCTCCCCCAAGCCAACATACCCAGAACCCTATTGGGCCCACTGGGTACCTGAGACCTCCCCATCAAGTGCTCGGGATATGTACCCCCAGCCTGGAATGGGCTCCTAGATTGCTAGAGCCCTATTCCCCTCTTCTTAAGCCCCAACTACGTAAGATCCCTAGAAAGTGTCTGTTTGTGGGGGCCCTTGTGCGGTCACACTCTGGCTGTAAGGGGCTAGGCTGTGGCTCTTGGAACTTGTCTTCTCATTCTGAACCTTTAGGCCATTGTTCCTTCCACAGGGCAGTTCTACAGGAGTGGCAGGGAACTCTATTCTGGAGTGGAGTTCGCCAGAATTGAGTGGGGGGTGCCCTGGCAGGGATGCCAACTTGGGAGAAGAACCCGTCTCCCCTTTCTCTTTCCCAGCTACAAAAAAATTTAAAAAGGAAGAGGTCTCATAGAGCAGATTTACCCAATGCAATACGTCCCTTGAGTTCTTGACTGGGGCTCACATGATCATTTATTGTGGATCGGAGCAAGAAGATAGCCCGGAGCACTTCAGTCTTTTCTCCATTTATCATGATCATGTTGTAGATGACAGGGTCATAATTACGTACAATATGTCCCTGGGACCCAGCTCCTGGGGAGACCCAAACAACTTGATGAAAAGAAAACAGAGAGAAGACAAGCACTCTGAGCCCTTGTTTGGAAGGAAGTCCTTTGTGAATAGAGAGCTGCAAGGATATTGGAGTTCCTGAAGGGGGGCAAACAGTTCCACATTCGACTATTTAACAAATCATTGGCAGTTGGAACCCACCCAGGGACACCCTGGAGGAAAGGCCTGGCAAACTGCTTAAAGCCTGTAGTCTTGAAAGTCCTATGGAATGCACACATGGCGTCACCATGAGTCAGAATCAACTCTCTCGTGCCTGTTTTTGTATGGGGAGAGGAGCGATGGGGTATAATGTTGAATCCAAGAAGAGGAAGGATTTGGTAACCATTAATGTGACTTCTGACCGAATTAATAACAATAATATGCACTTTTGTGGGAGAAAGATGAGGATTTCTACTGCTCTAAATATTTAGTGTCAGAAACCCACAGACAGTTCTACCCTGTCCGATACTGTCGCTGATTTGGTGTCAACTGGATGGCACTAAGATAGCAACTATCTGCTGAAAGGTTGCCATGTGGCAGGGCTTGTGCCAAGTCTGTTATGGTTATGCCTATGATCTTTGCGGAAGACAAAGACCCTGCTTATGATTACTGTTTCTGTTGTCAGATCACTTCATTGTCCAGTCTTGGCTCTATATCCATGTAGCTCCATGACTTTTGACAAATCATTGAAACCCTTTTGTGCTGCTGTGTGTAGAAGGGAAGTGAAAAATAGTTCTTAGCTTGAGTGTTCGAGGTTGAGATTGAATGCTAGAAATACCTTCTTGTTAGTCGCTAGCAAATCAAATTTGACTCCTTGTGACCTTACATCTGATAGGACATATTACTGCCAGATCCTATGCAATCTTCCTGACCATTGGCAGATTTGAGGTCATTGTTGCGGTTATTGTGCCAGTCCGTGTCATGAAGAATTTCCACAGATCCACTACTTTACCAAACATGATGTCCTCTTCTCGCAATTGGTCTTTCCTAATGACATGTCCAAAATCAGCATGACAAAATGTTGCCATCCTCTCTTCTAGGAACATTCTTTGAAGAATGTCCTGGCTCGATTTCCTCCAAGACTGATTCCCATTCTTTTGGCCACCCACAGTATGCTCAATACACAGTCTTTGCCATCACGGTCATTCAAATGCCTCAATCCTTCTTAGAATCATGGTCCTCACTGTTGTCCTGGTTAGAAATTCCATTTCAGATCTGCTGAAGTGGAATCTGAGTTTCTGTTAAGCCCCAAGGGCATTGCATTTGTGTGCCTGCTAGAAGCACAGATGGGGAACAACATCTGGCCAATAGTAAGTGCTATATAATTATTGCTTGTGATCAGTATTATTATTTATCATCCCATCTAATATTTCCAGCACACTCACATGTCAGGAAACCAAGATTCTGAGCCTGACAGTGCCTTCGCTGAGGCTACCCCTCAGGAGAGGGCAGGGGCTTTATGCAAATCGAATATAAGATCAGAACAGTTGGCCTGAGTGGAGGGACTTTCAATGCTAAAATAGAGGAACAAGTTGTTGGGTATGTGGGAGGAAAGGCATCTAAAGAAAATCAGCAGAGTGCTCTGAGGCTCTGGAGGTCTGACTACAAAGACACATAACCTTGCTCCCAAACCTCCTCTTTTCTGGCAGTGACATAAACCAAGCATTTGCTCTTTTGCCCTGTACAATCCAGTGGCCTGAAGAACATTCTAAATGATGTACAACCATCACCCCCATCTTGTTTCAGAACATTTGGATCACTCTGAATGGAGACACAGCCAGTGCTCCTTAACCAGTCACTCCCCATTGCCTTCGTCACCCAGTCCTTTTCAACCATGACTCTGCTTGCTGTCTCAATGGATTTGCCTATGGATTCTGCATATTTCATATCAAGCTCTCATTTTGGTCTGACTTGTTTCACTCAGGTTTTCAAGGGTCCTCCATGGTGTTCCAAAACATCATTCCTTTTTAGAGGATGAATAATATTCCATTGTATGACTTAGATATTGTTTGGTTTATCCATTCTTCGGGCCCCAGGCATTTTTGTAACCACCACCTTTCAGCTATTGTGTGTAGTGCTGCAGTGAACTTGTGTATCTTTGAGTCTCTGTTTGTTATTCTTTGAGGTATATACTTAGATGTAGAATTGTGAGGTGGTCAAGGATTTCCTCTTCCTTGGATCCCTGATCAACGCTCATGCAAGCAGCAATCGAGAGTTTAAAAATGCATTGCATTGTGTTCGGTATATATTCACAAGACCTCTTTAGAGTATTGAAAAGCAGGGATGTTATTTTGAGAACTAAGGTTCAGACACAAGCCATAGTATGTTCAAACACTTCCTATGCATGTAAAATTTGGATATTGAATAAGGAAGGCCAAAGAGGAATCGATGCATTTGAATTTTGGTGCTAGGGGAAAAAAAGTACCATGGACTACCAGAAGTACCAAGAAACTTGTCTTGGATGAAGCACAGGCCAAATGCTCCTTAGAAGTAAGGATGGCCTGATTTTGTCACCCTTTGGCCATGTACTTTCAACATGTTGTCAGAAGAGACCAGACCCAGAAAAAGGACATCATGCTTGGTAAAGTGGAGGGGCAATGGAAAAGAGGAAGGCTCTCATGAGATGGAAGGACATGGGGGCTGCAGTAATGGCCTCAAACATAAGAATAATTGTGATGATGGTACCGGGGGGCATTTTGTTCTGTTTTACATAGGGTTGTTATAAGTGGGAACCAACTGGACCGAACCTAAGAATAATAGTAAATCTCTGGCTGGTTAAGAAGGAACAAGCATTTTTCATTTTCTCTATGAGCCAGGCACTGAGAAGACCCTGAAGGTCCAGACAGAAACAGCGCTTGGCCCCTACCCATGATGGGTTCCCTGTCTAGGGGTGAGGCAGCAGACTCCCACTTTTGGTTGAGACCTATTGCAGCCTCCTTGGGGTGTCAGTGCATGCTGGAGAGACTCCAGTTAGAGACTTTTCATTTCTCTATACCCTCCTTTAAGGAACTGGAAGAACATTAGAAAAAAAACAATCCCCAGAGATTTCTGTTGCACAATTAGACAAAAGGAAAACAGTGGGGCCTAAAGAGAATGAATGGAGAATACAGAGCTGTGTCTGTGTCCTTGGCCATGCAGCTATCAATCAGCACAGTTGAGTTCCGGAATCAGGAAGGGAAGATCCTCAATATCTGGATCTACCAGGTGTAGAAGGAGTAGCTTCAAAGCTAAAGAAGGATAAGCCCTCTTTCACTTCTAGGAGGAACTCACCTGGGGAGAACTCACTCAGGTGGGACTGCACTGAAGCCTTAGAACTGGGAGGGTCCATAGGAGCATGTTCAATGCCAGAATGGTGGCTTCCCATTCAAGAGCTTCTAGCATATTCCAGCTCATGAATGGTCTTTGCGGAGTCGCTTGGTTCTTTTTCTGTGACTTCTGTGACATCACTCGAGCACATCATCCCCTCTAGCCAGGAGCAGTGGCAGGAAAAACCTGTTAGGGAGAATTGGGAGAGTGAACTAGGAGATATTCCCTACCCAGATTGCAGCACAGATCTGGGCTGTCTCCTTCAGCAAAGGCCCCGTGGGGTGGGGGCTTGACTTTTCTGATTCTCTCCAGTTAGAAGTCAGCAAGGAGCTAAAGAAGTGTGAATGGAAGAAAGCAGGATGATGAGCTGATAGCTTTGTCATGAGGAAATAATAACCAGAACGGCTCCAAGTGGGGATGAGCAGATGGCGGGTAAGGGGACACACATTCTGCTACCAAGGGGAGAGTGAGGAGCAGGAGACCAGCAAAGACTAGTCTCAAAGCCATCTCCAATAATATTTCCCCAACAGACTGTTTTCCTCTCTCCATTCTAAACACGTCAGCCTTCACCTGCACCAAGCACCGAACCCCTCAATGCGACCTTTATCTGCCCATTCCTCCCACCAATTGGTCCCGGCTGCTATGGAAACTATGGGGGTGAGTAATATGAACCCTCTATTAATATAAACCTCCCTGATTTCAGCACAGATCAATCAACCCCTCCCCCAACCCCATATCTAAGGGGAAGTTCCTAGGGGAAAGTAAGGAAAAAATAAATTCAACACAGGACAAGAACAACAGTGAAAAATGAACAAAGAGAGGGAGTGATGTAATTCCAGAGTGTTAATCAATTCCTTTTGTCCGTTCAGCAACCATCCTCTCCCCCAGCTTAACTCCCTGAAGGAGGAAGGAACTCTCAGTAGGTGTCTGCCAAGGTGAGGTTTCAGGCCACTTGGGGGCTTCTGAGGGATCCCTTCCAAATTTGCCTTCCCTCCCTTCAAAAGAAAGTCACTGCAACTCACCAGCCAGAGTGGGCAAGGCTATCACTGAGTTGCACGTTTAAGGTTTATGTCTTGGGGCAGATTGTAGCTCACAAAATGCCTTCAAGGGATTGTTTCTTCCCTACAAGCTCTTCCAGAATCTTGTCATTCCGCATCCAAAGTTGGAGTCTATGTTTCCTCCCTTGAACCCATGCAGGCCTTATGGCTCTCTAGGAATAAAGTATGGCAGGTGAGGTGCGATGCGACTTCTGAGGTAATATAGCTCCCACCTGGCTCTTTCTCTGCACAAGACCCTCAGAGTCCAAACCCCTTGCTGTGAGGAAGTGTGGTGAAGAGGCCACATGCAGATGCTGACAATAGTCCCTCTTAAAGTCCCAGCAAACACTAGTGGCCATTGTCAGGTACACCAGTCGGGAAGCTGTGTGAGGTGGCTTCATCATCAGCCATTGCCGGATGGAAACTCCACAGAAGAGTCTGCTAGCTTCGTACTGCCAATCCCCAGAACCATAGGAAATAATGACTGATAAGGAAGATAATAATTGACTGCAATTTTGTTTCACACCAGAAGAAATGCACTGGGGTTATAGCTCTGGAGCCACAGTCCTGACGCAGATGTATTAAATAATTTATTGATTATCTAGTGATTCTTCCTGGTCCTCACCCTTCCCAGCTTCCCTGTGCCCACCCAGTCCAAGCAGCTGCTTCATGACTTATTCTGTAAAACTATGTGCGGGTAAGTCAGAAAGCATTGCTCTAAAACCACAGACACTTTATTAAACAAAAACATCCAAATGTGAAGCGACTGTTTCTAGACATAGCCTCCTTCTTGGTCTACATCCTGGGAGGCAAACTTTTGAGACAGAAGAGCCAACTTTGTCCCTCACAACAATTGAAAGATTATTTGAGAGAGATAAAAATATATTTTTTTACAAATTCAATCACCATTATCTGAATAATAACTGTCCTTGGAAAGGTTTCCATTTTACTTCAGAGCCACATGCGTGGACCGAGAGCCCCGCAGTGTATCCCTGATCCCTGCTCTATAGACTTATGTAATTATTCTCTGAGGTCTTCTCTGCTTATATACACTTCCAGTCACACGACATACCATGACCAACAGGGTCGTTTTGGCTTCATTGAAGGACATGGATCACTTGCTTTGGCATGTTCTTTGATCGTACTGTGTCCCTTGAGAAATCTATCCAGATGATCCCTTTCAGATCCCCAAACCAAAACAGTCACCATCACCTTCTGAGCTGCTGTCTCTGTTTTGAATTTCACTGGCAGAGCAGATCCCTTCAGAAGCCACAGTTTTGATTAGAAGCTTTTTTTTTTTTTGGGGGGGGGGGGTCACACACCTAACAAGATTAAAACAAAACAAAGAAACAACAACAAAAACCCTCACTGCCATTGATGCCAATTCATAGCAAACCGATAGGACAGGGTTAGAACTGCCTGTCCTTTGAGATTCTGAGACTAACTTTACAGCAATAGACAGCCCTGTCTTTCTCCTGCGGATTAGTTGGTGGTTTTGAACGGTTGACCTTGCAGATCAAAACTGAATACGTAGCCACTACTCCACTGGGGATCCCTCTAAGACAAGTGCACTAGGGAGCGAACTTACCCGTAGCCATCACCTGATGGCAGAGACATGTTTCCATGTGTGTTATTGGAATAAACCTGTGCATGACCAGGATCCCATGGAGCAATATTCCCTTACTCTTGCACATACACAGCCCTGGCTGCCCTCCATAACTCCCTATCCTCATTGTTCTGGGCTCCCTGTGTCTTCCCAAGATGCCCTCCACAGTGCTGCCATGTGGGCTAACCAGAGAAACCTTTGCACTTCCGCACCCACAGAATCTTTCCATTGCTCAAGTTGGGGGTCTCAGAAGCGGATTTACTCTTCACCACCCTCTGTGGCTGAGCTACCCACCTCAAATTCTTCGTGTCCAAGGGCCGTCTTCTCTTCACCAACCACATATCCACGATGTGCCACTTGCAGCACCTGGTCTAGTGGTTCTGGAACCAGACCTTGACTTGACTCTTGGTCCTGCTCAGGAAGCAGGCAAGCCAGGCACTCCTGGCTCACCAGGTGCTTGAGCTGCTCACAGGTCCCCTCCAGCCCAATGAGTTACTACTTGCCATCCGTCTCCAGGATCACCTCCCACTCCCACCCTTATATTTTATGCGCTAGGTTGGGGTGGATGGTTTTACAACAAACATAATAATAACAAACTAGAGTGATGTTGGACATTAGGAATGAGAATTTGGGCTGTAATGCACCATTTGTGGCAACAAACTCATTTGAGCTTTTCTGCCTGTGAAAACACAGAGATTCAATTGGTTTTTTTTGTGTGACCTAGTTGATGGTTTATTTCATGCTGGGTACACACAGCAATCATCGGTCACCAATTTATTATAACATGCTGTGATGGAGAGAGACAGTTGACAATTTTAGCCCATGTGTTGAGGCTGTGCACCCAAAAAAATGGATGTCACATATCCAGTGGGCACTCATCTCAGCCATTTGTGGGTGGATGTCAGTCTTATCTATGTCATCTGATAAATTTTGGTTGTCTGTTCTTTGCTGTTCATAACGTTTTCAGTGGATAAGTCCTCAAAAGTGGACAGCCTATTTCTTCTATGTAGCCTGCTCTTAGTCTGGATGTTCTGTTGAAAATGTTCACCTTGGGTGACCCTGCTGCTATTTGAAATACCAATAATACAGCTTCCAGCATCCCACCAATACACAAGCCACTTCAGTATGACAAACTGACAGGTTATGAGTACCGGCTTCTGTCATATTGCTTTGTGCTCACAAACTTCTTGAAGGTTTTAGACATCAGTGGGCCTCAAACTTGAGCAGGCATCAGAATCACCTAGAGGATTTCTTAAGACAGATTTCTAGACTTTATCTTCAGACTTCTAAATTCAGTCGTTCTGGAGTGAGGCCCTAAAATGCTCTGTTTGTGCTTAACAACTTCCCAGATGATGCTGCAGGTCCACAGATAACACTTTCACTTGCCACCTCTATTCTTCTTCCCCTTCCTTTTCAACCTCTTACAATATGGTTTCCCCCTTGATAATTGTTTCTATGGGGGGGGCAATGCTTTGGGAATATAGTCTAGCCTAATGACACCTGCTCATCCTTTGGCCTCCATTGACCTCTGTGTATCATTAAATGCCAAGGGACCATGCTTTCCTGTTTGCTGCTCCTTTTGCCTTGCTGCATGTCTTTTCTAGTGCTGTATGCTCCTTAGTACTCACTCACCTTGTTCCTGGCACCATGAGTGTCCAGAGGCTTTGGTAACAAATTGCCACCAGTTCACAAGAGACACTTAGTTCTCTCATAGTTCTGGAGGCTAGAAGTCTGAAGTAAAGGTGTTGGCAGGGCCATGCTTACTACCAAGGCTCTAGGGAATTTTTGGTTTCTTTTTGTAGCCTCAGGGAAATCTTAGCTGATGACAGCACAACTCCAATCTTTGCCTCTCTCTTCACTTGACAGTTTTCCATTTGAATCGGTCTGTGGATCTTCTCTTCCCATGAGGGCATCAGTCATACAGGATTTGGGTTCAGTCTAATGACCTCCTTGTATAACTAATTACACATGCAAAAATCCCACTTCCATTTGAGGTCATGTTCACAATGCTTAGCTGAGCTGCAATCCTCGAGGTCATTAGTTTGACACCACCAGATGCACTTTGGGAGAAAAACGGGGCTTTTTTAATCTCGCAAAGAATTACCGTCTTGGAAACCCACCGGGGCAGTTCTACCCTATCTTATAGGGTCTTTATGAGGTGGCATCAACTTGATGACAATGAGTTTTAAGTGGACTGGTTCTTCAACATATTTTTTATGAGGGGAAGAATACAGTTCAATCCATAACACTTCCTCATCTGAAGAGCTGACACTCTTTGGTGTTCTCTTTTTTCTGGTTCCTACTGATGAAGAAGCTCTGCATGAGGTCAAGAAAAAAAATTCAAGTCTCAAGTTGCAATCTTGAAAGATTCTATAAACAAAATAATGAATGATAAAAGAAACATCAAGAGAAGATGGAAAGACTACACAGAGTCACTGTACAAAAAAAGCACTAGTCAACATTTCACCATTTTAGGAAGTAGCATATGAACAAGAACCAATGGTGCTGACACAAGAATTTCAGACTTCACTGAAAGCATTAGCCAAGCACAAGGCTCCAGGAATTGATGGAATATCCATAGAAATGTTTCAGCAAGCTGAAAAAGCACTGGAAGCACTCACTCATCAATCCTAGGGAATTTGGAAGAGAGTTACTCAGCCAACTGGCTGGAAGAGATCAATATTTGTCCCCATTCCAAAGCAAGGTGATCCAACAAAATGCTCCAACTATAGAACAATATCTTTGATATTGCACACAAGGAAAATTTTGCTAAAAATCATCCAACAATGGTTGCAGCAGTATATTGACAGGGAACTGCCAGGAGTTCAGGCTGGATTCACAAGAGGATGTGGAACAAGGGATATTATTGGTGATGTCAGATGGATCTTGGCTCAAAGCAGAGAATACCAGGAAGATGTTTACTTGTGATTCATTTACTATGCAAAGGCATTCAATTGTGTGACCCATAATAAACTTTGGATAACTTTAAGGAGAATGGACTTCCAGAACACAATAAAATGTTACAAATTTGTACATGGATCAAGAGGTAGATCTGTTAACAGAGTAAGGACACATTGAATGGCTTAGAGTCAGGAAAGGTGTTAGGGTTGAATCCTCTCACCATACTTTTTCAATCTGTATGCTGAGCAAATCATCAGAGAAGCTAGATTACATGAAGAAGAATGTGGTATCAGGATTCAAGGGAAGGCTTATTAACAACCTGAGATATACAGATATTCAAAAACTTTGCTTGGTGAAAGGGAGGAGGACTTGAAGCACTTGCTGATGAAGAGCGAGGATTACAGCCTTCAGTATCGGTTACAAATCAATGTAAAGAAGACCCAAATCCTCACCACTGGACCGATAGGTAACACCATGATACATGGAGAAAATATTTTAGTCATCAAGGTCTGTGTCTTACTTGGATGCACAATCAATGTTCACGGAAGCAGCAGTTGAGAAACCAAAAGAAGTATTGCTTTAGGAAAAGCTGCTGCTCAAGACTGCTTTAGATTGAAGAGCAGACCGTGACTTGGGTCAGGCACACCTTAGTCCTCAAAGTCCCAGTCTTCTCCATTGCATCCTATACATGGGAACGTTGGACATGGAATAAGAAAGACCTTAGAAGAATAGAAGCATTTGAGTGTGGTGCTGGGGAGGAATATAGAACGTTAAATGGACTGCTAAAAAGACAAAACGATCTATCTTGGAAGAAGTAAGGTCAAGGTGCCTTACTTTGAGGCACTTACTTAGAGGGAAAGGATGGCAAGACTTCACTTTGGACATATAGTCAGGAGAGGCCAGTCCCTGGAAGAGGACATGTTTGGTAAAGTGGAAGGGCAGTGAAAAAGAGGAAGGCTCCCCTGAGATGGATTGACACTGTAGCTACAACCATGGACTCAGGCATAGGAACAATTGTGAAGGCAGCACAGGACAGTGCAGTGTTTTGTTCTGTTGTGCATTGGGTCGCTTTGGGTCAGAGCTGACATGACCTCAAAATAACAACTGATGAAGATCAAGGATGGCAACCTTCAGTGTGGATTATAACTCAATATAAAGCAAACCAAAATACTCACAACGGGACCAATAGGTAACATGATAAATGGGGAAAATATTTAATTTTTCAAGGTTTTCATTTTTCTTGGCTCCACAAATAATACTCATGGAAGCTGCAATCAAGATATGAAATGAAGCATTAGGTTGGATATATTTGCTGCACAAAGTCTCTTTAAAGTTTTGAAAATAAAGATGTTACTTTGAGAGCAAAGGTTCTCCTGGCCCAAGTCATGGCATTTTCAATCATCTCATATGCATGTGAAAGTTGGACATTAGATAAGGAAGATGGAAGAATAAGTGATATATTTGAATTATGGAAAAAATTTTGAAAGTACCATAGGCTGCCAGAAGAACAAACAGATCTATCTTGGGTAAAGTATACTCAGAATGCTCTTTAGAGGCAAGCATGGCAAGAGTTCGCTCATGAACTTTGGACATATTGTCAGGAGAGGCAAGTCCCTGGAGGACATCACGTTTGGTAAAATAGAGGGGCAGTGAAAAAGAGGAAGGCTCTCAACATGGATTGAGACAGCGGCTGCAATAATGGGCTTAGACATAAGAACAATTGTGAGCATTGTGCAGGACTGGGTTGGGTTTTGTTCTGTTGTACATAGGGTCACAATGTGTCAGAAGTGACTCAACTGCACCTAACAAGAACAACAACTGGCATCTGTCAATGCCTTCCAAATGTATGGCTCTAGCCATAGCCTCTCTCCTGATGTCCAGGCCCACATTTCCCCCAGTCTACTGGGTGTTTCTAGCTGAGTGTCCTCCAGGTATCCATCATGGTCAGCATCATTCTCCCATCTTTCTTGGCTAATGTACTTTGTGTCCCTTAGTCCTTTATGGCTACACAAGTTAGCTACCTCGTCCTCAAATTCAAATGATTATCAGATCCTAACCATAAATGCTTCTCCAATTCCCTTCCTCCTTTCTAGTTCATCCTCACCTGGAACCTTTTGTTTGGACCCGCAGTAGCTCTTGCCTGGACCATGACCATGGCTGTCTGAGTGATTTTCTCATCCTTAGATGCATCTCCACTTTTGTGTGCCATTACCAGTTAGATTTCTGACATGGAGATAAGGCTGTATCATTCTTTGGTTTTAAAATGTCAATGACTCTTCATAACTCTGCAGATGCTCTTCTCAGACACTCTGATGACATCAGGCTGCTTGAACAACTCCTGTGCCATAGAGTACCCAGGGGAGCCCAGAAACAGTGACTGAGGGGTGAGTAGCTACAAGTCTCTAATTCTCTTACTTCCATGGAGACCATGCTTGAGGCGTCTTTTATCCTGTCTCCAGAGTGACCCTGAAGGATTGAGCTAAATTGTCTCTCATAGAACTTGGTAGCACACTTTGACATATTTTGTTTGCCTTATACCTTTTTCTCCCTCCCATTCTAGCTTTTCCTGGTAACACCTAATAAATCATTTCCATAAGAATCATGCTCATAGTTGGCTTCCAGGGACCTTGGTCTAAGGCAAGATTTTATAGGGTAAAATTAAAACTTATTAACTTGGAATTCAAAGCCTTTCAAAATCGGTTCTGAGCAATGTTTTTGGATCTATTATTCCTGTGTCCCATCTGACATGACAGTCACATGTAGAACCTGAATCCCCACATTTCATGTGCTTCCACACTCCCATGGCTCTGATGAGGCATTGTGCCTGTGGGGAGTGCCAATCCAGTCCCTGCTTGGAGAACCAGCACAAATGCCACGTCTTCTGTGAAGCCTTCGGAAGTCTGTCTTCTGGCTCCACTGTCCATGTTCCCTTTGTCTTCATGTTTTATGCATTTCCGTGATTCAATATTTATTTGGATGAATGGCTCATTAGCCTGCTTCCCACATTCCATTGTGAACTCCCTAAAGGATGACCACGTTTCCATAATTATTGTATTCTCACTGCCTGGGCGAGTATTTGATCCATAATAAGCACTCAATAAATGTTGAGTAAATGAATTTTATGTAAGGAAGTAGAATTTAACACTTACCATTTGTCGGGCTTTGTTTTAAGTCCTACACATTAAAAAAAATTTTAGGGAGGAGAGCAACAGAGGATCATCAGGGGATAGGCCTTCCGCAGGTACCATGTAGGCTCTGCCCTAGGATCCCCTTACTCTGGGATCTCACCCCTTCCCACCTGAACACGGAGACCTCTTAGTGCTGCACTCTGGCCTCTGAACGTGGCCCTAGGAAGTGAGAGAGGTATCCCTGGGAGCAGTGGGGTGAAGGCTCTGGGCCTGGAAGAATGAAAGCTGCCTGGGTGTGGGAGTGGAGGTGGTCCTAGGGAGGGGTGCAATAACTGTGGTCACCCAACAAGAGGAGCATGACTTTCCAGATAGCAGACAGGCTTTGAAATAGAATAATGAGGCTGAGTGGGGGGGGGGGGGGCTTATGTACCACTAGAATCCTAGGCTTGGGTTGGGAGGCTAGATGCTTGGACCGGTTCTGGCAGGAGCACAGCAGCACCAGTGGGCCCACCTTCAGCCACTCCCTCTATTTCCCAGGACTGCGCAGGCCCAGAGCGAGGCTGCCCCAAAGTGTGGGGCCTGCGGAGCTGCGTGGTGGCGCACTTCGGTCCCAGGGACCACAAAGCACCAGCCACTGCCTCTTGTGAGGGCTTAATGTTCACGCAGCAGGGCTCCGACTGCTGCATCTGGGTCTGGCAGCCCATGTGCCTCTGCCTCAAGCGATGCAGAAAGGAGTCCAGCTTCACCTGCCTCTCAGAAGGCCTCACTTAGTGAAACCTCTGCCACCTAGAAGCAGAGGCGTGTTTGTGCGGCCTGTGCATCGTGCCCTTCAAGGTAGTTCTGGGCTGGCCCCCCAGCAGCCCCAGGCCTCCAGATCCTACAGTGCACCCGACCCAGGGACCACGCAGGAGCCGCCTGAGACCACAGCATGCACCACACAAGGGAAGTCACCTGATGTGCCAGAGCCAAGCTGCAGTGCTTTTCAGCAACCCATCACAGCAGGCTGTGGCTGTTCTTGGCATGGCCAGCCTGCACTTTGAAGTCAGCGGGCGCCCCCTGCCCCCCATCACCTGGGAGCAGCAGAGTGAGCAGCCTGAGAACCTGATCCTGCACCCGGACCAGATGTAAGGCAACATGGTGGTCACCAGCATCCGGCAGCTTGTACTGTGCAATGCGCGGCCCTTGGACTCTGGGCTCTACACTTGCACTGCCCACAATGCAGCGGGCCTGCTGTGCGCAGACTTCCTGCGCTCAATGGTGCAGCAGGGCTTGCCAGACCAGGGCTCCCTGTGCAAGCTCTGGATCCCTTGCCTGCCCCATGCGCTCCGCGCCTGCTACACAGCCCTGCATGTGTCCTGCCACCCTGCGCCTGCTGTGGCATTTTGACCTGCAGCACAGCAACAGTGTCACTTTTGGGCCCGGTGGCTGCGATGAGGGTAAGTCCTGCACAATTATTAACTCCTCCAATTCACCAAATGCTAGTATGAAGCAAGTACTATTGTTATTTGACAGAAGAGGAGGTCAGGGCATGGAGAGGTCAAATGACTAGCCCAAGGTTACAGAGTGAGTCAATAGAAGAGTTAGATTTAGAAGAGTAATCTGATGTCTGAGATCTTCACTCACCACTCTGCTATTCTGGACAAAGACGGTTCTAATAGCAACTGTTGCAAAGGAGGTTCACAGCCTCTTAGGTACTTCTAGGTAGGGGATAAAACTGAGACAAAGAGGGGAAATGGCCGAGTTTCACATTGGGTTATAAACAGCCAAGGTGACAATCGAACCTTTTTTTTCTGACTCCTAATCTAATACCCTCCTACAAAACAGCAGAGATGGGCCTTGAGAGCATCTCATGATAAATCCTCTTGTTTGAGACTCAATGCCACTAGTTTGGGTACCAGCCTGTAAAAACAGGGCAGATAGTTGTTGTCAGGGAAACCTGGTTCCTCGGTAGAAGTTGCTCCGTGGCTGGTTATGGGTTAATAGTGGTCATGTACATTTTCATGCTCTGTGAGTGTAACTTCCATGACTGATGGTCATAGGTAGAATTGCTTGGACTTTAGATTTGTGAACCTGATGCCCATAAACTACATTTTCATATAGAATACATGTCTGAGAAGCAGGCCTGTTTTAATCTCATGAGTTATCACCCTTCCTTTCTCTAAAACTTGAGCCAGCCTCCGATGAGTGAAGAGGTTGCTGTGGCAAGGGAAAAACCCACCCATTGCTTGGCAGCCTCCAGTTTTGGCTCCCTCGTCAGAGACCTGCATTTATTTACTCTGAAGGGGGAGGATGTTCTAAAGGGTATTTAAGGGTCCTTGCTGCCTCAGAGTGGCAAGAAGAGACGTGATGTTCACATGCAGTTTGGGTCTCTCAGTCATGATTCCCAATAACTGCTGACAGCTGAGTAGTTCAGTATTGGCTCTAGGTACAAAGGATGGTGGTGGTGGTGGCTGTGTGTGTGTATATTCCATTAAATTCAAGTCAGTTTTGCAGATCAAGTCTTTGTAATACTGGATTACTTTGGGGTTGGCCAAGTGGGAGGAAAGAATGTATGCTCCCTGGAATGTTCCAGAAGACTTGAACTAGCCTGTTGGCTAACCCAGTACATAAATAACAAGCAAGCCGGTTGCCAGGAAGTGGTGCTATTTTATAATGGGTGGTAATAGAACATTAGAGGTTGGCCCAGGTATATTTGAGATATTGAATTTACAGTGGACTATCAAAAATATGAACAATCCATCTTCAAAGAAATACAACCAGAACCCTATTAGGAAACGAAGATGACAAGACTGTGGCTTGCATACTGTGGACAGGTCATCACTAAGGGCCAATGGTAGAAAAAGACATCATGCTTTGCACATTGGGTAAACAAACCAGGGGAGCTCATCCATGAAACCAATGGACACAGTAGATCTCGCAAAAGACTCAAGCACACCAGTGCTCTGAAGATGGTACAGGCATGGTCAATGTTTTGTTCTTTTGTACATAAGGTCACCATGAGATGGAGCCTACTTCAGGACCATTAACAACAACCACCTAAGTCCAAAACCAACATCACTGCCAGGGAGTCCATTCTGACTCATAGCCACCCTTTAGGGCAGAGCATAACTACTCCCTGGGATTTCTACGACTGTGAATTTTTTCAGGAGTAGCCAGGCACATTGTTCTCCAGTGGATGAACTGATGAGTGTGAACCGCTGACCTTACAGTTGCCAGCCCAATGCTTACCCCACTGTCTCACCAGGACTCTGTGTAATAGCAGCAGCAGCCACAGGCACAAACCCTGGCCACTGCTGATTTGAAGGGGACAGATAAGGGGTCTGGAACTAGGTGTGATCTAAATAGAGCTAGGACAGACACATGTAGTCTGGGGCTCACAGTGCTTCGTGGATTTGGTTAGACGCTATGGGATGCGATACCACAAGGCAGAGGAGGCTCAGGCCAGGGTAGAAAGAAGTTGCTTCATCCTACTAAGATTGAGAGGTTGATTTTGGGCAAATCAAGCTGAGGCTCTAGACATCCGCCTTAATCTCTGTTCAGATGTAGCATTGTAACTCATCAGCTGTGGGAGAGAGTTTCCAGTACACTGACAGCTTTCCACCTCCATTGCCTGAGGCTCTCTGCTTCTCTGCCATGGGCAGGCTCAGTCAAGCACAGGGGCAACCTAGTGCAACCCAGAAATGCAGAGGCGTGAATGCCCCAAGGGCAATGCTCAGCCCCAGTTCCTCTCTCCTCCTGTGGCCTGATGCTAAGAAAAGTTCCTTGGTTGCTGGGAAGCCCCCTAGGGGATTGAGTCCTAGTGACTCCCTCTTATTGGTTTCTCTCCCTTCCTGGTCTCACCGTGCTGCTCTTGCACTGTGTTTTCCAGGCCCACTTCTCAATCAAACCACCTGTGCCCAAGTGCTTCCTCATGTTGGCATCAGGAGATGCCTATACTGCTAGAGAATGAGGACTGGTTTTTTTCAATGATACTAAAAGAGCCCTCTGTGGTCCTGCCTGCCAGGTTCTTTACATGAAAATATAGAATTCCCAGTTAAATTAGAATTTCAGGTAAACAATAGAAAGACTTTTATTATATGTCATATTTGGTATAACTATGTGTGAATGTGTGTACTAAGAAAATTTCATTAATTATTTTGGATTCAGTTTTAACTGGGCAGCCTGAGTTTTACCTGACAGCCTTACACATGAACCATGGTTGCAAATAAGTCTGAATTAATTGGGAAACTGAGAATAGTGACAGAAGCAAAACCACACTTACTGCCTTAGAGTCAACTCTGATTCATAGTGACCCTGCAGGACAGAGTAGGAAACCCCAACGGGGTTTCCAAGGCTGTGGATCTTTATGGGAGCAGACAGCTTCAACTTTGTCCTAGGGAGTGGGCTGGTGGGTTTCTAGCACCAAACTTGCAGTTAGCATCCAGATGCTTAAAATTCTGCACCACTATGGTTTCTGCTTGAGTTTTAAAGCCATTCACTGCTATTAAATCTGTTCTGATATATAGTGATCAAGTGGACAGAGTAGAACTGATCCCTGGGGTTCCTGAGGCTGTAAATCTTTACAGGAGTGGAAAGCCTCATCTTGGTCCTGGTGGTTTCAAACTGCTGACCATGCAGTTAGCAGGCACAAAACACTACGCCCCCAGCGCTCCTCAGTGTGAGGGCTCAACTAAAAAATTACTGCTATCAATTCAGTTCTGATGTTAGTGTCCCTATGGGACAAAGTAGAGCTGCCCCTATGGGTTTCTGAGATTTCAGATCTTTATGGAAATAGGAAGCCTCCTCTTTCTCCCAAGAAGCAGCTGGTGGTTTCAAACTGTTCACCTTACAGTTAGCAGCCCAACGTGTTATCCACTTACACATGGCTGCCGTGTGAGGACTCAAAACCCAAGTCACTGTCATCGTGTCCATGTCGACTCCTAGTTACCTCTAGGATAGAGGAGAACTGCTCCTGTGGGGTGCTGAGACTGTAACTCCATGGGAGTAGACAGCCACAACCTTCTCCCAGGTGAGGACTGGTGGAGGAGAAATATTCCCTAAGGAGGTTAACGGAAGGGTGACTAGAATCTGTCTCCTGAGGAGCAAGCCCTACTGGCCACATAGGCAATGCTCATAAAATTCTTTCCTAGGTGATAGCAACAGCAGGAACATAGTTGGTGGGACCATCTTGTAGACTAGAGCCTGCATAGGGTCACAGAACTAACAGCTGAAAAGAGAAAGCTTGAGTCACATTCCTTTCCATTGGCTTCCATCCACATGGGAACAGTGAATCATGCTGCAGGAGTGAGCAAAGACTTATGGGTGAGGTGAGGGTTAGCTACCTGGCACCTGGTCACATCTCCAGGCAGACAACAGCGGCCCTGTTGGTTCAAGCCTAGCAGTTGCCTCAATGTTGACCGAGACATCTGAGAAGGGTGAATCAAGGCTGCATGTAGACTTGCTGCCTAACCCAGCTGGAAGTGCATCTCCAGCCATCGAGTTGGGGTGACTCATAGTGACACCATGGGACAGGGAAGAACTGCCACTGTGCATGTTTTGGGGGCTAGAACTCTTTTCTGGGCATAGCAGACCTCTTCTTTCTCCCAAGAGGGGCTAATGGTTATGAATTTTTGACCATTTGGTTAGCAGCCCCATGTGAAACCCATTCCACCTCCAGGCTCCTGAAGAGTGTTACAAGTAGGGAAAAACAAAGTGGCAATCTAGCTGACACCCACTCATGGCGACTCTATGTCTGTCATAGAATTATGCTCCATAGGTTTCCCAGGGCTGAGAGTTTGGAAGTAGAACACCAGGCCTTTCTTCTAAGGCACCTCTGGGTGCATTCAAATAACCAGACTTTGGTTAGCAGCCAAGCCCCGTAACCTTTAATAATCTATAAGCGTGATTAGTTTATTGAATAACTAACCACAAAGTGGATGAAGTGAGAGAACTATCAACCCCATTTTACAGACAAGGAAACAGAGGTACACTAAGACACCGCTTGAGGTGGAAGAGCCATCATGCAGACCCAGGAAGTGTGATATCTAGGCAGTGAGCCCTCCTACTCAGGCATAATCAACGACTCCTCAGAACTGTTTCTGAAATCAGGATACAGTGTATGTAAAGACCCCACACAGGATCAGTGTCTAGACCAGAGTCTGAAGGGAACTATATATTAAAGATATTTGCTTGTGTTTTCATCACTTTTATCCCTATCTTTCTTCTCCTACACCCTGAATTCTGTCCCAGGAGGGATGGCAACTACAGTGACCAGACTGTTCTATCTGACTTCTCCAGTAGGATACATGTACCATCTGAATAGACCCTTCAATCCGGATGTCCCTCTCACTCCCATAGACACAACTGCAGCCAGCCCGACTCCAAACCTGCAGACTAAGAGTTTTTCACAAGTCTAGAAGGAGCTGTCAATCCCTGTCCTGTCCCGTGGGAACTTCAACGTGGATCCTGGAGGAGAGAGTGGGAATTGGGGGGTGAGGGGGTATAAGAGGCATGGAGAATGAAGACAAGACAGTATCCTGATCAAGTCTTGTTTTAATGAACAAAGAGTTACAGCTTATATCAGCCAGCAAGAGGGGAAGCATCCACTGCACATGCAAATTAGGCTACTTTGGCAACAGGCCAATCAGGGAGTTTGGGGAGCGCACCCTGCCCGTGAGTCAGTAAGGGCTTACATTCTTCAATTAGGTATGCCACGGAGTGGCATGTTTATGCAAATCAGGCGTGGGCGAGGACAATCTTTTACCCAATCAAGGGGAGGCTGGGGTAGAAGAATACCCAGAGCTCAGGCTAATGAATTCCAAGTAATGGCCGGGCCTCATGGCTCCGGACAAATCCCCTGAAAAACTAGCCTTTAGAAGAGGAGACATAGAATCAAAAGCTCCAGGTGAGAGTAAATCAGACAACGGAGACAAAGAGAAAACACTAGAGCTTCTCAAAGTGGTTCACCCTGGTTTCCTCGTGGCCAGCATTAAGTCACATTGGCCCAAATCAGTGTCTCCACCCAAATCTGAAGTTCCCAGTACCCTGTGTCCTGCAGTCCCTGTCTTTTACCCAGCAACCCTGCTGATTCTACTTTATAGCCACCTTTTCCTTTGTTCAGTTTTTAAAATTTTCTTTCTTATTAAATGATGTGGTCTATGGAAATTTAAAAAAATTTAGGCCATTATAAACTTATTTCCCTTAAAAAAAAAAAAGTAAGGCCAGCATTCAAGTAAATGTCTGGATAGTCTGAGTAGAAAATTATAGTGCCCAGCTCAAAGATGGCAGCCAAGCACTTGCTGCATTGAATGTGTGTCGCTCTCCACAGTGTTTGAAGTAAATTGGTGTCATGAAACAGGTTTCTGAAAGGTTCCCAAATCTCTAATTCCAGGATTTAAACCATATCTGCCCCCATTCCATTTAGTCTTCCAGATCATCAAAGCTTTAAAATAAAAAGTCTATTTCACATTCTTTTCATCAACCCACAACTGAACTGGCTCATATCAGTTCAAAGACCCAGAAAACACAATCCCTGATTTGTGCTGTATTCAAGTTATGATGAGCTGCTTTATGACCATCTGCTTTTCTTTCTTTTTTTTAATAAATCATTTTTTTGCGGCTCGTACAACTCTTATCACAGTCAATACATACATCAATTGAGTAAATCACCCCTATACATTCGCTACCCTCATTATTCTCAAAATTCGCCTTCCACCTGGGTTCCTGAAATCAGCGCATCTTCCTTTTTTCCCTCCCCCTTGAACCCTTAATAGTTTATAAATTATTATTTTACACTGCCCAGCATCTCCCCTCACCCACCTTCTCATTGCCCATCCCCCAGTAAGGAGGTTACACGCAGATCCCTGAGATCGGTTCTCCCCTTCTACACCCCCTTCCCTCCCGGTGTTGCCACTCTTACCACTGGTCCTAAGGGGATCAATCGTCCTAGATTCCCTGTGTTTCCAGATCCCTACTGCACCGCTGTACATCCTCTGGTCTAACCACGTCCGCAAGGCAGAATTGGGATTCTATAGCACATATCCCTGATGTTCTAGCTGTAAGTTTATATGCAATTTTTTCAACCCCCACAGGCTAATAAAGGTCAGATGTGTAAATAGGATAATAAAAAGCAAGAATAATGAGGTATTTGACTTCTGTCAGGACTGGTTCATGACAGAATCATCAGAATGGGACCGGTCATAACTCAGGAACTGAGTACCTGTCATCCAAACTGGTTGCTGTGGGGTTGATTCCAAGTCACGGATCTACCCTGTGTGCAGAGCCAAACTGAACCATGTTAGGTAGGGGCTTCAAGGCTGTGTGAGCGTTCAGAAGCAGGCCACCAGGTCTGTTTTCTGAGGCACCACCATATGGGTTCAGAAGTACATTTTATTTAGGAATTGAGCTCTTAACTGTTTGTGCCACCCAGGGATGCCATGGGAGGAAATTGCTTTTGTGTATTTAGTATCCTTCCCAAACTGACAAGGGTGCTAACTTGTGTCCTGGCTTTTCTTATAGTAGTTGTGCATTCTAGGTACAATAGAGAAATAAATCCACAGAAACTCATATGTATAAAAGAGAGTTATAGATAGAGGGTAAGTGCACATCAAGAAAACATCCCAACCCAGTGCTGCCCAAGCCCACAAGTCCAACATTAGCCCGTATGTCCCACACCAATATACAAAGTCCTCCTCCATCTTACCAAACACACGCAGTGATGCTGGCTGCAGAAGAAAAGCTGAATCAGTGAGCACGTAAGCATATCAGCGCTGGGAGGGGTCTCCAGGAGGATTCTCCAGCACCCAGGGCTGCATCAGGTAGGCCCATGTGGCTTCTCTTCAGGAATGTCTCGCAGTAAGTGAGCCTTGCCAGTTGAGGTAAAGAACTGCTAAGGCACACTGGTCTGACCATCGGAGAACAAGAGACCAGAGAACAAGAAAGGCGAGACTTACTGAGGCATTTATCTCCCTGCCCTTCAATTAACCCCACATGTGTTTTTTGGCCAGAATAGTTAATAAATCTTAACTATCACAGCAGGTAAAGTAGGGCCCACCTCACATTGCCTCTGTATTTAAAACTAGTCAGAGTGAAGCCTTGACACTGGAACATTTTTCCGTACGCGTCGTCTAGTCTTTGCATTTGCCTTAACTGCCCAGAATGTCACTAAATGGGAAGGGATGGGCAAAGACCAGGGTGGGCCTCTCAGGAGCATATGCTTGGGCACCCTACCCTTGGTCCCACAGTGTTTTCAGGTTGACTATCAACTGGAACTAACTGCAGTCCTTTTTCAATTACATTCTAAAAATAGGAAGTGGCCACTCTTCTAGTGTAATGTACACAAAGGAATTTAACCCTCCCCACTTGTGCCCCAGCCAAACCAAGAACCCTGGCCACCAATCTTCCACCACCGGATAACATGACAGCCAAAATCTCAGACTCCTGCCATTGAGTTGATTCCAGCTCATAATGACTCTATAGGACAAAGTAGAACTGCCCATGTGGGTTTCTGGGGTTGCTCTTTACTGGAATAGAAAGGCACCTTTTCTCCCCTGGAGCAGCTGGTGGCTTACAACCAGTGTGTAACCACTCAGCCACGAGGGCTCCATCTCCTTGTGCAGGAGAACTCAGTGATGTATGGTCTACACCAGTGCTGCTCTAAGGGTGGTACATGGACTGATGAATAACTGTGAAATGTTTATTATCTGTCCATTTTCAGCTAGATACACAAAGGAAGGCCAGAGGCCATGTCACTGGTATTTCCAATGTGTGAGTGTGTGAGATGGGTGTGTGCCCGCACAATTGCGTGCCCGAAAAGGATAGTTGCATTATGCACCAGCAGAGCCTAACACAGGGACACACTGGCTGTGGTGGTTTACCAAAACACAGCCAAAACCTATGTCCAGATAGACGTGCTGATACTAGAAAATGAGAAGCAACAGTGGGATGAAACAACAAGTCAAGCTACTCAGCAGGACACCCACGCTGACAAAAGTTCCTATGGACCCTCCCCAAGTGAGAAATGATTGGAGTTGCTCACCAGATATCGGTTGCCCACCGGCCCTGCCCTTGCTTGCAAGAAAACCTGATCTTCATTGCAAGGCGCTGAAGCCCCCGTGGTGGTTGGAGTCCACTAAAGTAAAGCTACCTATTTTGAGGCAACTCATGCCTTGGTACAGAAAGACCACTGGGAGTTTGATTTATGGGAACTTAGTGGAAAACAGAACAATAAATGAAAGCCCTAGAGGAACACCTTAAGAAGGAACAGAATGAAGAGCCAAAATCTGTCAAGTAATTTTGGTGTTTGATAATGAAATGAATTAATGCTTTATTGATTTCATAGTTCGAACAATATGCCCTAGTGTGATAAAGTGTGTTCAGTTATTGTTAGAATGTTTATGTTTATCAAACTTGTGTTTGAGACAGTTTTTGTTTCAAGATGTACCAATTTTTAACCAGGAATCCTGCTGTGCATCTGATGGAGAGTAAAGAAATGTGATTATGTAACTTGTCATGGTCTTGAGAATTTCCTCCTGTATGAACTCAAGTCGTAAGATTTTAGCTAGGAAAAGAATATACAAGTTGAAATTTTGCATGAATAAAATTGGAACTGTCACCTGCAACCTTTGAGTTGTGTGGTTTCTCTCTCTCACTCGCCAACACCGTGACCCACCTTGAGGGAACCGTGGACCTTGCTGCAGCTGGACTGCGGCATCAGTCCCATTCTGAGTGCCCTCCAACCCGAGGGGTCCATCTTCCCTCACTGTTTCCCACAATGTTTGCTCCAATGCACGAGGCTCTCAGTATTACACCATAATTTGGTCTAAGCTGAAGCAGATCAGGACACTGCACGTGCTTCCCTGAATGTTTCAGGTCAGCAGCAGAAGGTGACATACCTTAACCACAAAATCTAAAAAACGTTTTTCTAATCTTTAGTAGATTACTTTTGCTCCTCTCGCTCTTAACATATTTTGAAGCATATTTACATACGTACATTTACCAGAAGTCTGTCCCATTATTTGTTACTCCCAACGTTTCACCACTTGCCCTTAATTTTCACTGTAAACTTTCACGGCCTGTCTGTCACGGGACCTCAGTTTTCAAAGCCGCTTGTTGGGCGCCAAATATGGGGGTGATTAGACCAGCTATCCCCCATCTAGCAGCGTTTGAAATTAGGCGTGCGGATGACAGAAAACAAGAAATAGCAATATACAAAGCATGGGATTGGGAGGACAACAGTCTGATGGACGGAAGTACGTTCAAAGCTTGGTTTTTACACTCTTCTTACAAGGGAATGGTTACAAAACAAACATCAGAGAACTTGCATTAAAAAACATGCCTAACCTCTAATCTATGCAAATGTTACTTAGTGAGTCACGCTTTCTAAACATTTGTATAATAAGAGCACTATATTCAAGGATAAGCGCAAGGACATGAAAGGTTCAAAAGGATCTTAAGAGGTCGTAAATAACTGAGTTATCTCACACTGCTTTTAGCTGCCAGGTCAGAAAGGAATTAGGTATCTCACAATGCTTTTAGTTACAAGGTAAACAGAGGCACAGGGGACTAGTCGCACACCAAGAAACACCTGGGCCAGCTTATGGCCTACTACAACCACATCCCCTCCATGCCCTCACTCTCACAAACACGTTGACCAATTATGAACTAAACAGTAGCTAGGAACACCTCAGCCTGAGGACTGCAAACATTGGGAATTCCCCCAAAACATTCTCACTTGGAGGTACTGGGTGTGTTAAGGATTGATCCTCCTTCCCTGCTGGTGGTTTGATGCCCAATAAGCTGAGTGTATTCTGCTGTGCTCTCGCGACCCACTGACTCCTCTGTGTTGCCCATTCACCCGCTGGCTTTCACTAAAAGCTCATTGGATTTATTGTGTTGTGGCTCATTGGACTGTCTTTGAAATCAACTGGGTAAACTCTACCCAAGGATCTGTCCATCTGTCCATCTGCCTCTCTGCCTGTGTTTCGGCCTGTCTGTTGAAGATTCTCAGTCACTAGCTAGGCCACTCAAATGGGAATCAATTAATTGGTGGAGTTGAGAACAAAGGGACAGAATTTCCAGGAACCTGATCATGATTGGGTGTGATGGTTTCCCCTCCAACAATCACAGTTTTCAGTGGGACCAGAGTAGCAGGCAGGGGTCAGATCACCGTGATTGGAACACATAGAGAGTTGGGGCACATATGCCAAAGAGCTTACAATGTGGCACCAAAAATCTGACTGACCCAAACAGTCAGCAGATAACCCAGGCACACCGTCTTTGTGTGTGCGTGTGTGTGTGTGTGTGTGTGTGTGTGTGTGTGAGTGATAGCTCTTGCTTGAGGAGTGATATCAATTTCCATTGAGGACAGGCACACCACCCAGCCATGCCACTGTGGATTATACCACATGAGTTCTCCGTGTCCTGCCTAACACCGACCCCCCACAAGCCATCTCTTGCGTCCCGCACAAACACTCAAATTCTTACACACATTTTTGGGTTTGTTTGTTTGTTGGGGATGGGGAAAAAGATCAGGTGTTTTGCTTGTTTGTACTTTTTAAAAACCGTTTAAATTTGCATTTTAGCCACATGTCATACCATCAATACCGCCATGCTATTGTCATCCTTAAATTCGAGAACATTTTTTCTTCCCTTTAACTGTGATTGATGATGAAGGTGATGGTGATTATGATGATTATTTTCCAATCGTGGCAATACTTGACTAGACACAGCAGAACATTCTGCAATCAAAACGTTCTCTTCTGTGTTTCTTTGACAAACTTTTGAGACGGAAGAGCCGATCTGCTAACTCCCTATTCCCTAAATACAGTTTTAAAAGAACTCAAGAGTCAGATGTGTGTCTATTTTTACAGACAGAAGAAATCACCATTCTCAGGGAATCTCCTTTCAGATGGATTTCCTGGAATCCAAGAGAGATAATTCCTTCAGGACCAGTTAGGATACCAGAAGGGTAGAGGAAGGGTGAGGTGGAAAACGGGAACCAATTTAAAAATATCTACATATAATCTCCTTTCTGGGGAGATGGAGAAGAAAAAGAGTGTGAAAGGAGACATTGGACAGTGTAAGTTATAACGAAATACTAATAAGTTTTAAATATCAAGGGTTCATGAGATAGCGGGAGCTGGGAGGAAGGGGGAAAGTGAGGATCTGATTGATAGGGCTCAAGCAGAAAGCAAATATTTTGAGAATGATAATGGCAACACATATACATATGTGCTTGATACAATGGATGGATGGATGCGTTGATGGATGGATGGATGGAAGAATAGATGCGTGGATGGAATTTGATAAGAGTTGTGTGAGCCTCCAATAAAAGGATTTAAAAAAGAGATGGCTTTCCTTTGGACGTGTACATGATCTTATCCGTAGGCATCTTCCAAGTCTCCTGTCATTTTTCTGTTCACTTCCCTGGGCTCAAGGGACTTTTGTGTGAGGCGTGACTTCCTGGGACCTTGCCTGCCCTGCCACCTTGCTGAAGTTTATCAGCATTTGTTTTTCATTCCCTTTTCTTTATTGAAACCCACATCCATTTTGTTTGTGATTGTGTTATGTTGTTAAGCTCCCTGGCGGTAACTCGAGGACGCATCAGGGTAAATGTTAACTGTCAGAAGAAGTAATCCGGATCCACACTCAGGATTACTTAACTGCTCCCTGGTCCAGCGGTTTTCTCTTCGTGCACTGTTGCTGTACGGAAGCAGAATTGGGTGGGACATCCAAAACACACACACACACACACACACACACACACACAGACATTGATGAGGGTAACATTTGAGGATTACATTATTTCAAATCAAATCACCACTGGCCTGAACTAGATCAGTCTCCAGGGCTCTTCCTTACCTTTTACTGTCATTTGGCAAAGTTTCCGCTGGAAACTTTTGGCCCATGGCATCAAAAAGGCCTCACTTTAGCACAAATGATGTTTTAAACCAGATAAATGTGCACCACAACCCCTGCTGCGTGCACAACCACCACCCCCTACACACACCCCAACCTGTTTTGAAATAAACATTGGCTTGAAACACTTCATTCTGAGGACTACACACAGTGGGAATTTCCCCAGTATGTTCCCACGTTGAGAAACTGCTTGTGTCAAGGATTTATGATCATTTCCTGCTAGCCGTTTGATGCCTAATAAGCTGAGCGTGTGCTGCTGTGCTCTTATGACCCACTGACTCTTCCAGTTCACCCATTCACCCAATGGCTTTCACTAAAATCTCACTTGATTGATTGCGGTGTGGCTCTTTGGACTGTCTGTGAAACCAACCACGTACAACTCTTCCGAAGGAGGTGTCTGTCTGCCTGCATGTTGGAGAATTCTCACTCACTAGCTAGGCCAGTCAAATGGAAATCAATGGATCGGCAGAGAGACAGCAAAGTCAGAGAATTGCCACCAAACTGATCCTGACTGGAGGAGGCAGGTTTCCACTCAAGAGATGACAGTTGCGGATGAGATCAGAGAAGCGGGCACCGGTCTGACCAATGTGAGTGGAACACCAAGAGAGATGGGATCCATGCACAGAAGAGCTTCCAAGGTAGCTCCAGAAAACTCTGTCTGTCCCAAGCAGTCTAGAGATAATGCATGACCCCTCTGTGTGTGTGTATGTATGTGTGTGTGTGTGTTAGAGAGAGAGAGAGAGAGAGAGAGAGAGAGAGAGAGAGAGAGAGAGAGACTGCCATCTATCTAGACAAAGCATTAGAACTTTGCCAATCTACCCCCTTATCCAGTCGTCAGAGCCAAAGAGGCAAATCCACTGAAAACTGCATGTTGGTTTTCCACCGTCCACACATTGCTCAGAATGGAAGTTCAAATGGAATCCATTCATTCACACGGAGACTCATGCATAGATCTGGGGTTTTCACAGTCACCAGAGTGTGTGAAGCACAACCTTCAAGACCGTGTGTGTGATCCAACTGTCAGTGTTCATCCATTAAGTAGTCTGGGAGGCTGGGGCTCACCTGGAGGGGAATTTCACTTTCCTGGTTTGGAGGTGTATCCCAGTCACAGTCTACGAAGTCAATGTCGCTCCCCACCGTGTCCCAACAAACAACACCACACCACCACCACGCACCATAACAAAGCCAGGCTTAAGGCACTTCACCGCACAAGGTTGCTACGCTACTACATGAACTCCCAGGGCAACTGCTTGATGGCTACATGCCTGAGTGTGGTCAGCTATCAAACGCATTCAGACCAATTTCCTGCCCCACCCTAAGTAGGCTCCACACCCTTTCCATCAGGCACATAGATTAAGCCCTGTACAAGAATTCAAAGACAGCTAAGGTCAAGCCAGCTCAGAGACCAAGCTTAGGTTGTCATCTGGACTCTAGGGGTGGGCTTTCCTGTCACACGTGTGCAGCAAGAGATACATGATGTTCTCTGAACTTGAGGCTCTTGAGAGTGAAGGGATGGCCTTTAGCCTGTTAATCAGCTTGCAGCTCGATGACCTCAATTGGTGGGGCCGGGGACATGAAGAAGCTCAGTGGACACCTGACCAAGTCTATGTAGGGTTTTACTCTCTTGGGGGGAGGAAATTACAAATGATCTCCAAGGGGTCCTAAAGGGCTTCTTTGGTCCCTTTGGGTCTTTGCAAATGTATTCCACGGTTTATGAATGGTTTGGGGGGGGTTTCAAATTTTGTATGTACTCTATGTATAAATGATCTATGATGTATAAATTATAAACGTATTATACATTAATCGTTTACATAAAATCACTTATATAATATATAAATATACATAGATATCTACTCCTTCAGGTGCCTTTTTTAGGGTATCATTGTGTTGCTGTTGTTTCTTACTGATTTCAGTGTGTTTATTATTTTCCTGGTTGTGGGGCATTAAAGGTAGTTTTAAATACGTTTCGTGTTTTCTTTAATTTTTTTTAAGCGTATAAGGTATGATTGGTGCTTTTCAGAGGGTTTTAGTGAGTCTTCCGGGCCTTTGGGGCGTTTTACAAGTCTCTTAGGTACTCCTGATAGAGCTCCTCGCTGATGGGGAATTGCAGTGGTGGCTCCCATTGCAGGCCTGCTTCCTGCTGATTCACCAATGGCTGGGCATTCTGCTGAATTTCCAGGTCGTCGAGGAGTTGGTCCAAGAAGCTGGTGCCTTGTGGAGAGGCTTGGGCAAGCAGTGGAGAGGTTTCCTGCAGCAGTGTGGCCTGCTGGTTGTGCAGGTGTGTCTCCCCAGTCAGCTGCCGCTGGGCACTCACGCTCAGGGCCAGGCCAGGCCCCCATCCCACTGGGGCTGGTGTGTGTGCAGGAGCCGGGCTCTGCCAGAACAGGTTTGGATGCTCCCACAACGAAGTGTCTTTCCACTGCGCGGCGTCCGAAAGAATGTCGTGTTGTTTGGGACCTTGGTTTCCGCAGCTGGAAAGGTCCAAGTAGTGTGTCCTTGTCTCCGGAGGCCTTGCCCCCTGGGTGAACTCCTGTGGCATTTGCCCCTGATGGGGCACCGGGCCCACAGAGGCTTGGCCTCCCATGACGCAAGCTAACGGATTGCTGTCTCCATCACCTCGGCCGCCGCCCCCGAAGCCCAGGGAGGGCGGTCTCTGGGCATCTAGGGGTGTGCTTTGCTCCAGTGGCTGCAGAAGCGGACATGGGAAGACCGGGCTGGAGCTGCATCGCTGGAGCCCGCGGTGATCCAGCCGCACCCTGGTGTGCGGTGGGTGTCGGGCCCTTCTGTTCTGGAACCACGTGTCAATCCGCGCTTCCGGAAGGCCTGTGTGGCGTGCCAGCTCTTGCCTGTCTTTCACGCCAGGGAATGGCTGCTTCTGGAATGCTTGCACCAGGTGGGCTCTTTGATCTTTGCTGATGACAGTCCTCTTGCGTCTGTCTGCCTTCGGCGCTTTGGCTGCAGAAGTGGTGCGAGGCGGCACGGAGCTCAGTCGGCTCCTCCTGAGCTGTCGACTTCTGCGATTTTTGAACCACAGGAAGATTCTGTCCTCGGCCACGTCGAAGGCTCTGGCAAGTTCTTCTCTGGCCGTGAAGCCTGGATACGGGTCTCGAGCAAATGAGGCTTCTAAGATGTCAGATTGAGAAGCGGTCCAGACAGTCCTCTTTCTTCGGTCTTGGGTACGCTGAGAACGGGCAGGAGGGCCTTTCGACGCCATGCTGCGGATGGAGGAGCAGTTCTGGGGGAGAAGAGAGGGCTGTGGGCTCCGACAGGCCAGCGGAACTTGAGCTCTTCGGAGGAGAGTGCCAGCCGCCGCTCTTACATAGCTTTCCCTTCGAGCACCTGATTCGATATACAAGATGTGATTGGCGACAGGAATGAGCACAGCCAATAGGGATGAGGCACGTGTTTGCAACTGTCTGGCGAGCGCCATAGAGCATTCACCTCCTCCTCCTCCTTCTGCATAGTTCTGGTTTCTGGTTTCATTTCTCAAAGATATCCCTTTTATTTAAAAATGTATCCCTTTTATTTTTAAATTAAAACTGTTTATGTTTCGAAGTAATATTTAAAAACCCGGGGGACTGCGCCTTTCCGAAGCGCACAACGTGACCGTGTGAGTGTGCGTGCCTGTGTGTGGCGCTGGGTGTGTGCTTGCGCGCACATACGTGCCCGAAAAGGATAGTTGCATCATGCACCGGCAGGGCCTGACCCAGGGACACACTGGCTGAGGTGGTTTACCAAAACACAGCCAAAACCTATGTTCGGATGGACGTGCTGATACTACAAACTGAGAAGCAACAGCGGAATGAGACAACAAGTCCAGCTAGTCAGCAGGACACTCAGGCTGACGAAAGTTCCCAAGGACCCTCCCCAAGTGAGAAATGATTGGAATTGCTCACGAGATGTCAGTTGCCCACGGGCCCTACACTTGCTTGCAAGACGCCCTGATCTTCATTGCAAGGAGCTGAAGCCCCCGTGGTGGTTGGAGTCCACTGAAGGAATGCTACCTATTGTGAGGCAACTTGACGTCCACTGATGCAAAGCTACCTATTTTGAGGCAACTCATGTCTTGGTTCAGAAAGACCATTGGGAGTTTGATTTATGGGAACTTAGTGGAAAAGAAAACAATAAATGAAAGCCCAGAGGAACAATTTAAGAAGGAACAGAAAGGACAGCCAAAGTCTGTCAATTGATTTTGGTGTTTGGTAATGAAATGCATGAATGCTTTATTGATTTCATAGTTCGAACAATATGCCCTAGTGTGATAAAGTGTGCTCACTTATGGTTAGAAGGTTTGTGTTTTTCACACTTTTGTTTGGGACAGTTTTCCTTTCAAGATGTGCTAATTTTTAACCAGGAATCCTGATGTGCATCTGATGGAGAGTAAAGAAATGTGATTATGTAACTTGTCATGGTCTTGAGAATTTCCTGATGTATGACCTCAAGCCGTAAGATTTAAGCAAAGGAAAAGCATCTATAATTTGAAGCTTTGCATGAATAAAATTGGAAGTGTCACCCGCAACCTTTGAGTCGTGTGGTTTCTGTCTCTCACTCGCCGATGCCGTGACCCACCTTGAGGCATCCGTGGACATTGCTGCAGCTGGACTGCGGCATCAGTCCCATTCTGAGTGCCCTCCAACCCGAGGGTTCCATCTTCCCTCACTGTTTCCCACAATGTTTGCTCCAATGCACGAGGCTCTCAGTATTACACCATAATGTGGTCTAAGCTGAAGCAGATCAGGGCCCTGCACGTGCTTCCCTGAACGTTTCAAGTCAGCAGCAGAAGGTGACATACATTAACCACAAAATCTAAAAACTCTTCTAATCTTTAGTAGGTTCCTTTTGCTCCTCTCGCTCTTAACATATTTTGAAGCATAATTACATACATACATTTACTAGAAGTGTGTCCCATTATTTGTTACTCCCAACGTTTCACCACTTGCCCTTAATTTTCACTGTAAACTTTCACGGCCTGTCTGTCACGGGGTCCTCAGTTTTCAAAGCTCCCATGTTGGGCGCCAAAAGTGCGGGTGATTAGTCCAGCTTATCCCCCATCAAGCTGCGTCTGAAATGAGGCGTGCGGGTGAAAGAAAAAAAGATAGAGCCATATACAAAGCATGGGATTGGGAGGACAACAGTCTGATGGACTAAAATATGTTCAGAGCTTGGTTTTTACACTCTTCTTACAAGGGAATGGTTACAAAACAAACATCACAGAACTTGCTTTAAAAAAACATGCCTAACCTCTAATCTATGCAAATGTTACTTAGCGAGTCACGATTTCTAAACATTTGTATAATAAGAGCACTATATTCAAGGAGAAGCGCAAGGACATGCAAGGTACAAAAGGATCTTAAGAGGTCGTAAATAACTGAGTTATCTCACACTGCTTTTAGCTGCCAGGTCAGAAAGGAATTAGGTATCTCACAATGCTTTTAGTTACAAGGTAAACAGAGGCACAGGGGACTAGTCGCACACCAAGAAACACCTGGGCCAGCTTATGGCCTACTACAACCACATCCCCTCCATGCCCTCACTCTCACAAACACGTTGACCAATTATGAACTAAACAGTAGCTAGGAACACCTCAGCCTGAGGACTGCAAACATTGGGAATTCCCCCAAAACATTCTCACTTGGAGGTACTGGGTGTGTTAAGGATTGATCCTCCTTCCCTGCTGGTGGTTTGATGCCCAATAAGCTGAGTGTATTCTGCTGTGCTCTCGCGACCCACTGACTCCTCTGTGTTGCCCATTCACCCACTGGCTTTCACTAAAAGCTCATTGGATTTATTGTGTTGTGGCTCATTGGACTGTCTTTGAAATTAACTGGGTAAACTCTTCCCAAGGATCTGTCCATCTGTCTATCTGCCTATCTGCTTGTCTGTCGGCATGTCTGTTGAAGATTCTCAGTCACTAGCTTGGCCACTCAAATGGGAATCAATTAATCGGTCGAGTTGAGAACAGAGGGACAGAATTGCCACAAAACCAATCGTGACTGACTGCGATGGGTTTCCCCTCCAGAAACCACAGTTATGAATGGGACCAGAATAGGAGGCAGGGGTCAGACCACCGTGATTGGAACACATAGAGAGATGGGGCGTGTATGCCAAAGAGCTTACAATGTGGCTCTAGGAATCTGACTGACCCATGCACACCGTGTGTGTGTGTGTGTGTCTGTTTGTGTGTGTCTGTTTGTGTGTGTGATAGCCCTTGCTAGAAGAGTGATATTGATTTCCATTGAGGACAGGCACACCACCCAGCCATGCCACTGTGGATTATACCACGTGAGTTCTCCCTGTCCTGCCTAACACCGACCCCCCACCCATCTCTTGCCTCCCCAACAAAAACTCAGATTCTTGCACACATTTTGGGGTTGGTTTGTTTGTTGGGGATGGGGAAAAAGATCAGGTGTTTTGCTTGTTTGTATATTTTTAAACCGTTTAAAGTTGCACTTCAGCCGCATGTCGTACCATCAATACCGCAATCCTATTGTCATCCTTTTAAATTGTAGAACATTGTTTTCTTCCCTTTAACTGTGATTGATGATGAAGGTGGTGATGATGATGATGATGATGATTTTCCAATCGTGGTAATACTAGACTAGACACAACAGAACATTCTGCAATCAAAACGTTCTCTTCTGTGTCTCTTTCACAAACTTTTGAGATGGCAGAGCCGATCTCATAACTCCCTACTCCCTAAATACAGTTTCAAAAGTACTGGAGAGCCAGATGTGTTTCTATTTTTACACACAGAAGAAATCACCATTCTCAAGTGAATCTCCTTTCAGATGGATTTCCTGGAATGCAAGAGAGATATTTCCTTCAGGACCAGTGAGGATACCAGAAGGGGAGAGGAAAGGTGAGGTGGAAAACAGGAACCAATTTACAAGTATCTACATATAATCTCCTTTCTGGGGGGATGGAGGAAAAAGCGAGGGTGAAAGCAGACATTGGACAGTGTAAGTTATAACAAAATACTAATAATTCTTAAATATTAAAGGTTCATGAGGTAGGGGGAGCGGGGAGGGAGTGGGAAAATGAGGAGCTGATAGCAAGGGCTCAAGCAGAAAGCAAATATTTTGAGAATGATGATGGCAACACTGGTACAGATGTGCTTGACACATCTGATGGATTGAAGGATTTTGATAAGAGTTGTACAAACTTCCAATAATATATATATATATTTTTAAAGAAGGCTTTCCTTTAGACTTGGATGTTCTCTTATCTTCTGGAGGTCTTCCAGGTGTCCTGTCCTTTTCTGCTCACTTCCCAGGGCTGAAGGACCTTTTAATGTGAGGACTGACTTCCTTGGATTTTGCTAGCCCTGCCACCTTGCTGTATCTGATGAGAGTTTTTTTTTTTTTCCTTTTCCTTTCCATTTTGAAACGCACTGCCATCATTTCCATGATTGAGTTATATGGTTATGTTCCCTGGCGGTTATCCCGAAGCTCGCTTGCGGTAAATGTTAACTGTTAGAAGCAATAATCTTGGGACACTTTTAGGGTTGCACTGCAGAGAAGTCTGTTCTTTGCTCCTAGGTCCAGCATTGTTCTCAGCCTTCATTGTCACCAAATGCGAGCCAAACTGGGTGGGAAATTCAAAATCGCATGTCTAAAAAGCACATGCACACACACAAACAGTGATAGAGTGTAACCTGGGAGGATTATATTGTATCAAAGCAAATCACCTCAGATTTATCCCTAGATTAGTCCCCAGTGCCTTGCCTGTCCTTTACTGTCATTTGGAAAACAATTTTCCTTGGAAACTTTTTGCACATGGCTTCAAAAAAAGTCTCACTTTAGCACAGAGGGAGTTTTAGCCCAGATAAATGTGCGCCAATTCCCCCGCAGTGCTCAAACATTCACACACCCAAGGCCCAGTTTTGAAATAATCGGTGGCTAGAAACACCTCAGCCTGAAGCCTTCTAGACATTGGGAATTCCCCCCTAAAGATCCCACTTCGAGGAATTGCATGGGTCCATGATTGGTCATCCTTCCATACTGGTGGTTTGCAATCTAATAAGCTGAGTGTGTTCTGCTGTGCTCTCCGAACCCACTGACTCTTACAGTTCACCCATTCACCCACTGGATTTCACTAAAAGCTCTTTTGATTGATTGTGGTGTGGCTCTTTCAGCGGGTACAGCTCTTCCCAAGGATCTGTTGTCCGTGTGTCAGTCTGCCTGTGCCTGCCTGTTTGTCTGCCTGTTTGTTGAAGAATTCTCAGTCAATAGTTAGGCCACTCACATGGGAATCAATCGATCAGTGGAGAGAGAGCAATGGGGCAGAATTGCCATCAACTGATAGCGACTGGCAGCAGCAGGTTTCCACTGGAGTGACCGCAGGTGCTGGTAGGAGCAGACAAGCGCTAATGGGTGTGACCACTGTGATCAGAACAAAAAGTGAGGCGGGGTGCATATGGAGAAGTGGTTACAAGGTGGCTACAGGAACCACTGACCCACCCAAGGAGTCATGAGAACACGCATGACCACCCTGTGTGTGTTTGTGTGCGTGTGATAGATTTTCCTTGAGGAGTGATGATCGATTTCCATTTAAGGCAGGCACACCACCCAGGGAAGCCACTGCGGACTTTGTCACCTGGATTCTCCCTACCCTACCTAACACCCAGCCATCACCTATCCACCCCACAAAGCAATCCAATTCTTACACAAACTTTTTGAATTTTTTGTTTGTTGAGGGTGGCGGAGAAAATCAAGTTTTTGTCTTTTTAACTTTTGTTTTGTTTTGCTTTTTTGACCATTTAAACTTTCACTTTAGCTGCTTGTCATATCCTTCATACCGCCATTTATTTTCATCCTTTTTGATTCTAGAATAGTTTCTTCTTCCCTGGAGCTGAGGTTGATGATGATGATGATGAATTTCTAATCGTGGCAATGCTAGACATGACACACAAAAAACTGTGCAATCGCAACGCTCTGTCTCTTTGGCAATGTCTTCAGACAGAAGAGCCGATCTCATAACTCCCCACTCCCTAAAAACAGTTTTTAAAGTACTTGAGAGTCAGTCGTAGTCTATTTTTCTGGACAGAGGAAATCACCATTCTCAGATGAATCTCCTTGCAGATGGTTTCCGGGAATCCAGGAGAGATGATCCCTTCAGGACCAGTGCTGATGCCCAGAGGGTAGAGTGACGGAGGAATGGAAAGGGGGAGCCTATCTACAAGGATCTACATATAACCTCCTCCCTGGGGGGATGGACTACAGAAAACTTGGCGAAGGGTGACATCGGACAATGTAAAATATGACCAAATATTAATAATTTTAAATTTTCAAGGGTTCATTAGGAGAGCTGTGGAGGGAGTGAGGGGAAAGTGAGGACCTGATACTAAGGGATCAAGCAGAAAGCAAATGTTTTGAGAATGGTGATGTACAAATGTGCTTGGCATAGATGGATAGATGAATGGATTTTGATAAGAGTTGTGTGAGCCTCCAATAAAATGATTTTTTAAAATTTTAGACGGCTTTCCTTTCGACTTGGATGTGCTCTTATCTACCGGAGGTCTTCCAGGTGTCTTGTCCTTTTCTGCTCACTCCCCAGAGCCAACGGACTTTTGTGTGAGGACTGACTTCCTCAGACCTGCCTGCGCAGTCACCTTGCAGAATCTAATCAGCAATTTTTCCTTTTTCTTTTCTTTTCATTTCTTTTCTGAAACACATTGCCATCATGTTCCTGATTGAGTTATTTGATTAAGCTCGCTGGCGGTAATCCCGATGTAGCTCGGGGTAAATGTTAACTGACAAAATCTGTAATCCCGAGGCAAACTTGGAGTTGCACTGCCTAGAAGCATCTTAACTGCTCTCTAGTCCAGTGGTGTTCTCTGCCTGCAGTGTCACCACACAGGGGCGGAACTGGGCAGGAAATTAAAAACTGCAAATCTAAAGGACACGCACACACACAAACAGGCGCGCGCACACGCCCACAAACACTTATACAGTGTAACTTGTGGGGATTACATTGTATCAAAGCATAAAACCTCAGACTTCTCCCTAGATAAATCTCCAGTGCCCTGCATGCCCTTTTACTGACATTTTGAAAAATTTTCAAGGAATTTTTTTGTCTATGGCATCAAAAACACTCACTTTAGCAGAGGAGGAGTTTTAGACCAAATATATACGTGCCACATCCCCTGAGGGTGCATACGCACAAGGGCTTACAAGGTGGCTCCAGGAACCTCTGACTGATCCAAGCAGTCAGGAGAGGAGGCATGACCACCGTGTGTGTGTGTGTGTGTGTGTGTGTGTACGAGGAGTGATGATTGATTTCCAATCATGGCAGGCACAGCACACACGAAAGCCACTGAGGACTATGCCACTGGGTTCTCCCTATTCTACCTAACATCCACCCTCCCACATTGCAATGCAATGCAATTTTTATACAAACTTTTGGTTTGTTTGTTTGTTGTGGGTGGGGGGAAAGATCAGATGGGTTCTTTTTTTTTTGTTTTGTGTTGCTTTTTTGAAACGTTTAAACTTGCACTTCAGCCTGATGTCATACCATTCATACAGCCATTTATTTTCACCCGTTTTGATTCTAGAATATTTTCTTGTTTCCTGTACCTGTGACCGATGATGATGGTGGTGGTGGTGGTGGTGATGATGATGATGATTTTCTAATCGTGCCAATACTTGACTTGACACACAAATCATGAAATCACAACTTTCTTTTCTGTGTCTCTTTGCCAACCTTTTGATATGGAAGAGCCGAACTCATAAACTCCTATTCCCTATAATCAGTTTTAAAAGTACTCCAGAGCCACATGTGTGTCAATTTTTAAACATAGATGAAATCACCATTCTTGGATGAATCTCCTTTCAGATGGCTTTCCGGGAATCCAGGAGAGATGGTCCCTTCAGGACCAGTGGTGATACCGGGAGAGTGGAAGGAGGGTGGGATGGAAATGGGAACTTATTTACAAGGTTCTACATATAACTCCATCCCTGGGGAGATAGACTACAGAAAAGAGGGGAAAGTGAGACATCAGATAGAGTAAGACATGTAAAAGTACTAATAATTTTAAATTATCAAGGGTTCATGAGGAAGGGGCAGTGGGGAAGGAGGGGGGGAATGAGGACCTGATACCAAGGGCTCAAGCAGAACGCAAAAGTTTTGAGAATGAGGATGGCAACACATATACATATGTGCTTGATACAATGGGTTGGTGAATGGATGGAAATGATGGATGGATGGATGGATGGATGGATGGAAGAATAGATGCGTGTATGGAATTTGTTAAGGGTTGTGTGAGCGTCCAATAAAAGGATTAAAAAACAGACGGCTTTTTTTGGACTTGGCCATGCTCTTATCCGTAGGCACCTTCCAAAAGTCCTGTCTTTATTGTGCTCACTTCCCTGGGCTCAAGGGTCTTTTGTGTGAGGAGTGACTTCCTGGGACCTTGCTTGCCCTGCCACCTTGCTGAAATTTATCAGCAGTTGTTTTGCATTCCCTTTTCTTTATTGAAATACATAGCCATTGTGTTTGTGATTGTGTTACATTGTTAAACTCCCTGGGGGTAATCCCGAGGGTGCCTCAGGGTAAATGTTAACTGTCAGAAGCAGTAATCCGGACCCACACTCGGGATTACTTAACTGCTCCCTGGTCCAGCGGTTTTCTCTCCTTGCAGTGTTGCTGCAGGGAAGCAGAATTGGGTGGGATGTCCAAACACACACACACACACACGGACGCACACACACACACATACACACACACACACACACACACACACACACACACACTTACATTGATGAGGGTAACCTGTGAGGATTACATTATTTCAAAACAAATCACCAATGACTTGCCCTAGATCAGTCTCCAGGGCTCTTCCTTACCTTTTACTGTTATTTGGCAAAGTTTTTGCCTAGAAACTTTTTGCCCATGGCATCCAAAAATCCTCACTTTAGCACAAACGGAGTTTTAAACCAGATAAATGTGCAGCACATCCCCTGCCGCGTGCACAACCACCCCCCCTACACACACCCCGACCTGTTTTGAAATAAACATTGGCTTGGAACACTTCATCCTGAGGACTGCACACAGTGGGAATTCCCCCAGAATGTTCCCACTTGGAGGAACTGCTCATGTCAAGGATTGATGATCCTTTCCTGCTAGCCGTTTGACGCCTAATAAGCTGAGTGTGTTCTACTGTGCTCTTGTGACCCACTGACTCTTCCAGTTCACCCATTCACCCAATGGCTTTCACTAAAATCTCACTTGATTGATTGCGGTGTGGCTCTTTGGACTGTCTGTGAAACCAACCACGTACAACTCTTCCGAAGGAGGTGTCTGTCTGCATGCATGTTGAAGAATTCTCAGTCACTAGCTAGGCCAGTCAAATGGAAATCAATGGATCGGCGGAGAGACAGCAAAGTCAGAGAATTGCCACCAAACTAATCGTGACTGGCGGAGGCAGGTTTCCACTCAAGAGATCACAGTTGCGGGTGGGATCAGAGAAGCGGGCACGGGTCTGACCACTGTAAATGGAACACATAGAGAGATGGGATTCATGCGCAGAAGAGCTTCCAAGGTGTCTCCAGGAAATTCGGACTGACCCAAGCAGTCAGGAGATAATGCATGACCCTCTGTTTGTGTGTGTGGATGTGGGTGTGGGTGTGTGGGAGAGAAGAGAGAGAACCAGAGAGAGAGTGACTGCCATCTAGCTGGGCAAAGGCTTAGACCTTTGCCAATCTACCCCCTTATCCAGTCGTCAGAGCCACAGAGGCAAATCCACTGAAAAGTGCATGTTGGTCTTCCACCGTCCACGCAGTGCTCCAAATGGAAGCTCAAATGGAATCCATTCATTCACACGGAGACTCAAGCATAGATCTGGGGTTTTCACAGTCCCCAGAGTGTGTGAAACACAACCTACAAGACCATGTGTGTGAACCAACTGTCAATGTTCATCTGTTAAGTAGTCTGAGAGGGTGGGGCTTCCCTGGAGGGTACCTTCACTTTCCTGGTTTGGAGGTGCATCCCAGTCACGTCTACGAAGTCAATGTCGCTCCCCACCGTGTCCCCTCCTCCTCCACCACCACACCACCACACCACCACCTCCACACACCATAACAATGCCAGTCTGAAGGCACTTCACAGCACAAGGTTGCTACGCTACTACATGAACTCCCAGGGCAACTGCTTGATGACTACATGCCTGAGTGTGGTCAGCTATCAAAAGCATTCAGACCTGCTTCCTGCCCCACCCTAAGTAGGCTCCACACCCTTTCCATCAGGCACATAGATTAAGCCCTGTACAAGAATTCAAAGACAGCTAAGGTCAAGCCAGCTCAGAGACCAAGCTTAGGTTGTCATCTGGACTCTAGGGGTGGGCTTTCCTGTCACACGTGTGCAGCAAGAGATACATGATGTTCTCTGAACTTGAGGCTCTTGAGAGTGAAGGGATGGCCTTTAGCCTGTTAATCAGCTTGCAGCTCGATGACCTCAATTGGTGGGGCCGGGGACATGAAGAAGCTCAGTGGACACCTGACCAAGTCTATGTAGGGTTTTACTCTCTTGGGGGGAGGAAATTACAAATGATCTCCAAGGGGTCCTAAAGGGCTTCTTTGGTCCCTTTGGGTCTTTGCAAATGTATTCCACGGTTTATGAATGGTTTGGGGGGGGTTTCAGATTTTGTATGTACTCTATGTATAAATGATCTATGATGTATAAATTATAAACGTATTATACATTAATCGTTTACATAAAATCACTTATATAATATATAAATATACATAGATATCTACTCCTTCAGGTGCCTTTTTTAGGGTATCATTGTGTTGCTGTTGTTTCTTACTGATTTCAGTGTGTTTATTATTTTCCTGGTTGTGGGGCATTAAAGGTAGTTTTAAATACGTTTCGTGTTTTCTTTAATTTTTTTTAAGCGTATAAGGTATGATTGGTGCTTTTCAGAGGGTTTTAGTGAGTCTTCCGGGCCTTTGGGGCGTTTTACAAGTCTCTTAGGTACTCCTGATAGAGCTCCTCGCTGATGGGGAATTGCAGTGGTGGCTCCCATTGCAGGCCTGCTTCCTGCTGATTCACCAATGGCTGGGCATTCTGCTGAATTTCCAGGTCGTCGAGGAGTTGGTCCAAGAAGCTGGTGCCTTGTGGAGAGGCTTGGGCAAGCAGTGGAGAGGTTTCCTGCAGCAGTGTGGCCTGCTGGTTGTGCAGGTGTGTCTCCCCAGTCAGCTGCCGCTGGGCACTCACGCTCAGGGCCAGGCCAGGCCCCCATCCCACTGGGGCTGGTGTGTGTGCAGGAGCCGGGCTCTGCCAGAACAGGTTTGGATGCTCCCACAACGAAGTGACTTTCCACTGCGCGGCGTCCGAAAGAATGTCGTGTTGTTTGGGACCTTGGTTTCCGCAGCTGGAAAGGTCCAAGTAGTGTGTCCTTGTCTCCGGAGGCCTTGCCCCCTGGGTGAACTCCTGTGGCATTTGCCCCTGATGGGGCACCGGGCCCACAGAGGCTTGGCCTCCCATGACGCAAGCTAACGGATTGCTGTCTCCATCACCTCGGCCGCCGCCCCCGAAGCCCAGGGAGGGCGGTCTCTGGGCATCTAGGGGTGTGCTTTGCTCCAGTGGCTGCAGAAGCGGACATGGGAAGACCGGGCTGGAGCTGCATCGCTGGAGCCCGCGGTGATCCAGCCGCACCCTGGTGTGCGGTGGGTGTCGGGCCCTTCTGTTCTGGAACCACGTGTCAATCCGCGCTTCCGGAAGGCCTGTGTGGCGTGCCAGCTCTTGCCTGTCTTTCACGCCAGGGAATGGCTGCTTCTGGAATGCTTGCACCAGGTGGGCTCTTTGATCTTTGCTGATGACAGTCCTCTTGCGTCTGTCTGCCTTCGGCGCTTTGGCTGCAGAAGTGGTGCGAGGCGGCACGGAGCTCAGTCGGCTCCTCCTGAGCTGTCGACTTCTGCGATTTTTGAACCACAGGAAGATTCTGTCCTCGGCCACGTCGAAGGCTCTGGCAAGTTCTTCTCTGGCCGTGAAGCCTGGATACGGGTCTCGAGCAAATGAGGCTTCTAAGATGTCAGATTGAGAAGCGGTCCAGACAGTCCTCTTTCTTCGGTCTTGGGTACGCTGAGAACGGGCAGGAGGGCCTTTCGACGCCATGCTGCGGATGGAGGAGCAGTTCTGGGGGAGAAGAGAGGGCTGTGGGCTCCGACAGGCCAGCGGAACTTGAGCTCTTCGGAGGAGAGTGCCAGCCGCCGCTCTTACATAGCTTTCCCTTCGAGCACCTGATTCGATATACAAGATGTGATTGGCGACAGGAATGAGCACAGCCAATAGGGATGAGGCACGTGTTTGCAACTGTCTGGCGAGCGCCATAGAGCATTCACCTCCTCCTCCTCCTTCTGCATAGTTCTGGTTTCTGGTTTCATTTCTCAAAGATATCCCTTTTATTTAAAAATGTATCCCTTTTATTTTTAAATTAAAACTGTTTATGTTTCGAAGTAATATTTAAAAACCCGGGGGACTGCGCCTTTCCGAAGCGCACAACGTGACCGTGTGAGTGTGCGTGCCTGTGTGTGGCGCTGGGTGTGTGCTTGCGCGCACATACGTGCCCGAAAAGGATAGTTGCATCATGCACCGGCAGGGCCTGACCCAGGGACACACTGGCTGAGGTGGTTTACCAAAACACAGCCAAAACCTATGTTCGGATGGACGTGCTGATACTACAAACTGAGAAGCAACAGCGGAATGAGACAACAAGTCCAGCTAGTCAGCAGGACACTCAGGCTGACGAAAGTTCCCAAGGACCCTCCCCAAGTGAGAAATGATTGGAATTGCTCACGAGATGTCAGTTGCCCACGGGCCCTACACTTGCTTGCAAGACGCCCTGATCTTCATTGCAAGGAGCTGAAGCCCCCGTGGTGGTTGGAGTCCACTGAAGGAATGCTACCTATTGTGAGGCAACTTGACGTCCACTGATGCAAAGCTACCTATTTTGAGGCAACTCATGTCTTGGTTCAGAAAGACCATTGGGAGTTTGATTTATGGGAACTTAGTGGAAAAGAAAACAATAAATGAAAGCCCAGAGGAACAATTTAAGAAGGAACAGAAAGGACAGCCAAAGTCTGTCAATTGATTTTGGTGTTTGGTAATGAAATGCATGAATGCTTTATTGATTTCATAGTTCGAACAATATGCCCTAGTGTGATAAAGTGTGCTCACTTATGGTTAGAAGGTTTGTGTTTTTCACACTTTTGTTTGGGACAGTTTTCCTTTCAAGATGTGCTAATTTTTAACCAGGAATCCTGATGTGCATCTGATGGAGAGTAAAGAAATGTGATTATGTAACTTGTCATGGTCTTGAGAATTTCCTGATGTATGACCTCAAGCCGTAAGATTTAAGCAAAGGAAAAGCATCTATAATTTGAAGCTTTGCATGAATAAAATTGGAAGTGTCACCCGCAACCTTTGAGTCGTGTGGTTTCTGTCTCTCACTCGCCGATGCCGTGACCCACCTTGAGGCATCCGTGGACATTGCTGCAGCTGGACTGCGGCATCAGTCCCATTCTGAGTGCCCTCCAACCCGAGGGTTCCATCTTCCCTCACTGTTTCCCACAATGTTTGCTCCAATGCACGAGGCTCTCAGTATTACACCATAATGTGGTCTAAGCTGAAGCAGATCAGGGCCCTGCACGTGCTTCCCTGAACGTTTCAAGTCAGCAGCAGAAGGTGACATACATTAACCACAAAATCTAAAAACTCTTCTAATCTTTAGTAGGTTCCTTTTGCTCCTCTCGCTCTTAACATATTTTGAAGCATAATTACATACATACATTTACTAGAAGTGTGTCCCATTATTTGTTACTCCCAACGTTTCACCACTTGCCCTTAATTTTCACTGTAAACTTTCACGGCCTGTCTGTCACGGGGTCCTCAGTTTTCAAAGCTCCCATGTTGGGCGCCAAAAGTGCGGGTGATTAGTCCAGCTTATCCCCCATCAAGCTGCGTCTGAAATGAGGCGTGCGGGTGAAAGAAAAAAAGATAGAGCCATATACAAAGCATGGGATTGGGAGGACAACAGTCTGATGGACTAAAATATGTTCAGAGCTTGGTTTTTACACTCTTCTTACAAGGGAATGGTTACAAAACAAACATCACAGAACTTGCTTTAAAAAAACATGCCTAACCTCTAATCTATGCAAATGTTACTTAGCGAGTCACGATTTCTAAACATTTGTATAATAAGAGCACTATATTCAAGGAGAAGCGCAAGGACATGCAAGGTACAAAAGGATCTTAAGAGGTCGTAAATAACTGAGTTATCTCACACTGCTTTTAGCTGCCAGGTCAGAAAGGAATTAGGTATCTCACAATGCTTTTAGTTACAAGGTAAACAGAGGCACAGGGGACTAGTCGCACACCAAGAAACACCTGGGCCAGCTTATGGCCTACTACAACCACATCCCCTCCATGCCCTCACTCTCACAAACACGTTGACCAATTATGAACTAAACAGTAGCTAGGAACACCTCAGCCTGAGGACTGCAAACATTGGGAATTCCCCCAAAACATTCTCACTTGGAGGTACTGGGTGTGTTAAGGATTGATCCTCCTTCCCTGCTGGTGGTTTGATGCCCAATAAGCTGAGTGTATTCTGCTGTGCTCTCGCGACCCACTGACTCCTCTGTGTTGCCCATTCACCCACTGGCTTTCACTAAAAGCTCATTGGATTTATTGTGTTGTGGCTCATTGGACTGTCTTTGAAATTAACTGGGTAAACTCTTCCCAAGGATCTGTCCATCTGTCTATCTGCCTATCTGCTTGTCTGTCGGCATGTCTGTTGAAGATTCTCAGTCACTAGCTTGGCCACTCAAATGGGAATCAATTAATCGGTCGAGTTGAGAACAGAGGGACAGAATTGCCACAAAACCAATCGTGACTGACTGCGATGGGTTTCCCCTCCAGAAACCACAGTTATGAATGGGACCAGAATAGGAGGCAGGGGTCAGACCACCGTGATTGGAACACATAGAGAGATGGGGCGTGTATGCCAAAGAGCTTACAATGTGGCTCTAGGAATCTGACTGACCCATGCACACCGTGTGTGTGTGTGTGTGTCTGTTTGTGTGTGTCTGTTTGTGTGTGTGATAGCCCTTGCTAGAAGAGTGATATTGATTTCCATTGAGGACAGGCACACCACCCAGCCATGCCACTGTGGATTATACCACGTGAGTTCTCCCTGTCCTGCCTAACACCGACCCCCCACCCATCTCTTGCCTCCCCAACAAAAACTCAGATTCTTGCACACATTTTGGGGTTGGTTTGTTTGTTGGGGATGGGGAAAAAGATCAGGTGTTTTGCTTGTTTGTATATTTTTAAACCGTTTAAAGTTGCACTTCAGCCGCATGTCGTACCATCAATACCGCAATCCTATTGTCATCCTTTTAAATTGTAGAACATTGTTTTCTTCCCTTTAACTGTGATTGATGATGAAGGTGGTGATGATGATGATGATGATGATTTTCCAATCGTGGTAATACTAGACTAGACACAACAGAACATTCTGCAATCAAAACGTTCTCTTCTGTGTCTCTTTCACAAACTTTTGAGATGGCAGAGCCGATCTCATAACTCCCTACTCCCTAAATACAGTTTCAAAAGTACTGGAGAGCCAGATGTGTTTCTATTTTTACACACAGAAGAAATCACCATTCTCAAGTGAATCTCCTTTCAGATGGATTTCCTGGAATGCAAGAGAGATATTTCCTTCAGGACCAGTGAGGATACCAGAAGGGGAGAGGAAAGGTGAGGTGGAAAACAGGAACCAATTTACAAGTATCTACATATAATCTCCTTTCTGGGGGGATGGAGGAAAAAGCGAGGGTGAAAGCAGACATTGGACAGTGTAAGTTATAACAAAATACTAATAATTCTTAAATATTAAAGGTTCATGAGGTAGGGGGAGCGGGGAGGGAGTGGGAAAATGAGGAGCTGATAGCAAGGGCTCAAGCAGAAAGCAAATATTTTGAGAATGATGATGGCAACACTGGTACAGATGTGCTTGACACATCTGATGGATTGAAGGATTTTGATAAGAGTTGTACAAACTTCCAATAATATATATATATTTTTTTAAAGAAGGCTTTCCTTTAGACTTGGATGTTCTCTTATCTTCTGGAGGTCTTCCAGGTGTCCTGTCCTTTTCTGCTCACTTCCCAGGGCTGAAGGACCTTTTAATGTGAGGACTGACTTCCTTGGATTTTGCTAGCCCTGCCACCTTGCTGTATCTGATGAGAGTTTTTTTTTTTTTCCTTTTCCTTTCCATTTTGAAACGCACTGCCATCATTTCCATGATTGAGTTATATGGTTATGTTCCCTGGCGGTTATCCCGAAGCTCGCTTGCGGTAAATGTTAACTGTTAGAAGCAATAATCTTGGGACACTTTTAGGGTTGCACTGCAGAGAAGTCTGTTCTTTGCTCCTAGGTCCAGCATTGTTCTCAGCCTTCATTGTCACCAAATGCGAGCCAAACTGGGTGGGAAATTCAAAATCGCATGTCTAAAAAGCACATGCACACACACAAACAGTGATAGAGTGTAACCTGGGAGGATTATATTGTATCAAAGCAAATCACCTCAGATTTATCCCTAGATTAGTCCCCAGTGCCTTGCCTGTCCTTTACTGTCATTTGGAAAACAATTTTCCTTGGAAACTTTTTGCACATGGCTTCAAAAAAAGTCTCACTTTAGCACAGAGGGAGTTTTAGCCCAGATAAATGTGCGCCAATTCCCCCGCAGTGCTCAAACATTCACACACCCAAGGCCCAGTTTTGAAATAATCGGTGGCTAGAAACACCTCAGCCTGAAGCCTTCTAGACATTGGGAATTCCCCCCTAAAGATCCCACTTCGAGGAATTGCATGGGTCCATGATTGGTCATCCTTCCATACTGGTGGTTTGCAATCTAATAAGCTGAGTGTGTTCTGCTGTGCTCTCCGAACCCACTGACTCTTACAGTTCACCCATTCACCCACTGGATTTCACTAAAAGCTCTTTTGATTGATTGTGGTGTGGCTCTTTCAGCGGGTACAGCTCTTCCCAAGGATCTGTTGTCCGTGTGTCAGTCTGCCTGTGCCTGCCTGTTTGTCTGCCTGTTTGTTGAAGAATTCTCAGTCAATAGTTAGGCCACTCACATGGGAATCAATCGATCAGTGGAGAGAGAGCAATGGGGCAGAATTGCCATCAACTGATAGCGACTGGCAGCAGCAGGTTTCCACTGGAGTGACCGCAGGTGCTGGTAGGAGCAGACAAGCGCTAATGGGTGTGACCACTGTGATCAGAACAAAAAGTGAGGCGGGGTGCATATGGAGAAGTGGTTACAAGGTGGCTACAGGAACCACTGACCCACCCAAGGAGTCATGAGAACACGCAGGACCACCCTGTGTGTGTTTGTGTGCGTGTGATAGATTTTCCTTGAGGAGTGATGATCGATTTCCATTTAAGGCAGGCACACCACCCAGGGAAGCCACTGCGGACTTTGTCACCTGGATTCTCCCTACCCTACCTAACACCCAGCCATCACCTATCCACCCCACAAAGCAATCCAATTCTTACACAAACTTTTTGAATTTTTTGTTTGTTGAGGGTGGCGGAGAAAATCAAGTTTTTGTCTTTTTAACTTTTGTTTTGTTTTGCTTTTTTGACCATTTAAACTTTCACTTTAGCTGCTTGTCATATCCTTCATACCGCCATTTATTTTCATCCTTTTTGATTCTAGAATAGTTTCTTCTTCCCTGGAGCTGAGGTTGATGATGATGATGATGAATTTCTAATCGTGGCAATGCTAGACATGACACACAAAAAACTGTGCAATCGCAACGCTCTGTCTCTTTGGCAATGTCTTCAGACAGAAGAGCCGATCTCATAACTCCCCACTCCCTAAAAACAGTTTTTAAAGTACTTGAGAGTCAGTCGTAGTCTATTTTTCTGGACAGAGGAAATCACCATTCTCAGATGAATCTCCTTGCAGATGGTTTCCGGGAATCCAGGAGAGATGATCCCTTCAGGACCAGTGCTGATGCCCAGAGGGTAGAGTGACGGAGGAATGGAAAGGGGGAGCCTATCTACAAGGATCTACATATAACCTCCTCCCTGGGGGGATGGACTACAGAAAACTTGGCGAAGGGTGACATCGGACAATGTAAAATATGACCAAATATTAATAATTTTAAATTTTCAAGGGTTCATTAGGAGAGCTGTGGAGGGAGTGAGGGGAAAGTGAGGACCTGATACTAAGGGATCAAGCAGAAAGCAAATGTTTTGAGAATGGTGATGTACAAATGTGCTTGGCATAGATGGATAGATGAATGGATTTTGATAAGAGTTGTGTGAGCCTCCAATAAAATGATTTTTTAAAATTTTAGACGGCTTTCCTTTCGACTTGGATGTGCTCTTATCTACCGGAGGTCTTCCAGGTGTCTTGTCCTTTTCTGCTCACTCCCCAGAGCCAACGGACTTTTGTGTGAGGACTGACTTCCTCAGACCTGCCTGCGCAGTCACCTTGCAGAATCTAATCAGCAATTTTTCCTTTTTCTTTTCTTTTCATTTCTTTTCTGAAACACATTGCCATCATGTTCCTGATTGAGTTATTTGATTAAGCTCGCTGGCGGTAATCCCGATGTAGCTCGGGGTAAATGTTAACTGACAAAATCTGTAATCCCGAGGCAAACTTGGAGTTGCACTGCCTAGAAGCATCTTAACTGCTCTCTAGTCCAGTGGTGTTCTCTGCCTGCAGTGTCACCACACAGGGGCGGAACTGGGCAGGAAATTAAAAACTGCAAATCTAAAGGACACGCACACACACAAACAGGCGCGCGCACACGCCCACAAACACTTATACAGTGTAACTTGTGGGGATTACATTGTATCAAAGCATAAAACCTCAGACTTCTCCCTAGATAAATCTCCAGTGCCCTGCATGCCCTTTTACTGACATTTTGAAAAATTTTCAAGGAATTTTTTTGTCTATGGCATCAAAAACACTCACTTTAGCAGAGGAGGAGTTTTAGACCAAATATATACGTGCCACATCCCCTGAGGGTGCATACGCACAAGGGCTTACAAGGTGGCTCCAGGAACCTCTGACTGATCCAAGCAGTCAGGAGAGGAGGCATGACCACCGTGTGTGTGTGTGTGTGTGTGTGTGTGTGTACGAGGAGTGATGATTGATTTCCAATCATGGCAGGCACAGCACACACGAAAGCCACTGAGGACTATGCCACTGGGTTCTCCCTATTCTACCTAACATCCACCCTCCCACATTGCAATGCAATGCAATTTTTATACAAACTTTTGGTTTGTTTGTTTGTTGTGGGTGGGGGGAAAGATCAGATGGGTTCTTTTTTTTTTGTTTTGTGTTGCTTTTTTGAAACGTTTAAACTTGCACTTCAGCCTGATGTCATACCATTCATACTTCAGCCTGATGTCATACCATTCATACAGCCATTTATTTTCACCCGTTTTGATTCTAGAATATTTTCTTGTTTCCTGTACCTGTGACCGATGATGATGGTGGTGGTGGTGGTGGTGATGATGATGATGATTTTCTAATCGTGCCAATACTTGACTTGACACACAAATCATGAAATCACAACTTTCTTTTCTGTGTCTCTTTGCCAACCTTTTGATATGGAAGAGCCGAACTCATAAACTCCTATTCCCTATAATCAGTTTTAAAAGTACTCCAGAGCCACATGTGTGTCAATTTTTAAACATAGATGAAATCACCATTCTTGGATGAATCTCCTTTCAGATGGCTTTCCGGGAATCCAGGAGAGATGGTCCCTTCAGGACCAGTGGTGATACCGGGAGAGTGGAAGGAGGGTGGGATGGAAATGGGAACTTATTTACAAGGTTCTACATATAACTCCATCCCTGGGGAGATAGACTACAGAAAAGAGGGGAAAGTGAGACATCAGATAGAGTAAGACATGTAAAAGTACTAATAATTTTAAATTATCAAGGGTTCATGAGGAAGGGGCAGTGGGGAAGGAGGGGGGGAATGAGGACCTGATACCAAGGGCTCAAGCAGAACGCAAAAGTTTTGAGAATGAGGATGGCAACACATATACATATGTGCTTGATACAATGGGTTGGTGAATGGATGGAAATGATGGATGGATGGATGGATGGATGGATGGATGGAAGAATAGATGCGTGTATGGAATTTGTTAAGGGTTGTGTGAGCGTCCAATAAAAGGATTAAAAAACAGACGGCTTTTTTTGGACTTGGCCATGCTCTTATCCGTAGGCACCTTCCAAAAGTCCTGTCTTTATTGTGCTCACTTCCCTGGGCTCAAGGGTCTTTTGTGTGAGGAGTGACTTCCTGGGACCTTGCTTGCCCTGCCACCTTGCTGAAATTTATCAGCAGTTGTTTTGCATTCCCTTTTCTTTATTGAAATACATAGCCATTGTGTTTGTGATTGTGTTACATTGTTAAACTCCCTGGGGGTAATCCCGAGGGTGCCTCAGGGTAAATGTTAACTGTCAGAAGCAGTAATCCGGACCCACACTCGGGATTACTTAACTGCTCCCTGGTCCAGCGGTTTTCTCTCCTTGCAGTGTTGCTGCAGGGAAGCAGAATTGGGTGGGATGTCCAAACACACACACACACACACGGACGCACACACACACACATACACACACACACACACACACACACACACTTACATTGATGAGGGTAACCTGTGAGGATTACATTATTTCAAAACAAATCACCAATGACTTGCCCTAGATCAGTCTCCAGGGCTCTTCCTTACCTTTTACTGTTATTTGGCAAAGTTTTTGCCTAGAAACTTTTTGCCCATGGCATCCAAAAATCCTCACTTTAGCACAAACGGAGTTTTAAACCAGATAAATGTGCAGCACATCCCCTGCCGCGTGCACAACCACCCCCCCTACACACACCCCGACCTGTTTTGAAATAAACATTGGCTTGGAACACTTCATCCTGAGGACTGCACACAGTGGGAATTCCCCCAGAATGTTCCCACTTGGAGGAACTGCTCATGTCAAGGATTGATGATCCTTTCCTGCTAGCCGTTTGACGCCTAATAAGCTGAGTGTGTTCTACTGTGCTCTTGTGACCCACTGACTCTTCCAGTTCACCTATTCACCCAATGGCTTTCACTAAAATCTCACTTGATTGATTGCGGTGTGGCTCTTTGGACTGTCTGTGAAACCAACCACGTACAACTCTTCCGAAGGAGGTGTCTGTCTGCATGCATGTTGAAGAATTCTCAGTCACTAGCTAGGCCAGTCAAATGGAAATCAATGGATCGGCGGAGAGACAGCAAAGTCAGAGAATTGCCACCAAACTGATCGTGACTGGCGGAGGCAGGTTTCCACTCAAGAGATCACAGTTGCGGGTGGGATCAGAGAAGCGGGCACGGGTCTGACCACTGTAAATGGAACACATAGAGAGATGGGATTCATGCGCAGAAGAGCTTCCAAGGTGTCTCCAGGAAATTCGGACTGACCCAAGCAGTCAGGAGATAATGCATGACCCTCTGTTTGTGTGTGTGGATGTGGGTGTGGGTGTGTGGGAGAGAAGAGAGAGAACCAGAGAGAGAGTGACTGCCATCTAGCTGGGCAAAGGCTTAGACCTTTGCCAATCTACCCCCTTATCCAGTCGTCAGAGCCACAGAGGCAAATCCACTGAAAAGTGCATGTTGGTCTTCCACCGTCCACGCAGTGCTCCGAATGGACGCTCAAATGGAATCCATTCATTCACACGGAGACTCAAGCATAGATCTGGGGTTTTCACAGTCCCCAGAGTGTGTGAAACACAACCTACAAGACCATGTGTGTGAACCAACTGTCAATGTTCATCTGTTAAGTAGTCTGAGAGGGTGGGGCTTCCCTGGAGGGTACCTTCACTTTCCTGGTTTGGAGGTGCATCCCAGTCACGTCTACGAAGTCAATGTCGCTCCCCACCGTGTCCCCTCCTCCTCCACCACCACACCACCACACCACCACCTCCACACACCATAACAATGCCAGTCTGAAGGCACTTCACAGCACAAGGTTGCTACGCTACTACATGAACTCCCAGGGCAACTGCTTGATGACTACATGCCTGAGTGTGGTCAGCTATCAAAAGCATTCAGACCTGCTTCCTGCCCCACCCTAAGTAGGCTCCACACCCTTTCCATCAGGCACATAGATTAAGCCCTGTACAAGAATTCAAAGACAGCTAAGGTCAAGCCAGCTCAGAGACCAAGCTTAGGTTGTCATCTGGACTCTAGGGGTGGGCTTTCCTGTCACACGTGTGCAGCAAGAGATACATGATGTTCTCTGAACTTGAGGCTCTTGAGAGTGAAGGGATGGCCTTTAGCCTGTTAATCAGCTTGCAGCTCGATGACCTCAATTGGTGGGGCCGGGGACATGAAGAAGCTCAGTGGACACCTGACCAAGTCTATGTAGGGTTTTACTCTCTTGGGGGGAGGAAATTACAAATGATCTCCAAGGGGTCCTAAAGGGCTTCTTTGGTCCCTTTGGGTCTTTGCAAATGTATTCCACGGTTTATGAATGGTTTGGGGGGGGTTTCAGATTTTGTATGTACTCTATGTATAAATGATCTATGATGTATAAATTATAAACGTATTATACATTAATCGTTTACATAAAATCACTTATATAATATATAAATATACATAGATATCTACTCCTTCAGGTGCCTTTTTTAGGGTATCATTGTGTTGCTGTTGTTTTTTACTGATTTCAGTGTGTTTATTATTTTCCTGGTTGTGGGGCATTAAAGGTAGTTTTAAATACGTTTCGTGTTTTCTTTAATTTTTTTAAGCGTATAAGGTATGATTGGTGCTTTTCAGAGGGTTTTAGTGAGTCTTCCGGGCCTTTGGGGCGTTTTACAAGTCTCTTAGGTACTCCTGATAGAGCTCCTCGCTGATGGGGAATTGCAGTGGTGGCTCCCATTGCAGGCCTGCTTCCTGCTGATTCACCAATGGCTGGGCATTCTGCTGAATTTCCAGGTCGTCGAGGAGTTGGTCCAAGAAGCTGGTGCCTTGTGGAGAGGCTTGGGCAAGCAGTGGAGAGGTTTCCTGCAGCAGTGTGGCCTGCTGGTTGTGCAGGTGTGTCTCCCCAGTCAGCTGCCGCTGGGCACTCACGCTCAGGGCCAGGCCAGGCCCCCATCCCACTGGGGCTGGTGTGTGTGCAGGAGCCGGGCTCTGCCAGAACAGGTTTGGATGCTCCCACAACGAAGTGTCTTTCCACTGCGCGGCGTCCGAAAGAATGTCGTGTTGTTTGGGACCTTGGTTTCCGCAGCTGGAAAGGTCCAAGTAGTGTGTCCTTGTCTCCGGAGGCCTTGCCCCCTGGGTGAACTCCTGTGGCATTTGCCCCTGATGGGGCACCGGGCCCACAGAGGCTTGGCCTCCCATGACGCAAGCTAACGGATTGCTGTCTCCATCACCTCGGCCGCCGCCCCCGAAGCCCAGGGAGGGCGGTCTCTGGGCATCTAGGGGTGTGCTTTGCTCCAGTGGCTGCAGAAGCGGACATGGGAAGACCGGGCTGGAGCTGCATCGCTGGAGCCCGCGGTGATCCAGCCGCACCCTGGTGTGCGGTGGGTGTCGGGCCCTTCTGTTCTGGAACCACGTGTCAATCCGCGCTTCCGGAAGGCCTGTGTGGCGTGCCAGCTCTTGCCTGTCTTTCACGCCAGGGAATGGCTGCTTCTGGAATGCTTGCACCAGGTGGGCTCTTTGATCTTTGCTGATGACAGTCCTCTTGCGTCTGTCTGCCTTCGGCGCTTTGGCTGCAGAAGTGGTGCGAGGCGGCACGGAGCTCAGTCGGCTCCTCCTGAGCTGTCGACTTCTGCGATTTTTGAACCACAGGAAGATTCTGTCCTCGGCCACGTCGAAGGCTCTGGCAAGTTCTTCTCTGGCCGTGAAGCCTGGATACGGGTCTCGAGCAAATGAGGCTTCTAAGATGTCAGATTGAGAAGCGGTCCAGACAGTCCTCTTTCTTCGGTCTTGGGTACGCTGAGAACGGGCAGGAGGGCCTTTCGACGCCATGCTGCGGATGGAGGAGCAGTTCTGGGGGAGAAGAGAGGGCTGTGGGCTCCGACAGGCCAGCGGAACTTGAGCTCTTCGGAGGAGAGTGCCAGCCGCCGCTCTTACATAGCTTTCCCTTCGAGCACCTGATTCGATATACAAGATGTGATTGGCGACAGGAATGAGCACAGCCAATAGGGATGAGGCACGTGTTTGCAACTGTCTGGCGAGCGCCATAGAGCATTCACCTCCTCCTCCTCCTTCTGCATAGTTCTGGTTTCTGGTTTCATTTCTCAAAGATATCCCTTTTATTTAAAAATGTATCCCTTTTATTTTTAAATTAAAACTGTTTATGTTTCGAAGTAATATTTAAAAACCCGGGGGACTGCGCCTTTCCGAAGCGCACAACGTGACCGTGTGAGTGTGCGTGCCTGTGTGTGGCGCTGGGTGTGTGCTTGCGCGCACATACGTGCCCGAAAAGGATAGTTGCATCATGCACCGGCAGGGCCTGACCCAGGGACACACTGGCTGAGGTGGTTTACCAAAACACAGCCAAAACCTATGTTCGGATGGACGTGCTGATACTACAAACTGAGAAGCAACAGCGGAATGAGACAACAAGTCCAGCTAGTCAGCAGGACACTCAGGCTGACGAAAGTTCCCAAGGACCCTCCCCAAGTGAGAAATGATTGGAATTGCTCACGAGATGTCAGTTGCCCACGGGCCCTACACTTGCTTGCAAGACGCCCTGATCTTCATTGCAAGGAGCTGAAGCCCCCGTGGTGGTTGGAGTCCACTGAAGGAATGCTACCTATTGTGAGGCAACTTGACGTCCACTGATGCAAAGCTACCTATTTTGAGGCAACTCATGTCTTGGTTCAGAAAGACCATTGGGAGTTTGATTTATGGGAACTTAGTGGAAAAGAAAACAATAAATGAAAGCCCAGAGGAACAATTTAAGAAGGAACAGAAAGGACAGCCAAAGTCTGTCAATTGATTTTGGTGTTTGGTAATGAAATGCATGAATGCTTTATTGATTTCATAGTTCGAACAATATGCCCTAGTGTGATAAAGTGTGCTCACTTATGGTTAGAAGGTTTGTGTTTTTCACACTTTTGTTTGGGACAGTTTTCCTTTCAAGATGTGCTAATTTTTAACCAGGAATCCTGATGTGCATCTGATGGAGAGTAAAGAAATGTGATTATGTAACTTGTCATGGTCTTGAGAATTTCCTGATGTATGACCTCAAGCCGTAAGATTTAAGCAAAGGAAAAGCATCTATAATTTGAAGCTTTGCATGAATAAAATTGGAAGTGTCACCCGCAACCTTTGAGTCGTGTGGTTTCTGTCTCTCACTCGCCGATGCCGTGACCCACCTTGAGGCATCCGTGGACATTGCTGCAGCTGGACTGCGGCATCAGTCCCATTCTGAGTGCCCTCCAACCCGAGGGTTCCATCTTCCCTCACTGTTTCCCACAATGTTTGCTCCAATGCACGAGGCTCTCAGTATTACACCATAATGTGGTCTAAGCTGAAGCAGATCAGGGCCCTGCACGTGCTTCCCTGAACGTTTCAAGTCAGCAGCAGAAGGTGACATACATTAACCACAAAATCTAAAAACTCTTCTAATCTTTAGTAGGTTCCTTTTGCTCCTCTCGCTCTTAACATATTTTGAAGCATAATTACATACATACATTTACTAGAAGTGTGTCCCATTATTTGTTACTCCCAACGTTTCACCACTTGCCCTTAATTTTCACTGTAAACTTTCACGGCCTGTCTGTCACGGGGTCCTCAGTTTTCAAAGCTCCCATGTTGGGCGCCAAAAGTGCGGGTGATTAGTCCAGCTTATCCCCCATCAAGCTGCGTCTGAAATGAGGCGTGCGGGTGAAAGAAAAAAAGATAGAGCCATATACAAAGCATGGGATTGGGAGGACAACAGTCTGATGGACTAAAATATGTTCAGAGCTTGGTTTTTACACTCTTCTTACAAGGGAATGGTTACAAAACAAACATCACAGAACTTGCTTTAAAAAAACATGCCTAACCTCTAATCTATGCAAATGTTACTTAGCGAGTCACGATTTCTAAACATTTGTATAATAAGAGCACTATATTCAAGGAGAAGCGCAAGGACATGCAAGGTACAAAAGGATCTTAAGAGGTCATAAATAACTGAGTTATCTCACACTGCTTTTAGCTGCCAGGTCAGAAAGGAATTAGGTATCTCACAATGCTTTTAGTTACAAGGTAAACAGAGGCACAGGGGACTAGTCGCACACCAAGAAACACCTGGGCCAGCTTATGGCCTACTACAACCACATCCCCTCCATGCCCTCACTCTCACAAACACGTTGACCAATTATGAACTAAACAGTAGCTAGGAACACCTCAGCCTGAGGACTGCAAACATTGGGAATTCCCCCAAAACATTCTCACTTGGAGGTACTGGGTGTGTTAAGGATTGATCCTCCTTCCCTGCTGGTGGTTTGATGCCCAATAAGCTGAGTGTATTCTGCTGTGCTCTCGCGACCCACTGACTCCTCTGTGTTGCCCATTCACCCACTGGCTTTCACTAAAAGCTCATTGGATTTATTGTGTTGTGGCTCATTGGACTGTCTTTGAAATCAACTGGGTAAACTCTTCCCAAGGATCTGTCCATCTGTCTATCTGCCTATCTGCTTGTCTGTCGGCATGTCTGTTGAAGATTCTCAGTCACTAGCTTGGCCACTCAAATGGGAATCAATTAATCGGTCGAGTTGAGAACAGAGGGACAGAATTGCCACAAAACCAATCGTGACTGACTGCGATGGGTTTCCCCTCCAGAAACCACAGTTATGAATGGGACCAGAATAGGAGGCAGGGGTCAGACCACCGTGATTGGAACACATAGAGAGATGGGGCGTGTATGCCAAAGAGCTTACAATGTGGCTCTAGGAATCTGACTGACCCATGCACACCGTGTGTTTGTGTGTGTGTGTCTGTTTATGTGTGTCTGTTTGTGTGTGTGATAGCCCTTGCTAGAAGAGTGATATTGATTTCCATTGAGGACAGGCACACCACCCAGCCATGCCACTGTGGATTATACCACGTGAGTTCTCCCTGTCCTGCCTAACACCGACCCCCGACCCATCTCTTGCCTCCCCAACAAAAACTCAGATTCTTGCACACATTTTGGGGTTGGTTTGTTTGTTGGGGATGGGGAAAAAGATCAGGTGTTTTGCTTGTTTGTATATTTTTAAACCGTTTAAAGTTGCACTTCAGCCGCATGTCGTACCATCAATACCGCAATCCTATTGTCATCCTTTTAAATTGTAGAACATTGTTTTCTTCCCTTTAACTGTGATTGATGATGAAGGTGGTGATGATGATGATGATGATGATTTTCCAATCGTGGTAATACTAGACTAGACACAACAGAACATTCTGCAATCAAAACGTTCTCTTCTGTGTCTCTTTCACAAACTTTTGAGATGGCAGAGCCGATCTCATAACTCCCTACTCCCTAAATACAGTTTCAAAAGTACTGGAGAGCCAGATGTGTTTCTATTTTTACACACAGAAGAAATCACCATTCTCAAGTGAATCTCCTTTCAGATGGATTTCCTGGAATGCAAGAGAGATATTTCCTTCAGGACCAGTGAGGATACCAGAAGGGGAGAGGAAAGGTGAGGTGGAAAACAGGAACCAATTTACAAGTATCTACATATAATCTCCTTTCTGGGGGGATGGAGGAAAAAGCGAGGGTGAAAGCAGACATTGGACAGTGTAAGTTATAACAAAATACTAATAATTCTTAAATATTAAAGGTTCATGAGGTAGGGGGAGCGGGGAGGGAGTGGGAAAATGAGGAGCTGATAGCAAGGGCTCAAGCAGAAAGCAAATATTTTGAGAATGATGATGGCAACACTGGTACAGATGTGCTTGACACATCTGATGGATTGAAGGATTTTGATAAGAGTTGTACAAACTTCCAATAATATATATATATATTTTTAAAGAAGGCTTTCCTTTAGACTTGGATGTTCTCTTATCTTCTGGAGGTCTTCCAGGTGTCCTGTCCTTTTCTGCTCACTTCCCAGGGCTGAAGGACCTTTTAATGTGAGGACTGACTTCCTTGGATTTTGCTAGCCCTGCCACCTTGCTGTATCTGATGAGAGTTTTTTTTTTTTCCTTTTCCTTTCCATTTTGAAACGCACTGCCATCATTTCCATGATTGAGTTATATGGTTATGTTCCCTGGCGGTTATCCCGAAGCTCGCTTGCGGTAAATGTTAACTGTTAGAAGCAATAATCTTGGGACACTTTTAGGGTTGCACTGCAGAGAAGTCTGTTCTTTGCTCCTAGGTCCAGCATTGTTCTCAGCCTTCATTGTCACCAAATGCGAGCCAAACTGGGTGGGAAATTCAAAATCGCATGTCTAAAAAGCACATGCACACACACAAACAGTGATAGAGTGTAACCTGGGAGGATTATATTGTATCAAAGCAAATCACCTCAGATTTATCCCTAGATTAGTCCCCAGTGCCTTGCCTGTCCTTTACTGTCATTTGGAAAACAATTTTCCTTGGAAACTTTTTGCACATGGCTTCAAAAAAAGTCTCACTTTAGCACAGAGGGAGTTTTAGCCCAGATAAATGTGCGCCAATTCCCCCGCAGTGCTCAAACATTCACACACCCAAGGCCCAGTTTTGAAATAATCGGTGGCTAGAAACACCTCAGCCTGAAGCCTTCTAGACATTGGGAATTCCCCCCTAAAGATCCCACTTCGAGGAATTGCATGGGTCCATGATTGGTCATCCTTCCATACTGGTGGTTTGCAATCTAATAAGCTGAGTGTGTTCTGCTGTGCTCTCCGAACCCACTGACTCTTACAGTTCACCCATTCACCCACTGGATTTCACTAAAAGCTCTTTTGATTGATTGTGGTGTGGCTCTTTCAGCGGGTACAGCTCTTCCCAAGGATCTGTTGTCCGTGTGTCAGTCTGCCTGTGCCTGCCTGTTTGTCTGCCTGTTTGTTGAAGAATTCTCAGTCAATAGTTAGGCCACTCACATGGGAATCAATCGATCAGTGGAGAGAGAGCAATGGGGCAGAATTGCCATCAACTGATAGCGACTGGCAGCAGCAGGTTTCCACTGGAGTGACCGCAGGTGCTGGTAGGAGCAGACAAGCGCTAATGGGTGTGACCACTGTGATCAGAACAAAAAGTGAGGCGGGGTGCATATGGAGAAGTGGTTACAAGGTGGCTACAGGAACCACTGACCCACCCAAGGAGTCATGAGAACACGCAGGACCACCCTGTGTGTGTTTGTGTGCGTGTGATAGATTTTCCTTGAGGAGTGATGATCGATTTCCATTTAAGGCAGGCACACCACCCAGGGAAGCCACTGCGGACTTTGTCACCTGGATTCTCCCTACCCTACCTAACACCCAGCCATCACCTATCCACCCCACAAAGCAATCCAATTCTTACACAAACTTTTTGAATTTTTTGTTTGTTGAGGGTGGCGGAGAAAATCAAGTTTTTGTCTTTTTAACTTTTGTTTTGTTTTGCTTTTTTGACCATTTAAACTTTCACTTTAGCTGCTTGTCATATCCTTCATACCGCCATTTATTTTCATCCTTTTTGATTCTAGAATAGTTTCTTCTTCCCTGGAGCTGAGGTTGATGATGATGATGATGAATTTCTAATCGTGGCAATGCTAGACATGACACACAAAAAACTGTGCAATCGCAACGCTCTGTCTCTTTGGCAATGTCTTCAGACAGAAGAGCCGATCTCATAACTCCCCACTCCCTAAAAACAGTTTTTAAAGTACTTGAGAGTCAGTCGTAGTCTATTTTTCTGGACAGAGGAAATCACCATTCTCAGATGAATCTCCTTGCAGATGGTTTCCGGGAATCCAGGAGAGATGATCCCTTCAGGACCAGTGCTGATGCCCAGAGGGTAGAGTGACGGAGGAATGGAAAGGGGGAGCCTATCTACAAGGATCTACATATAACCTCCTCCCTGGGGGGATGGACTACAGAAAACTTGGCGAAGGGTGACATCGGACAATGTAAAATATGACCAAATATTAATAATTTTAAATTTTCAAGGGTTCATTAGGAGAGCTGTGGAGGGAGTGAGGGGAAAGTGAGGACCTGATACTAAGGGATCAAGCAGAAAGCAAATGTTTTGAGAATGGTGATGTACAAATGTGCTTGGCATAGATGGATAGATGAATGGATTTTGATAAGAGTTGTGTGAGCCTCCAATAAAATGATTTTTTAAAATTTTAGACGGCTTTCCTTTCGACTTGGATGTGCTCTTATCTACCGGAGGTCTTCCAGGTGTCTTGTCCTTTTCTGCTCACTCCCCAGAGCCAACGGACTTTTGTGTGAGGACTGACTTCCTCAGACCTGCCTGCGCAGTCACCTTGCAGAATCTAATCAGCAATTTTTCCTTTTTCTTTTCTTTTCATTTCTTTTCTGAAACACATTGCCATCATGTTCCTGATTGAGTTATTTGATTAAGCTCGCTGGCGGTAATCCCGATGTAGCTCGGGGTAAATGTTAACTGACAAAATCTGTAATCCCGAGGCAAACTTGGAGTTGCACTGCCTAGAAGCATCTTAACTGCTCTCTAGTCCAGTGGTGTTCTCTGCCTGCAGTGTCACCACACAGGGGCGGAACTGGGCAGGAAATTAAAAACTGCAAATCTAAAGGACACGCACACACACAAACAGGCGCGCGCACACGCCCACAAACACTTATACAGTGTAACTTGTGGGGATTACATTGTATCAAAGCATAAAACCTCAGACTTCTCCCTAGATAAATCTCCAGTGCCCTGCATGCCCTTTTACTGACATTTTGAAAAATTTTCAAGGAATTTTTTTGTCTATGGCATCAAAAACACTCACTTTAGCAGAGGAGGAGTTTTAGACCAAATATATACGTGCCACATCCCCTGAGGGTGCATACGCACAAGGGCTTACAAGGTGGCTCCAGGAACCTCTGACTGATCCAAGCAGTCAGGAGAGGAGGCATGACCACCGTGTGTGTGTGTGTGTGTGTGTGTGTGTACGAGGAGTGATGATTGATTTCCAATCATGGCAGGCACAGCACACACGAAAGCCACTGAGGACTATGCCACTGGGTTCTCCCTATTCTACCTAACATCCACCCTTCCACATTGCAATGCAATGCAATTTTTATACAAACTTTTGGTTTGTTTGTTTGTTGTGGGTGGGGGGAAAGATCAGATGGGTTCTTTTTTTTTTTTGTTTTGTGTTGCTTTTTTGAAACGTTTAAACTTGCACTTCAGCCTGATGTCATACCATTCATACAGCCATTTATTTTCACCCGTTTTGATTCTAGAATATTTTCTTGTTTCCTGTACCTGTGACCGATGATGATGGTGGTGGTGGTGGTGGTGATGATGATGATGATTTTCTAATCGTGCCAATACTTGACTTGACACACAAATCATGAAATCACAACTTTCTTTTCTGTGTCTCTTTGCCAACCTTTTGATATGGAAGAGCCGAACTCATAAACTCCTATTCCCTATAATCAGTTTTAAAAGTACTCCAGAGCCACATGTGTGTCAATTTTTAAACATAGATGAAATCACCATTCTTGGATGAATCTCCTTTCAGATGGCTTTCCGGGAATCCAGGAGAGATGGTCCCTTCAGGACCAGTGGTGATACCGGGAGAGTGGAAGGAGGGTGGGATGGAAATGGGAACTTATTTACAAGGTTCTACATATAACTCCATCCCTGGGGAGATAGACTACAGAAAAGAGGGGAAAGTGAGACATCAGATAGAGTAAGACATGTAAAAGTACTAATAATTTTAAATTATCAAGGGTTCATGAGGAAGGGGCAGTGGGGAAGGAGGGGGGGAATGAGGACCTGATACCAAGGGCTCAAGCAGAACGCAAAAGTTTTGAGAATGAGGATGGCAACACATATACATATGTGCTTGATACAATGGGTTGGTGAATGGATGGAAATGATGGATGGATGGATGGATGGATGGATGGATGGAAGAATAGATGCGTGTATGGAATTTGTTAAGGGTTGTGTGAGCGTCCAATAAAAGGATTAAAAAACAGACGGCTTTTTTTGGACTTGGCCATGCTCTTATCCGTAGGCACCTTCCAAAAGTCCTGTCTTTATTGTGCTCACTTCCCTGGGCTCAAGGGTCTTTTGTGTGAGGAGTGACTTCCTGGGACCTTGCTTGCCCTGCCACCTTGCTGAAATTTATCAGCAGTTGTTTTGCATTCCCTTTTCTTTATTGAAATACATAGCCATTGTGTTTGTGATTGTGTTACATTGTTAAACTCCCTGGGGGTAATCCCGAGGGTGCCTCAGGGTAAATGTTAACTGTCAGAAGCAGTAATCCGGGCCCACACTCGGGATTACTTAACTGCTCCCTGGTCCAGCGGTTTTCTCTCCTTGCAGTGTTGCTGCAGGGAAGCAGAATTGGGTGGGATGTCCAAACACACACACACACACGGACGCACACACACACACATACACACACACACACACACTTACATTGATGAGGGTAACCTGTGAGGATTACATTATTTCAAAACAAATCACCAATGACTTGCCCTAGATCAGTCTCCAGGGCTCTTCCTTACCTTTTACTGTTATTTGGCAAAGTTTTTGCCTAGAAACTTTTTGCCCATGGCATCCAAAAATCCTCACTTTAGCACAAACGGAGTTTTAAACCAGATAAATGTGCAGCACATCCCCTGCCGCGTGCACAACCACCCCCCCTACACACACCCCGACCTGTTTTGAAATAAACATTGGCTTGGAACACTTCATCCTGAGGACTGCACACAGTGGGAATTCCCCCAGAATGTTCCCACTTGGAGGAACTGCTCATGTCAAGGATTGATGATCCTTTCCTGCTAGCCGTTTGACGCCTAATAAGCTGAGTGTGTTCTACTGTGCTCTTGTGACCCACTGACTCTTCCAGTTCACCCATTCACCCAATGGCTTTCACTAAAATCTCACTTGATTGATTGCGGTGTGGCTCTTTGGACTGTCTGTGAAACCAACCACGTACAACTCTTCCGAAGGAGGTGTCTGTCTGCATGCATGTTGAAGAATTCTCAGTCACTAGCTAGGCCAGTCAAATGGAAATCAATGGATCGGCGGAGAGACAGCAAAGTCAGAGAATTGCCACCAAACTGATCGTGACTGGCGGAGGCAGGTTTCCACTCAAGAGATCACAGTTGCGGGTGGGATCAGAGAAGCGGGCACGGGTCTGACCACTGTAAATGGAACACATAGAGAGATGGGATTCATGCGCAGAAGAGCTTCCAAGGTGTCTCCAGGAAATTCGGACTGACCCAAGCAGTCAGGAGATAATGCATGACCCTCTGTTTGTGTGTGTGGATGTGGGTGTGGGTGTGTGGGAGAGAAGAGAGAGAACCAGAGAGAGAGTGACTGCCATCTAGCTGGGCAAAGGCTTAGACCTTTGCCAATCTACCCCCTTATCCAGTCGTCAGAGCCACAGAGGCAAATCCACTGAAAAGTGCATGTTGGTCTTCCACCGTCCACGCAGTGCTCCGAATGGACGCTCAAATGGAATCCATTCATTCACACGGAGACTCAAGCATAGATCTGGGGTTTTCACAGTCCCCAGAGTGTGTGAAACACAACCTACAAGACCATGTGTGTGAACCAACTGTCAATGTTCATCTGTTAAGTAGTCTGAGAGGGTGGGGCTTCCCTGGAGGGTACCTTCACTTTCCTGGTTTGGAGGTGCATCCCAGTCACGTCTACGAAGTCAATGTCGCTCCCCACCGTGTCCCCTCCTCCTCCACCACCACACCACCACACCACCACCTCCACACACCATAACAATGCCAGTCTGAAGGCACTTCACAGCACAAGGTTGCTACGCTACTACATGAACTCCCAGGGCAACTGCTTGATGACTACATGCCTGAGTGTGGTCAGCTATCAAAAGCATTCAGACCTGCTTCCTGCCCCACCCTAAGTAGGCTCCACACCCTTTCCATCAGGCACATAGATTAAGCCCTGTACAAGAATTCAAAGACAGCTAAGGTCAAGCCAGCTCAGAGACCAAGCTTAGGTTGTCATCTGGACTCTAGGGGTGGGCTTTCCTGTCACACGTGTGCAGCAAGAGATACATGATGTTCTCTGAACTTGAGGCTCTTGAGAGTGAAGGGATGGCCTTTAGCCTGTTAATCAGCTTGCAGCTCGATGACCTCAATTGGTGGGGCCGGGGACATGAAGAAGCTCAGTGGACACCTGACCAAGTCTATGTAGGGTTTTACTCTCTTGGGGGGAGGAAATTACAAATGATCTCCAAGGGGTCCTAAAGGGCTTCTTTGGTCCCTTTGGGTCTTTGCAAATGTATTCCACGGTTTATGAATGGTTTGGGGGGGGTTTCAAATTTTGTATGTACTCTATGTATAAATGATCTATGATGTATAAATTATAAACGTATTATACATTAATCGTTTACATAAAATCACTTATATAATATATAAATATACATAGATATCTACTCCTTCAGGTGCCTTTTTTAGGGTATCATTGTGTTGCTGTTGTTTCTTACTGATTTCAGTGTGTTTATTATTTTCCTGGTTGTGGGGCATTAAAGGTAGTTTTAAATACGTTTCGTGTTTTCTTTAATTTTTTTTAAGCGTATAAGGTATGATTGGTGCTTTTCAGAGGGTTTTAGTGAGTCTTCCGGGCCTTTGGGGCGTTTTACAAGTCTCTTAGGTACTCCTGATAGAGCTCCTCGCTGATGGGGAATTGCAGTGGTGGCTCCCATTGCAGGCCTGCTTCCTGCTGATTCACCAATGGCTGGGCATTCTGCTGAATTTCCAGGTCGTCGAGGAGTTGGTCCAAGAAGCTGGTGCCTTGTGGAGAGGCTTGGGCAAGCAGTGGAGAGGTTTCCTGCAGCAGTGTGGCCTGCTGGTTGTGCAGGTGTGTCTCCCCAGTCAGCTGCCGCTGGGCACTCACGCTCAGGGCCAGGCCAGGCCCCCATCCCACTGGGGCTGGTGTGTGTGCAGGAGCCGGGCTCTGCCAGAACAGGTTTGGATGCTCCCACAACGAAGTGTCTTTCCACTGCGCGGCGTCCGAAAGAATGTCGTGTTGTTTGGGACCTTGGTTTCCGCAGCTGGAAAGGTCCAAGTAGTGTGTCCTTGTCTCCGGAGGCCTTGCCCCCTGGGTGAACTCCTGTGGCATTTGCCCCTGATGGGGCACCGGGCCCACAGAGGCTTGGCCTCCCATGACGCAAGCTAACGGATTGCTGTCTCCATCACCTCGGCCGCCGCCCCCGAAGCCCAGGGAGGGCGGTCTCTGGGCATCTAGGGGTGTGCTTTGCTCCAGTGGCTGCAGAAGCGGACATGGGAAGACCGGGCTGGAGCTGCATCGCTGGAGCCCGCGGTGATCCAGCCGCACCCTGGTGTGCGGTGGGTGTCGGGCCCTTCTGTTCTGGAACCACGTGTCAATCCGCGCTTCCGGAAGGCCTGTGTGGCGTGCCAGCTCTTGCCTGTCTTTCACGCCAGGGAATGGCTGCTTCTGGAATGCTTGCACCAGGTGGGCTCTTTGATCTTTGCTGATGACAGTCCTCTTGCGTCTGTCTGCCTTCGGCGCTTTGGCTGCAGAAGTGGTGCGAGGCGGCACGGAGCTCAGTCGGCTCCTCCTGAGCTGTCGACTTCTGCGATTTTTGAACCACAGGAAGATTCTGTCCTCGGCCACGTCGAAGGCTCTGGCAAGTTCTTCTCTGGCCGTGAAGCCTGGATACGGGTCTCGAGCAAATGAGGCTTCTAAGATGTCAGATTGAGAAGCGGTCCAGACAGTCCTCTTTCTTCGGTCTTGGGTACGCTGAGAACGGGCAGGAGGGCCTTTCGACGCCATGCTGCGGATGGAGGAGCAGTTCTGGGGGAGAAGAGAGGGCTGTGGGCTCCGACAGGCCAGCGGAACTTGAGCTCTTCGGAGGAGAGTGCCAGCCGCCGCTCTTACATAGCTTTCCCTTCGAGCACCTGATTCGATATACAAGATGTGATTGGCGACAGGAATGAGCACAGCCAATAGGGATGAGGCACGTGTTTGCAACTGTCTGGCGAGCGCCATAGAGCATTCACCTCCTCCTCCTCCTTCTGCATAGTTCTGGTTTCTGGTTTCATTTCTCAAAGATATCCCTTTTATTTAAAAATGTATCCCTTTTATTTTTAAATTAAAACTGTTTATGTTTCGAAGTAATATTTAAAAACCCGGGGGACTGCGCCTTTCCGAAGCGCACAACGTGACCGTGTGAGTGTGCGTGCCTGTGTGTGGCGCTGGGTGTGTGCTTGCGCGCACATACGTGCCCGAAAAGGATAGTTGCATCATGCACCGGCAGGGCCTGACCCAGGGACACACTGGCTGAGGTGGTTTACCAAAACACAGCCAAAACCTATGTTCGGATGGACGTGCTGATACTACAAACTGAGAAGCAACAGCGGAATGAGACAACAAGTCCAGCTAGTCAGCAGGACACTCAGGCTGACGAAAGTTCCCAAGGACCCTCCCCAAGTGAGAAATGATTGGAATTGCTCACGAGATGTCAGTTGCCCACGGGCCCTACACTTGCTTGCAAGACGCCCTGATCTTCATTGCAAGGAGCTGAAGCCCCCGTGGTGGTTGGAGTCCACTGAAGGAATGCTACCTATTGTGAGGCAACTTGACGTCCACTGATGCAAAGCTACCTATTTTGAGGCAACTCATGTCTTGGTTCAGAAAGACCATTGGGAGTTTGATTTATGGGAACTTAGTGGAAAAGAAAACAATAAATGAAAGCCCAGAGGAACAATTTAAGAAGGAACAGAAAGGACAGCCAAAGTCTGTCAATTGATTTTGGTGTTTGGTAATGAAATGCATGAATGCTTTATTGATTTCATAGTTCGAACAATATGCCCTAGTGTGATAAAGTGTGCTCACTTATGGTTAGAAGGTTTGTGTTTTTCACACTTTTGTTTGGGACAGTTTTCCTTTCAAGATGTGCTAATTTTTAACCAGGAATCCTGATGTGCATCTGATGGAGAGTAAAGAAATGTGATTATGTAACTTGTCATGGTCTTGAGAATTTCCTGATGTATGACCTCAAGCCGTAAGATTTAAGCAAAGGAAAAGCATCTATAATTTGAAGCTTTGCATGAATAAAATTGGAAGTGTCACCCGCAACCTTTGAGTCGTGTGGTTTCTGTCTCTCACTCGCCGATGCCGTGACCCACCTTGAGGCATCCGTGGACATTGCTGCAGCTGGACTGCGGCATCAGTCCCATTCTGAGTGCCCTCCAACCCGAGGGTTCCATCTTCCCTCACTGTTTCCCACAATGTTTGCTCCAATGCACGAGGCTCTCAGTATTACACCATAATGTGGTCTAAGCTGAAGCAGATCAGGGCCCTGCACGTGCTTCCCTGAACGTTTCAAGTCAGCAGCAGAAGGTGACATACATTAACCACAAAATCTAAAAACTCTTCTAATCTTTAGTAGGTTCCTTTTGCTCCTCTCGCTCTTAACATATTTTGAAGCATAATTACATACATACATTTACTAGAAGTGTGTCCCATTATTTGTTACTCCCAACGTTTCACCACTTGCCCTTAATTTTCACTGTAAACTTTCACGGCCTGTCTGTCACGGGGTCCTCAGTTTTCAAAGCTCCCATGTTGGGCGCCAAAAGTGCGGGTGATTAGTCCAGCTTATCCCCCATCAAGCTGCGTCTGAAATGAGGCGTGCGGGTGAAAGAAAAAAAGATAGAGCCATATACAAAGCATGGGATTGGGAGGACAACAGTCTGATGGACTAAAATATGTTCAGAGCTTGGTTTTTACACTCTTCTTACAAGGGAATGGTTACAAAACAAACATCACAGAACTTGCTTTAAAAAAACATGCCTAACCTCTAATCTATGCAAATGTTACTTAGCGAGTCACGATTTCTAAACATTTGTATAATAAGAGCACTATATTCAAGGAGAAGCGCAAGGACATGCAAGGTACAAAAGGATCTTAAGAGGTCATAAATAACTGAGTTATCTCACACTGCTTTTAGCTGCCAGGTCAGAAAGGAATTAGGTATCTCACAATGCTTTTAGTTACAAGGTAAACAGAGGCACAGGGGACTAGTCGCACACCAAGAAACACCTGGGCCAGCTTATGGCCTACTACAACCACATCCCCTCCATGCCCTCACTCTCACAAACACGTTGACCAATTATGAACTAAACAGTAGCTAGGAACACCTCAGCCTGAGGACTGCAAACATTGGGAATTCCCCCAAAACATTCTCACTTGGAGGTACTGGGTGTGTTAAGGATTGATCCTCCTTCCCTGCTGGTGGTTTGATGCCCAATAAGCTGAGTGTATTCTGCTGTGCTCTCGCGACCCACTGACTCCTCTGTGTTGCCCATTCACCCACTGGCTTTCACTAAAAGCTCATTGGATTTATTGTGTTGTGGCTCATTGGACTGTCTTTGAAATCAACTGGGTAAACTCTTCCCAAGGATCTGTCCATCTGTCTATCTGCCTATCTGCTTGTCTGTCGGCATGTCTGTTGAAGATTCTCAGTCACTAGCTTGGCCACTCAAATGGGAATCAATTAATCGGTCGAGTTGAGAACAGAGGGACAGAATTGCCACAAAACCAATCGTGACTGACTGCGATGGGTTTCCCCTCCAGAAACCACAGTTATGAATGGGACCAGAATAGGAGGCAGGGGTCAGACCACCGTGATTGGAACACATAGAGAGATGGGGCGTGTATGCCAAAGAGCTTACAATGTGGCTCTAGGAATCTGACTGACCCATGCACACCGTGTGTTTGTGTGTGTGTGTCTGTTTATGTGTGTCTGTTTGTGTGTGTGATAGCCCTTGCTAGAAGAGTGATATTGATTTCCATTGAGGACAGGCACACCACCCAGCCATGCCACTGTGGATTATACCACGTGAGTTCTCCCTGTCCTGCCTAACACCGACCCCCGACCCATCTCTTGCCTCCCCAACAAAAACTCAGATTCTTGCACACATTTTGGGGTTGGTTTGTTTGTTGGGGATGGGGAAAAAGATCAGGTGTTTTGCTTGTTTGTATATTTTTAAACCGTTTAAAGTTGCACTTCAGCCGCATGTCGTACCATCAATACCGCAATCCTATTGTCATCCTTTTAAATTGTAGAACATTGTTTTCTTCCCTTTAACTGTGATTGATGATGAAGGTGGTGATGATGATGATGATGATGATTTTCCAATCGTGGTAATACTAGACTAGACACAACAGAACATTCTGCAATCAAAACGTTCTCTTCTGTGTCTCTTTCACAAACTTTTGAGATGGCAGAGCCGATCTCATAACTCCCTACTCCCTAAATACAGTTTCAAAAGTACTGGAGAGCCAGATGTGTTTCTATTTTTACACACAGAAGAAATCACCATTCTCAAGTGAATCTCCTTTCAGATGGATTTCCTGGAATGCAAGAGAGATATTTCCTTCAGGACCAGTGAGGATACCAGAAGGGGAGAGGAAAGGTGAGGTGGAAAACAGGAACCAATTTACAAGTATCTACATATAATCTCCTTTCTGGGGGGATGGAGGAAAAAGCGAGGGTGAAAGCAGACATTGGACAGTGTAAGTTATAACAAAATACTAATAATTCTTAAATATTAAAGGTTCATGAGGTAGGGGGAGCGGGGAGGGAGTGGGAAAATGAGGAGCTGATAGCAAGGGCTCAAGCAGAAAGCAAATATTTTGAGAATGATGATGGCAACACTGGTACAGATGTGCTTGACACATCTGATGGATTGAAGGATTTTGATAAGAGTTGTACAAACTTCCAATAATATATATATATATTTTTAAAGAAGGCTTTCCTTTAGACTTGGATGTTCTCTTATCTTCTGGAGGTCTTCCAGGTGTCCTGTCCTTTTCTGCTCACTTCCCAGGGCTGAAGGACCTTTTAATGTGAGGACTGACTTCCTTGGATTTTGCTAGCCCTGCCACCTTGCTGTATCTGATGAGAGTTTTTTTTTTTTCCTTTTCCTTTCCATTTTGAAACGCACTGCCATCATTTCCATGATTGAGTTATATGGTTATGTTCCCTGGCGGTTATCCCGAAGCTCGCTTGCGGTAAATGTTAACTGTTAGAAGCAATAATCTTGGGACACTTTTAGGGTTGCACTGCAGAGAAGTCTGTTCTTTGCTCCTAGGTCCAGCATTGTTCTCAGCCTTCATTGTCACCAAATGCGAGCCAAACTGGGTGGGAAATTCAAAATCGCATGTCTAAAAAGCACATGCACACACACAAACAGTGATAGAGTGTAACCTGGGAGGATTATATTGTATCAAAGCAAATCACCTCAGATTTATCCCTAGATTAGTCCCCAGTGCCTTGCCTGTCCTTTACTGTCATTTGGAAAACAATTTTCCTTGGAAACTTTTTGCACATGGCTTCAAAAAAAGTCTCACTTTAGCACAGAGGGAGTTTTAGCCCAGATAAATGTGCGCCAATTCCCCCGCAGTGCTCAAACATTCACACACCCAAGGCCCAGTTTTGAAATAATCGGTGGCTAGAAACACCTCAGCCTGAAGCCTTCTAGACATTGGGAATTCCCCCCTAAAGATCCCACTTCGAGGAATTGCATGGGTCCATGATTGGTCATCCTTCCATACTGGTGGTTTGCAATCTAATAAGCTGAGTGTGTTCTGCTGTGCTCTCAGAACCCACTGACTCTTACAGTTCACCCATTCACCCACTGGATTTCACTAAAAGCTCTTTTGATTGATTGTGGTGTGGCTCTTTCAGCGGGTACAGCTCTTCCCAAGGATCTGTTGTCCGTGTGTCAGTCTGCCTGTGCCTGCCTGTTTGTCTGCCTGTTTGTTGAAGAATTCTCAGTCAATAGTTAGGCCACTCACATGGGAATCAATCGATCAGTGGAGAGAGAGCAATGGGGCAGAATTGCCATCAACTGATAGCGACTGGCAGCAGCAGGTTTCCACTGGAGTGACCGCAGGTGCTGGTAGGAGCAGACAAGCGCTAATGGGTGTGACCACTGTGATCAGAACAAAAAGTGAGGCGGGGTGCATATGGAGAAGTGGTTACAAGGTGGCTACAGGAACCACTGACCCACCCAAGGAGTCATGAGAACACGCATGACCACCCTGTGTGTGTTTGTGTGCGTGTGATAGATTTTCCTTGAGGAGTGATGATCGATTTCCATTTAAGGCAGGCACACCACCCAGGGAAGCCACTGCGGACTTTGTCACCTGGATTCTCCCTACCCTACCTAACACCCAGCCATCACCTATCCACCCCACAAAGCAATCCAATTCTTACACAAACTTTTTGAATTTTTTGTTTGTTGAGGGTGGCGGAGAAAATCAAGTTTTTGTCTTTTTAACTTTTGTTTTGTTTTGCTTTTTTGACCATTTAAACTTTCACTTTAGCTGCTTGTCATATCCTTCATACCGCCATTTATTTTCATCCTTTTTGATTCTAGAATAGTTTCTTCTTCCCTGGAGCTGAGGTTGATGATGATGATGATGAATTTCTAATCGTGGCAATGCTAGACATGACACACAAAAAACTGTGCAATCGCAACGCTCTGTCTCTTTGGCAATGTCTTCAGACAGAAGAGCCGATCTCATAACTCCCCACTCCCTAAAAACAGTTTTTAAAGTACTTGAGAGTCAGTCGTAGTCTATTTTTCTGGACAGAGGAAATCACCATTCTCAGATGAATCTCCTTGCAGATGGTTTCCGGGAATCCAGGAGAGATGATCCCTTCAGGACCAGTGCTGATGCCCAGAGGGTAGAGTGACGGAGGAATGGAAAGGGGGAGCCTATCTACAAGGATCTACATATAACCTCCTCCCTGGGGGGATGGACTACAGAAAACTTGGCGAAGGGTGACATCGGACAATGTAAAATATGACCAAATATTAATAATTTTAAATTTTCAAGGGTTCATTAGGAGAGCTGTGGAGGGAGTGAGGGGAAAGTGAGGACCTGATACTAAGGGATCAAGCAGAAAGCAAATGTTTTGAGAATGGTGATGTACAAATGTGCTTGGCATAGATGGATAGATGAATGGATTTTGATAAGAGTTGTGTGAGCCTCCAATAAAATGATTTTTTAAAATTTTAGACGGCTTTCCTTTCGACTTGGATGTGCTCTTATCTACCGGAGGTCTTCCAGGTGTCTTGTCCTTTTCTGCTCACTCCCCAGAGCCAACGGACTTTTGTGTGAGGACTGACTTCCTCAGACCTGCCTGCGCAGTCACCTTGCAGAATCTAATCAGCAATTTTTCCTTTTTCTTTTCTTTTCATTTCTTTTCTGAAACACATTGCCATCATGTTCCTGATTGAGTTATTTGATTAAGCTCGCTGGCGGTAATCCCGATGTAGCTCGGGGTAAATGTTAACTGACAAAATCTGTAATCCCGAGGCAAACTTGGAGTTGCACTGCCTAGAAGCATCTTAACTGCTCTCTAGTCCAGTGGTGTTCTCTGCCTGCAGTGTCACCACACAGGGGCGGAACTGGGCAGGAAATTAAAAACTGCAAATCTAAAGGACACGCACACACACAAACAGGCGCGCGCACACGCCCACAAACACTTATACAGTGTAACTTGTGGGGATTACATTGTATCAAAGCATAAAACCTCAGACTTCTCCCTAGATAAATCTCCAGTGCCCTGCATGCCCTTTTACTGACATTTTGAAAAATTTTCAAGGAATTTTTTTGTCTATGGCATCAAAAACACTCACTTTAGCAGAGGAGGAGTTTTAGACCAAATATATACGTGCCACATCCCCTGAGGGTGCATACGCACAAGGGCTTACAAGGTGGCTCCAGGAACCTCTGACTGATCCAAGCAGTCAGGAGAGGAGGCATGACCACCGTGTGTGTGTGTGTGTGTGTGTGTGTGTACGAGGAGTGATGATTGATTTCCAATCATGGCAGGCACAGCACACACGAAAGCCACTGAGGACTATGCCACTGGGTTCTCCCTATTCTACCTAACATCCACCCTTCCACATTGCAATGCAATGCAATTTTTATACAAACTTTTGGTTTGTTTGTTTGTTGTGGGTGGGGGGAAAGATCAGATGGGTTCTTTTTTTTTTTTGTTTTGTGTTGCTTTTTTGAAACGTTTAAACTTGCACTTCAGCCTGATGTCATACCATTCATACAGCCATTTATTTTCACCCGTTTTGATTCTAGAATATTTTCTTGTTTCCTGTACCTGTGACCGATGATGATGGTGGTGGTGGTGGTGGTGATGATGATGATGATTTTCTAATCGTGCCAATACTTGACTTGACACACAAATCATGAAATCACAACTTTCTTTTCTGTGTCTCTTTGCCAACCTTTTGATATGGAAGAGCCGAACTCATAAACTCCTATTCCCTATAATCAGTTTTAAAAGTACTCCAGAGCCACATGTGTGTCAATTTTTAAACATAGATGAAATCACCATTCTTGGATGAATCTCCTTTCAGATGGCTTTCCGGGAATCCAGGAGAGATGGTCCCTTCAGGACCAGTGGTGATACCGGGAGAGTGGAAGGAGGGTGGGATGGAAATGGGAACTTATTTACAAGGTTCTACATATAACTCCATCCCTGGGGAGATAGACTACAGAAAAGAGGGGAAAGTGAGACATCAGATAGAGTAAGACATGTAAAAGTACTAATAATTTTAAATTATCAAGGGTTCATGAGGAAGGGGCAGTGGGGAAGGAGGGGGGGAATGAGGACCTGATACCAAGGGCTCAAGCAGAACGCAAAAGTTTTGAGAATGAGGATGGCAACACATATACATATGTGCTTGATACAATGGGTTGGTGAATGGATGGAAATGATGGATGGATGGATGGATGGATGGATGGATGGAAGAATAGATGCGTGTATGGAATTTGTTAAGGGTTGTGTGAGCGTCCAATAAAAGGATTAAAAAACAGACGGCTTTTTTTGGACTTGGCCATGCTCTTATCCGTAGGCACCTTCCAAAAGTCCTGTCTTTATTGTGCTCACTTCCCTGGGCTCAAGGGTCTTTTGTGTGAGGAGTGACTTCCTGGGACCTTGCTTGCCCTGCCACCTTGCTGAAATTTATCAGCAGTTGTTTTGCATTCCCTTTTCTTTATTGAAATACATAGCCATTGTGTTTGTGATTGTGTTACATTGTTAAACTCACTGGGGGTAATCCCGAGGGTGCCTCAGGGTAAATGTTAACTGTCAGAAGCAGTAATCCGGGCCCACACTCGGGATTACTTAACTGCTCCCTGGTCCAGCGGTTTTCTCTCCTTGCAGTGTTGCTGCAGGGAAGCAGAATTGGGTGGGATGTCCAAACACACACACACACACGGACGCACACACACACACATACACACACACACACACACTTACATTGATGAGGGTAACCTGTGAGGATTACATTATTTCAAAACAAATCACCAATGACTTGCCCTAGATCAGTCTCCAGGGCTCTTCCTTACCTTTTACTGTTATTTGGCAAAGTTTTTGCCTAGAAACTTTTTGCCCATGGCATCCAAAAATCCTCACTTTAGCACAAACGGAGTTTTAAACCAGATAAATGTGCAGCACATCCCCTGCCGCGTGCACAACCACCCCCCCTACACACACCCCGACCTGTTTTGAAATAAACATTGGCTTGGAACACTTCATCCTGAGGACTGCACACAGTGGGAATTCCCCCAGAATGTTCCCACTTGGAGGAACTGCTCATGTCAAGGATTGATGATCCTTTCCTGCTAGCCGTTTGACGCCTAATAAGCTGAGTGTGTTCTACTGTGCTCTTGTGACCCACTGACTCTTCCAGTTCACCCATTCACCCAATGGCTTTCACTAAAATCTCACTTGATTGATTGCGGTGTGGCTCTTTGGACTGTCTGTGAAACCAACCACGTACAACTCTTCCGAAGGAGGTGTCTGTCTGCATGCATGTTGAAGAATTCTCAGTCACTAGCTAGGCCAGTCAAATGGAAATCAATGGATCGGCGGAGAGACAGCAAAGTCAGAGAATTGCCACCAAACTGATCGTGACTGGCGGAGGCAGGTTTCCACTCAAGAGATCACAGTTGCGGGTGGGATCAGAGAAGCGGGCACGGGTCTGACCACTGTAAATGGAACACATAGAGAGATGGGATTCATGCGCAGAAGAGCTTCCAAGGTGTCTCCAGGAAATTCGGACTGACCCAAGCAGTCAGGAGATAATGCATGACCCTCTGTTTGTGTGTGTGGATGTGGGTGTGGGTGTGTGGGAGAGAAGAGAGAGAACCAGAGAGAGAGTGACTGCCATCTAGCTGGGCAAAGGCTTAGACCTTTGCCAATCTACCCCCTTATCCAGTCGTCAGAGCCACAGAGGCAAATCCACTGAAAAGTGCATGTTGGTCTTCCACCGTCCACGCAGTGCTCCGAATGGACGCTCAAATGGAATCCATTCATTCACACGGAGACTCAAGCATAGATCTGGGGTTTTCACAGTCCCCAGAGTGTGTGAAACACAACCTACAAGACCATGTGTGTGAACCAACTGTCAATGTTCATCTGTTAAGTAGTCTGAGAGGGTGGGGCTTCCCTGGAGGGTACCTTCACTTTCCTGGTTTGGAGGTGCATCCCAGTCACGTCTACGAAGTCAATGTCGCTCCCCACCGTGTCCCCTCCTCCTCCACCACCACACCACCACACCACCACCTCCACACACCATAACAATGCCAGTCTTAAGGCACTTCACAGCACAAGGTTGCTACGCTACTACATGAACTCCCAGGGCAACTGCTTGATGACTACATGCCTGAGTGTGGTCAGCTATCAAAAGCATTCAGACCTGCTTCCTGCCCCACCCTAAGTAGGCTCCACACCCTTTCCATCAGGCACATAGATTAAGCCCTGTACAAGAATTCAAAGACAGCTAAGGTCAAGCCAGCTCAGAGACCAAGCTTAGGTTGTCATCTGGACTCTAGGGGTGGGCTTTCCTGTCACACGTGTGCAGCAAGAGATACATGATGTTCTCTGAACTTGAGGCTCTTGAGAGTGAAGGGATGGCCTTTAGCCTGTTAATCAGCTTGCAGCTCGATGACCTCAATTGGTGGGGCCGGGGACATGAAGAAGCTCAGTGGACACCTGACCAAGTCTATGTAGGGTTTTACTCTCTTGGGGGGAGGAAATTACAAATGATCTCCAAGGGGTCCTAAAGGGCTTCTTTGGTCCCTTTGGGTCTTTGCAAATGTATTCCACGGTTTATGAATGGTTTGGGGGGGGTTTCAGATTTTGTATGTACTCTATGTATAAATGATCTATGATGTATAAATTATAAACGTATTATACATTAATCGTTTACATAAAATCACTTATATAATATATAAATATACATAGATATCTACTCCTTCAGGTGCCTTTTTTAGGGTATCATTGTGTTGCTGTTGTTTTTTACTGATTTCAGTGTGTTTATTATTTTCCTGGTTGTGGGGCATTAAAGGTAGTTTTAAATACGTTTCGTGTTTTCTTTAATTTTTTTAAGCGTATAAGGTATGATTGGTGCTTTTCAGAGGGTTTTAGTGAGTCTTCCGGGCCTTTGGGGCGTTTTACAAGTCTCTTAGGTACTCCTGATAGAGCTCCTCGCTGATGGGGAATTGCAGTGGTGGCTCCCATTGCAGGCCTGCTTCCTGCTGATTCACCAATGGCTGGGCATTCTGCTGAATTTCCAGGTCGTCGAGGAGTTGGTCCAAGAAGCTGGTGCCTTGTGGAGAGGCTTGGGCAAGCAGTGGAGAGGTTTCCTGCAGCAGTGTGGCCTGCTGGTTGTGCAGGTGTGTCTCCCCAGTCAGCTGCCGCTGGGCACTCACGCTCAGGGCCAGGCCAGGCCCCCATCCCACTGGGGCTGGTGTGTGTGCAGGAGCCGGGCTCTGCCAGAACAGGTTTGGATGCTCCCACAACGAAGTGTCTTTCCACTGCGCGGCGTCCGAAAGAATGTCGTGTTGTTTGGGACCTTGGTTTCCGCAGCTGGAAAGGTCCAAGTAGTGTGTCCTTGTCTCCGGAGGCCTTGCCCCCTGGGTGAACTCCTGTGGCATTTGCCCCTGATGGGGCACCGGGCCCACAGAGGCTTGGCCTCCCATGACGCAAGCTAACGGATTGCTGTCTCCATCACCTCGGCCGCCGCCCCCGAAGCCCAGGGAGGGCGGTCTCTGGGCATCTAGGGGTGTGCTTTGCTCCAGTGGCTGCAGAAGCGGACATGGGAAGACCGGGCTGGAGCTGCATCGCTGGAGCCCGCGGTGATCCAGCCGCACCCTGGTGTGCGGTGGGTGTCGGGCCCTTCTGTTCTGGAACCACGTGTCAATCCGCGCTTCCGGAAGGCCTGTGTGGCGTGCCAGCTCTTGCCTGTCTTTCACGCCAGGGAATGGCTGCTTCTGGAATGCTTGCACCAGGTGGGCTCTTTGATCTTTGCTGATGACAGTCCTCTTGCGTCTGTCTGCCTTCGGCGCTTTGGCTGCAGAAGTGGTGCGAGGCGGCACGGAGCTCAGTCGGCTCCTCCTGAGCTGTCGACTTCTGCGATTTTTGAACCACAGGAAGATTCTGTCCTCGGCCACGTCGAAGGCTCTGGCAAGTTCTTCTCTGGCCGTGAAGCCTGGATACGGGTCTCGAGCAAATGAGGCTTCTAAGATGTCAGATTGAGAAGCGGTCCAGACAGTCCTCTTTCTTCGGTCTTGGGTACGCTGAGAACGGGCAGGAGGGCCTTTCGACGCCATGCTGCGGATGGAGGAGCAGTTCTGGGGGAGAAGAGAGGGCTGTGGGCTCCGACAGGCCAGCGGAACTTGAGCTCTTCGGAGGAGAGTGCCAGCCGCCGCTCTTACATAGCTTTCCCTTCGAGCACCTGATTCGATATACAAGATGTGATTGGCGACAGGAATGAGCACAGCCAATAGGGATGAGGCACGTGTTTGCAACTGTCTGGCGAGCGCCATAGAGCATTCACCTCCTCCTCCTCCTTCTGCATAGTTCTGGTTTCTGGTTTCATTTCTCAAAGATATCCCTTTTATTTAAAAATGTATCCCTTTTATTTTTAAATTAAAACTGTTTATGTTTCGAAGTAATATTTAAAAACCCGGGGGACTGCGCCTTTCCGAAGCGCACAACGTGACCGTGTGAGTGTGCGTGCCTGTGTGTGGCGCTGGGTGTGTGCTTGCGCGCACATACGTGCCCGAAAAGGATAGTTGCATCATGCACCGGCAGGGCCTGACCCAGGGACACACTGGCTGAGGTGGTTTACCAAAACACAGCCAAAACCTATGTTCGGATGGACGTGCTGATACTACAAACTGAGAAGCAACAGCGGAATGAGACAACAAGTCCAGCTAGTCAGCAGGACACTCAGGCTGACGAAAGTTCCCAAGGACCCTCCCCAAGTGAGAAATGATTGGAATTGCTCACGAGATGTCAGTTGCCCACGGGCCCTACACTTGCTTGCAAGACGCCCTGATCTTCATTGCAAGGAGCTGAAGCCCCCGTGGTGGTTGGAGTCCACTGAAGGAATGCTACCTATTGTGAGGCAACTTGACGTCCACTGATGCAAAGCTACCTATTTTGAGGCAACTCATGTCTTGGTTCAGAAAGACCATTGGGAGTTTGATTTATGGGAACTTAGTGGAAAAGAAAACAATAAATGAAAGCCCAGAGGAACAATTTAAGAAGGAACAGAAAGGACAGCCAAAGTCTGTCAATTGATTTTGGTGTTTGGTAATGAAATGCATGAATGCTTTATTGATTTCATAGTTCGAACAATATGCCCTAGTGTGATAAAGTGTGCTCACTTATGGTTAGAAGGTTTGTGTTTTTCACACTTTTGTTTGGGACAGTTTTCCTTTCAAGATGTGCTAATTTTTAACCAGGAATCCTGATGTGCATCTGATGGAGAGTAAAGAAATGTGATTATGTAACTTGTCATGGTCTTGAGAATTTCCTGATGTATGACCTCAAGCCGTAAGATTTAAGCAAAGGAAAAGCATCTATAATTTGAAGCTTTGCATGAATAAAATTGGAAGTGTCACCCGCAACCTTTGAGTCGTGTGGTTTCTGTCTCTCACTCGCCGATGCCGTGACCCACCTTGAGGCATCCGTGGACATTGCTGCAGCTGGACTGCGGCATCAGTCCCATTCTGAGTGCCCTCCAACCCGAGGGTTCCATCTTCCCTCACTGTTTCCCACAATGTTTGCTCCAATGCACGAGGCTCTCAGTATTACACCATAATGTGGTCTAAGCTGAAGCAGATCAGGGCCCTGCACGTGCTTCCCTGAACGTTTCAAGTCAGCAGCAGAAGGTAACATACATTAACCACAAAATCTAAAAACTCTTCTAATCTTTAGTAGGTTCCTTTTGCTCCTCTCGCTCTTAACATATTTTGAAGCATAATTACATACATACATTTACTAGAAGTGTGTCCCATTATTTGTTACTCCCAACGTTTCACCACTTGCCCTTAATTTTCACTGTAAACTTTCACGGCCTGTCTGTCACGGGGTCCTCAGTTTTCAAAGCTCCAATGTTGGGCGCCAAAAGTGCAGGTGATTAGTCCAGCTTATCCCCCATCAAGCTGCGTCTGAAATGAGGCGTGCGGGTGAAAGAAAAAAAGATAGAGCCATATACAAAGCATGGGATTGGGAGGACAACAGTCTGATGGACTAAAATATGTTCAGAGCTTGGTTTTTACACTCTTCTTACAAGGGAATGGTTACAAAACAAACATCACAGAACTTGCTTTAAAAAACATGCCTAACCTCTAATCTATGCAAATGTTACTTAGCGAGTCACGCTTTCTAAACATTTGTATAATAAGAGCACTATATTCAAGGATAAGCGCAAGGACATGCAAGGTACAAAAGGATCTTAAGAGGTCGTAAATAACTGAGTTATCTCACACTGCTTTTAGCTGCCAGGTCAGAAAGGAATTAGGTATCTCACAATGCTTTTAGTTACAAGGTAAACAGAGGCACAGGGGACTAGTCGCACACCAAGAAACACCTGGGCCAGCTTATGGCCTACTACAACCACATCCCCTCCATGCCCTCACTCTCACAAACACGTTGACCAATTATGAACTAAACAGTAGCTAGGAACACCTCAGCCTGAGGACTGCAAACATTGGGAATTCCCCCAAAACATTCTCACTTGGAGGTACTGGGTGTGTTAAGGATTGATCCTCCTTCCCTGCTGGTGGTTTGATGCCCAATAAGCTGAGTGTATTCTGCTGTGCTCTCGCGACCCACTGACTCCTCTGTGTTGCCCATTCACCCACTGGCTTTCACTAAAAGCTCATTGGATTTATTGTGTTGTGGCTCATTGGACTGTCTTTGAAATCAACTGGGTAAACTCTTCCCAAGGATCTGTCCATCTGTCTATCTGCCTATCTGCTTGTCTGTCGGCATGTCTGTTGAAGATTCTCAGTCACTAGCTTGGCCACTCAAATGGGAATCAATTAATCGGTCGAGTTGAGAACAGAGGGACAGAATTGCCACAAAACCAATCGTGACTGACTGCGATGGGTTTCCCCTCCAGAAACCACAGTTATGAATGGGACCAGAATAGGAGGCAGGGGTCAGACCACCGTGATTGGAACACATAGAGAGATGGGGCGTGTATGCCAAAGAGCTTACAATGTGGCTCTAGGAATCTGACTGACCCATGCACACCGTGTGTTTGTGTGTGTGTCTGTTTGTGTGTGTCTGTTTGTGTGTGTGATAGCCCTTGCTAGAAGAGTGATATTGATTTCCATTGAGGACAGGCACACCACCCAGCCATGCCACTGTGGATTATACCACGTGAGTTCTCCCTGTCCTGCCTAACACCGACCCCCCACCCATCTCTTGCCTCCCCAACAAAAACTCAGATTCTTGCACACATTTTGGGGTTGGTTTGTTTGTTGGGGATGGGGAAAAAGATCAGGTGTTTTGCTTGTTTGTATATTTTTAAACCGTTTAAAGTTGCACTTCAGCCGCATGTCGTACCATCAATACCGCAATCCTATTGTCATCCTTTTAAATTGTAGAACATTGTTTTCTTCCCTTTAACTGTGATTGATGATGAAGGTGGTGATGATGATGATGATTTTCCAATCGTGGTAATACTAGACTAGACACAACAGAACATTCTGCAATCAAAACGTTCTCTTCTGTGTCTCTTTCACAAACTTTTGAGATGGCAGAGCCGATCTCATAACTCCCTACTCCCTAAATACAGTTTCAAAAGTACTGGAGAGCCAGATGTGTTTCTATTTTTACACACAGAAGAAATCACCATTCTCAAGTGAATCTCCTTTCAGATGGATTTCCTGGAATGCAAGAGAGATATTTCCTTCAGGACCAGTGAGGATACCAGAAGGGGAGAGGAAAGGTGAGGTGGAAAACAGGAACCAATTTACAAGTATCTACATATAATCTCCTTTCTGGGGGGATGGAGGAAAAAGCGAGGGTGAAAGCAGACATTGGACAGTGTAAGTTATAACAAAATACTAATAATTCTTAAATATTAAAGGTTCATGAGGTAGGGGGAGCGGGGAGGGATTGGGAAAATGAGGAGCTGATAGCAAGGGCTCAAGCAGAAAGCAAATATTTTGAGAATGATGATGGCAACACTGGTACAGATGTGCTTGACACATCTGATGGATTGAAGGATTTTGATAAGAGTTGTACAAACTTCCAATAATATATATATATATATATTTTTTTTTAAAGAAGGCTTTCCTTTAGACTTGGATGTTCTCTTATCTTCTGGAGGTCTTCCAGGTGTCCTGTCCTTTTCTGCTCACTTCCCAGGGCTGAAGGACCTTTTAATGTGAGGACTGACTTCCTTGGATTTTGCTAGCCCTGCCACCTTGCTGTATCTGATGAGAGTTTTTTTTTTTTTCCTTTTCCTTTCCATTTTGAAATGCACTGCCATCATTTCCATGATTGAGTTATATGGTTATGTTCCCTGGCGGTTATCCCGAAGCTCGCTTGCGGTAAATGTTAACTGTTAGAAGCAATAATCTTGGGACACTTTTAGGGTTGCACTGCAGAGAAGTCTGTTCTTTGCTCCTAGGTCCAGCATTGTTCTCAGCCTTCATTGTCACCAAATGCGAGCCAAACTGGGTGGGAAATTCAAAATCGCATGTCTAAAAAGCACATGCACACACACAAACAGTGATAGAGTGTAACCTGGGAGGATTATATTGTATCAAAGCAAATCACCTCAGATTTATCCCTAGATTAGTCCCCAGTGCCTTGCCTGTCCTTTACTGTCATTTGGAAAACAATTTTCCTTGGAAACTTTTTGCACATGGCTTCAAAAAAAGTCTCACTTTAGCACAGAGGGAGTTTTAGCCCAGATAAATGTGCGCCAATTCCCCCGCAGTGCTCAAACATTCACACACCCAAGGCCCAGTTTTGAAATAATCGGTGGCTAGAAACACCTCAGCCTGAAGCCTTCTAGACATTGGGAATTCCCCCCTAAAGATCCCACTTCGAGGAATTGCATGGGTCCATGATTGGTCATCCTTCCATACTGGTGGTTTGCAATCTAATAAGCTGAGTGTGTTCTGCTGTGCTCTCAGAACCCACTGACTCTTACAGTTCACCCATTCACCCACTGGATTTCACTAAAAGCTCTTTTGATTGATTGTGGTGTGGCTCTTTCAGCGGGTACAGCTCTTCCCAAGGATCTGTTGTCCGTGTGTCAGTCTGCCTGTGCCTGCCTGTTTGTCTGCCTGTTTGTTGAAGAATTCTCAGTCAATAGTTAGGCCACTCACATGGGAATCAATCGATCAGTGGAGAGAGAGCAATGGGGCAGAATTGCCATCAACTGATAGCGACTGGCAGCAGCAGGTTTCCACTGGAGTGACCGCAGGTGCTGGTAGGAGCAGACAAGCGCTAATGGGTGTGACCACTGTGATCAGAACAAAAAGTGAGGCGGGGTGCATATGGAGAAGTGGTTACAAGGTGGCTACAGGAACCACTGACCCACCCAAGGAGTCATGAGAACACGCATGACCACCCTGTGTGTGTTTGTGTGCGTGTGATAGATTTTCCTTGAGGAGTGATGATCGATTTCCATTTAAGGCAGGCACACCACCCAGGGAAGCCACTGCGGACTTTGTCACCTGGATTCTCCCTACCCTACCTAACACCCAGCCATCACCTATCCACCCCACAAAGCAATCCAATTCTTACACAAACTTTTTGAATTTTTTGTTTGTTGAGGGTGGCGGAGAAAATCAAGTTTTTGTCTTTTTAACTTTTGTTTTGTTTTGCTTTTTTGACCATTTAAACTTTCACTTTAGCTGCTTGTCATATCCTTCATACCGCCATTTATTTTCATCCTTTTTGATTCTAGAATAGTTTCTTCTTCCCTGGAGCTGAGGTTGATGATGATGATGATGAATTTCTAATCGTGGCAATGCTAGACATGACACACAAAAAACTGTGCAATCGCAACGCTCTGTCTCTTTGGCAATGTCTTCAGACAGAAGAGCCGATCTCATAACTCCCCACTCCCTAAAAACAGTTTTTAAAGTACTTGAGAGTCAGTCGTAGTCTATTTTTCTGGACAGAGGAAATCACCATTCTCAGATGAATCTCCTTGCAGATGGTTTCCGGGAATCCAGGAGAGATGATCCCTTCAGGACCAGTGCTGATGCCCAGAGGGTAGAGTGACGGAGGAATGGAAAGGGGGAGCCTATCTACAAGGATCTACATATAACCTCCTCCCTGGGGGGATGGACTACAGAAAACTTGGCGAAGGGTGACATCGGACAATGTAAAATATGACCAAATATTAATAATTTTAAATTTTCAAGGGTTCATTAGGAGAGCTGTGGAGGGAGTGAGGGGAAAGTGAGGACCTGATACTAAGGGATCAAGCAGAAAGCAAATGTTTTGAGAATGGTGATGTACAAATGTGCTTGGCATAGATGGATAGATGAATGGATTTTGATAAGAGTTGTGTGAGCCTCCAATAAAATGATTTTTTAAAATTTTAGACGGCTTTCCTTTCGACTTGGATGTGCTCTTATCTACCGGAGGTCTTCCAGGTGTCTTGTCCTTTTCTGCTCACTCCCCAGAGCCAACGGACTTTTGTGTGAGGACTGACTTCCTCAGACCTGCCTGCGCAGTCACCTTGCAGAATCTAATCAGCAATTTTTCCTTTTTCTTTTCTTTTCATTTCTTTTCTGAAACACATTGCCATCATGTTCCTGATTGAGTTATTTGATTAAGCTCGCTGGCGGTAATCCCGATGTAGCTCGGGGTAAATGTTAACTGACAAAATCTGTAATCCCGAGGCAAACTTGGAGTTGCACTGCCTAGAAGCATCTTAACTGCTCTCTAGTCCAGTGGTGTTCTCTGCCTGCAGTGTCACCACACAGGGGCGGAACTGGGCAGGAAATTAAAAACTGCAAATCTAAAGGACACGCACACACACAAACAGGCGCGCGCACACGCCCACAAACACTTATACAGTGTAACTTGTGGGGATTACATTGTATCAAAGCATAAAACCTCAGACTTCTCCCTAGATAAATCTCCAGTGCCCTGCATGCCCTTTTACTGACATTTTGAAAAATTTTCAAGGAATTTTTTTGTCTATGGCATCAAAAACACTCACTTTAGCAGAGGAGGAGTTTTAGACCAAATATATACGTGCCACATCCCCTGAGGGTGCATACGCACAAGGGCTTACAAGGTGGCTCCAGGAACCTCTGACTGATCCAAGCAGTCAGGAGAGGAGGCATGACCACCGTGTGTGTGTGTGTGTGTGTGTGTGTGTGTGTACGAGGAGTGATGATTGATTTCCAATCATGGCAGGCACAGCACACACGAAAGCCACTGAGGACTATGCCACTGGGTTCTCCCTATTCTACCTAACATCCACCCTCCCACATTGCAATGCAATGCAATTTTTATACAAACTTTTGGTTTGTTTGTTTGTTGTGGGTGGGGGGAAAGATCAGATGGGTTCTTTTTTTTTTGTTTTGTGTTGCTTTTTTGAAACGTTTAAACTTGCACTTCAGCCTGATGTCATACCATTCATACAGCCATTTATTTTCACCCGTTTTGATTCTAGAATATTTTCTTGTTTCCTGTACCTGTGACCGATGATGATGGTGGTGGTGGTGGTGGTGATGATGATGATGATTTTCTAATCGTGCCAATACTTGACTTGACACACAAATCATGAAATCACAACTTTCTTTTCTGTGTCTCTTTGCCAACCTTTTGATATGGAAGAGCCGAACTCATAAACTCCTATTCCCTATAATCAGTTTTAAAAGTACTCCAGAGCCACATGTGTGTCAATTTTTAAACATAGATGAAATCACCATTCTTGGATGAATCTCCTTTCAGATGGCTTTCCGGGAATCCAGGAGAGATGGTCCCTTCAGGACCAGTGGTGATACCGGGAGAGTGGAAGGAGGGTGGGATGGAAATGGGAACTTATTTACAAGGTTCTACATATAACTCCATCCCTGGGGAGATAGACTACAGAAAAGAGGGGAAAGTGAGACATCAGATAGAGTAAGACATGTAAAAGTACTAATAATTTTAAATTATCAAGGGTTCATGAGGAAGGGGCAGTGGGGAAGGAGGGGGGGAATGAGGACCTGATACCAAGGGCTCAAGCAGAACGCAAAAGTTTTGAGAATGAGGATGGCAACACATATACATATGTGCTTGATACAATGGGTTGGTGAATGGATGGAAATGATGGATGGATGGATGGATGGATGGATGGATGGATGGATGGAAGAATAGATGCGTGTATGGAATTTGTTAAGGGTTGTGTGAGCGTCCAATAAAAGGATTAAAAAACAGATGGCTTTTTTTGGACTTGGCCATGCTCTTATCCGTAGGCACCTTCCAAAAGTCCTGTCTTTATTGTGCTCACTTCCCTGGGCTCAAGGGTCTTTTGTGTGAGGAGTGACTTCCTGGGACCTTGCTTGCCCTGCCACCTTGCTGAAATTTATCAGCAGTTGTTTTGCATTCCCTTTTCTTTATTGAAATACATAGCCATTGTGTTTGTGATTGTGTTACATTGTTAAACTCCCTGGGGGTAATCCCGAGGGTGCCTCAGGGTAAATGTTAACTGTCAGAAGCAGTAATCCGGACCCACACTCGGGATTACTTAACTGCTCCCTGGTCCAGCGGTTTTCTCTCCTTGCAGTGTTGCTGCAGGGAAGCAGAATTGGGTGGGATGTCCAAACACACACACACACACACACACACACACGGACGCACACACACACACACACACACACACTTACATTGATGAGGGTAACCTGTGAGGATTACATTATTTCAAAACAAATCACCAATGACTTGCCCTAGATCAGTCTCCAGGGCTCTTCCTTACCTTTTACTGTTATTTGGCAAAGTTTTTGCCTAGAAACTTTTTGCCCATGGCATCCAAAAATCCTCACTTTAGCACAAACGGAGTTTTAAACCAGATAAATGTGCAGCACATCCCCTGCCGCGTGCACAACCACCCCCCCTACACACACCCCGACCTGTTTTGAAATAAACATTGGCTTGGAACACTTCATCCTGAGGACTGCACACAGTGGGAATTCCCCCAGAATGTTCCCACTTGGAGGAACTGCTCATGTCAAGGATTGATGATCCTTTCCTGCTAGCCGTTTGACGCCTAATAAGCTGAGTGTGTTCTACTGTGCTCTTGTGACCCACTGACTCTTCCAGTTCACCCATTCACCCAATGGCTTTCACTAAAATCTCACTTGATTGATTGCGGTGTGGCTCTTTGGACTGTCTGTGAAACCAACCACGTACAACTCTTCCGAAGGAGGTGTCTGTCTGCATGCATGTTGAAGAATTCTCAGTCACTAGCTAGGCCAGTCAAATGGAAATCAATGGATCGGCGGAGAGACAGCAAAGTCAGAGAATTGCCACCAAACTGATCGTGACTGGCGGAGGCAGGTTTCCACTCAAGAGATCACAGTTGCGGGTGGGATCAGAGAAGCGGGCACGGGTCTGACCACTGTAAATGGAACACATAGAGAGATGGGATTCATGCGCAGAAGAGCTTCCAAGGTGTCTCCAGGAAATTCGGACTGACCCAAGCAGTCAGGAGATAATGCATGACCCTCTGTTTGTGTGTGTGGATGTGGGTGTGGGTGTGTGGGAGAGAAGAGAGAGAACCAGAGAGAGAGTGACTGCCATCTAGCTGGGCAAAGGCTTAGACCTTTGCCAATCTACCCCCTTATCCAGTCGTCAGAGCCACAGAGGCAAATCCACTGAAAAGTGCATGTTGGTCTTCCACCGTCCACGCAGTGCTCCGAATGGACGCTCAAATGGAATCCATTCATTCACACGGAGACTCAAGCATAGATCTGGGGTTTTCACAGTCCCCAGAGTGTGTGAAACACAACCTACAAGACCATGTGTGTGAACCAACTGTCAATGTTCATCTGTTAAGTAGTCTGAGAGGGTGGGGCTTCCCTGGAGGGTACCTTCACTTTCCTGGTTTGGAGGTGCATCCCAGTCACGTCTACGAAGTCAATGTCGCTCCCCACCGTGTCCCCTCCTCCTCCACCACCACACCACCACACCACCACCTCCACACACCATAACAATGCCAGTCTGAAGGCACTTCACAGCACAAGGTTGCTACGCTACTACATGAACTCCCAGGGCAACTGCTTGATGACTACATGCCTGAGTGTGGTCAGCTATCAAAAGCATTCAGACCTGCTTCCTGCCCCACCCTAAGTAGGCTCCACACCCTTTCCATCAGGCACATAGATTAAGCCCTGTACAAGAATTCAAAGACAGCTAAGGTCAAGCCAGCTCAGAGACCAAGCTTAGGTTGTCATCTGGACTCTAGGGGTGGGCTTTCCTGTCACACGTGTGCAGCAAGAGATACATGATGTTCTCTGAACTTGAGGCTCTTGAGAGTGAAGGGATGGCCTTTAGCCTGTTAATCAGCTTGCAGCTCGATGACCTCAATTGGTGGGGCCGGGGACATGAAGAAGCTCAGTGGACACCTGACCAAGTCTATGTAGGGTTTTACTCTCTTGGGGGGAGGAAATTACAAATGATCTCCAAGGGGTCCTAAAGGGCTTCTTTGGTCCCTTTGGGTCTTTGCAAATGTATTCCACGGTTTATGAATGGTTTGGGGGGGGTTTCAGATTTTGTATGTACTCTATGTATAAATGATCTATGATGTATAAATTATAAACGTATTATACATTAATCGTTTACATAAAATCACTTATATAATATATAAATATACATAGATATCTACTCCTTCAGGTGCCTTTTTTAGGGTATCATTGTGTTGCTGTTGTTTCTTACTGATTTCAGTGTGTTTATTATTTTCCTGGTTGTGGGGCATTAAAGGTAGTTTTAAATACGTTTCGTGTTTTCTTTAATTTTTTTTAAGCGTATAAGGTATGATTGGTGCTTTTCAGAGGGTTTTAGTGAGTCTTCCGGGCCTTTGGGGCATTTTACAAGTCTCTTAGGTACTCCTGATAGAGCTCCTCGCTGATGGGGAATTGCAGTGGTGGCTCCCATTGCAGGCCTGCTTCCTGCTGATTCACCAATGGCTGGGCATTCTGCTGAATTTCCAGGTCGTCGAGGAGTTGGTCCAAGAAGCTGGTGCCTTGTGGAGAGGCTTGGGCAAGCAGTGGAGAGGTTTCCTGCAGCAGTGTGGCCTGCTGGTTGTGCAGGTGTGTCTCCCCAGTCAGCTGCCGCTGGGCACTCACGCTCAGGGCCAGGCCAGGCCCCCATCCCACTGGGGCTGGTGTGTGTGCAGGAGCCGGGCTCTGCCAGAACAGGTTTGGATGCTCCCACAACGAAGTGTCTTTCCACTGCGCGGCGTCCGAAAGAATGTCGTGTTGTTTGGGACCTTGGTTTCCGCAGCTGGAAAGGTCCAAGTAGTGTGTCCTTGTCTCCGGAGGCCTTGCCCCCTGGGTGAACTCCTGTGGCATTTGCCCCTGATGGGGCACCGGGCCCACAGAGGCCTGGGCTCCCATGACGCAAGCTAACGGATTGCTGTCTCCATCACCTCGGCCGCCGCCCCCGAAGCCCAGGGAGGGCGGTCTCTGGGCATCTAGGGGTGTGCTTTGCTCCAGTGGCTGCAGAAGCGGACATGGGAAGACCGGGCTGGAGCTGCATCGCTGGAGCCCGCGGTGATCCAGCCGCACCCTGGTGTGCGGTGGGTGTCGGGCCCTTCTGTTCTGGAACCACGTGTCAATCCGCGCTTCCGGAAGGCCTGTGTGGCGTGCCAGCTCTTGCCTGTCTTTCACGCCAGGGAATGGCTGCTTCTGGAATGCTTGCACCAGGTGGGCTCTTTGATCTTTGCTGATGACAGTCCTCTTGCGTCTGTCTGCCTTCGGCGCTTTGGCTGCAGAAGTGGTGCGAGGCGGCACGGAGCTCAGTCGGCTCCTCCTGAGCTGTCGACTTCTGCGATTTTTGAACCACAGGAAGATTCTGTCCTCGGCCACGTCGAAGGCTCTGGCAAGTTCTTCTCTGGCCGTGAAGCCTGGATACGGGTCTCGAGCAAATGAGGCTTCTAAGATGTCAGATTGAGAAGCGGTCCAGACAGTCCTCTTTCTTCGGTCTTGGGTACGCTGAGAACGGGCAGGAGGGCCTTTCGACGCCATGCTGCGGATGGAGGAGCAGTTCTGGGGGAGAAGAGAGGGCTGTGGGCTCCGACAGGCCAGCGGAACTTGAGCTCTTCGGAGGAGAGTGCCAGCCGCCGCTCTTACATAGCTTTCCCTTCGAGCACCTGATTCGATATACAAGATGTGATTGGCGACAGGAATGAGCACAGCCAATAGGGATGAGGCACGTGTTTGCAACTGTCTGGCGAGCGCCATAGAGCATTCACCTCCTCCTCCTCCTTCTGCATAGTTCTGGTTTCTGGTTTCATTTCTCAAAGATATCCCTTTTATTTAAAAATGTATCCCTTTTATTTTTAAATTAAAACTGTTTATGTTTCGAAGTAATATTTAAAAACCCGGGGGACTGCGCCTTTCCGAAGCGCACAACGTGACCGTGTGAGTGTGCGTGCCTGTGTGTGGCGCTGGGTGTGTGCTTGCGCGCACATACGTGCCCGAAAAGGATAGTTGCATCATGCACCGGCAGGGCCTGACCCAGGGACACACTGGCTGAGGTGGTTTACCAAAACACAGCCAAAACCTATGTTCGGATGGACGTGCTGATACTACAAACTGAGAAGCAACAGCGGAATGAGACAACAAGTCCAGCTAGTCAGCAGGACACTCAGGCTGACGAAAGTTCCCAAGGACCCTCCCCAAGTGAGAAATGATTGGAATTGCTCACGAGATGTCAGTTGCCCATGGGCCCTACACTTGCTTGCAAGACGCCCTGATCTTCATTGCAAGGAGCTGAAGCCCCCGTGGTGGTTGGAGTCCACTGAAGGAATGCTACCTATTGTGAGGCAACTTGACGTCCACTGATGCAAAGCTACCTATTTTGAGGCAACTCATGTCTTGGTTCAGAAAGACCATTGGGAGTTTGATTTATGGGAACTTAGTGGAAAAGAAAACAATAAATGAAAGCCCAGAGGAACAATTTAAGAAGGAACAGAAAGGACAGCCAAAGTCTGTCAATTGATTTTGGTGTTTGGTAATGAAATGCATGAATGCTTTATTGATTTCATAGTTCGAACAATATGCCCTAGTGTGATAAAGTGTGCTCACTTATGGTTAGAAGGTTTGTGTTTTTCACACTTTTGTTTGGGACAGTTTTCCTTTCAAGATGTGCTAATTTTTAACCAGGAATCCTGATGTGCATCTGATGGAGAGTAAAGAAATGTGATTATGTAACTTGTCATGGTCTTGAGAATTTCCTGATGTATGACCTCAAGCCGTAAGATTTAAGCAAAGGAAAAGCATCTATAATTTGAAGCTTTGCATGAATAAAATTGGAAGTGTCACCCGCAACCTTTGAGTCGTGTGGTTTCTGTCTCTCACTCGCCGATGCCGTGACCCACCTTGAGGCATCCGTGGACATTGCTGCAGCTGGACTGCGGCATCAGTCCCATTCTGAGTGCCCTCCAACCCGAGGGTTCCATCTTCCCTCACTGTTTCCCACAATGTTTGCTCCAATGCACGAGGCTCTCAGTATTACACCATAATGTGGTCTAAGCTGAAGCAGATCAGGGCCCTGCACGTGCTTCCCTGAACGTTTCAAGTCAGCAGCAGAAGGTAACATACATTAACCACAAAATCTAAAAACTCTTCTAATCTTTAGTAGGTTCCTTTTGCTCCTCTCGCTCTTAACATATTTTGAAGCATAATTACATACATACATTTACTAGAAGTGTGTCCCATTATTTGTTACTCCCAACGTTTCACCACTTGCCCTTAATTTTCACTGTAAACTTTCACGGCCTGTCTGTCACGGGGTCCTCAGGTTTCAAAGCTCCAATGTTGGGCGCCAAAAGTGCAGGTGATTAGTCCAGCTTATCCCCCATCAAGCTGCGTCTGAAATGAGGCGTGCGGGTGAAAGAAAAAAAGATAGAGCCATATACAAAGCATGGGATTGGGAGGACAACAGTCTGATGGACTAAAATATGTTCAGAGCTTGGTTTTTACACTCTTCTTACAAGGGAATGGTTACAAAACAAACATCACAGAACTTGCTTTAAAAAACATGCCTAACCTCTAATCTATGCAAATGTTACTTAGCGAGTCACGCTTTCTAAACATTTGTATAATAAGAGCACTATATTCAAGGATAAGCGCAAGGACATGCAAGGTACAAAAGGATCTTAAGAGGTCGTAAATAACTGAGTTATCTCACACTGCTTTTAGCTGCCAGGTCAGAAAGGAATTAGGTATCTCACAATGCTTTTAGTTACAAGGTAAACAGAGGCACAGGGGACTAGTCGCACACCAAGAAACACCTGGGCCAGCTTATGGCCTACTACAACCACATCCCCTCCATGCCCTCACTCTCACAAACACGTTGACCAATTATGAACTAAACAGTAGCTAGGAACACCTCAGCCTGAGGACTGCAAACATTGGGAATTCCCCCAAAACATTCTCACTTGGAGGTACTGGGTGTGTTAAGGATTGATCCTCCTTCCCTGCTGGTGGTTTGATGCCCAATAAGCTGAGTGTATTCTGCTGTGCTCTCGCGACCCACTGACTCCTCTGTGTTGCCCATTCACCCACTGGCTTTCACTAAAAGCTCATTGGATTTATTGTGTTGTGGCTCATTGGACTGTCTTTGAAATCAACTGGGTAAACTCTTCCCAAGGATCTGTCCATCTGTCTATCTGCCTATCTGCTTGTCTGTCGGCATGTCTGTTGAAGATTCTCAGTCACTAGCTTGGCCACTCAAATGGGAATCAATTAATCGGTCGAGTTGAGAACAGAGGGACAGAATTGCCACAAAACCAATCGTGACTGACTGCGATGGGTTTCCCCTCCAGAAACCACAGTTATGAATGGGACCAGAATAGGAGGCAGGGGTCAGACCACCGTGATTGGAACACATAGAGAGATGGGGCGTGTATGCCAAAGAGCTTACAATGTGGCTCTAGGAATCTGACTGACCCATGCACACCGTGTGTTTGTGTGTGTGTCTGTTTGTGTGTGTCTGTTTGTGTGTGTGATAGCCCTTGCTAGAAGAGTGATATTGATTTCCATTGAGGACAGGCACACCACCCAGCCATGCCACTGTGGATTATACCACGTGAGTTCTCCCTGTCCTGCCTAACACCGACCCCCCACCCATCTCTTGCCTCCCCAACAAAAACTCAGATTCTTACACACATTTTGGGGTTGGTTTGTTTGTTGGGGATGGGGAAAAAGATCAGGTGTTTTGCTTGTTTGTATATTTTTAAACCGTTTAAAGTTGCACTTCAGCCGCATGTCGTACCATCAATACCGCAATCCTATTGTCATCCTTTTAAATTGTAGAACATTGTTTTCTTCCCTTTAACTGTGATTGATGATGAAGGTGGTGATGATGATGATGATGATTTTCCAATCGTGGTAATACTAGACTAGACACAACAGAACATTCTGCAATCAAAACGTTCTCTTCTGTGTCTCTTTCACAAACTTTTGAGATGGCAGAGCCGATCTCATAACTCCCTACTCCCTAAATACAGTTTCAAAAGTACTGGAGAGCCAGATGTGTTTCTATTTTTACACACAGAAGAAATCACCATTCTCAAGTGAATCTCCTTTCAGATGGATTTCCTGGAATGCAAGAGAGATATTTCCTTCAGGACCAGTGAGGATACCAGAAGGGGAGAGGAAAGGTGAGGTGGAAAACAGGAACCAATTTACAAGTATCTACATATAATCTCCTTTCTGGGGGGATGGAGGAAAAAGCGAGGGTGAAAGCAGACATTGGACAGTGTAAGTTATAACAAAATACTAATAATTCTTAAATATTAAAGGTTCATGAGGTAGGGGGAGCGGGGAGGGATTGGGAAAATGAGGAGCTGATAGCAAGGGCTCAAGCAGAAAGCAAATATTTTGAGAATGATGATGGCAACACTGGTACAGATGTGCTTGACACATCTGATGGATTGAAGGATTTTGATAAGAGTTGTACAAACTTCCAATAATATATATATATATATATATATATTTTTTTTTTAAAGAAGGCTTTCCTTTAGACTTGGATGTTCTCTTATCTTCTGGAGGTCTTCCAGGTGTCCTGTCCTTTTCTGCTCACTTCCCAGGGCTGAAGGACCTTTTAATGTGAGGACTGACTTCCTTGGATTTTGCTAGCCCTGCCACCTTGCTGTATCTGATGAGAGTTTTTTTTTTTTTCCTTTTCCTTTCCATTTTGAAATGCACTGCCATCATTTCCATGATTGAGTTATATGGTTATGTTCCCTGGCGGTTATCCCGAAGCTCGCTTGCGGTAAATGTTAACTGTTAGAAGCAATAATCTTGGGACACTTTTAGGGTTGCACTGCAGAGAAGTCTGTTCTTTGCTCCTAGGTCCAGCATTGTTCTCAGCCTTCATTGTCACCAAATGCGAGCCAAACTGGGTGGGAAATTCAAAATCGCATGTCTAAAAAGCACATGCACACACACAAACAGTGATAGAGTGTAACCTGGGAGGATTATATTGTATCAAAGCAAATCACCTCAGATTTATCCCTAGATTAGTCCCCAGTGCCTTGCCTGTCCTTTACTGTCATTTGGAAAACAATTTTCCTTGGAAACTTTTTGCACATGGCTTCAAAAAAAGTCTCACTTTAGCACAGAGGGAGTTTTAGCCCAGATAAATGTGCGCCAATTCCCCCGCAGTGCTCAAACATTCACACACCCAAGGCCCAGTTTTGAAATAATCGGTGGCTAGAAACACCTCAGCCTGAAGCCTTCTAGACATTGGGAATTCCCCCCTAAAGATCCCACTTCGAGGAATTGCATGGGTCCATGATTGGTCATCCTTCCATACTGGTGGTTTGCAATCTAATAAGCTGAGTGTGTTCTGCTGTGCTCTCAGAACCCACTGACTCTTACAGTTCACCCATTCACCCACTGGATTTCACTAAAAGCTCTTTTGATTGATTGTGGTGTGGCTCTTTCAGCGGGTACAGCTCTTCCCAAGGATCTGTTGTCCGTGTGTCAGTCTGCCTGTGCCTGCCTGTTTGTCTGCCTGTTTGTTGAAGAATTCTCAGTCAATAGTTAGGCCACTCACATGGGAATCAATCGATCAGTGGAGAGAGAGCAATGGGGCAGAATTGCCATCAACTGATAGCGACTGGCAGCAGCAGGTTTCCACTGGAGTGACCGCAGGTGCTGGTAGGAGCAGACAAGCGCTAATGGGTGTGACCACTGTGATCAGAACAAAAAGTGAGGCGGGGTGCATATGGAGAAGTGGTTACAAGGTGGCTACAGGAACCACTGACCCACCCAAGGAGTCATGAGAACACGCATGACCACCCTGTGTGTGTTTGTGTGCGTGTGATAGATTTTCCTTGAGGAGTGATGATCGATTTCCATTTAAGGCAGGCACACCACCCAGGGAAGCCACTGCGGACTTTGTCACCTGGATTCTCCCTACCCTACCTAACACCCAGCCATCACCTATCCACCCCACAAAGCAATCCAATTCTTACACAAACTTTTTGAATTTTTTGTTTGTTGAGGGTGGCGGAGAAAATCAAGTTTTTGTCTTTTTAACTTTTGTTTTGTTTTGCTTTTTTGACCATTTAAACTTTCACTTTAGCTGCTTGTCATATCCTTCATACCGCCATTTATTTTCATCCTTTTTGATTCTAGAATAGTTTCTTCTTCCCTGGAGCTGAGGTTGATGATGATGATGATGAATTTCTAATCGTGGCAATGCTAGACATGACACACAAAAAACTGTGCAATCGCAACGCTCTGTCTCTTTGGCAATGTCTTCAGACAGAAGAGCCGATCTCATAACTCCCCACTCCCTAAAAACAGTTTTTAAAGTACTTGAGAGTCAGTCGTAGTCTATTTTTCTGGACAGAGGAAATCACCATTCTCAGATGAATCTCCTTGCAGATGGTTTCCGGGAATCCAGGAGAGATGATCCCTTCAGGACCAGTGCTGATGCCCAGAGGGTAGAGTGACGGAGGAATGGAAAGGGGGAGCCTATCTACAAGGATCTACATATAACCTCCTCCCTGGGGGGATGGACTACAGAAAACTTGGCGAAGGGTGACATCGGACAATGTAAAATATGACCAAATATTAATAATTTTAAATTTTCAAGGGTTCATTAGGAGAGCTGTGGAGGGAGTGAGGGGAAAGTGAGGACCTGATACTAAGGGATCAAGCAGAAAGCAAATGTTTTGAGAATGGTGATGTACAAATGTGCTTGGCATAGATGGATAGATGAATGGATTTTGATAAGAGTTGTGTGAGCCTCCAATAAAATGATTTTTTAAAATTTTAGACGGCTTTCCTTTCGACTTGGATGTGCTCTTATCTACCAGAGGTCTTCCAGGTGTCTTGTCCTTTTCTGCTCACTCCCCAGAGCCAACGGACTTTTGTGTGAGGACTGACTTCCTCAGACCTGCCTGCGCAGTCACCTTGCAGAATCTAATCAGCAATTTTTCCTTTTTCTTTTCTTTTCATTTCTTTTCTGAAACACATTGCCATCATGTTCCTGATTGAGTTATTTGATTAAGCTCGCTGGCGGTAATCCCGATGTAGCTCGGGGTAAATGTTAACTGACAAAATCTGTAATCCCGAGGCAAACTTGGAGTTGCATTGCCTAGAAGCATCTTAACTGCTCTCTAGTCCAGTGGTGTTCTCTGCCTGCAGTGTCACCACACAGGGGCGGAACTGGGCAGGAAATTAAAAACTGCAAATCTAAAGGACACGCACACATACAAACAGGCGCGCGCACACGCCCACAAACACTTATACAGTGTAACTTGTGGGGATTACATTGTATCAAAGCATAAAAACTCAGACTTCTCCCTAGATAAATCTCCAGTGCCCTGCATGCCCTTTTACTGACATTTTGAAAAATTTTCAAGGAATTTTTTTGTCTATGGCATCAAAAACACTCACTTTAGCAGAGGAGGAGTTTTAGACCAAATATATACGTGCCACATCCCCTGAGGGTGCATACGCACAAGGGCTTACAAGGTGGCTCCAGGAACCTCTGACTGATCCAAGCAGTCAGGAGAGGAGGCATGACCACCGTGTGTGTGTGTGTGTGTGTGTGTGTGTGTACGAGGAGTGATGATTGATTTCCAATCATGGCAGGCACAGCACACACGAAAGCCACTGAGGACTATGCCACTGGGTTCTCCCTATTCTACCTAACATCCACCCTCCCACATTGCAATGCAATGCAATTTTTATACAAACTTTTGGTTTGTTTGTTTGTTGTGGGTGGGGGGAAAGATCAGATGGGTTCTTTTTGTTTGTTTGTTTTGTGTTGCTTTTTTGAAACGTTTAAACTTGCACTTCAGCCTGATGTCATACCATTCATACAGCCATTTATTTTCACCCGTTTTGATTCTAGAATATTTTCTTGTTTCCTGTACCTGTGACCGATGATGATGGTGGTGGTGGTGGTGGTGATGATGATGATGATTTTCTAATCGTGCCAATACTTGACTTGACACACAAATCATGAAATCACAACTTTCTTTTCTGTGTCTCTTTGCCAACCTTTTGATATGGAAGAGCCGAACTCATAAACTCCTATTCCCTATAATCAGTTTTAAAAGTACTCCAGAGCCACATGTGTGTCAATTTTTAAACATAGATGAAATCACCATTCTTGGATGAATCTCCTTTCAGATGGCTTTCCGGAAATCCAGGAGAGATGGTCCCTTCAGGACCAGTGGTGATACCGGGAGAGTGGAAGGAGGGTGGGATGGAAATGGGAACTTATTTACAAGGTTCTACATATAACTCCATCCCTGGGGAGATAGACTACAGAAAAGAGGGGAAAGTGAGACATCAGATAGAGTAAGACATGTAAAAGTACTAATAATTTTAAATTATCAAGGGTTCATGAGGAAGGGGCAGTGGGGAAGGAGGGGGGGAATGAGGACCTGATACCAAGGGCTCAAGCAGAACGCAAAAGTTTTGAGAATGAGGATGGCAACACATATACATATGTGCTTGATACAATGGGTTGGTGAATGGATGGATGGATGGATGGATGGATGGATGGATGGATGGATGGATGGAAGAATAGATGCGTGTATGGAATTTGTTAAGGGTTGTGTGAGCGTCCAATAAAAGGATTAAAAAACAGATGGCTTTTTTTGGACTTGGCCATGCTCTTATCCGTAGGCACCTTCCAAAAGTCCTGTCTTTATTGTGCTCACTTCCCTGGGCTCAAGGGTCTTTTGTGTGAGGAGTGACTTCCTGGGACCTTGCTTGCCCTGCCACCTTGCTGAAATTTATCAGCAGTTGTTTTGCATTCCCTTTTCTTTATTGAAATACATAGCCATTGTGTTTGTGATTGTGTTACATTGTTAAACTCCCTGGGGGTAATCCCGAGGGTGCCTCAGGGTAAATGTTAACTGTCAGAAGCAGTAATCCGGGCCCACACTCAGGATTACTTAACTGCTCCCTGGTCCAGCGGTTTTCTCTCCTTGCAGTGTTGCTGCAGGGAAGCAGAATTGGGTGGGATGTCCAAACACACACACACACACACACACACACACGGACGCACACACACACACACACACACACACTTACATTGATGAGGGTAACCTGTGAGGATTACATTATTTCAAAACAAATCACCAATGACTTGCCCTAGATCAGTCTCCAGGGCTCTTCCTTACCTTTTACTGTTATTTGGCAAAGTTTTTGCCTAGAAACTTTTTGCCCATGGCATCCAAAAATCCTCACTTTAGCACAAACGGAGTTTTAAACCAGATAAATGTGCAGCACATCCCCTGCCGCGTGCACAACCACCCCCCCTACACACACCCCGACCTGTTTTGAAATAAACATTGGCTTGGAACACTTCATCCTGAGGACTGCACACAGTGGGAATTCCCCCAGAATGTTCCCACTTGGAGGAACTGCTCATGTCAAGGATTGATGATCCTTTCCTGCTAGCCGTTTGACGCCTAATAAGCTGAGTGTGTTCTACTGTGCTCTTGTGACCCACTGACTCTTCCAGTTCACCCATTCACCCAATGGCTTTCACTAAAATCTCACTTGATTGATTGCGGTGTGGCTCTTTGGACTGTCTGTGAAACCAACCACGTACAACTCTTCCGAAGGAGGTGTCTGTCTGCATGCATGTTGAAGAATTCTCAGTCACTAGCTAGGCCAGTCAAATGGAAATCAATGGATCGGCGGAGAGACAGCAAAGTCAGAGAATTGCCACCAAACTGATCGTGACTGGCGGAGGCAGGTTTCCACTCAAGAGATCACAGTTGCGGGTGGGATCAGAGAAGCGGGCACGGGTCTGACCACTGTAAATGGAACACATAGAGAGATGGGATTCATGCGCAGAAGAGCTTCCAAGGTGTCTCCAGGAAATTCGGACTGACCCAAGCAGTCAGGAGATAATGCATGACCCTCTGTTTGTGTGTGTGGATGTGGGTGTGGGTGTGTGGGAGAGAAGAGAGAGAACCAGAGAGAGAGTGACTGCCATCTAGCTGGGCAAAGGCTTAGACCTTTGCCAATCTACCCCCTTATCCAGTCGTCAGAGCCACAGAGGCAAATCCACTGAAAAGTGCATGTTGGTCTTCCACCGTCCACGCAGTGCTCCGAATGGACGCTCAAATGGAATCCATTCATTCACACGGAGACTCAAGCATAGATCTGGGGTTTTCACAGTCCCCAGAGTGTGTGAAACACAACCTACAAGACCATGTGTGTGAACCAACTGTCAATGTTCATCTGTTAAGTAGTCTGAGAGGGTGGGGCTTCCCTGGAGGGTACCTTCACTTTCCTGGTTTGGAGGTGCATCCCAGTCACGTCTACGAAGTCAATGTCGCTCCCCACCGTGTCCCCTCCTCCTCCACCACCACACCACCACACCACCACCTCCACACACCATAACAATGCCAGTCTTAAGGCACTTCACAGCACAAGGTTGCTACGCTACTACATGAACTCCCAGGGCAACTGCTTGATGACTACATGCCTGAGTGTGGTCAGCTATCAAAAGCATTCAGACCTGCTTCCTGCCCCACCCTAAGTAGGCTCCACACCCTTTCCATCAGGCACATAGATTAAGCCCTGTACAAGAATTCAAAGACAGCTAAGGTCAAGCCAGCTCAGAGACCAAGCTTAGGTTGTCATCTGGACTCTAGGGGTGGGCTTTCCTGTCACACGTGTGCAGCAAGAGATACATGATGTTCTCTGAACTTGAGGCTCTTGAGAGTGAAGGGATGGCCTTTAGCCTGTTAATCAGCTTGCAGCTCGATGACCTCAATTGGTGGGGCCGGGGACATGAAGAAGCTCAGTGGACACCTGACCAAGTCTATGTAGGGTTTTACTCTCTTGGGGGGAGGAAATTACAAATGATCTCCAAGGGGTCCTAAAGGGCTTCTTTGGTCCCTTTGGGTCTTTGCAAATGTATTCCACGGTTTATGAATGGTTTGGGGAGGGTTTCAGATTTTGTATGTACTCTATGTATAAATGATCTATGATGTATAAATTATAAACGTATTATACATTAATCATTTACATAGAATCACTTATATAATATATAAATATACATAGATATCTACTCCTTCAGGTGCCTTTTTTAGGGTATCATTGTGTTGCTGTTGTTTCTTACTGATTTCAGTGTGTTTATTATTTTCCTGGTTGTGGGGCATTAAAGGTAGTTTTAAATACGTTTCGTGTTTTCTTTAATTTTTTTTTAAGCGTATAAGGTATGATTGGTGCTTTTCAGAGGGTTTTAGTGAGTCTTCCGGGCCTTCGGGGCGTTTTACAAGTCTCTTAGGTACTCCTGATAGAGCTCCTCGCTGATGGGGAATTGCAGTGGTGGCTCCCATTGCAGGCCTGCTTCCTGCTGATTCACCAATGGCTGGGCATTCTGCTGAATTTCCAGGTCGTCGAGGAGTTGGTCCAAGAAGCTGGTGCCTTGTGGAGAGGCTTGGGCAAGCAGTGGAGAGGTTTCCTGCAGCAGTGTGGCCTGCTGGTTGTGCAGGTGTGTCTCCCCAGTCAGCTGCCGCTGGGCACTCACGCTCAGGGCCAGGCCAGGCCCCCATCCCACTGGGGCTGGTGTGTGTGCAGGAGCCGGGCTCTGCCAGAACAGGTTTGGATGCTCCCACAACGAAGTGTCTTTCCACTGCGCGGCGTCCGAAAGAATGTCGTGTTGTTTGGGACCTTGGTTTCCGCAGCTGGAAAGGTCCAAGTAGTGTGTCCTTGTCTCCGGAGGCCTTGCCCCCTGGGTGAACTCCTGTGGCATTTGCCCCTGATGGGGCACCGGGCCCACAGAGGCTTGGCCTCCCATGACGCAAGCTAACGGATTGCTGTCTCCATCACCTCGGCCGCCGCCCCCGAAGCCCAGGGAGGGCGGTCTCTGGGCATCTAGGGGTGTGCTTTGCTCCAGTGGCTGCAGAAGCGGACATGGGAAGACCGGGCTGGAGCTGCATCGCTGGAGCCCGCGGTGATCCAGCCGCACCCTGGTGTGCGGTGGGTGTCGGGCCCTTCTGTTCTGGAACCACGTGTCAATCCGCGCTTCCGGAAGGCCTGTGTGGCGTGCCAGCTCTTGCCTGTCTTTCACGCCAGGGAATGGCTGCTTCTGGAATGCTTGCACCAGGTGGGCTCTTTGATCTTTGCTGATGACAGTCCTCTTGCGTCTGTCTGCCTTCGGCGCTTTGGCTGCAGAAGTGGTGCGAGGCGGCACGGAGCTCAGTCGGCTCCTCCTGAGCTGTCGACTTCTGCGATTTTTGAACCACAGGAAGATTCTGTCCTCGGCCACGTCGAAGGCTCTGGCAAGTTCTTCTCTGGCCGTGAAGCCTGGATACGGGTCTCGAGCAAATGAGGCTTCTAAGATGTCAGATTGAGAAGCGGTCCAGACAGTCCTCTTTCTTCGGTCTTGGGTACGCTGAGAACGGGCAGGAGGGCCTTTCGACGCCATGCTGCGGATGGAGGAGCAGTTCTGGGGGAGAAGAGAGGGCTGTGGGCTCCGACAGGCCAGCGGAACTTGAGCTCTTCGGAGGAGAGTGCCAGCCGCCGCTCTTACATAGCTTTCCCTTCGAGCACCTGATTCGATATACAAGATGTGATTGGCGACAGGAATGAGCACAGCCAATAGGGATGAGGCACGTGTTTGCAACTGTCTGGCGAGCGCCATAGAGCATTCACCTCCTCCTCCTCCTTCTGCATAGTTCTGGTTTCTGGTTTCATTTCTCAAAGATATCCCTTTTATTTAAAAATGTATCCCTTTTATTTTTAAATTAAAACTGTTTATGTTTCGAAGTAATATTTAAAAACCCGGGGGACTGCGCCTTTCCGAAGCGCACAACGTGACCGTGTGAGTGTGCGTGCCTGTGTGTGGCGCTGGGTGTGTGCTTGCGCGCACATACGTGCCCGAAAAGGATAGTTGCATCATGCACCGGCAGGGCCTGACCCAGGGACACACTGGCTGAGGTGGTTTACCAAAACACAGCCAAAACCTATGTTCGGATGGACGTGCTGATACTACAAACTGAGAAGCAACAGCGGAATGAGACAACAAGTCCAGCTAGTCAGCAGGACACTCAGGCTGACGAAAGTTCCCAAGGACCCTCCCCAAGTGAGAAATGATTGGAATTGCTCACGAGATGTCAGTTGCCCACGGGCCCTACACTTGCTTGCAAGACGCCCTGATCTTCATTGCAAGGAGCTGAAGCCCCCGTGGTGGTTGGAGTCCACTGAAGGAATGCTACCTATTGTGAGGCAACTTGACGTCCACTGATGCAAAGCTACCTATTTTGAGGCAACTCATGTCTTGGTTCAGAAAGACCATTGGGAGTTTGATTTATGGGAACTTAGTGGAAAAGAAAACAATAAATGAAAGCCCAGAGGAACAATTTAAGAAGGAACAGAAAGGACAGCCAAAGTCTGTCAATTGATTTTGGTGTTTGGTAATGAAATGCATGAATGCTTTATTGATTTCATAGTTCGAACAATATGCCCTAGTGTGATAAAGTGTGCTCACTTATGGTTAGAAGGTTTGTGTTTTTCACACTTTTGTTTGGGACAGTTTTCCTTTCAAGATGTGCTAATTTTTAACCAGGAATCCTGATGTGCATCTGATGGAGAGTAAAGAAATGTGATTATGTAACTTGTCATGGTCTTGAGAATTTCCTGATGTATGACCTCAAGCCGTAAGATTTAAGCAAAGGAAAAGCATCTATAATTTGAAGCTTTGCATGAATAAAATTGGAAGTGTCACCCGCAACCTTTGAGTCGTGTGGTTTCTGTCTCTCACTCGCCGATGCCGTGACCCACCTTGAGGCATCCGTGGACATTGCTGCAGCTGGACTGCGGCATCAGTCCCATTCTGAGTGCCCTCCAACCCGAGGGTTCCATCTTCCCTCACTGTTTCCCACAATGTTTGCTCCAATGCACGAGGCTCTCAGTATTACACCATAATGTGGTCTAAGCTGAAGCAGATCAGGGCCCTGCACGTGCTTCCCTGAACGTTTCAAGTCAGCAGCAGAAGGTGACATACATTAACCACAAAATCTAAAAACTCTTCTAATCTTTAGTAGGTTCCTTTTGCTCCTCTCGCTCTTAACATATTTTGAAGCATAATTACATACATACATTTACTAGAAGTGTGTCCCATTATTTGTTACTCCCAACGTTTCACCACTTGCCCTTAATTTTCACTGTAAACTTTCACGGCCTGTCTGTCACGGGGTCCTCAGTTTTCAAAGCTCCCATGTTGGGCGCCAAAAGTGCGGGTGATTAGTCCAGCTTATCCCCCATCAAGCTGCGTCTGAAATGAGGCGTGCGGGTGAAAGAAAAAAAGATAGAGCCATATACAAAGCATGGGATTGGGAGGACAACAGTCTGATGGACTAAAATATGTTCAGAGCTTGGTTTTTACACTCTTCTTACAAGGGAATGGTTACAAAACAAACATCACAGAACTTGCTTTAAAAAAACATGCCTAACCTCTAATCTATGCAAATGTTACTTAGCGAGTCACGCTTTCTAAACATTTGTATAATAAGAGCACTATATTCAAGGATAAGCGCAAGGACATGCAAGGTTCAAAAGGATCTTAAGAGGTCGTAAATAACTGAGTTATCTCACACTGCTTTTAGCTGCCAGGTCAGAAAGGAATTAGGTATCTCACAATGCTTTTAGTTACAAGGTAAACAGAGGCACAGGGGACTAGTCGCACACCAAGAAACACCTGGGCCAGCTTATGGCCTACTACAACCACATCCCCTCCATGCCCTCACTCTCACAAACACGTTGACCAATTATGAACTAAACAGTAGCTAGGAACACCTCAGCCTGAGGACTGCAAACATTGGGAATTCCCCCAAAACATTCTCACTTGGAGGTACTGGGTGTGTTAAGGATTGATCCATCTTCCCTGCTCGTGGTTTGATGCCCAATAAGCTGAGTGTATTCTGCTGTGCTCTCGCGACCCACTGACTCCTCTGTGTTGCCCATTCACCCACTGGCTTTCACTAAAAGCTCATTGGATTTATTGTGTTGTGGCTCATTGGACTGTCTTTGAAATCAACTGGGTAAACTCTTCCCAAGGATCTGTCCATCTGTCTATCTGCCTATCTGCTTGTCTGTCGGCATGTCTGTTGAAGATTCTCAGTCACTAGCTTGGCCACTCAAATGGGAATCAATTAATCGGTCGAGTTGAGAACAGAGGGACAGAATTGCCACAAAACCAATCGTGACTGACTGCGATGGGTTTCCCCTCCAGAAACCACAGTTATGAATGGGACCAGAATAGGAGGCAGGGGTCAGACCACCGTGATTGGAACACATAGAGAGATGGGGCGTGTATGCCAAAGAGCTTACAATGTGGCTCTAGGAATCTGACTGACCCATGCACACCGTGTGTTTGTGTGTGTGTCTGTTTGTGTGTGTCTGTTTGTGTGTGTGATAGCCCTTGCTAGAAGAGTGATATTGATTTCCATTGAGGACAGGCACACCACCCAGCCATGCCACTGTGGATTATACCACGTGAGTTCTCCCTGTCCTGCCTAACACCGACCCCCCACCCATCTCTTGCCTCCCCAACAAAAACTCAGATTCTTACACACATTTTGGGGTTGGTTTGTTTGTTGGGGATGGGGAAAAAGATCAGGTGTTTTGCTTGTTTGTATATTTTTAAACCGTTTAAAGTTGCACTTCAGCCGCATGTCGTACCATCAATACCGCAATCCTATTGTCATCCTTTTAAATTGTAGAACATTGTTTTCTTCCCTTTAACTGTGATTGATGATGAAGGTGGTGATGATGATGATGATGATGATTTTCCAATCGTGGTAATACTAGACTAGACACAACAGAACATTCTGCAATCAAAACGTTCTCTTCTGTGTCTCTTTCACAAACTTTTGAGATGGCAGAGCCGATCTCATAACTCCCTACTCCCTAAATACAGTTTCAAAAGTACTGGAGAGCCAGATGTGTTTCTATTTTTACACACAGAAGAAATCACCATTCTCAAGTGAATCTCCTTTCAGATGGATTTCCTGGAATGCAAGAGAGATATTTCCTTCAGGACCAGTGAGGATACCAGAAGGGGAGAGGAAAGGTGAGGTGGAAAACAGGAACCAATTTACAAGTATCTACATATAATCTCCTTTCTGGGGGGATGGAGGAAAAAGCGAGGGTGAAAGCAGACATTGGACAGTGTAAGTTATAACAAAATACTAATAATTCTTAAATATTAAAGGTTCATGAGGTAGGGGGAGCGGGGAGGGAGTGGGAAAATGAGGAGCTGATAGCAAGGGCTCAAGCAGAAAGCAAATATTTTGAGAATGATGATGGCAACACTGGTACAGATGTGCTTGACACATCTGATGGATTGAAGGATTTTGATAAGAGTTGTACAAACTTCCAATAATATATATATATATTTTTAAAGAAGGCTTTCCTTTAGACTTGGATGTTCTCTTATCTTCTGGAGGTCTTCCAGGTGTCCTGTCCTTTTCTGCTCACTTCCCAGGGCTGAAGGACCTTTTAATGTGAGGACTGACTTCCTTGGATTTTGCTAGCCCTGCCACCTTGCTGTATCTGATGAGAGTTTTTTTTTTTTTCCTTTTCCTTTCCATTTTGAAACCCACTGCCATCATTTCCATGATTGAGTTATATGGTTATGTTCCCTGGCGGTTATCCCGAAGCTCGCTTGTGGTAAATGTTAACTGTTAGAAGCAATAATCTTGGGACACTTTTAGGGTTGCACTGCAGAGAAGTCTGTTCTTTGCTCCTAGGTCCAGCATTGTTCTCAGCCTTCATTGTCACCAAATGCGAGCCAAACTGGGTGGGAAATTCAAAATCGCATGTCTAAAAAGCACATGCACACACACAAACATTGATAGAGTGTAACCTGGGAGGATTATATTGTATCAAAGCAAATCACCTCAGATTTATCCCTAGATTAGTCCCCAGTGCCTTGCCTGTCCTTTACTGTCATTTGGAAAACAATTTTCCTTGGAAACTTTTTGCACATGGCTTCAAAAAAAGTCTCACTTTAGCACAGAGGGAGTTTTAGCCCAGATAAATGTGCGCCAATTCCCCCGCAGTGCTCAAACATTCACACACCCAAGGCCCAGTTTTGAAATAATCGGTGGCTAGAAACACCTCAGCCTGAAGCCTTCTAGACATTGGGAATTCCCCCCTAAAGATCCCACTTCGAGGAATTGCATGGGTCCATGATTGGTCATCCTTCCATACTGGTGGTTTGCAATCTAATAAGCTGAGTGTGTTCTGCTGTGCTCTCAGAACCCACTGACTCTTACAGTTCACCCATTCACCCACTGGATTTCACTAAAAGCTCTTTTGATTGATTGTGGTGTGGCTCTTTCAGCGGGTACAGCTCTTCCCAAGGATCTGTTGTCCGTGTGTCAGTCTGCCTGTGCCTGCCTGTTTGTCTGCCTGTTTGTTGAAGAATTCTCAGTCAATAGTTAGGCCACTCACATGGGAATCAATCGATCAGTGGAGAGAGAGCAATGGGGCAGAATTGCCATCAACTGATAGCGACTGGCAGCAGCAGGTTTCCACTGGAGTGACCGCAGGTGCTGGTAGGAGCAGACAAGCGCTAATGGGTGTGACCACTGTGATCAGAACAAAAAGTGAGGCGGGGTGCATATGGAGAAGTGGTTACAAGGTGGCTACAGGAACCACTGACCCACCCAAGGAGTCATGAGAACACGCATGACCACCCTGTGTGTGTTTGTGTGCGTGTGATAGATTTTCCTTGAGGAGTGATGATCGATTTCCATTTAAGGCAGGCACACCACCCAGGGAAGCCACTGCGGACTTTGTCACCTGGATTCTCCCTACCCTACCTAACACCCAGCCATCACCTATCCACCCCACAAAGCAATCCAATTCTTACACAAACTTTTTGAATTTTTTGTTTGTTGAGGGTGGCGGAGAAAATCAAGTTTTTGTCTCTTTAACTTTTGTTTTGTTTTGCTTTGTTGACCATTTAAACTTTCACTTTAGCTGCTTGTCATATCCTTCATACCGCCATTTATTTTCATCCTTTATGATTCTAGAATAGTTTCTTCTTCCCTGGAGCTGAGGTTGATGATGATGATGATGAATTTCTAATCGTGGCAATGCTAGACATGACACACAAAAAACTGTGCAATCGCAACGCTCTGTCTCTTTGGCAATGTCTTCAGACAGAAGAGCCGATCTCATAACTCCCCACTCCCTAAAAACAGTTTTTAAAGTACTTGAGAGTCAGTCGTAGTCTATTTTTCTGGACAGAGGAAATCACCATTCTCAGATGAATCTCCTTGCAGATGGTTTCCGGGAATCCAGGAGAGATGATCCCTTCAGGACCAGTGCTGATGCCCAGAGGGCAGAGTGACGGAGGAATGGAAAGGGGGAGCCTATCTACAAGGATCTACATATAACCTCCTCCCTGGGGGGATGGACTACAGAAAACTTGGTGAAGGGTGACATCGGACAATGTAAAATATGACCAAATATTAATAATTTTAAATTTTCAAGGGTTCATTAGGAGAGCTGTGGAGGGAGTGAGGGGAAAGTGAGGACCTGATACTAAGGGATCAAGCAGAAAGCAAATGTTTTGAGAATGGTGATGGCAACACATGTACAAATGTGCTTGGCATAGATGGATAGATGAATGGATTTTGATAAGAGTTGTGTGAGCCTCCAATAAAATGATTTTTTAAAATTTTAGACGGCTTTCCTTTCGACTTGGATGTGCTCTTATCTACCGGAGGTCTTCCAGGTGTCTTGTCCTTTTCTGCTCACTCCCCAGGGCCAACGGACTTTTGTGTGAGGACTGACTTCCTCAGACCTGCCTGCGCAGTCACCTTGCAGAATCTAATCAGCAATTTTTCCTTTTTCTTTTCTTTTCATTTCTTTTCTGAAACACATTGCCATCATGTTCCTGATTGAGTTATTTGATTAAGCTCGCTGGCGGTAATCCCGATGTAGCTCGGGGTAAATGTTAACTGACAAAATCTGTAATCCCGAGGCAAACTTGGAGTTGCATTGCCTAGAAGCATCTTAACTGCTCTCTAGTCCAGTGGTGTTCTCTGCCTGCAGTGTCACCACACAGGGGCGGAACTGGGCAGGAAATTAAAAACTGCAAATCTAAAGGACACGCACACACACAAACAGGCGCGCGCACACGCCCACAAACACTTATACAGTGTAACTTGTGGGGATTACATTGTATCAAAGCATAAAACCTCAGACTTCTCCCTAGATAAATCTCCAGTGCCCTGCATGCCCTTTTACTGACATTTTGAAAAATTTTCAAGGAATTTTTTTGTCTATGGCATCAAAAACACTCACTTTAGCAGAGGAGGAGTTTTAGACCAAATATATACGTGCCACATCCCCTGAGGGTGCATACGCACAAGGGCTTACAAGGTGGCTCCAGGAACCTCTGACTGATCCAAGCAGTCAGGAGAGGAGGCATGACCACCGTGTGTGTGTGTGTGTGTGTGTGTGTGTGTACGAGGAGTGATGATTGATTTCCAATCATGGCAGGCACAGCACACACGAAAGCCACTGAGGACTATGCCACTGGGTTCTCCCTATTCTACCTAACATCCACCCTCCCACATTGCAATGCAATGCAATTTTTATACTAACTTTTGGTTTGTTTGTTTGTTGTGGGTGGGGGGAAAGATCAGATGGGTTCTTTTTGTTTGTTTGTTTTGTGTTGCTTTTTTGAAACGTTTAAACTTGCACTTCAGCCTGATGTCATACCATTCATACAGCCATTTATTTTCACCCGTTTTGATTCTAGAATATTTTCTTCTTTCCTGTACCTGTGACCGATGATGATGGTGGTGGTGGTGGTGGTGGTGATGATGATGATGATTTTCTAATCGTGCCAATACTTGACTTGACACACAAATCATGAAATCACAACTTTCTTTTCTGTGTCTCTTTGCCAACCTTTTGATATGGAAGAGCCGAACTCATAAACTCCTATTCCCTATAATCAGTTTTAAAAGTACTCCAGAGCCACATGTGTGTCAATTTTTAAACATAGATGAAATCACCATTCTTGGATGAATCTCCTTTCAGATGGCTTTCCGGGAATCCAGGAGAGATGGTCCCTTCGGGACCAGTGGTGATACCGGGAGAGTGGAAGGAGGGTGGGATGGAAATGGGAACTTATTTACAAGGTTCTACATATAACTCCATCCCTGGGGAGATAGACTACAGAAAAGAGGGGAAAGTGAGACATCAGATAGAGTAAGACATGTAAAAGTACTAATAATTTTAAATTATCAAGGGTTCATGAGGAAGGGGCAGTGGGGAAGGAGGGGGGGAATGAGGACCTGATACCAAGGGCTCAAGCAGAACGCAAAAGTTTTGAGAATGAGGATGGCAACACATATACATATGTGCTTGATACAATGGGTTGGTGAATGGATGGAAATGATGGATGGATGGATGGATGGATGGATGGATGGAAGAATAGATGCGTGTATGGAATTTGTTAAGGGTTGTGTGAGCGTCCAATAAAAGGATTAAAAAACAGATGGCTTTTTTTGGACTTGGCCATGCTCTTATCCGTAGGCACCTTCCAAAAGTCCTGTCTTTATTGTGCTCACTTCCCTGGGCTCAAGGGTCTTTTGTGTGAGGAGTGACTTCCTGGGACCTTGCTTGCCCTGCCACCTTTCTGAAATTTATCAGCAGTTGTTTTGCATTCCCTTTTCTTTATTGAAATACATAGCCATTGTGTTTGTGATTGTGTTACATTGTTAAACTCCCTGGGGGTAATCCCGAGGGTGCCTCAGGGTAAATGTTAACTGTCAGAAGCAGTAATCCGGGCCCACACTCGGGATTACTTAACTGCTCCCTGGTCCAGCGGTTTTCTCTCCTTGCAGTGTTGCTGCAGGGAAGCAGAATTGGGTGGGATGTCCAAACACACACACACACACACACGGACGCACACACACACACACACACACACACACACACACACTTACATTGATGAGGGTAACCTGTGAGGATTACATTATTTCAAAACAAATCACCAATGACTTGCCCTAGATCAGTCTCCAGGGCTCTTCCTTACCTTTTACTGTTATTTGGCAAAGTTTTTGCCTAGAAACTTTTTGCCCATGGCATCCAAAAATCCTCACTTTAGCACAAACGGAGTTTTAAACCAGATAAATGTGCAGCACATCCCCTGCCGCGTGCACAACCACCCCCCCTACACACACCCCGACCTGTTTTGAAATAAACATTGGCTTGGAACACTTCATCCTGAGGACTGCACACAGTGGGAATTCCCCCAGAATGTTCCCACTTGGAGGAACTGCTCATGTCAAGGATTGATGATCCTTTCCTGCTAGCCGTTTGACGCCTAATAAGCTGAGTGTGTTCTACTGTGCTCTTGTGACCCACTGACTCTTCCAGTTCACCCATTCACCCAATGGCTTTCACTAAAATCTCACTTGATTGATTGCGGTGTGGCTCTTTGGACTGTCTGTGAAACCAACCACGTACAACTCTTCCGAAGGAGGTGTCTGTCTGCATGCATGTTGAAGAATTCTCAGTCACTAGCTAGGCCAGTCAAATGGAAATCAATGGATCGGCGGAGAGACAGCAAAGTCAGAGAATTGCCACCAAACTGATCGTGACTGGCGGAGGCAGGTTTCCACTCAAGAGATCACAGTTGCGGGTGGGATCAGAGAAGCGGGCACGGGTCTGACCACTGTAAATGGAACACATAGAGAGATGGGATTCATGCGCAGAAGAGCTTCCAAGGTGTCTCCAGGAAATTCGGACTGACCCAAGCAGTCAGGAGATAATGCATGACCCTCTGTTTGTGTGTGTGGATGTGGGTGTGGGTGTGTGGGAGAGAAGAGAGAGAACCAGAGAGAGAGTGACTGCCATCTAGCTGGGCAAAGGCTTAGACCTTTGCCAATCTACCCCCTTATCCAGTCGTCAGAGCCACAGAGGCAAATCCACTGAAAAGTGCATGTTGGTCTTCCACCGTCCACGCAGTGCTCCGAATGGACGCTCAAATGGAATCCATTCATTCACACGGAGACTCAAGCATAGATCTGGGGTTTTCACAGTCCCCAGAGTGTGTGAAACACAACCTACAAGACCATGTGTGTGAACCAACTGTCAATGTTCATCTGTTAAGTAGTCTGAGAGGGTGGGGCTTCCCTGGAGGGTACCTTCACTTTCCTGGTTTGGAGGTGCATCCCAGTCACGTCTACGAAGTCAATGTCGCTCCCCACCGTGTCCCCTCCTCCTCCACCACCACACCACCACACCACCACCTCCACACACCATAACAATGCCAGTCTTAAGGCACTTCACAGCACAAGGTTGCTACGCTACTACATGAACTCCCAGGGCAACTGCTTGATGACTACATGCCTGAGTGTGGTCAGCTATCAAAAGCATTCAGACCTGCTTCCTGCCCCACCCTAAGTAGGCTCCACACCCTTTCCATCAGGCACATAGATTAAGCCCTGTACAAGAATTCAAAGACAGCTAAGGTCAAGCCAGCTCAGAGACCAAGCTTAGGTTGTCATCTGGACTCTAGGGGTGGGCTTTCCTGTCACACGTGTGCAGCAAGAGATACATGATGTTCTCTGAACTTGAGGCTCTTGAGAGTGAAGGGATGGCCTTTAGCCTGTTAATCAGCTTGCAGCTCGATGACCTCAATTGGTGGGGCCGGGGACATGAAGAAGCTCAGTGGACACATGACCAAGTCTATGTAGGGTTTTACTCTCTTGGGGGGAGGAAATTACAAATGATCTCCAAGGGGTCCTAAAGGGCTTCTTTGGTCCCTTTGGGTCTTTGCAAATGTATTCCACGGTTTATGAATGGTTTGGGGGGGGTTTCAGATTTTGTATGTACTCTATGTATAAATGATCTATGATGTATAAATTATAAACGTATTATACATTAATCGTTTACATAAAATCACTTATATAATATATAAATATACATAGATATCTACTCCTTCAGGTGCCTTTTTTAGGGTATCATTGTGTTGCTGTTGTTTCTTACTGATTTCAGTGTGTTTATTATTTTCCTGGTTGTGGGGCATTAAAGGTAGTTTTAAATACGTTTCGTGTTTTCTTTAATTTTTTTTAAGCGTATAAGGTATGATTGGTGCTTTTCAGAGGGTTTTAGTGAGTCTTCCGGGCCTTCGGGGCGTTTTACAAGTCTCTTAGATACTCCTGATAGAGCTCCTCGCTGATGGGGAATTGCAGTGGTGGCTCCCATTGCAGGCCTGCTTCCTGCTGATTCACCAATGGCTGGGCATTCTGCTGAATTTCCAGGTCGTCGAGGAGTTGGTCCAAGAAGCTGGTGCCTTGTGGAGAGGCTTGGGCAAGCAGTGGAGAGTTTTCCTGCAGCAGTGTGGCCTGCTGGTTGTGCAGGTGTGTCTCCCCAGTCAGCTGCCGCTGGGCACTCACGCTCAGGGCCAGGCCAGGCCCCCATCCCACTGGGGCTGGTGTGTGTGCAGGAGCCGGGCTCTGCCAGAACAGGTTTGGATGCTCCCACAACGAAGTGTCTTTCCACTGCGCGGCGTCCGAAAGAATGTCGTGTTGTTTGGGACCTTGGTTTCCGCAGCTGGAAAGGTCCAAGTAGTGTGTCCTTGTCTCCGGAGGCCTTGCCCCCTGGGTGAACTCCTGTGGCATTTGCCCCTGATGGGGCACCGGGCCCACAGAGGCTTGGCCTCCCATGACGCAAGCTAACGGATTGCTGTCTCCATCACCTCGGCCGCCGCCCCCGAAGCCCAGGGAGGGCGGTCTCTGGGCATCTAGGGGTGTGCTTTGCTCCAGTGGCTGCAGAAGCGGACATGGGAAGACCGGGCTGGAGCTGCATCGCTGGAGCCCGCGGTGATCCAGCCGCACCCTGGTGTGCGGTGGGTGTCGGGCCCTTCTGTTCTGGAACCACGTGTCAATCCGCGCTTCCGGAAGGCCTGTGTGGCGTGCCAGCTCTTGCCTGTCTTTCACGCCAGGGAATGGCTGCTTCTGGAATGCTTGCACCAGGTGGGCTCTTTGATCTTTGCTGATGACAGTCCTCTTGCGTCTGTCTGCCTTCGGCGCTTTGGCTGCAGAAGTGGTGCGAGGCGGCACGGAGCTCAGTCGGCTCCTCCTGAGCTGTCGACTTCTGCGATTTTTGAACCACAGGAAGATTCTGTCCTCGGCCACGTCGAAGGCTCTGGCAAGTTCTTCTCTGGCCGTGAAGCCTGGATACGGGTCTCGAGCAAATGAGGCTTCTAAGATGTCAGATTGAGAAGCGGTCCAGACAGTCCTCTTTCTTCGGTCTTGGGTACGCTGAGAACGGGCAGGAGGGCCTTTCGACGCCATGCTGCGGATGGAGGAGCAGTTCTGGGGGAGAAGAGAGGGCTGTGGGCTCCGACAGGCCAGCGGAACTTGAGCTCTTCGGAGGAGAGTGCCAGCCTCCGCTCTTACATAGCTTTCCCTTCGAGCACCTGATTCGATATACAAGATGTGATTGGCGACAGGAATGAGCACAGCCAATAGGGATGAGGCACGTGTTTGCAACTGTCTGGCGAGCGCCATAGAGCATTCACCTCCTCCTCCTCCTTCTGCATAGTTCTGGTTTCTGGTTTCATTTCTCAAAGATATCCCTTTTATTTAAAAATGTATCCCTTTTATTTTTAAATTAAAACTGTTTATGTTTCGAAGTAATATTTAAAAACCCGGGGGACTGCGCCTTTCCGAAGCGCACAACGTGACCGTGTGAGTGGGCGTGCCTGTGTGTGGCGCTGGGTGTGTGCTTGCGCGCACATACGTGCCCGAAAAGGATAGTTGCATCATGCACTGGCAGGGCTTGACCCAGGGACACACTGGCTGAGGTGGTTTACCAAAACACAGCCAAAACCTATGTTCGGATGGACGTGCTGATACTACAAACTGAGAAGCAACAGCGGAATGAGACGACAAGTCCAGCTAGTCAGCAGGACACCCAGGCTGACGAAAGTTCCCAAGGACCCTCCCCAAGTGAGAAATGATTGGAATTGCTCACGAGATGTCAGTTGCCCACGGGCCCTACACTTGCTTGCAAGACGCCCTGATCTTCATTGCAAGGAGCTGAAGCCCCCGTGGTGGTTGGAGTCCACTGAAGGAATGCTACCTATTGTGAGGCAACTTGACGTCCACTGATGCAAAGCTACCTATTTTGAGGCAACTCGCGTCTTGGTTCAGAAAGACCATTGGGAGTTTGATTTATGGGAACTTAGTGGAAAAGAAAACAATAAATGAAAGCCCAGAGGAACAATTAAAGAAGGAACAGAAAGGACAGCCAAAGTCTGTCAAGTGATTTTGGTGTTTGGTAATGAAATGCATGAATGCTTTATTGATTTCATAGTTCGAACAATATGCCCTAGTGTGATAAATTGTGCTCACTTATGGTTAGAAGGTTTGTGTTTTTCACACTTTTGTTTGGGACAGTTTTCCTTTCAAGATGTGCTAATTTTTAACCAGGAATCCTGATGTGCATCTGATGGAGAGTAAAGAAATGTGATTATGTAACTTGTCATGGTCTTGAGAATTTCCTGATGTATGACATCAAGCCGTAAGATTTAAGCAAAGGGAAAGCATCTATAATTTGAAGCTTTGCATGAATAAAATTGGAAGTGTCACCTGCAACCTTTGAGTCGTGTGGTTTCTGTCTCTCACTCGCTGACGCCGTGACCCACCTTGAGGCATCCGTGGACATTGCTGCAGCTGGACTGCGGCATCAGTCCCATTCTGAGTGCCCTCCAACCCGAGGGTTCCATCTTCCCTCACTGTTTCCCACAATGTTTGCTCCAATGCACGAGGCTCTCAGTATTACACCATAATGTGGTCTAAGCTGAAGCAGATCAGGGCCCTGCACGTGCTTCCCTGAACGTTTCAAGTCAGCAGCAGAAGGTGACATACATTAACCACAAAATCTAAAAACTCTTCTAATCTTTAGTAGGTTCCTTTTGCTCCTCTCGCTCTTAACATATTTTGAAGCATAATTACATACATACATTTACTAGAAGTGTGTCCCATTATTTGTTACTCCCAACGTTTCACCACTTGCCCTTAATTTTCACTGTAAACTTTCACGGCCTGTCTGTCACGGGGTCCTCAGTTTTCAAAGCTCCAATGTTGGGCGCCAAAAGTGCAGGTGATTAGTCCAGCTTATCCCCCATCAAGCTGCGTCTGAAATGAGGCGTGCGGGTGAAAGAAAAAAAGATAGAGCCATATACAAAGCATGGGATTGGGAGGACAACAGTCTGATGGACTAAAATATGTTCAGAGCTTGGTTTTTACACTCTTCTTACAAGGGAATGGTTACAAAACAAACATCACAGAACTTGCTTTAAAAAACATGCCTAACCTCTAATCTATGCAAATGTTACTTAGCGAGTCACGCTTTCTAAACATTTGTATAATAAGAGCACTATATTCAAGGATAAGCGCAAGGACATGCAAGGTACAAAAGGATCTTAAGAGGTCGTAAATAACTGAGTTATCTCACACTGCTTTTAGCTGCCAGGTCAGAAAGGAATTAGGTATCTCACAATGCTTTTAGTTACAAGGTAAACAGAGGCACAGGGGACTAGTCGCACACCAAGAAACACCTGGGCCAGCTTATGGCCTACTACAACCACATCCCCTCCATGCCCTCACTCTCACAAACACGTTGACCAATTATGAACTAAACAGTAGCTAGGAACACCTCAGCCTGAGGACTGCAAACATTGGGAATTCCCCCAAAACATTCTCACTTGGAGGTACTGGGTGTGTTAAGGATTGATCCTCCTTCCCTGCTGGTGGTTTGATGCCCAATAAGCTGAGTGTATTCTGCTGTGCTCTCGCGACCCACTGACTCCTCTGTGTTGCCCATTCACCCACTGGCTTTCACTAAAAGCTCATTGGATTTATTGTGTTGTGGCTCATTGGACTGTCTTTGAAATCAACTGGGTAAACTCTTCCCAAGGATCTGTCCATCTGTCTATCTGCCTATCTGCTTGTCTGTCGGCATGTCTGTTGAAGATTCTCAGTCACTAGCTTGGCCACTCAAATGGGAATCAATTAATCGGTCGAGTTGAGAACAGAGGGACAGAATTGCCACAAAACCAATCGTGACTGACTGCGATGGGTTTCCCCTCCAGAAACCACAGTTATGAATGGGACCAGAATAGGAGGCAGGGGTCAGACCACCGTGATTGGAACACATAGAGAGATGGGGCGTGTATGCCAAAGAGCTTACAATGTGGCTCTAGGAATCTGACTGACCCATGCACACCGTGTGTGTGTGTGTGTGTCTGTTTGTGTGTGTCTGTTTGTGTGTGTGATAGCCCTTGCTAGAAGAGTGATATTGATTTCCATTGAGGACAGGCACACCACCCAGCCATGCCACTGTGGATTATACCACGTGAGTTCTCCATGTCCTGCCTAACACCGACCCCCCACCCATCTCTTGCCTCCCCAACAAAAACTCAGATTCTTACACACATTTTGGGGTTGGTTTGTTTGTTGGGGATGGGGAAAAAGATCAGGTGTTTTGCTTGTTTGTATATTTTTAAACCGTTTAAAGTTGCACTTCAGCCGCATGTCGTACCATCAATACCGCAATCCTATTGTCATCCTTTTAAATTGTAGAACATTGTTTTCTTCCCTTTAACTGTGATTGATGATGAAGGTGGTGATGATGATGATGATGATTTTCCAATCGTGGTAATACTAGACTAGACACAACAGAACATTCTGCAATCAAAACGTTCTCTTCTGTGTCTCTTTCACAAACTTTTGAGATGGCAGAGCCGATCTCATAACTCCCTACTCCCTAAATACAGTTTCAAAAGTACTGGAGAGCCAGATGTGTTTCTATTTTTACACACAGAAGAAATCACCATTCTCAAGTGAATCTCCTTTCAGATGGATTTCCTGGAATGCAAGAGAGATATTTCCTTCAGGACCAGTGAGGATACCAGAAGGGGAGAGGAAAGGTGAGGTGGAAAACAGGAACCAATTTACAAGTATCTACATATAATCTCCTTTCTGGGGGGATGGAGGAAAAAGCGAGGGTGAAAGCAGACATTGGACAGTGTAAGTTATAAGAAAATACTAATAATTCTTAAATATTAAAGGTTCATGAGGTAGGGGGAGCGGGGAGGGATTGGGAAAATGAGGAGCTGATAGCAAGGGCTCAAGCAGAAAGCAAATATTTTGAGAATGATGATGGCAACACTGGTACAGATGTGCTTGACACATCTGATGGATTGAAGGATTTTGATAAGAGTTGTACAAACTTCCAATAATATATATATATATATATATTTTTTTTAAAGAAGGCTTTCCTTTAGACTTGGATGTTCTCTTATCTTCTGGAGGTCTTCCAGGTGTCCTGTCCTTTTCTGCTCACTTCCCAGGGCTGAAGGACCTTTTAATGTGAGGACTGACTTCCTTGGATTTTGCTAGCCCTGCCACCTTGCTGTATCTGATGAGAGTTTTTTTTTTTTTCCTTTTCCTTTCCATTTTGAAATGCACTGCCATCATTTCCATGATTGAGTTATATGGTTATGTTCCCTGGCGGTTATCCCGAAGCTCGCTTGCGGTAAATGTTAACTGTTAGAAGCAATAATCTTGGGACACTTTTAGGGTTGCACTGCAGAGAAGTCTGTTCTTTGCTCCTAGGTCCAGCATTGTTCTCAGCCTTCATTGTCACCAAATGCGAGCCAAACTGGGTGGGAAATTCAAAATCGCATGTCTAAAAAGCACATGCACACACACAAACAGTGATAGAGTGTAACCTGGGAGGATTATATTGTATCAAAGCAAATCACCTCAGATTTATCCCTAGATTAGTCCCCAGTGCCTTGCCTGTCCTTTACTGTCATTTGGAAAACAATTTTCCTTGGAAACTTTTTGCACATGGCTTCAAAAAAAGTCTCACTTTAGCACAGAGGGAGTTTTAGCCCAGATAAATGTGCGCCAATTCCCCCGCAGTGCTCAAACATTCACACACCCAAGGCCCAGTTTTGAAATAATCGGTGGCTAGAAACACCTCAGCCTGAAGCCTTCTAGACATTGGGAATTCCCCCCTAAAGATCCCACTTCGAGGAATTGCATGGGTCCATGATTGGTCATCCTTCCATACTGGTGGTTTGCAATCTAATAAGCTGAGTGTGTTCTGCTGTGCTCTCAGAACCCACTGACTCTTACAGTTCACCCATTCACCCACTGGATTTCACTAAAAGCTCTTTTGATTGATTGTGGTGTGGCTCTTTCAGCGGGTACAGCTCTTCCCAAGGATCTGTTGTCCGTGTGTCAGTCTGCCTGTGCCTGCCTGTTTGTCTGCCTGTTTGTTGAAGAATTCTCAGTCAATAGTTAGGCCACTCACATGGGAATCAATCGATCAGTGGAGAGAGAGCAATGGGGCAGAATTGCCATCAACTGATAGCGACTGGCAGCAGCAGGTTTCCACTGGAGTGACCGCAGGTGCTGGTAGGAGCAGACAAGCGCTAATGGGTGTGACCACTGTGATCAGAACAAAAAGTGAGGCGGGGTGCATATGGAGAAGTGGTTACAAGGTGGCTACAGGAACCACTGACCCACCCAAGGAGTCATGAGAACACGCATGACCACCCTGTGTGTGTTTGTGTGCGTGTGATAGATTTTCCTTGAGGAGTGATGATCGATTTCCATTTAAGGCAGGCACACCACCCAGGGAAGCCACTGCGGACTTTGTCACCTGGATTCTCCCTACCCTACCTAACACCCAGCCATCACCTATCCACCCCACAAAGCAATCCAATTCTTACACAAACTTTTTGAATTTTTTGTTTGTTGAGGGTGGCGGAGAAAATCAATTTTTTGTCTCTTTAACTTTTGTTTTGTTTTGCTTTGTTGACCATTTAAACTTTCACTTTAGCTGCTTGTCATATCCTTCATACCGCCATTTATTTTCATCCTTTATGATTCTAGAATAGTTTCTTCTTCCCTGGAGCTGAGGTTGATGATGATGATGATGAATTTCTAATCGTGGCAATGCTAGACATGACACACAAAAAACTGTGCAATCGCAACGCTCTGTCTCTTTGGCAATGTCTTCAGACAGAAGAGCTGATCTCATAACTCCCCACTCCCTAAAAACAGTTTTTAAAGTACTTGAGAGTCAGTCGTAGTCTATTTTTCTGGACAGAGGAAATCACCATTCTCAGATGAATCTCCTTGCAGATGGTTTCCGGGAATCCAGGAGAGATGATCCCTTCAGGACCAGTGCTGATGCCCAGAGGGCAGAGTGACGGAGGAATGGAAAGGGGGAGCCTATCTACAAGGATCTACATATAACCTCCTCCCTGGGGGGATGGACTACAGAAAACTTGGTGAAGGGTGACATCGGACAATGTAAAATATGACCAAATATTAATAATTTTAAATTTTCAAGGGTTCATTAGGAGAGCTGTGGAGGGAGTGAGGGGAAAGTGAGGACCTGATACTAAGGGATCAAGCAGAAAGCAAATGTTTTGAGAATGGTGATGGCAACACATGTACAAATGTGCTTGGCATAGATGGATAGATGAATGGATTTTGATAAGAGTTGTGTGAGCCTCCAATAAAATGATTTTTTAAAATTTTAGACGGCTTTCCTTTCGACTTGGATGTGCTCTTATCTACCGGAGGTCTTCCAGGTGTCTTGTCCTTTTCTGCTCACTCCCCAGAGCCAACGGACTTTTGTGTGAGGACTGACTTCCTCAGACCTGCCTGCGCAGTCACCTTGCAGAATCTAATCAGCAATTTTTCCTTTTTCTTTTCTTTTCATTTCTTTTCTGAAACACATTGCCATCATGTTCCTGATTGAGTTATTTGATTAAGCTCGCTGGCGGTAATCCCGATGTAGCTCGGGGTAAATGTTAACTGACAAAATCTGTAATCCCGAGGCAAACTTGGAGTTGCACTGCCTAGAAGCATCTTAACTGCTCTCTAGTCCAGTGGTGTTCTCTGCCTGCAGTGTCACCACACAGGGGCGGAACTGGGCAGGAAATTAAAAACTGCAAATCTAAAGGACACGCACACACACAAACAGGCGCGCGCACACGCCCACAAACACTTATACAGTGTAACTTGTGGGGATTACATTGTATCAAAGCATAAAACCTCAGACTTCTCCCTAGATAAATCTCCAGTGCCCTGCATGCCCTTTTACTGACATTTTGAAAAATTTTCAAGGAATTTTTTTGTCTATGGCATCAAAAACACTCACTTTAGCAGAGGAGGAGTTTTAGACCAAATATATACGTGCCACATCCCCTGAGGGTGCATACGCACAAGGGCTTACAAGGTGGCTCCAGGAACCTCTGACTGATCCAAGCAGTCAGGAGAGGAGGCATGACCACCGTGTGTGTGTGTGTGTGTGTGTGTGTGTACGAGGAGTGATGATTGATTTCCAATCATGGCAGGCACAGCACACACGAAAGCCACTGAGGACTATGCCACTGGGTTCTCCCTATTCTACCTAACATCCACCCTCCCACATTGCAATGCAATGCAATTTTTATACAAACTTTTGGTTTGTTTGTTTGTTGTGGGTGGGGGGAAAGATCAGATGGGTTCTTTTTTTTTGTTGTTTTGTGTTGCTTTTTTGAAACGTTTAAACTTGCACTTCAGCCTGATGTCATACCATTCATACAGCCATTTATTTTCACCCGTTTTGATTCTAGAATATTTTCTTGTTTCCTGTACCTGTGACCGATGATGATGGTGGTGGTGGTGGTGGTGATGATGATGATGATTTTCTAATCGTGCCTATACTTGACTTGACACACAAATCATGAAATCACAACTTTCTTTTCTGTGTCTCTTTGCCAACCTTTTGATATGGAAGAGCCGAACTCATAAACTCCTATTCCCTATAATCAGTTTTAAAAGTACTCCAGAGCCACATGTGTGTCAATTTTTAAACATAGATGAAATCACCATTCTTGGATGAGTCTCCTTTCAGATGGCTTTCCGGGAATCCAGGAGAGATGGTCCCTTCAGGACCAGTGGTGATACCGGGAGAGTGGAAGGAGGGTGGGATGGAAATGGGAACTTATTTACAAGGTTCTACATATAACTCCATCCCTGGGGAGATAGACTACAGAAAAGAGGGGAAAGTGAGACATCAGATAGAGTAAGACATGTAAAAGTACTAATAATTTTAAATTATCAAGGGTTCATGAGGAAGGGGCAGTGGGGAAGGAGGGGGGGAATGAGGACCTGATACCAAGGGCTCAAGCAGAACGCAAAAGTTTTGAGAATGAGGATGGCAACACATATACATATGTGCTTGATACAATGGGTTGGTGAATGGATGGATGGATGGATGGATGGATGGATGGATGGAAGAATAGATGCGTGTATGGAATTTGTTAAGGGTTGTGTGAGCGTCCAATAAAAGGATTAAAAAACAGACGGCTTTTTTTGGACTTGGCCATGCTCTTATCCGTAGGCACCTTCCAAAAGTCCTGTCTTTATTGTGCTCACTTCCCTGGGCTCAAGGGTCTTTTGTGTGAGGAGTGACTTCCTGGGACCTTGCTTGCCCTGCCACCTTGCTGAAATTTATCAGCAGTGGTTTTTCATTCCCTTTTCTTTATTGAAATACATAGCCATTGTGTTTGTGATTGTGTTACATTGTTAAACTCCCTGGGGGTAATCCCGAGGGTGCCTCAGGGTAAATGTTAACTGTCAGAAGCAGTAATCCGGACCCACACTCGGGATTACTTAACTGCTCCCTGGTCCAGCGGTTTTCTCTCCTTGCAGTGTTGCTGCAGGGAAGCAGAATTGGGTGGGATGTCCAAACACACACACACACACACACGGACGCACACACACACACACACACACACACACACACACACACACTTACATTGATGAGGGTAACCTGTGAGGATTACATTATTTCAAAACAAATCACCAATGACTTGCCCTAGATCAGTCTCCAGGGCTCTTCCTTACCTTTTACTGTTATTTGGCAAAGTTTTTGCCTAGAAACTTTTTGCCCATGGCATCCAAAAATCCTCACTTTAGCACAAACGGAGTTTTAAACCAGATAAATGTGCAGCACATCCCCTGCCGCGTGCACAACCACCCCCCCTACACACACCCCGACCTGTTTTGAAATAAACATTGGCTTGGAACACTTCATCCTGAGGACTGCACACAGTGGGAATTCCCCCAGAATGTTCCCACTTGGAGGAACTGCTCATGTCAAGGATTGATGATCCTTTCCTGCTAGCCGTTTGACGCCTAATAAGCTGAGTGTGTTCTACTGTGCTCTTGTGACCCACTGACTCTTCCAGTTCACCCATTCACCCAATGGCTTTCACTAAAATCTCACTTGATTGATTGCGGTGTGGCTCTTTGGACTGTCTGTGAAACCAACCACGTACAACTCTTCCGAAGGAGGTGTCTGTCTGCATGCATGTTGAAGAATTCTCAGTCACTAGCTAGGCCAGTCAAATGGAAATCAATGGATCGGCGGAGAGACAGCAAAGTCAGAGAATTGCCACCAAACTGATCGTGACTGGCGGAGGCAGGTTTCCACTCAAGAGATCACAGTTGCGGGTGGGATCAGAGAAGCGGGCACGGGTCTGACCACTGTAAATGGAACACATAGAGAGATGGGATTCATGCGCAGAAGAGCTTCCAAGGTGTCTCCAGGAAATTCGGACTGACCCAAGCAGTCAGGAGATAATGCATGACCCTCTGTTTGTGTGTGTGGATGTGGGTGTGGGTGTGTGGGAGAGAAGAGAGAGAACCAGAGAGAGAGTGACTGCCATCTAGCTGGGCAAAGGCTTAGACCTTTGCCAATCTACCCCCTTATCCAGTCGTCAGAGCCACAGAGGCAAATCCACTGAAAAGTGCATGTTGGTCTTCCACCGTCCACGCAGTGCTCCGAATGGACGCTCAAATGGAATCCATTCATTCACACGGAGACTCAAGCATAGATCTGGGGTTTTCACAGTCCCCAGAGTGTGTGAAACACAACCTACAAGACCATGTGTGTGAACCAACTGTCAATGTTCATCTGTTAAGTAGTCTGAGAGGGTGGGGCTTCCCTGGAGGGTACCTTCACTTTCCTGGTTTGGAGGTGCATCCCAGTCACGTCTACGAAGTCAATGTCGCTCCCCACCGTGTCCCCTCCTCCTCCACCACCACACCACCACACCACCACCTCCACACACCATAACAATGCCAGTCTTAAGGCACTTCACAGCACAAGGTTGCTACGCTACTACATGAACTCCCAGGGCAACTGCTTGATGACTACATGCCTGAGTGTGGTCAGCTATCAAAAGCATTCAGACCTGCTTCCTGCCCCACCCTAAGTAGGCTCCACACCCTTTCCATCAGGCACATAGATTAAGCCCTGTACAAGAATTCAAAGACAGCTAAGGTCAAGCCAGCTCAGAGACCAAGCTTAGGTTGTCATCTGGACTCTAGGGGTGGGCTTTCCTGTCACACGTGTGCAGCAAGAGATACATGATGTTCTCTGAACTTGAGGCTCTTGAGAGTGAAGGGATGGCCTTTAGCCTGTTAATCAGCTTGCAGCTCGATGACCTCAATTGGTGGGGCCGGGGACATGAAGAAGCTCAGTGGACACCTGACCAAGTCTATGTAGGGTTTTACTCTCTTGGGGGGAGGAAATTACAAATGATCTCCAAGGGGTCCTAAAGGGCTTCTTTGGTCCCTTTGGGTCTTTGCAAATGTATTCCACGGTTTATGAATGGTTTGGGGGGGGTTTCAGATTTTGTATGTACTCTATGTATAAATGATCTATGATGTATAAATTATAAATGTATTATACATTAATCGTTTACATAGAATCACTTATATAATATATAAATATACATAGATATCTACTCCTTCAGGTGCCTTTTTTAGGGTATCATTGTGTTGCTGTTGTTTCTTACTGATTTCAGTGTGTTTATTATTTTCCTGGTTGTGGGGCATTAAAGGTGGTTTTAAATACGTTTCGTGTTTTCTTTAATTTTTTTTAAGCGTATAAGGTATGATTGGTGCTTTTCAGAGGGTTTTAGTGAGTCTTCCGGGCCTTCGGGGCGTTTTACAAGTCTCTTAGGTACTCCTGATAGAGCTCCTCGCTGATGGGGAATTGCAGTGGTGGCTCCCATTGCAGGCCTGCTTCCTGCTGATTCACCAATGGCTGGGCATTCTGCTGAATTTCCAGGTCGTCGAGGAGTTGGTCCAAGAAGCTGGTGCCTTGTGGAGAGGCTTGGGCAAGCAGTGGAGAGTTTTCCTGCAGCAGTGTGGCCTGCTGGTTGTGCAGGTGTGTCTCCCCAGTCAGCTGCCGCTGGGCACTCACGCTCAGGGCCAGGCCAGGCTCCCATCCCACTGGGGCTGGTGTGTGTGCAGGAGCCGGGCTCTGCCAGAACAGGTTTGGATGCTCCCACAACGAAGTGTCTTTCCACTGCGCGGCGTCCGAAAGAATGTCGTGTTGTTTGGGACCTTGGTTTCCGCAGCTGGAAAGGTCCAAGTAGTGTGTCCTTGTCTCCGGAGGCCTTGCCCCCTGGGTGAACTCCTGTGGCATTTGCCCCTGATGGGGCACCGGGCCCACAGAGGCTTGGCCTCCCATGACGCAAGCTAACGGATTGCTGTCTCCATCACCTCGGCCGCCGCCCCCGAAGCCCAGGGAGGGCGGTCTCTGGGCATCTAGGGGTGTGCTTTGCTCCAGTGGCTGCAGAAGCGGACATGGGAAGACCGGGCTGGAGCTGCATCGCTGGAGCCCGCGGTGATCCAGCCGCACCCTGGTGTGCGGTGGGTGTCGGGCCCTTCTGTTCTGGAACCACGTGTCAATCCGCGCTTCCGGAAGGCCTGTGTGGCGTGCCAGCTCTTGCCTGTCTTTCACGCCAGGGAATGGCTGCTTCTGGAATGCTTGCACCAGGTGGGCTCTTTGATCTTTGCTGATGACAGTCCTCTTGCGTCTGTCTGCCTTCGGCGCTTTGGCTGCAGAAGTGGTGCGAGGCGGCACGGAGCTCAGTCGACTCCTCTTGAGCTGTCGACTTCTGCGATTTTTGAACCACAGGAAGATTCTGTCCTCGGCCACGTCGAAGGCTCTGGCAAGTTCTTCTCTGGCCGTGAAGCCTGGATACGGGTCTCGAGCAAATGAGGCTTCTAAGATGTCAGATTGAGAAGCGGTCCAGACAGTCCTCTTTCTTCGGTCTTGGGTACGCTGAGAACGGGCAGGAGGGCCTTTCGACGCCATGCTGCGGATGGAGGAGCAGTTCTGGGGGAGAAGAGAGGGCTGTGGGCTCCGACAGGCCAGCGGAACTTGAGCTCTTCGGAGGAGAGTGCCAGCCGCCGCTCTTACATAGCTTTCCCTTCGAGCACCTGATTCGATATACAAGATGTGATTGGCGACAGGAATGAGCACAGCCAATAGGGATGAGGCACGTGTTTGCAACTGTCTGGCAAGCGCCATAGAGCATTCACCTCCTCCTCCTTCTGCATAGTTCTGGTTTCATTTCTCAAAGATATCCCTTTTATTTAAAAATGTATCCCTTTTATTTTTAAATTAAAACTGTTTATGTTTCGAAGTAATATTTAAAAACCCGGGGGACTGCGCCTTTCCGAAGCGCACAACGTGACCGTGTGAGTGTGCGTGCCTGTTGTTGGCGCTGGGTGTGTGCTTGCGCGCACATACGTGCCCGAAAAGGATAGTTGCATCATGCACCGGCAGAGCCTGAACCAGGGACACATTGGCTGAGGTGGTTTACCAAAACACAGCCAAAACCTATGTTCGGATGGACGTGCTGATACTACAAACTGAGAAGCAACAGCGGAATGAGACGACAAGTCCAGCTAGTCAGCAGGACACCCAGGCTGACGAAAGTCCCCAAGGACCCTCCCCAAGTGAGAAATGATTGGAATTGCTCACGAGATGTCAGTTGCCCACGGGCCCTACACTTGCTTGCAAATCGCCCTGATCTTCATTGCAAGGAGCTGAAGCCCCCGTGGTGGTTGGAGTCCACTGAAGAAATGCTACCTATTGTGAGGCAACTTGACGTCCACTGATGCAAAGCTACCTATTTTGAGGCAACTCGTGTCTTGGTTCAGAAAGACCATTGGGAGTTTGATTTATGGGAACTTAGTGGAAAAGAAAACAATAAATGAAAGCCCAGAGGAACAATTTAAGAAGGAACAGAAAGGACAGCCAAAGACTGTCAAGTCATTTTGGTGTTTGATAATGAAATGCATGAATGCTTTATTGATTTCATAGTTCGAACAATATGCCCTAGTGTGATAAAGTGTGCTCACTTATGGTTAGAAGGTTTGTGTTTTTCACACTTTTGTTTGGGACAGTTTTCCTTTCAAGATGTGCTAATTTTTAACCAGGAATTCTGATGTGCATCTGATGGAGAGTAAAGAAATGTGATTATGTAACTTGTCATGGTCTTGAGAATTTCCTGATGTATGACCTCAAGCCGTAAGATTTAAGCAAAGGAAAAGCATCTATAATTTGAAGCTTTGCATGAATAAAATTGGAAGTGTCACCCGCAACCTTTGAGTCGTGTGGTTTCTGTCTCTCACTCGCCGACGCCGTGACCCACCTTGAGGCATCCGTGGACATTGCTGCAGCTGGACTGCGGCATCAGTCCCATTCTGAGTGTCCTCCAACCCGAGGGGTACATCTTCCCTCACTGTTTCCCACAATGTTTGCTCCAATGCACGAGGCTCTCAGTATTACACCATAATGTGGTCTAAGCTGAAGCAGATCAGGGCCCTGCACGTGCTTCCCTGAACGTTTCAAGTCAGCAGCAGAAGGTGACATACATTAACCACAAAATCTAAAAACTCTTCTAATCTTTAGTAGGTTCCTTTTGCTCCTCTCGCTCTTAAAATATTTTGAAGCATATTTACATACATACATTTACTAGAAGTGTGTCCCATTATTTGTAACTCCCAACGTTTCACCACTTGCCCTTAATTTTCACTGTAAACTTTCACGGCCTGTCTGTCACGGGGTCCTCAGTTTTCAAAGCTCCCATGTTGGGCGCCAAAAGTGCGGGTGATTAGTCCAGCTTATGCCCCATCAAGCTGCGTCTGAAATGAGGCGTGCGGGTGAAAGAAAAAAAGATAGAGCCATATACAAAGCATGGGATTGGGAGGACAACAGTCTGATGGACTAAAATATGTTCAGAGCTTGGTTTTTACACTCTTCTTACAAGGGAATGGTTACAAAACAAACATCAGAGAACTTGCTTTAAAAAACATGCCTAACCTCTAATCTATGCAAATGTTACTTAGCGAGTCACGCTTTCTAAACATTTGTATAATAAGAGCACTATATTCAAGGATAAGCGCAAGGACATGCAAGGTTCAAAAGGATCTTAAGAGGTCGTAAATAACTGAGTTATCTCACACTGCTTTTAGCTGCCAGGTCAGAAAGGAATTAGGTATCTCACAATGCTTTTAGTTACAAGGTAAACAGAGGCACAGGGGACTAGTCGCACACCAAGAAACACCTGGGCCACCTTATGGCCTACTACAACCACATCCCCTCCATGCCCTCACTCTCACAAACAAGTTGACCAATTATGAACTAAACAGTAGCTAGGAACACCTCAGCCTGAGGACTGCAAACATTGGGAATTCCCCCAAAACATTCTCCCTTGGAGGTACTGGGTGTGTTAAGGATTGATCCTCCTTCCCTGCTGGTGGTTTGATGCCCAATAAGCTGAGTGTATTCTGCTGTGCTCTCGCGACCCACTGACTCCTCTGTGTTGCCCATTCACCCACTGGCTTTCACTAAAAGCTCATTGGATTTATTGTGTTGTGGCTCATTGGACTGTCTTTGAAATCAACTGGGTAAACTCTTCCCAAGGATCTGTCCATCTGTCTATCTGCCTATCTGCTTGTCTGTCGGCCTGTCTGTTGAAGATTCTCAGTCACTAGCTAGGCCACTCAAATGGGAATCAATTAGTCGGTGGAGTTGAGAACAAAGGGACAGAATTGCCACAAAACCAATTGTGACTCACTGCGATGGGTTTCCCCTCCAGAAACCACAGTTATGAATGGGACCAGAATAAGAGGCAGGAACACAGAGAGATGTGGCACGAATGCCAAAGACCTTACAATGTGGCTCTAGGAATCTGACTGACCCATGCATACCGTGTGTGTGTGTGTGTCTGTGTCTGTGTATATGTGTGATAGCCCTTGCTTACGGAGTGATATCGATTTCCATTGAGGACTGGCACACCACCCAGCCATGCCACTGTGGATAACACCACCTGAGTTCTCCCTGTCCTGCCTAACACCAACCCCCCACCCATCTCTTGCCTCCCCAACAAAAACTCATATTCTTCCACACACTTTTGGGTTGGTTGGTTTGTTAGGGATGGGGAAAAAGATCAGGTGTTTTGCTTGTTTGTATATTTTTAAAACCGTTTAAATTGCACTTTAACCGCATGTCGTACCATCAATATCGCAATCCTATTGTTATCCTTTTAAATTGTAGAATTTTTTTCTTCCCTTTCACTGTGATCGAGGATGAAGGTGGTGGTGATGATGATGATGATTTTCCAATCGTGGTAATACTAGACTAGACACAACAGAACATTCTGCGATCAAAACGTTCTCTTCTGTGTCTCTTTCACAAACTTTTGAGATGGCAGAGCCGATCTTATAACTCCCTACTCCCTAAATACAGTTTCAAAAGTACTCGAGAGCCAGATGTGTGTCTATTTTTACACACAGAAGAAATCACCATTCTCAGGTGAATCTCCTTTCAGATGGATTTCCTGGAATGCAAGAGAGATAATTCCTTCAGGACCAGTGAGGATACCAGAAGGGTAGCCGAAGGGTGAGGTGGAAAACGGGTACCAATTTACAGGTATCTACGTATGAACTCCCCTCTAGGGGGTTGGAGGAAAAAGAGAGCGTGAAAGCAGACATTGGACAGTGTAAGTTATAACAAAATACTAATAATTTTTAAATATTAAGTGTTCATGAGGTAGGGGGGAGCAGGGTGGGAGTGGGAAAATGAGAAGCTGATAGCAAGGGCTCAAGTAGAAAGCCAATATTTTGAGAATGATAATGGCAACACTGGTACAGATGTGCTTGACACATTTGATGGATGGAAGGATTTTGATAAGAGTTGTACGAGCTTCCAATAATATATATATACATATATTTTAAAGATGGCTTTCCTTTAGACTTGGATGTTCTCTTATCTTCTGGAGGTCTTCCAAGTGTCCTGTCCTTTTCTGCTCACTTCCCAGGGCTGAAGGACCTTTTGTGTGAGGACTGACTTCCTTGGATTTTGCTTGCGCTGCCACCTTGCTGAATCTGATGAGAGTTTTTTTCCTTTTCCTTTCCTTTTGGAAACCCTTTGCCATCATTTCCATGATTGAGTAATTTGGTTATGTTCCCTGGCGGTTATCCCGAAGCTCGCTTGCGGTAAATGTTAACTGTTAGAAGTAATAATCCTGGGACACTTTTAGGGTTGCACTGCAGAGAAGTCTGTTCTTTGCTCCTAGGTCCAGCATAGTTCTCAGCCTGCAGTTTCACCAAATGGGGCCTGAACTGGGTTCGAAATTCAAAATTGCATGTCTAAAAGGGACATGCACACACACAAAGAGTGACCGAGTTTAACCTGTGAGGATTATATTGTATCAAAGCAAATTACCTCAGTTTTTTCCCTACATCAGTCTCCAGTGCCCTGCCTGCCCTTTTACTGTCATTTGGTAAAAAAAAAAAAAAAAAAAAAAAAAAATTTGCCTGGAAATTTCTTGCCAATGGCTTCAATAAAGTCTCTCTTTCGCACAGAGGGAGTTTTAGAGCAGATAAATGCGCGCCAAACCCCCGCAGTGCTCAAACATTCACACATCCAAGGCCCAGTTTGGAAATAATCAGTGGCTAGGAACACCTCAGCCTGAGGCCAGCAAACATTGGGAATTCCCCCCAAAAGATCCCACTTCGAGGAATTGCGTGGGTCCATGATTGGTCATCATTCCCTGCTGGTGGTTTGCAATCTAATAAGCTGAGTGTGTTCTGCTGTGCTCTCAGAGCCCATTGACTCTTACACTTCACCCATTCACCCACTGGATTTCACTGAAAGTTCTTTTGATTGATTGTGGTGTGGCTCTTTCGATGGATACAGCTCTTCCCAAGGTTCTGTTGTCCGTGTGTCAGTCTACCTTTGCCTGACTGTTTGTCTGCCTGTCCCGTTGAAGAATTCTCAGTCAATAGGCCACTCACATGGGATTCAATCGATCAGTGGAGAGAGAGCAATGGGGCAGAATTGCCATCAACTGATAGCGACTGGCAGCAGCAGGTTTCCACTGGAGTGATCAGGTGCCGGTAGGAGCAGAGAAGCGTTAATGGGTGTGACCACTGTGATCAGAGCAAAAAGTGAGGCGGGGTGCATATGCAGAAGAGCTTACAAGGTGGCTACAGGAACCACTGACCCACCCAAGGAGTCATGAGTACACGCATGACCACCCTGTGTGTGTGTGTGTGTATATGTGTGTGTGTGTGTGTGTGTGTGTGTGTGTGTGATAGACTTTCCTTGAGGAGTAATGATTGATTTCCATTTAAGGCAGGCACACCAGCCAGGGAAGCCACTGAGGATTGTGTTACCTGGATTCTCCCTACCCTACCTAACAGCCAGCCATCACCTATCCACCCCACAAAGCAATCCAATTCTTACACAAACTTTTTGGGTTTTTGTTTGTTGATGGTGGCAGAGAATCTCAGACCAGGGTTTGAGGGCCTTCTGCTTTTTTAAACGTTTAATGTAAAGCATCAGTTAAGCAGCTTAAAATTTGGCTGGATTTTCGTCAGGCTTTTGAGTGATTTTCAGATTATCAAAATTGACTCCTATATGGGAAATGGCCTGAAGCCAAGTCAGGGCACACTCAAGCATTTTATTTCAGCAGGCATGTCTGTCCCCACCTGCTTGATTGTTAATTTGATCATTTAAACCAGGTTTTTGTCTGGAAACAACCTAGATCAAGGTCGGTTAAGTGAACCTGATTTGGGTGCTGCTGATCAGCGAGAAAAATGCATTCCCTCTTATCTGCAGTTAGGGGGGAGGAAAGGATGACAAAAATATCATGCCACGACAAATCATAAGCTTGGGTTAAATACTGAAACTCCTTAATATAGGTGGTGGTATTATTATAAAGATAAAGGAGCCAGAACCCTTTTCAACCCAAGATAAATCAGTGAGAGAAAAGGGAACATGAACTGGACCACACTCTCAGTCCTGGCCACTTCCCAGAGTGGACAAAAGACAAGGGGGTTCTTCGAGCGCATGTGCTTGCTATCCAGGCCAGGTGAGTGCAGACTCAGCTCCCTCCAGCAAGACAGATAGATCAGAAGAAGAAGACGTGGGGGGCTCTGGGTGGCCAGAATAGGGAGAAGGTACGTATGAGGGGAGACAAGGTGTTCAGGCAGGTCCGAAAAGGCAGACAGCAGAGGTGGGTCCAGAAGCAGGAGAGGAGGAATTTTATTTAGTCAAGAGGACTTGGGAAGGTGATCAGGAAATACAGAGAAAAGAACAGGAGCTCAGGGGAAAGGCGGCCTGGACGTACTGAATCTCGACTATTTTTTTGCTGCTGACCTCCGCCCTAAATGCCTGGTATTTTTCTGTAACCAAGTTTGGCCTCAATGCCAATTGAAGAATAAGTTATACTAGCCAGAAAAAATAGTACTTTCAATTTTAAGGTTCCCCTCAACGTCAACAATTTTTGTCAACAAACTCACAAATAATCATAAGTTTCATATGCTCAGGTCTTTTTCTTTCTTCCCTCCTGCCCCTCTCTACTACCTGTTACCCTGCTCAAGATCTCTTAGCCAAACACTCTCTTAATCAGGCCCAGGCAGTACTCCCCTTTCCTCTTTCTCCAACCCCCCTGACTTCTTATCTGCGCCCCCAGTAAGGCTTCCTCCATATTCTGGGTACCCCTCCCCATCATTCCTCCATTACCCCCTCAACTCCAAAATGCTGAGACACTGTGCCCCCGACACCCACCCCCACCACAAGCCAGAACCCTCAGACTGCCTAGAGTCTCTCTCTCTCTCTCTCTCTCTCTCTCTCTCTCTCTCTCTCTCTCTCTCTCTCTCTCTCCCCTTCCTGGCTCCTTCCCTGCTCAGCCTCCACTTAGCCAACACTTCAAGCCACTGACAGACCTCCCAGATAGGGAAGCAGAACACAAATCAATGGTCGCCACCCTGAAACTGGCAGGAGGGAGGGGTCAGAAAGCTCCAGGAAGTAACAACTTTAATCGCTGCATTTTTGATGTCAATGTCATCTGAAATCTTGACAATTTCTGCCAGTAAACTCACAAATAGTCTGAGAAGCTATTTCTGATTCTGCTCTCCCTTGTCCTGTCAGTTACGTCTGTCTTCCTCCCTGTCCTGCTCCTCAGTTCCACTTTACAGTCACTATGAGGCAGAATTGACTCAACAGCAGTGAGTTTGGGTTCTGTACATTAATATATTTTAGTGACACATGTCCTCAAGGTCATTACTTTTTTGTTGTTTTATTTTATTTTCACAGTGACATAGAAATTTAATCAGTCATTTATCAGTTATCCTAGTACAGCAGCTCTCAACCTGTGGATTATGACCCTTTCAGGGGTCAAATGACCCTTTCAGAAGGTCACCTGAGACAATGGGAAACACATATTTTCGGTGGTCTTAGGAACCGAGACACTGCTCCTCTGTCCCCAGGCAGGTCCACCCATATGCAGATGCTTGCACATATGAGTACCCCAAGGTGAAGACTGTTACCATGATTCAAGACACAATTTCATTTATTTGTAATCAGAAATAAATATTTCACAATATATAATTATATATTGCTTTGTGATTAATCACTATGCTTTAATTATGGTCAATTTGTAGCAAGGAAAATACATACTGCATATTAGATAATTACATTACAATTAACAGTATGATCATTATAATTATGATGTAGCAATGGAAATAATTTTATGGTTGGGGGTCACCACAACTTGAGGAAGTATATGAAAGTTCCTTATATATATATATATAGCTGCTTCCTTTTCAATTTGTTTGATTTTACTGTGTAGAACTATGTCTCAATGTTAGACCCTCATTTTAAAATATTGTGTTTTAATTGTTCCTAGTACAAGCAACATCCAGATGTATAGTTCTCAAACATAGTAAGATATCACTTATTTAAAAGAGGTGACCATTTTCTCTGTCCCACTGCATGGTAGTACTTACATTTTCTAACCTTTTATCGAGTGTTTTTGAGAGAAGGCTTGTTTTCTTCGCCGTTTTATTATTCTTGGGTGCACTCCAGTGCATTCAGTTAGTGATGCCATGGGGCCTTAACCTTTTCCTTATGGTTTTTAGACTATAATCTATATGTGAACAGATTGTCATGTTATGGGACTCAACTGCTTTCATCTTACAGAGCTGCCAATCATTTAACCACCAGAGCAGTAGGGCTTCTTCACTAACTAATTGAGATTTGCCAAGCTGACATGTTTTGCATTATAGACATGCTGATTCTTTTTTAAAAATCATAATTATTATTATTTAAATCAGTTTATTGGGGGCCCATACAACTCTTATTGTAATCCATATATACATCCATTGCGTCAAGCACATTTTGTATATTTGGTGCCCCATCATTCTGACATGGTGATTCTTAATGAGAATTATTTTTCTGTTTTTGTGCACAGAAATTTTTTGTTTTAGTTCATTCATTCATCAGTATATGAGGAGCTTCAATGCTATAGAAAACTATGGGACTCTAAATCCATGAATGTCCCCACAAAATGGGTGGAAACAAATTCCGTATTTTGGGGTCCTAATCTGAATAATTTTGCACTTTTGATCATGCTGTGTTTTCTTTAATCATGTTTAACAGACCTGTTTCATTCATCAAGACAACTCGGTTGCCATTGTGTGCCCATCTCTTCAGTTTGGCTTTAGTGTGTTTTGGATTATTACATGTTCATTGTCTTCCAGTCAGCACACACACATCTTCACTGTTTGAAAGGTGTTAACACCTGTTAAGGAACCTCCATAAAGCTGAAGATTATTTCTTGTGACATTGCTGTAGGACAGTAACATTTCCCCTATTACAAATGGTATATTCACAGCTAGGAGAGATAGGAACAGAATTATAAGACAAGTTCAGCACTTCTCTAAGGCAGCTACTTTTCTAGGGTCTGTTTACAACCTAAGTGAGGTCACTCCCTTCAGACTTGCAGTAAGCACCGTCTTTTCTGGTCATTGATTTCTATACTTTCTCTTAAATGAAAACTGATTCTGACCAAAGTGAACATTTTTGAAGGCAAATAGTTTACACATAAATTATTTTAACATCTAAGTAGGCCTGATATTTGAATTCTTAGATCTCAGGGCTTTGGAACATAATAATACAAATAGAGATGTTTTCTTGGGGCAAACTATGAAACTGAGAATTCTGAGACTACAACAGGAAAGCCACCCAGACAACACATCTCTACCTGCCTCAGAGCCTGGTTCTTTTGCTAACTTGATCATAAGCACCCCCTGTGCTTGAAGGCAAACAAGCAGCCATCTAGCTCAGAAGCAACAAAGCCCACAGAGAAGAAGCACACAGCCTAAACGAATACAAGGTGTTGAGTGGACCAGGTAGCAGACACCAAGGAACAAAAACAATCATGGTATGATCACATTCCTCACATAAACGCTGAAGACTAATGTGTGCATAAGCAAGTGTGGTGAAGAAGGCTGATGGTGCCCGGCTACTGAGAGCTATAGCGTCTGGGGACTTAAAGGCTTGAAAGCAAACAAGCGGCCATCTAGCCCAGATGCAACAAAGCCCACACGGAAGCAGCACATCAACATGGGTGATCGTGAAGGGCAGAGGAGACCAGGTCTCAAACAACAAAGGCGGCGGGGGTGGGGAGAGGGGATTCACATCACCGTGAATGAGGCGGAGTGCGTGACAGGGACCCAATGCCCATCTGTAGACAGCTGGACATCCCTTGCAGAGGGGTAGTGGGGAGGAGATGAGTCACAGAGGGTTCAGTGTAGCAAAAATGAAACTCAAAACCTTCCTCTAGTTGTTGAATGCTTCCTCCCCTCCCAATTATCATGATCCCAATTCTACCTTGCGGACCTGGTTAGACCAGAATATGTACAGCGGTGCAGTAGGGATCTGGAAACACAGGGAATCTAGGATGGATGAACCCCTCAGGACCAGCGGTGGGAGTGGGGACACCGGGAAGGAAGGGGGTGTAGAAAGGGAGAACCGATTTTGGAGATCTATATGTAACCTCCTTTCTGGTAGATGGGCAATGGGAAGGTGGGTGAGGGGAGATGCCTGGCAGTGTAAGATAAGATAAAATAATCATTTATAACCTATTAAGAGTGCAGGGGGAAGGGGGAGTGGTGAGGGAGGGGGAAGAAAAAAAAGGAAACCAAGCTGATTCCAGGAACCCAACTGGAAGGCAAATTTTGAGAATGACGAGGGCAATGAATATATAAGGGTGCTTTGCTCAATTGATGTATATATGGATTGTGTTAAGAGTTGTATGAGCCCCAATAAAAAGATTTATTAATTAAAAAAAAGCACCCACTGTAGCCCATTCCTGAATGTGAGGTTTATTCACATTGACTTCCCTCACTGTGTCTCCCATAGTAATAGCTGGTCATGTCCCACATTCCAGCTATGGATTTACAGATATAGCTCATCCTTGTTACCTTCTCTGTAGATGACTAATCAGGTCTCCCATGAGGTCTGCATATTCTTAGCACAGCATCAGGTTATATTGGGCAATCCACTGCAAGCCCCAGGATGGCTGTACCAATAAGGATAAATTATATTGATGTATTGATCATGCTAAAGTACTTTTGGGTGATTACCACTTAATCTGTGTCTAGCCTCCCCTTTATTTCCCAGTTTGAGCTCAGACCAAGGATATCCTGGAGGCAGATTATTCAAGGTGGTGAAATTCGTTCAGATGTGGATCTCAGATCAGACTATGCTGTGGGGAACGATAGTGGATCATTCTTTGTTGGATGGTTCATGCTTCCTGGAAGGTAAGAGACCCTGGAACCTCACCCAGTAGGTATGTATGACAGGCTCAGGGAGGAACACTGCATTTTGCATCTGGAAGCCCCTGAGGTGGAGCCCAAAGGTATTCATCCCTGTGCTATCATCCTGATGATGAAGCATTCACTTATGACTTCTGTTAATTTGTCCACCCCAAGGCCTCACTTTGATTCCAGGGTTTATTGAGATGTCCATGTGCCACGGGTGTCCAGTCAGCATTTCACAGGTTAGGTCCGAGGAGTGTTGGCCCACAGTTGTTATCATGAGTGACTCTTTGAGGACTTTCTTCTTCATGAGTGGCGAACCCCAGTGTGCTCTGACATCGAGTTCCTGGCACTGGACACACAAGGTGTACATAGGATTGACATGTTTCCAGTTTTGAGGGAAGATACAGCCCCACCAAATATGTCTTGTGAGGTTAATTTGTTGGCTCACGCAGATCTAAAGGATGCCTGGAGCCAAATATTTTAGGGTTGTCAGCGCACACTTGTAGAGGGAGTATACAAAATCATTCGCTGAGCCCTTTCCCTAGGTCTGAGTAAAAGGCCAATGTTAGATTTGAAAAATGGATACAATGGTACAAAGATACAAAATGGTATATACCTTTAATTTTCTGCCTCTTGCATCTTTTGTGATGTGTCTTCTGGGTTGAGGGCAGGGAAGGGGTTGTTGAAAGCCATTAAGATTCAGGCTTGAAGGTATCATCCACCCTGGATTCCCTGTACCTCCAACCCTCATATGCACCAGTGTGAATGATGATACCTTCAGGACCAAGGGTGTGAGGGACGATGCTGGGAGAGTGGAGGGTGAGTGGGTTGGAAAGGGGGAACTGATTACAAGGATCCACATGTGACCTCTTCCCTGGGAGAGGGACAGCAGAGAAGGGGGGAAGGGAGACTCCGGATAGGGCAAGATATGACAAAACAACGATGTATAAATTACCAAGGGCATATGAGGGAGGGGGGAATGGGGAGGGAGGAGGGGGAAAAAAAGAGGACCTGATGCAAGGGGCTTAAGTGGAGAGCAAATGCCTTGAGAATGATTGGGGCAGGGAATGTATGGATGTACTTTATACAATTGATGTATGTGTATGTATGGATTGTGGTAAGAGATGTATGAGTCCCTAATAAAATGTAAAAGAAGAAAAGAGAAAAAAATGATTAGGGCAAAGACTGTACAGATGTGCTTTATACAATTGATGTATGTATATATATGAACTGTGAAAAGAATTGTATGAGCCCCAATAAATTGTTAAAATTAAAAAAAAAAAAAAAGATTCAGCCTTGAAATGGCTGAGAATCTCATGACCTATGTGTCAGTGTTTGCTGATTTCTTCTGCAGCTTTACGTTTTGAACAGACTATTAAGAACAAGAAAGTATGCAAGGTCGGGGAAAACAGGTTGTTTAATTTTCTCAAGGATATCTGGCTTGGAGGAAGACAGAGTTGCTATGTTTATCAAATGTGCTGGCTTGAATATGAGATAATTAACTCCTGGTTGTTTCTGCATGGATAAAAGGATTATGTAGAATAAACTTGGGGCTTCAGTATTGACTGTTGCCTTCCCACCTTCCCAATACTTTCTGTCTCTCTTTCTTCCCCCTTAATCCTAACTCCCCCTTTCAGGACTGTTCAACTCGTCAGCTGGCTCCGATGACAAAATAACCAGTAATTAATATGACTTATTTAACATGGGTTTCGCTACATCTTTGAGGAAGAAGCCAGATGAAATTGGGGTTTACAAATTAGTAAATCAGTACAATTGAGCCCTCAGGCACCTTGCTTATTGAATAACACATCACTGCATATGTCAAATAGCAGAAAAGATTCCTTGAGACCAGGACACAGGAGAGGGAGACCCACAAGAGACCTGTGATATGGACATGATGTTGTTTATCATATATAAACATTTATAAACCACTTTATTTTGCCACTGCCATGTATCAGATGCAAATGATTTAATAGTTTACTGGAAATGTGCCTGTGATTCCTGGTTTTGTCTGTCTACCTACCTTAGTTCCTTCATTTAGGTAAAGTCTGAGAGAAAAGACAGCACCACATACTTAATTAGCAATGGGAGTTTCTTGATGGGTTAGATTTGGGTTCACTTCAGGGTTGTAGGGTGTTAGAGTCAGAGTCTGTACCTTAGATTGGAATGTAGGTCTTGGGATTAATGTTCCCTGTTCAAGAACAAGGGTTAATGAATAGAAACAGAACCTAAGTGTCAGGACTTAAGAGTCAGATGTTAGTGGACAGATTAAAGGGCTTGATGTTTAGAATGTGTCCTTCCTAACAGCTTATGTTTACAGTTGCTTAGGTCTTATGTATTATGGTATAAAGATGTACAGTTATGATTTAAACAGTACCATTTTGGAAGTTGGTTTCTGAATTTGAGACTTCTAAGTTGTGCTCATGATTTTAAAAATTTGGATAAATGAATTAGGCTAATTTTTAACAAATTGGTTATGGGTATCAGGCAATGCTCAGGGTGTTAATAGCCATTCTGGATGGTGAGGGGCTTTTCAGGTAGTTAGGGGTTCAGTGTTTGAGGAAATGATCAGTGTGTTGTAAGGATGCCCAGTATGTTAAGTTGTAAGGGTTAATAGTTTGGGAGATGTTGTTTAGCAATTAATGGTTTGTGAACTAAGTATCAAAAGTTATTTTTGCATGTTGAAATGTAGCCTACACCATTTTTATATTTGTTAGCTATTTATGTCATATCTTGAATCTAGTATAGATATGATTATTAATTTATGATTAGAAGAATTTTAATTTCTCTTTGGAAGCCTCTGTTCTTTCTTAACCAATCTTATTCTGATTGCTGCAGTTTTAATATACAGTCCGTTTTTAGTATCAGTTGTGAAAGTGGATATTCTCATACTTTTTCTGAGGTGGGGTGATGTTGTTTCTCATTCCTCTAATGACATTTCTCATTTCTCTAATGATATTTTGACTTTCACCCCCCCCTTAGGAATGTTCATTAGCATACTAACATGTTGAACTATATCTGTTCTATTTTAGATTTTAGAGGGTTTTTTCCCTTAACATTAGAGACTTTGAATTTAGTATGTTTTCTGTGTCTATTTAGAGAATTATTTATTTTTTACATTAATTGCTATATTACAGTATTTCTTTTTCTTATATTAAAATTCAACTCGAGGACAGATTTCAATTAATCGTGGTATATAATTAATTTAATGTGTTGTCTGACTCAGTTCCCAATATTATAAACAACTTTTTCATGTAGATCCATTATCAATACTAGGGTACACTTTACTTGCAATATCATTATCTGACCTTGATATCAGGTTATTACTGGTCTCATAGAAAATGTTACTAAGTATACTCTCACAAACATTGTTATGTCTGCTCCCAATAACTTGAACTTGAAAACAAAACATAAGGTGTTTATTCAGACTGTGTGAATACACTGTTGTCATGCTGTCAGAATCTTCAACTTTAATCTGTCTTCCAGTTAGCCTTGAAGTTTTTCATGGAATGTAATTTTGATTCAGTTGATTATAGACCTTCTGAGCATCCTGAAATCCACTCAACTCTCACAGATCTAGCTGTGCCTAGATCCTCTGGTCTTGCAGCTGACCCCTCAGTGTAGAGGACTTTGTGATTTATGCTCCCCTTGACAGAAAAATGGTCACTCACACCTTAGTGCCTGTGTGCTCACCTCACACTAGAGCCCAAGTTTGGGAAGTAATCGGCCAGAAGACATGCTGGGTGGATCTTAGAGAATTTCCTTCAGCTCACCTCAAGGAGAATTGTCTAAATCAATGAGGGGCAGGAATTCCTGTTATGTTGTCATTGCTTTGTTACACACACACACACACACACACACACACACACAGAGAGGAAACTCATTCCTTCTTTTAAGTAAGAGAACTTATGTTCCACTAAATGTCACATGAAAGGTCCGGCATCTGTTACCACGGAAATAACTTTTGTAAACATAACTAACACACTGGTATTTTGTGCATGTCTGGGGTACTGATTAGTGGTTTCTGAGGTTGTTGTTGTTGTTGTTTTTGTTAGATGTCATTGAGTTGATTCCACATCATGGGGATCCAGTACACATCAGAAGGTAACAATGCTTTCTCCTCTGCTAGACTCAAAATTTAGGATGAACCCATTGTTGCCATCATTGTGTCAGTCCATTTAGTTGGGGATTCCTATTTGTCCCTGCCCTTCTACTTTGCCACATACACTAGGAATTGCTCCCTTCTGACAACATTGTCCGAAGTACATAATATGAATCTCACTATCTTTACCTCTAACTAGCACTCTGAGCTTAATTCTTCAAAGCCAGATTGGTTTGTGCTTTTGGAGACCAATATTATTTCAGTATCCTTCACCGGAATTACAATTCAAACAAATTGATTCTTCTTCAGTCTTCCTTATTCAGTGTTCAACTTCCACATACATATGAGACAATTGAAAATGCCATAGTTTGGGTGAGGTGAACCTAGTCATCACAGTAAGATCCCTGATCTCCAACACTCTAAACAAGCCTAATAAGGCATATCTATCCAATACAATGTGTCTGTTGATCTCTTGGCTGTTACTATCACCATTCTGGGTTGTTTTTTTTTTGCATATTTTTTCAAAAGCTAACAGTATTTCTGGAAGGAGTTAAAATTTAGTCAAGCTTGAATTAAGAATGTTGCTCTAGGCGGGGCCTGGAAACCAACTTTACTCCGGAACCAACCAATGTAAGAGCCCTGAGTTTAAGCCTGTTTTTAAGACAGTGAGCCTTATATTCAAGGTATGCTTGATGACTGGTATACATGAGAGAGTCTAAAACAAATTGTGCTTCTCTCTGTAGCCTGACTTTCTGATTAGTTTTAGAGGAGCACTAGTCTACACCCCTTATCCTATAACTGCAACCTCACACAGCCCTGCCTTCAGAGACACCATGGGGGTTGTAAAAGGGCAGTGACAATGATATCCAACTAGCCACTCAGGCTAATGCCGCTCTACTTTATCACAGCACAGCCTCTTCCCAGCACATGAATTTTGTTTTCCTGCCAAACTAGCTTCCTGGTGGAACATGTTTCACAAGCTCAAGCCTAGGCACTAGTTTTTGCCCTTTCCCTAGAAGACCAAGACTATGGATGGCACATCCCAAAACCCAAGCTAATAAGCCCTCTCCTATGGTGTGTGTTGTCTGACATCTGTCAGAATTACCTAGAGTTTGGAATCCAGAATCTAGGCCAAGATGACACAAGGCTTGATCAGTCGTCTCTTTCCTGGATCCATCTTGTATTTCTAAGCTTCTGCCCTCACTTTGGCTCTTGTCATGACCCATTTACCTACCCCTTGATATTCCTTGACTATACGCTGCAGTCTTTCACAAAGGCGTTAAAATTGGACGTCCATAAACATAAGGGCTTTAAAGAGTAGGAAATAAGTATTCCCCTGGCTTGTTTCCTTGTATAGAACATCTCTGTCTTGGCCAAGGTACCTCTAGGATGTCCTATTGGTGTCTCTCTGTCTCTTGTTGTCCACCTGCACAACTTTCTCTAGGTACCACACTGTTGTGAATACATGGACTACTCAACCATAGGCATTTCTTCATGCACAATACATATTGTAATGAATACCCAGGATCAAAAGGGATTGAGGCAGGTTAAATTTGATGAAAAGCTCAACCTGTGTTGGAGTGGCATATTTGAGCATGATTCAGCTTGATCACTTTCCCCAGATATGTTAAGGATTATGGTCTGAGGTGCTTTAAGGGCTTGTAATGAACGTTCTTCATAAAATATTCATTTCTTCATTTAGATTGCTGGTGAAAAGATGATATTTACCTTCAGTGGAGCTTGAAAATTTTGAGGCATTAAATCTACTTTATTCTAAAATAAATATTATATAGATAGGATGTGGATCCAAAGTTGAAAATGATATGATAAATTAGTAAACTTGCTCTGTAAAGATAGAGTGGGTTCTTGTTTAATGCAAATACCCTCATATTGGAGCATGGTTTCGATCCCGGGGGGGGGGGGGCTTACTATTTAGCACAAGAAGTGCAGGCCAAGAACCTGACATGCCTTTCTCAACAATGACTCCTCTTCTGGTTCAGAACAAAGAAATATGGTCTAGTCTAGGGAGTTAGAAAACTCTTACTACTCTCTTGCACAGTGAGGCATCACAAGGAAGGATTTCATCTTCAGACTGGTATATGACCCAAATCCATTCACCTAACTCCAAACAGGGTGATCCCCTCTGGAGTTCCTGGGGACAGCCCCGGCTGAGGAGCTAGAGGGGAAACAGGAGGGATCTGTGTTTCCTGAAGTCTGACCCTAGGAGAGCTCCAGTGTACAAGGGCCCAGGCTGTCCTGATGGCCAGGTTCCGAGGTCTCTACTCATGTCCCTGAATGATAGAATTCACTGGGTAAGTAACTGATATAATTGTATTTGAAGTTAAGTTTTGAATACTCCAACTTACAAAAGGCTCATGGAGTAGTGGTTACACATTGGGCTGTTAACTGCAAGGTCAGCGGAGCAGAAGTATGTCACACCTGGGGTGAAAGACAGGGTGTCTACTCTTGTAAAGAGTTAGTCTTTGAAAACCACGAAGGGCAGTTCCATCCTCTCCTAAAGGATCACTATAATCGGAAGCCATTCGATGGCATTGAGTGGGGCTTTAGGTTTTGGTTGCTTATAACAGTGACAAACTCAGTGTCTATTTGCTGTGTCACAACTTTGATTAAGCCGCCATTAAATACTCTCTGATCACTAACCAAGCACGTAGATCATCTTCCCCCTGGAGGAGAATGCCTTTGAAGTAGATTGCCTGCACTCCTTTCCAGCCAGCCCCTTTCCACTTGACTGCCTAGGTGTTATCCTTGATGGAGGTCAACTTTCTGAGGACAGGACAGGGGCCATTGCCATGAGTCTTGCCTCAACTGGCTTTGTGTGAACGCTCTGAACCTATCTTGTAAGTGCCTCTATCTAATAATGTGCATGTCCTAATCATGGTCCAATTCCTGCTGCTGCAGTCCCATTTGTACCTGTCATGTATTAATCTGCCACCAATCCTGATCTGTGACATGCCTTTTGTTCTATGCCATTTACTCAGGGTCCCAACTGAATTCTCAGTTGTTCTTTTGACCTCGTGCTAATGGCCTCCCTAAAATATATGATGTGTATGTGTGTGTGCCTGTTTCTTTTGCTATCTCTTAAGTTTAATAGATGTTCCCCTTAAATAATAATGGCATAAGGGTCACTTTTCTACCTTAATACACAATTTAGGATCATAAATGAATCAAGCTACTGTTCTTTCAGACAGAATCTTGACAGACATAAATGCAGGTAAAGTAAAGCCCTGCAGCCTCCTGGTTTCTATCTTGAATGGGCAAATGTTACAAAGGTTTTTTACTCTGCAGATAAATGCTCATTCCACCCCCTAGCCTCAGACAAAATACACTCAACTCTGTATAGGTTGCAAAATCTAGTTCCCCAGATAAGTTCTCATATTTACACCACTTCTCCTACTAACCTTCTGCATAAAGGCACTGAGTTTTCTTGTTCTGTGGCCTGGCAATTCCACTGCTCTGTCTCAGTGTCGTGATACCACTGCCACCATGTCTGCTTCTGCTTCTTCCCAACGCTTTCTCTCTTGTGTCACAGTTCTCTGTCTTCTGAGTTGAAGAGTATCAATACAAGAATCTACTTTGCAAAGGCCCCTATTTTTAGCTATTCTTTCTAGATGGTAGTGAGATCCTAATTTGTTTCTGAAATGGCTCAATTAAGCCTAACGTGATGTCCAATGTGACTAATTGCCAGGTTGGGTTTTTAGACATCGAATTTGCATAGCTACAAGGGTACCAATCTATTGTTGGGCAAGCTGCCCACTCCTGTTAAACCAGAAAATCCAACCTCAATACTATCAAGTTAACACTGACTTATAGAGAACTTATAGGACAGGGTAGAACTGCCTCTGTAGGTTTCAAAGACTGTATCTCTTTAGCAGGGTAGAGAGCCGTGTCACTCTAGGGAGGAGAAAGTGCCATCTTTCTTTTTAGGAGAAATATGTGGGTTCCAACTGTTGACCTTGGGGTTAGCAGCCCAACAGTAACCACTGTGCCACCAGAACTCATTTCTTTCATACACTTTGGCGGATGCCAAACCCACGTAAATATTTGGAAGGATTTAAGGGGCCATAGCTAGAAAAACTGTATACTTGCATAGGCCAAATAACAAATTACATTAAGTACTACAAATAATGCTACATTAAAAACATTGTTTACCTTGGGATTGAAAAATGCACTCATTATGGGCGAATGTATACTTCATTTAAAAAACAAACATATATATATATACACACACACACACACACACACATAGGTTTCAATCTAATATGATACATAAGTGCTTATTTTGGTGCCCTGGCTTTGACATGTAGTAAGAGTTGTACTTCTAACCTCATGATCAGAGGCAAAAATCCCATTAGCTGCCTGTTGTGGCTCTAGAGGTGCAGAAACTCTGCACAGCAGTTTTATTGTGTCCTAAAGGGTGCTGACATGTCTAACGCTACTTGATGGTGTGTTTTAAAGGGTTTCTAAAGTGATGTTGTAATTTATAGTTCCCCTAGAAAATAATTTTAAATCTATAACAGCTTTTTATATAGCTCATTTGAAATGTTTCCAGATGCTTTAATTAACAATCATCTTTAAAGTTCATTGACTTGTCATTCTCCTTGTGTCACACAGTAAGGAATTGATAATTCCGTATTCTGTGAGGTAGGGATCAAGCTCTTTTGTTTCTTCCTTTTGACATGTATATTTGATTGTCCAATCTCCATTTGTTATAAAGACATCCTATATTCACATGTCTGAAAATTGTGAATTTTAGATTTTATTGCTCAGGGTATAAGCATATTTTCTCTCACTCAGTAAAGAGACCATTACCAGTATTGGGGACTTTGTGTGTTAAGAAGTGCGAAGAATAGTAACAGCATCTGGACCTACGTGTTATGCATTACATTGTATTCTCCCATCAGTCTCCAGATTGTGCATCACCAGCATCTTAGAGGAAAGAGGAAGAAGTACTTTGTTTGACTATTATTATTTCTGGGGTGGCATCATGAGAGATTCAAATTTGTGAACAGCAATAGAGCTGATCCAGATAAGACAAAAATAAGAGCATCTCATTTGCCGGCAGTTCTAAGGACCAAAGAAAATGACCAATGCTCAGGTGATACTGATGTATTTTATCCTTTTCTGTATGTCCTACTGGAATTGTAGGAGCCTGTGTATTATTGATTCAGTTCATTGGAAAAGTGGAAATTTGAAATAGAAGTTAGAGATGAACTTTTATTCTGATTTCAACATTGGGCTGGAGAAGATTCGGAATATATTGATCATAGGGATAACACTAAACTATTGACATTGAGCATAATATGTCGCTAAGGATTTTTGGATGATGGTATCTTTCAACTCATAATTCATTATTCTATGGCCAACCCATGAGAATCATTCAAATTAAATGCTATGCCTTGTTTTCAGTGAGAAATAAGATCACGTCTTTTGGAGAGTTCAGTATTCCATGGGATTTTTGTCTGGGTTTCTTTAATGTTTCTTTCTGAAGGTGATGTGTTATGTAATTTCCCAAATATCAACATTCTCTTTAATGCATCTAAAATGGGCCTTGTAGCAATAGTGGTTTAAAAATGGTTGACAGTTTCTAACATCCTCTAACTATAGATGTAGGAGAGGGAATCAACCATCAGCATCAGCTCTGATTCCTATATGAGAGAGCTTAAACATACCTGTCCCCTTCAATGGCTTTCCAGTTCTGACAGCAGTTATCTCTACCTTAGTTTTCTCCTTCTAAGTTTCAGAATTCTTTCCAGTGGCCATATACCAATTATAGTATGGAGTCATAGGTTCAAGTTTTTTAAACAACAGAATGTAACTTGGTATCAGAATCAATGCGCTACACATTGGGATTCCTACTAAGGAAACATGGAGGCAAAATTTGCTCTTGTTCAGGGCAGGCCTGTTTTCTCTTTCTGCTATCAGACATTTTCCCTTCTAAAGATAGGCTCATTTCTTACTTCCATCTGTATAGGCTCCTCTCAGCTCCTTGAGGATATCTTCCTCTTGATCTTGCCTACTATCTTGGCTGAAATGCGCCTGCCCCACTATCTTGGCTGAAATGCCCTTTATGGACCTGTCACCATTGGCTCTGTTGCTGTGTCTTTTCTGCCATGGTCATTATCTCCATTGGTACAGCTCTTGACACATGAATAGTACAGTTCATTTTGCAGGAACATCAGACCAGTCCCTATGAGGTAGAGGTTTAAGCTGTTCTGTGATTTGCTATGCAGTATCTCACAAAAGTAAATAGCTATCAAGTAAATAACTCTTCAGGTTTTGGAAACTGGTGAGTGCCAAATCCATAGTTCATGTATCAGTCTGGAGGGTTCTCCTCATTAATGTGTTTGTAAATGGTGATGAACCAGATCCTCAGATAGACAATAGTTCACTGTCTCACAAGTTGAAGTTGTTGAATCTGGTCAGATAAGTTAGGGGATGGTGAGGAACCCAAATGGGAAAGTCACACATTGTTGGCTTATAGTGGTGGAAACTCTCAAATCAGGTCACACATGTGGCCCCTCAATTGCAGGGATGTGAAGGAAATGGTTAATGTATTTCTGGAAGTTGGCAAATCCCCAAACCATGGGTTCATTCTGAACTATGTGCATAAAATTGCAGATGGCTTTGACAGCACCAAACAAAGTGGCACATAAGAACATGGCAATGACAGTAACAACACCAACAAGTTAACAAACAAGCCACTGACATACAAAATTTAAAAGGAGAAAAAGACAATAAATTAATAGATAGATAGATAAATAAACAAATAAATAAATAAATAAAATCCAGGGGGGGAAAAAGCGTGGTAATAGTTTAAGATCTATTTGTTGACCTCCAAGGGTGTTTTCCAGATGAGTCTGATGGGGTGCAATGTCCTGGCCCCAAAGTCCATCCTTTATACTCCCTCGGGACCTCCTTGCTCTGCTTCCCCCACTGCTACATTGCACGCCCCCAGTGTTTTGCCTCAGTGTGGTGGGGTCAGCTCAGTCATATATCCCACACTATGTCTCCAGTGTTGTCCTGTGTAGGGCCATGTGTCAGTGCAGGATGTCGCATCTCACAATGGGGCCAGCTATATGATCCTCTCTGTACATTGGGCCCTCCGAGCCGGGCTATCTTCCTCTGAGCTTGGTGGGCCCAGGTCTGCTCCACTCCATTCTTCCTCCTTCCTTTGCTTCAGCTTCCTTATGGGTGTGGTCAGTTCCTTTCCCACACTAGATGATCTATTTTCATTTTCTGTGGCACTCCCTTCCATGATGGGGGTCAGGCTGATTCTGGTTAGGGCCGGCATAGGGGTGTTTTTGTGGATTCCTCTGTGCGTTACATTGCCCTCCTGGTTTGGCGTGTCATGGTGGGGTCTGTATGCACTTTCTAGTTCTGTGGGGACACAACCAATACTCTCCCCCTGGGTGAGTTAGTGCCCTGTTTCCCCTGTGCCATGAACTCAGTTTCTCCCCACTCCAATTCTCCCTTCCCTTATTTATGTTGGATTCTAATGTACCTCCCTAGGTGTGGCCTGCTCTCAATCCAACTATCAATGCTTCCACCTGTTTATTGCGAGATAAGCGTTTATTCTTCTATTCCTGGCATTCTAATTGTACTTACCTCAGGGAACTCATGTTATACCTGGCCTTTTGAATTTGGCTTAACTCGCTTAATATGATTCCTTGCAGCTCTTTCCATGAAACGACATGTTTCACGTGATCATCCGTGCTTTGCAGTGCTGCACAGTACTCCATTGTGTGTATGTGCCAGAGTTTACTAATCCATTCATCTATCGATGGAAACTCAGGCTGTTTCCAAGAGTTTGAGATTGTGAATTGTGCCATAATAAACACGGAAGCACAGATGACTGGTCGTGTTTTATTTGTTGCTTCCACTGGGTATATGTCCAGTAGAGGGATGACTGGGTCATAAGGTAGATCAATTTCCATTTTCTTTAAGTATCTCCAGATCGCTTTCCACAGTGCCTGTACAAATCTACACAACCACCAGCAGTGGAGGAGGGTTCCTACTTCACCACAGCCCCTCCAACACTTGTTGCTCTCTGATTTGAGCTAGCCTCAGGGGTGTTAGGTGGTATCTCATGGTTGTTTTGATATGCATTTCTCTTATGGCTAATGACCTGGAACAATTTCTCATATTCTTATTGGCCATATGGGTCTTCTCCCTAGTGAAAGTTCATTTCAGTTCTTTGGCCCATTTCCTTAGGGGGTTAACTGTTTTCCTCTTTTTGCAGGTCATGATGGTGTTGTAGATTTTAGAAATGAGCCCTTTGTCTGATGTGTCATTACTAAAAATCCTCGCCTAGTCTGTGGGTTGTCTTGTCACCCTCTTGGTGAAGTCTTTCGAAGTGCACAGGTACTTTATTCTTATTAAATCCCATTTGTTGATTTCCAGTTCACCTGTGTGTGTACCCTTCTCTATTGCAGTGAGCCTATGAGTTCCCTGGGTCAGTGCTCTGAGTTTACTCCCAATTCCTTCCTTGATGGTCCTTATGGTTTGGAGTTTAACTTCTAGGTCTGTGATCCACCTTGAGTTTATTCTTGTGCATGAGGTGAGGTAAACGTCTTGCTTCATCTTTCTACATGTAGAAATCCATTGTTCCCAGCACCACTTGTTAAAAAGGGCATTGCTTCCCACTTGATGGTTTGGAGATCCTTATCGAAGATCAGTTGTCTATATGCTGATGGTTTTAGTTTTGGGGTATCTATTCTTTTCCACTGGTCTGAGTGTCTCTCATTGTGCCATTACCATGCTATTTGACCACTGTAGCTGTGTAATAGGCATTAAAATTGGGTAAGGCAAGTCCTCCAACTGTGTCCTTCTTGAGGAGTTCTCGGCTAATTCTGGGTTTCTTCCCTCTCCATATGAAAATGGTGGTCAATTTGTCCATTTCTTTGAAGAAGATTGATGATATTTGCAATTGTATAGCATTGAACTTGTAAAGTGATTTAGGTAGGACTGTCATCTTTATTATGTTATGCCTTCCAATCCAAGAGCAGGAGATGTTATTCCATTTGTGGAGGTCGATTTTGGTTTCCTGTAGTAGGGTCCTATAGTTTTCCTTATTTAGGTCTTTAGCATTTTTTGTTATATTGCTGCGTATTTCAGTTTGCTCTTAACTACTGTAAAGGGTACTCCGTTCTTAATCCCCTCTTCCAAGGTTCTGTCTGATGTGTATAGAAAACCTGCCGACTTCTGTTTATTGATCTTCCATATTCCTCTATTGCTGTAAGTACTCCAGCTGTCGAGCTTTTGGGGTTTTCAATGTACAGGATCATGTTGTCTGCAAATAGCAATAGTTTCACCTCCTCCTCCCACATTTGGATACCTTAAATGTCCTTCCGCTGTCTTATGGTTTTAGCCAGAACCTCCAGAACAATATTGAATAGAATTGGGGACAGGAGGTATCCTTGTCTTGTGCCCTTTTTCAGTGGGATTGTTTTTGTCTTTTCTCCATTGACTATGATGTTGCTGTTGGCCTTTCATAGATAGCTTGTAACAGCTAGAAGAATATACTTTCCAAACCTATCTCAATGAGTGTCTTAATTAGGAATGGGTGTTTGATGTCAAATATTTGTCTATGTCTATGGCTATTACCATATGGTTTTTATCCTTGTTCTTTTCAATGTGGTGTATAATATTGATGGATGTTCAACCATCCCTGCATCCCTCGGATGAATCCTCCCTGGTCATAGTGGATGATATGTTTTATATACTTTTGTGTTCTATTGGCCAAAATTTTGTTAAGGATTTTTGCATCTATGTTCATTAGAGATAGATATTGGTCAGTAATTCTCTATACCTGTGGCATCTTTGGCCTGTTTGGGTATCAAAGTAATGCTTGCTTCGTAAAATGAGTTTGGGAGTTTGCCATCCTCTTCTATGATATGGAATACTTTGTGGAGGACCGGTGTCAACTCTTCCCTGAATGCTTGGTAGAATTCTGCGGTGAAGCCATCTGGCCCTGAAGCTTTTTTTGTTGGTAGGTTCTTGATGACCCTATTCCTTCCTTCACTATGGTTTGTTGAGGTTCTTGATCTCGGAAATAATCTAGGGACAGACTGTTTTTCCAAATATTTATCCATGTCTTCCATGTTTCTGAATACATTAGAGTACAAACCTTCATAGTACTTTGTGATTATCCTTTTAATCTCATTGGGATCTGTTGTTATTGCCCTTTCATCCCTCATCCTGGCTATTGATGTTTCCTCCTTTCTATCCTTGGTAAGCTTTGCCAGAGGACTGTCAATTTTGTTAATTATTTCATAGAACCAGCTCTTAGCTGCATTTATCTTTTGCATTGTTCTCTTGTCTTCCCACTGGTTTAACTCCTCCCCGATTTTCATTATTTCTTTTCTCTTGCTATTGGAGGGGTTGTTCTGCTGACTCTGTTCTAGTTGTTGGAGGTTTTGTGTTACCGTATCTGTCATGTGCATATCCTTTTTTCATATATGCATTTCATGATATCAAGCTACCTCTGCTAACTGCCTTCGGAGTGTCCTATATGTTTTGATATGTTGTGTTCTTGTTCTCGTAGTTTCTAGAAACTTCCTAATAACCTCTCTAATCTGGACCTGTACCCATTCATGTCACAGGAGATCATTTTTCATTCTCCAATTGGTTGCCCTTGCTTTTCTGGACGTCCTCTTGTTAATCTCCAGTTTTATGGCAAGGTGATATGAGAAGGATGTCTGATAATATCTGTGTTTGAATTTACTCAGGCTGGACTTGTGTCCCAGCATGTGGTCTATTCTTGTAAAAGATCCATGTGAACGCTTTTGCATTTGCATGAAAATCTTTATAAATGTCTATCAGGCCCTGTTGCCTAATTACATTGTTTAGCTCTATCGCCTCTTTACTGAGCTTTTTCCCAGTGATCTGTCTTTATCTGATAGTGGAGTGTTATGGTCACCTACTTTGATTGTTGAGTATGTGATTTCTTTTTTCATCTTTTTAATAGTTTGACAAAATTTGCCACACCATTATTAGGAGCATAAATATTCAATATGCTAAGTGCTTCTTGGTTTACTTAACCTTTGAGCATTAGGTAATGCCCCTCTTTGTTTCTTTTTATGGTTTGGATCTTGAAGTCCATTTTGTCAGAGATTAAAATAGCCACCCCTGCCTTTTTTTGAGTTACCATTGGATTGGTAAACTCTCTGCAAGCCCTCTATTCTTAGCATATTCATGGCTGTGCCTTAAGATGTGTCTCTTGCAGGCAGCAGACTGATGGATTATGTTTTGTGAATGAGTCCTCAAGTCTTTTTCTTTTAATGGACCGGTGGAGTCCATTGGAATGCAGAGTTATTATCACTATCTGTGGATTCATAGTTGTCATATCCTGTTTTGTGTTTTGGATAACTTCATATCAGTGTACTGTGTTTGAGTGGAGAGTTTCTATCTTGTCTTCTTTTCCATCTGCGACCCTGTTGTCCAGGTAATTGTTGCTGGTATGTTGGCTTCTAGATGGAGATGGGCTATATGGTGGTCTCCTGTTAGTTCTTGGTGGAGATTGATCCTCTGGTCATTGTGAATCAGCCAGTATCTTCTGCAGGGTCGGGTGTCTTGAAGCATATCCTTTGAGTCTTTCCTTGTCCTCGAAGACCCTTATCTCAGCATCTACCTTAATGGATAACTTGGTAGCGTACAGGATTCTGGGAGAGGTTTTTTTTCTTTCAGCTTTTGGGAGATGTAGCTCTATTCTCTCCTCCTCTTCATGATATCTGCTGATAGGTCTAAGCATATTCTTACCTGCGCTCCTTTGTATGTGACTGTCTTCCTTTCTCTTGCTACTCTTAAAATTTTCTTTTCCCTCTAAATTGGATACTTTTACTATTCTATGTCTTGGTGTGTTCTTCTTGGGGTCTAATCTAGCTGGCGTCCTTTCTGCTTCTAAGGAGTGCCAGCTTTTCCTTGTTAGGGTGGGAAAGTTTTCTTCCAGAAATTCCTTTACTATCTTGGCTGTTGACTTGTGTGTTGTATTGTTCTCTAGTAGACCAATTATTTGAATATTATTCCTCTTCATCTGTAATTGATTTCAGGTTATCTTCTGCTTGTTTAATTTTCCTGTCTTTCTCACTTGCTTAGGTCTGTTTGGGTGTCCTCAAGATCACTGATATGGTTCTCTGCCTCCTCAAGCCCAATCTTAATTCAGTGACTTTGTGTGTGGCTTCTCCTACCTCCTTTGTTAGCTCCTGTAGTTCCCTTTGGTGGGTTGATTTCATCCCCTCTATTATGGACTTCAACTTCTCTATTATTGTATCCTTATTCTGGGTTGCTTCCCTCAGTTCCTGTATTATTGCCAGCAGACGGCTGAAGATTTCCTTCTGGGGAAGATCTGTATCTGTTTATTCTATGAGAGACGTTAGCTCTGCTACTATGTTTTCTCTTTTCTGTTGGGAGTGATGTAGTCTGTTGATTTTTCCTCGACCCTATCTTAGGCCCCCATATTTCTGGGAGGTCAGGGGGCCCTTATCTGTGTTATTGTTAAGAATTCTTTCAGGCGATGCCTATGACCTATTCTAAAGATGGGTCAGACTGCTGTGTAGGCAGAATTCCCAGAAGGCTTAGTGACCAGCAATGGTGAGATGTTTCAGCGACTGGAGTGGAGGCTGAAGCCTCAGTGAGTGCCCCCGGGCTGCTTTGACCTTTTCTGTCAGGATACCCTTAATAACCCCCCCCTTTTTAGTAATAAAAATGGAAAAGTTAAAATTAAAAAAATAATTTTTTAAAAAATTGGGAGAAAAAATAGAGAAAGACCGAAGGAGAAGCTATAAAAGAGGAGATAAGAAGTGATAAGTGAAAGTGGAAGGAGCAAAAAAAGATAGAAAACCTATAGAAAAGGGACAGAAGAGAAGTAATAGTAATAATGAAAAGGAGGAAGAAAAAGAGGGAAAACAAAGAAAGTGAAAGAAAAAAGAAGAAAACAAGCATGAGATAAAAGATGTATATATATATATATATATATATATATATATATATATATATATATATATATTTAAATTCCCCCATTCTTTTCCCTCTAAGTTAGAAATGCCTTATAGAAGGCGGAAGTGGGCCAGTCCTCACTACCACAGGACATGTTGCTGATCTGGGCTCTGGAGCAGGGCTATGTGAGTGAAAAATGCTCCTCCGATCAACCAGCACTCCCAGGTCCCTGCAGTCCTGTAGAGTTAAGCCTGTGGGCAGAGGCTACCAAGGCGGGAGAAGCCCCAGAGGGGTAAGCTTCCTGCACTGGCAGGAAAAGACTGGGGCCACAAGGGGTGCTGAGGGAGGCAAAGGCCTCAGTGCTCGCCTCCTGTACCAGCTGGAAAGGGCTGGGGTAGGCTTAGAAGCTGGTACTGGGGTTCCCGCAGTGCACTGCACTGGTGAAAGCCAGATGGAGCATACAAACAGTACCGGTGGGGACCGCAGAGCCACGACCTCGGCTCCTTGCAGGCAGGGAGCAGCGCAGGCTCCTTAGCGTCGTGTTCTGAGCTGGATCAGACCGAGGTGAGTCTGCCCTCCACCCTGGGAGGAACGCACCAGAACAGGCTCAGTACTCAGCCACAGGCTGCTGGAAACCGCGCAGCACACCGGGGAAGGCAAAGCTGCTCCAGCGGGGCCACAAAGCCCTTTTGCTCGCGTTCCTAACTGGCAGGAGTGCCCACTGTTACGCCCAGGGATGTCAATGCTGGAAGGAACGCCCCGAGTCAGGTGGCTTTAGCGCTCCCCGGGCTGCGGGCACTGGGCTCTGTGGTGCTGCAAGTCAGCCTGCAGTAGCTCCTGCGTAAATGCAGCATCAGGGACAGAAGCGGTTTGGGCTCCGGGTGAAGGCCCTTGCTGGTGGGAAGTGAAGCGGGAGCTAGGCTGACGGAAGGTGTGTGTGTGTGGGGGGGGTGGGTTGGGGGTGAGGCATACGAGGTGGCAGTGGAGAGGTCCCATGCACCAATAGGGGTGGATGGTCCCCCGTGGGGGTTGCCCAGGCAGCCACTAGTAGCCTGTAGACCAATTACCCAGGCCTTGGTTGAATGGAGTGAGGGATGCGGCCCAAGTGCAGATCCGTGCCATCTGGGGAGAGGGGAACCACAGGAAAGGGAAGATTCTCTCCAAGTGGGGTCCCTCGAGTGGGCAGTTGCTGTAGGGGGTCCCACCACCACTGTGCCTGTTTCGGCAGAGCAGTCAAGCAACTCGGAGCACGGGGTCCCAGTCTGGGGATGGAGTGGGACTATAGCTAGACGGAGCTGCGGTGGCGGGAGCTTAATGACATGATATGTCCCACAAATCGGATCCTGGATTACCGAGGCCCTGGCTCAGGACTAATGTATGGGGTGGGGCGCTGTCCCGGGGGATATTTCACTCATCAGACTCCTTCCACTCGGCTACCTGGACAGCAAACCCGCCTTGTTTGAAAGTACTCTCAGAGTATGCTGGTCTCCTGATCCGCCATCTTCCCAGAAGTCCTTGGTTAAATTTTCAATACATATATAGTTTTAATTATTCTATTGTGAGTCTTACAGATATCATAACATTCCATAGTTCTATCACATGAAACACTATTAAACAATTGCTACCACAATGTTTCCAAACATTTTCTTTATTTTAGAACTCCTTGATATCAGCTCCCTTTTATTCCCTCTCTTCAATCTCTTTATTGTGGAAAACAGAACCTTCATAAAAGTGTAAGCAGCCTCTTCTCTATACTTCTTACCAGCAGGGCTTAGAAGACAAGGGCTAATGCTAGAGGAAATTGTCCAGAGTCCAGAGGATATAGATAAAGGTGATAACACACAATCCTCCAGGTACAAAGAGTTTTCTCTACACTGCTTTCCGTTAGATGAAAGTATAAAGCTGTCTCCTAAAGGCATCCAACTTTTGCTACTCATCTAAAAGATGCCTAGCTTTAAGAGCAATAAGGTTCTCTTTGTTGCTATCAAGGAGTCAACTATTCCTTTGTCTCTTACATGCCTTCTGGATGGGTCCTAAGAGACAGTTGTGTAACTGAGGGGCAGAAATAAAAAGGGAGAGAAAAGTATTTCGGCGGTCACCTCATCCATGATGTCAGGTCTGAGCTGGATAGAGAGAATATATACACTCACCGATTTATATTAACTCCGGGCATGCAAACCCATCCCCACCCACAACACACACACACACACACACACACACACACAGACACCTACCTACATAATGAGGTGGGAAGTTTCTTTACGCTGGAGGTCCCTTAGTTCATTGGTTGAGTAACTTAACACCAGTGCTGAGGGCAGTTAGAGGGGAGTAACTTGTCCCCTGACTGGGAATATAATATGAGTGTGTCTGCTTCTATACATAAAGCTGGTGGCTGTTAGAGATTAGCCATGTGCTCCTATGAGGTATCATTAAGGTATCACTACAATGGGAGGATATTGTGGGGATGATGGGGATGAATTTTCATTGGGACCATATGACTGGGACTCTTCTCTAACATACAAATATGAAGGCCTCCCTCCACCCAGAATACTGGCCTTGCAGGCTTCTTTAATGCAGACAATAGAGAATTCATCTACAAATGCTCTCTTCCTGGTCCTCAATTTCACAGCTTGATACTTATCATGAAGTGTTTTAAAACGTTCAGGGTGTCCCAGATTCACACTTTGCCCATTCTGTTATGTATTTGGCTGCTAGATACTTGCATGTCTCACTCCTCTATAAACACTGCTAAATGACGTCGATCACTCATCAGCATTACAGATCAGACTGCTATACTCTATTTTTTGCTCTCTGCTTTATCTTCCTAAATGTCACATGCTACTTCTATGAACCCATTTAACTGTGAGGCTGGATCCCACAGTTTATGTCTGCTTTAAGAGTTGGTACAAATATTTTAATAACACTTGTAGTCATTGTTCTTACTTGCAGGCATGTGAAAATTAACCCACCCATGGCAACATTGTAATTCAGGAAGGATCTTGCAATGTACTTGTTTTTGATGATGAGCATGACACCAATCTTAATGAATTTGTCAGTCTCAGTCTTATAAACCACTTAAATCTAAAAATAACTAGTGCTTAAAGTACAATAATACATACAATATCAGTTTTTAAACATATCATTTTGACAGCTTGCCATTTTTCTTGATATTGCTTCATATATTCTGTCTTCCAATTATTAGTACATGTTTGTAGGCAGCTATATTTTCTCCTGTCATGTCACACAGTGAAGGTCCCCAAAGGATTACTCCATCCACATCATTACTGTTTACTGTACTTTGAGAACTTAGTACTTATAAAGTGTTATTTAAGTGCCATTAAACCTGAGGGGCTCATGTTCTAGAAGTTAATCACCAGTTCTCCCTCCTAGTCTGTATTTCTGGAATTTCTACTTAGACCTGTGCACCATGTGTGATCCTGATGATATTTTAAATACTGGTGGCATTGTTTTCTATGTCACAGCAATCTGCACACCCCCACAGGAAAACACTGGAAGAGGAGTTTTGTAAGATAGACTGTAGGCTTTCCATAAGTCTCATATATACCTGTAAAATTGTGTTCTCCGAAGTTGAACATTCTGCATTTTTCACATTTCCAGTTTGTCTAGTACTTAGTTGTCTTTCAGTAAAGATTGATGGAATGAATACATCTGATCTCAAGCAACTGAAATTAGCAGGCCTTACCACCCTTGTGTGTCTGTGTTTTGCTTGTATTTATATTCTTTTTATATTTTCATGGTCCTATTAAGCAACTACCAAAGTTGTGTTCATTCATTATTTTCACACCCAAACTGATTTCTATAGTAACCGTGTTTACCATTTGGATTGTTTACACAATTCTAAAATACAGAAGTCAGTTGTTTTCAATGGAGACGAGAAAACTTTTCTCGATATTCAACAGGAACCATTTTATACTGAAATGAAATTTCCTGATTGTGAAAAATCCAGTAGTATGAAGTCACAATGCATTCAGCATCAGGAATCTGACAAAACTGAGAAACCATGCATAGGTGATAAATGTGGGAGAACCTTCTTCAAGGAGTCTTTCCTCTGTGAGCACCACTTCAGTCATATTCTAGATAAGACTTATGAATGCATTCAGGGTGGGCAAGGGTTCGACAAAGCATTCAAACTCACTGTACATTATCAAATAGCACATAAAGGACAAAACCCATACACAGGGTTGGAATATGGCAAAGCTTACCACAGTAATACATATTGTGAGGAACATCAGAAAACTCATGTGGTAGGTACCCCCTGTGTATGCAGTGAATGTGGGGAAGGATTTAACAGGAACAGTGATCTCACTGCTCATCAGCAAACTCCTACTGGAGAGAAACCCTATGTATGTCATGATTGTGGCAAAGGTTTCATTCAGATAGCACATCTCAAAATTCATCTACGAAGTCATACTGGAGAAACTCCTTATGTATGCAGTGAGTGTGGTAAAGCTTTCAGTCAGAAGCAATGCCTAACATCACATCAGACATTTCACACAGGAAAGAAACCGCATATATGTGGTGAGTGTGGAAACACCTTTATCAGGAAGACCAACCTTACTGTTCATCAGCGAACTCATACGGGAGAGAAACCCTATGTATGTGGTGAATGTGGAAAAGCTTATACCTGGAAGAATGTTTTCACTGTTCATCAGTGAACTCATACTGGAAAGAAACCCCATGTGTGTGGTGAATGTGGAAAAAGCTTTATCTGGAAGAAGAACCTCAGTGATCATCAATGAATGCCTACTGGAAAAAAACCTAATATATGCGATGAATATGGTAAAGCTTTCAGTCAGAAATAATATCTTACAACACATCAGACATTTCTTTTTTTTAAACAATTTATTAGGGGCTCATACAACTCTTATCACAGTCCATACATATACATACACCAATTGTATAAAGCACATCTGTACATTCTTTGCCCCAATCATTCTCAAAGCATTTGCTCTTCACTTAAGCCTTTTGGATAAGGTCCTCTTTTTTTCCCTCCCTCCCCGCTCCCTCCACCCTCATGTGCCCTTGGTAATTTATACATCGTTATTTTGTCATATCTTGCCCTATCCGGAATCTCCCTTCCCCCCCTTCTCTGCCGTCCCTCTCCCAGGGAGGAGGTCACATGTGGATCCTTGTAATCAGTTCCCCCTTTCCAACCCACTCACCCTCCACTCTCCCAGCTTCGCCCCTCACACCCTTGGTCCTGAAGGTATCATCCACCCTGGATTCCCTGTGCCTCCAGCCCTCATATGTACCAGTGTACAAAGTCTGCCCTATCCAGCCCTGCAAGGTAGAATTCGGATCATGGTAGTTGGGGGGAGGAAGCATCCAGGATCTGGGGGAAAGCTGTGTTTTTCATCGGTACTACCTCGCACCCTAATTAACCCATCTCCTCTCCTAAACCCTTCTGTGAGGGGATCTCCATTGGCCAACACTTGGGCCTTGGGTCTCCACTCTGCACTTCCCCCTTCAGTCAATATGGTATACACACACATACACACACACACACATATACATACATACACACACATATATATACACACATATTTTTTTTATTTTTTGCATGATGCCTTATACCTGGTCTCTTTGGCACCTCGTGATCACACTGGCCAGTTTGCTTCTTCCATGTGGACTTTGTTGCTTCTGAGCTAGATGGCCGCTTGTTTATCTTCAAGCCTTTAAGACCCCAGTCACTATCTCTTTTGATAGCCGGGCACCATCAGCTTTCTTCACCACATTTACTTGTTCACCCACTTTGGCACCAGCCATTGTGTCGGGAGAGTGAGCATCATAGAGTTCTAATTTAATAAAAGAAAGTATTCATGCATTGAGGGAGTGTTTGAGTAGAAGCTCAAGGTCCTTCCGCCACCTTAATACTTAACCTATAAATATAGACACATAGATCTATTTCCCCATCCTCCTGTATATATTTGCAAGTACAGGTCTTTGTCTAGACCTCCATGAATGCCCTTTGACTCCTAGCTCTTTCCTCCATCTCCCTTGACTTGCCTCCTGCCCTACTACCATGCTTCGTGGCCACCTGGGCGAGAGTATACCTCTTCTCTAAGCAACCTTACCCTTGATCATTTCCCACTATGCCTGCCATTCCCCCCTCTCTACCATTTTGGGTCCCATGTTGTTCCCTTGTCCCTGTGTTTGTTAACCCCACTTCCTTACCCCCCTACCCCGCCACCCCAAGTCCCCCTGGAACTGTCGGTCCCGTTTTTTTTCCTCCAGATAGTTCTTCAACCCTGTCCTATTCAGACAGACCTGTGGAGACACTAACATGCATGAAAAGAAGACAGAGGAAAACAAAGCAACAGTATACAACCAGACAACAAAACAACAAAAACAAACCACAGACAAAGAACAAAACAAAACACTTCACAAAAGAAAGGCTTGTAGTTAGTTCAGAGATCATTTGTTGGCCCTTAGGAGCGTTTTCCAGTCCAGTCTGTTGGGGCAGCACGCCCTGGTCCCAAAGTCCACTTTCAGCATTCCCTGGGGACCTTGCCACTCCATTCCCTTGCTGTTCCGCTGCAGTCCCCCAGTGCTTTGCCTCGGTGTGGTGGGATCAGGTCTGGTGTAATTCTCACACAGTGTCTCCGGTGCTGTCCCCTGTATCGCCCTTAGTCACTGAGTGGCATCATTTCTCATAGTGGGGCCAGCCATGTTGTTCTCTCTGTGGACTGGCTGCTCTACTCAGGAACATCCTCCTCATGGCCTGGTGGGCCAGGCTGTGTTCCACTCTCTTTTCCTGCCCCTTCATCTGCTCCCATGTGTTCTGATCAGATATGTCCATCTCCCGGAGCTGCAGAGTCAATGTAGTCCTTTGGAACAAATTCTTTTCGGGGGAGGGCAGGAATCCACTTCATTTATGGTGCTGGGGCCACCTTCCCAGATGTCTCCACTGGTTTCCTAATCCACGCCTGGATATTGCATTCACACCTTGCGGCACTTGGTTGAAGTCTGGTCCCACTTTCCCTGTGGAGATATAAACAATACCCTCCCCTTGGGTGGATTAGTGCCCCATGCCCCCACTACCTTTTTCTTCCTTATATTCATCCTTTTGTTTTCCTTTCCCCCCCTCCTCCACCATGGTCTACCATGTGCATGCCTGGTTTTGGTCTGGTCTCTACCATACTACACAGTCTTCGCCTCAAAAATGTTTGTATACAGTAGCTTTTTCCCCTATGCCACTTTTGCTTTAAAAAATTTTTTTTATTCTTACCTCAGCGGGCTTATGTTGTACTTAAAAAAAAAACTACAGGTATCAGCCTCCTACCACCTCCCCCTCCCTGATTGCTTAATCAAAAGAGTTAACAGAAAATTCACCTTTGAATATCCCCATATTTCTTATTCATAAAATCAAAACATGACTGAGTGATTATAAAAGGAGAAAAAGTAAAACTTAAGCACATATGGGTGTTTTTAGGTATGTATTATTTAGTTTGTTTCAAACTAGCAACCATCTTTAGGCACAAGGATTTATAATTCACCGTAGTCCAAGTTACATGGGACATAGAAAAAACATTCAGATGTATTGAAAATGACATGCTGTGTGGGTCTTAGGTTAAGACCAACAACAGCAAATTAGAATAATAAATTCTATCTTGACAAAGAGTTTAGATAATTTTCAGATACATGAATACTTACCTGGCAGGGGAGATACCATGATCACGAAGGTGGTTTTCCCAGGGCGAGGCTTATCCATTACACTCCGGATGTGCTGACCCTTGCGATTTCCCCAAATGTGGGAAACTCGACTGCATAATTTGTGGTAGTGGGGGACTGCCATCACGCTCTCCCCTGTTATTAAAAAAAAGAAAAGAAAAAAAAAAGTTCAGATACATGATCTCTGTATTAGCATTATCTGCATGGACTGCGTTTAGAAGAAACACATCATTAAAAGATCTAGTATCTTTATTTTTAAAGTTATATGTTTTATTCCTGAATTACGAAGTAACATTGGTCAAAGATACAAAATGTTCTTCATTCTCAGAGTCCTACTGCTATTGTCATTGGAAACAGCTCTTTAAACGATTCTTACTAGATTTTAGATTGACCAATAAGCCCCAAAACTCTTTATTGTGCCCTCCACTTGCATTGCTGGTGGAACTTTCAGCAAACTATCCTAGTCAGGCTTCTTTCAAGGTGTTTGATGTGGTTTTCTGCCACTGTATCCCTGGGGAATAAATATCAGCCTATGAAATCAGTAAGGTTAATATAGAAAGGAAAGAAACACAGGATACATAAAACACTATTTAAAAGTCAAACAAAACTTTAATAACGTGTTATATAGTCATGACACTTAAAGCAACCTGGTACAATGGTATATATGAATAGCAGTGGATTAGAATTGATAACCTAGATATACAACCAGGTACGTATAGACAACCTAATCTTTGATAAAGGACTAAAACACATTAAGTGGAGAGGAGATATCCTTTTCAACAAATGATGTTGGAAAAATTGGATTTCCACCTGCAAAAGAATGGAATAAAGTCCATACCTCATGCCACATACAAAAATGAACGCATGATAAATCCAATACCTACATATAAACCCTAGATCATACAGCCAGACAATAAAAATGTAGGGACAAATTTGAGGGCAGTTATACAAGATATAAACACACTATGGCAATAATAAAAATATTCACATTATAGATGACAAAATAAAGAACTGGGAGCTACTAAAAATACATTAATGCACATCAAAAGCCTTCATCTATAAACCCCTGAGGACCAATAATGAGAGTAGCCATACCAGGAGGGGAAGGGGATGGTGGAGTAGAAAGGGGGAATCGAACACAATGATCTACATATAATCCTCTCCCTGGGGGTCGGACAACAGAAAAGTGGGTGAAGGGAGACATCTGGCAGTTTAAGATATGACAAAACAAGAATAACCTATAAATTATCAAGGGTTCGTGAGGGAGGGACAGTGAAAGAGAGGAAAATGAGATGATAACAAGGGCTCAAGTAGAAAGAAATGTTTTGAGAATGATGATGGCAACAAATGTACAAATGTGCTTCACACAATGATGTATAGATTGGGATAAGAGTTGTACGAGCCCACAATAATATGACTAAAAAAACCAAAACAACTTCACAAAGAACACTAGGATACAGTTAATTCACACTTCCTAACTTGTGTATGTCTGCATGAATGCCTGATTGCAAGTCTCACTCTCTATTATTTCATTCTAGTCCATTAGGCTAAATAACCACTTCTTGACATTTTATAATAAAACTTACATTTTAAATATATTTAAGAATGAAATATAAGAGAATCATAGAATAATTAATGCTTTTGGTATTGTTCTTTGACAGGTGTGGCTTTGACGGGTGACCAGCTATTCCTCACCTCTCTTGACTTTCATTATAACTAAGAATTTCCCCTGTGTGACTGATTTTTAGTGGAATTTTCTCAAAGAACAGGTCCAGTCAATCCCGAAGGATCTAGGTTGCTGACTCCTACATTTGAGTGACTCATGGTCTCAAGTCTAGCATTTCCACATAAAAGAGCTTGTTCCCCTTTAATACAGAAAAGAGAGACTTCTACTCACATTGGTAGAGTCATGGTGAACTACAACCCAGAAAAGCAGGGAATAGACTTCCAGCAAGATGGCGATGGTGTAACACATACCAGAGGGACTCCACAGGGAAATTCAACACTATTGGAATGCAGGAGGAATATCATAAAGATAAGTAGGCACAGACCGATGGGGTTTTGAGGGGCTGGGGGCTTTTGGCTTACCTCAGTGGAGGTCGCTGGGGCTTCACCTTGGTCCCGCCACTGTCTCTGCTGGAGCCGGGACCATGTGGAGCCTGTAGGGAGGCTTGGTCTCAACACAGCCACAGTTTTTCACCACCAGCCTCAGGGCAGGGACTAAACCCATGGGGCTCCTCTCTGTCCCCCCCTAGATCTTGGAGGGCTGCACAGGGAGGGGGCCTCTTCTCAACACAGGCACAGCTTGCCGCATGCTGCCGCAGAGCAGGGACTAAACCCTGCAGCTCCACACTGGCAGGGATCTAACTCAGCTACATTGTTGCTTTGTTTCCATCTCTTCACTATATCCCCTCCCCCTGCTCCCATGCATCCAGAGCTTGCTTGTTAACTTTTTTTCCTCCTCTTTGCCTCTTTCTTGGTCACTCACAAGCTATTGCTAACCTCCAGACCACTTCCCTTAGCCTAGGGCATTTACACCTGTGCCACACCCAGCTAGGTGAGCTCCACCCTGTGTAGCTAGGGAGGCTGGGAAAAGGCCTGCTGACCCCCACAAGGGGATACTCTGCTCAACTTATTTTTTTCTGCTCAACTTCTTCCTGGGGAATTCCTGCCTGTGTGCCTGGGGTCACAAATTAAAAGAGGGACCAGATTTCAACCCGATGCTGCAAGATGTGAATCCAACATGCCCGCCTGGAGTGAGAAGTCAGTGAAGAGGTCTGGGGGGCCGGCCCCAACCCCAACTACTAATGGGACATTAGCCCCTCCCCTCAGAAGAATTTATATCAAAGGATGACACTGAATCTACAGTTCTGGAAGAGGGACATATCTGATCGGAGCACATGGGAGCAGATGGAGGGGGAAGAGGAGAGAGTGGAGCACATCATGGCCCACCAGGCCAGGAGGTCGATGTTCCCAAATAGAACAGCCAGTCGACAGAGAGGACCACATGGCCAGCCCCATTATGAGGCATGACGTCCCTCACTGACCCATAGCCCTACAGGTGACAACACCAGAGATACAGCGAAGTAATTGCAGCCAATTGGATCCCGCCACACCGAGGAAAAACATTAAGGGGTGTAACAGAACAGTAAGGGAATGGAGCAGCAAGGTCCCAAGGGAATGCTGAAGGTGGACTTTGGGCCCAGGGCATGGTGCCCCAAAAGACTGGACTATAAAACACTCCTAAAGGCTAACAAACAATCCTGGAACTAACTACAAGCTTTTCTTTCTTGCATTTTGTTTTTGTCATTGGTTTGTTGTTTTGTTGTATAATGTTGCTTGGTTGTGCTCTGTCTTGTTTTTGTGAAAGTTACTATCTAAGCAGGTCTGTCTAAATAAGATAGGCTGGATGAACAATTTCAGGAGAAAACAAAGGGACCGATAGTTACGAGGGGACATGGGAGAAGGGGAGGTGGGGGGGGGGAAGGTAGTGGTATTAATAAACCCACGTACAAGGGAACAACAAGCTATCCAAATCTGTGGTGAGGAGGGTGAAGGGGATCTGGTAGGCTGGGACCAAGGGTAATGTAACTAAGAGGAATGGCTGAAATTCTGGGTGGGACAGCATGATAGTGGGACAGGAGGGAAGTCAAAGGAAACAGAGGAAGTGCTGGGAGGCAGAGGGCATTTATAGAGGTCTAGGTAAAGGCATGTACATATGCGAAAATATTTATACATGAGGATGGGGAAATAGATCTATGTGCCATATTTATAGGTTTAGTATTAAGGTAGCAGAAGGACATTGGGCCTCCACTCAAGTACACCCTCAATGCAAGAATACTTTCTTCTATTAAATTGGCATTCTATGATGCTCACGTTCCTGGCACAACCACTGAAGACAAAGTGGATAAACAACTAAATATGGGGAAGAAAGCTGATGGTGCCCAGCTTTCAAAAGAGATAGTGTCTGGTGTCTTAAGGACTTGAAGGTAAACAAGCGACCTTCTGGGTCAGAAGCAATAAAGCGCACATTGTAGAAGCACACCAGCCTGTGTGATCAGGAGGTGCTTAAGGCATCAGTTATCAGGCTTCAAAGAAAAAAAATCATATTGTATTCTCACCTCCCTGACATAGCTGCTGAAGACAAATGGGTGCATAAGCAAATGTGGTAAAGAAAGATGATGGTGCCTGGCTATCAAAAGATATAGCATCTGGGGTCTTAAAGGCTTGGAGGTAAACAAGAGGCCACCTAGCTCAGAAGCAACAAAGCCGACATGAAGGAAGCACACCAGCCTGTGAGACCACAAGGTGTCAAGGGTTCAGGTATCATCAGAACAAAAATATCTCACCATAGTGAATGAGCGGGGGAGTGTGGAATGGAGACCCAAAGCACATTTGTAGGCCACTGGACATTCCCTTACAGAAGGGTTTTGGGGAGGAGATGAACCAGTCAGGGTGTGATGTAGCAACGATGAAATATACAACTTTCCTCTAGTTCCTAAATGCTTCCTCCCCTCACCCCACGCCCACTGTCATGATCCGAATCCTACCTTGCAAGTCTGACTAGACCAGATGATGTACACTGGTACAGATGGGAACTGGAAACACAAGGAAGCCAGGTGGATGATGCTCTCAGGACCAGTGGCATGAGTGGATATACTTGTAGGGCAAAAGGAGGGTGGATTGGAAAGGGGAAACGTATTTCAAGGCTCTATATGTGACCTCCTCCCTGGGGGACAGACAACATAAAAGTGGGTGAAGTGAGACATCAAACAGGCCAAGATATGACAAAATAATTATTTATAAATTATCAAGGGCTCATGAGGGAGGGGGGACTGGAGAGGGAGGGGGAGAAAAAGAGGACCTGATGCAAACGGCTAAAGTGGAGAGCAAATGCTTTGAAAATGATGAGGGCAAAGAATGTACAAATATGCTTTACACAATTGATGTTATATATGGATTTTGATAGGAGTTGTATGAGCCCCTAATAAAATGATTTTTAAAACAATGAGCTGAGACTAAGGGCTCAAGTAGAAAGCAAACGTTTTGAGAATGATGATGACAATGAGTGTACAAATGTGCTTGATACATGGATGTAGATAAAGAGTGTGATAAGAGTTGTATGAGCCCCCAATTAAATGATTGGGGGAGGAAGCAGGGAAGAGTTACATAAGGACAGACATTGACCTCTGGTACAGTGATCGTCCTGCACGGCGTTGACAGAATACCTGCTTTGATCTTCTTTGACAATATGTTGCTGACCTTGCTTGCTAGATTCTGTGAGAACACCTGTCTGATCTTCCTTGAAAGATGTCGCTGATCAACCTTGCAAGCTCCTGAGAGAAGAGCTGCTCTGATCTGCCTTGCAAGATTTTGCTGATCTACCTTGTAAGATGCTGGGAGACCTGCCCAGATCTTCCTTGAAGGATGTCCTTGATGTGCCTGGCAAGATGGCGATAGACCTACTAGGGTCTTCCTTGTAAGATGTAGCTAATCTTCCTTGCAAGATGCTGGGAAAATCTGCACTGATCTATCTTGCAAGCTGTCACTGATATTCTTTAAAAGGTGTTGACTGAAGACCTACTCTGATCTTCCCTGATGTGCCTTGCAAGATGCTAACAGAAGCCCTGCCACGATCTTCAATGCAAGTTATGAGAGAAGACCTGCTCTGATCTGCCTTGCAAAATTTTGCTGATCTTCCTCTCAAGATGCTTCTGATGTGCCTTGAAAGATGGTGACAGAAGACCTGCCCAGATCTTTCTTGCAAGTTGTCACTGATCTGCCATGCAAGATGCTGACAGAAGACCTGCTCTGATCTGCCTTTAAAGGTATCCCTGGTCTTCCTTAAAAGATGCTTAGAGACCTTATCTGATCTTCCTTTCAACATGCTGCGAACTGCCTTGCAAGATGCTGATTGAAGACCTGCTCTGGCCTTCCTTGCAAGATGTCCCTGGACTTCCTTTAAAGGTGCTGAGAGAAGAGCTGCTCTAATCTTCTGGCGAGATGCTTCTGGTGACCCTTGAAATATGGTGATTGGCCCCTAATAAAATGTTTAAAAAAAAAAAAAGAAAGATGGTGATTGAAGACCTGCTCTGGTCTTCCTTTGCCAAGATGTTGCTGATCTTCCTTGCAAGATGCTGTTAGAAGATCTGGTCTTATCTTCCTTCCAAGACGTCGCTGATATGCTTTGCAAGATAGAAAACCTGTTGTGATCTTCCTTGAAAGATGCTGATGATCTTCCTTGGAAGATGCTGATTAAAGAACTGCTCTGGTGTTCCTTGCCAAAATACCGCTGTTTTTCCTTAGAAGATGCATACAGAAGACCTGCTCTGATCTGACTTGAAAGATACCGCTGATCTTCTTTAAAAGGAGCTGAGAGAAGACCTGCTCTGATTTTCTTGCAAGATGCTTCTGATGAAAGAAGACCTGCTCTCTGATCTGCCTTCCAGGTATCCTTGGTCTTGCTTAAAAGGTGCTAAGACCTGTTCTGGTCTTCTTGCAAGATACTTCTAATCTGCCTTGCAAGATGGTGATTAGAAAATCTGTTCTGGTCTGACTTGAAATACGTGGATCTGCTTTGCAATATAGAAGACCTGCTCTGATCGTCCTTGCAAGATGTTGCTGATATACTTTGGAAGATGCTGATGGAAGACCTGCTGTGGTCTTCTTTGCTAAGATGTCTCTGATCTTCCTTGCAAGATGTTGTGAGAAGACCTGATCTAATCTTCCTTCCAAAATGTTGCTGATATTCCTTGCAAGATGTCGCTGATCTGCTTTGCAAGAGAGAACACCTGCTCTGATATCCCTTGTAAGTGAAATGCTGATCATCTTTGCAAGATGCTGAGGACAGTCTCTTAGAAATGTTCTGCTGTGCACATGCACATCTACTTACAAGGTGTTTGATCCCAGGTCTAGCCTCAGCAGGCCAAAGGGTGGGTCAAATATTCTCCCTCTTCCTCTCTGGCAACTTTTGGGAAGATATGGGTTGGGTTCACTTCTCTTTTCTCCATTCTTATGTTTCGAAAGGTTTGTAGGAAAAATAGGACTTTTATCTGTATTTCATAATTGTTGGGAGCCATCCCAGCCATGCTGTCTAGCAAAGGTACAGCCTGGTGGAAGAAGCTTCTGCAGAGGAGAGGTTCTCAGAGAGGGTTTCCAACATCCCTCAAATATTTGCTGCTGTTAAATCCACTCTTGAGAATTTTGTGCATTGTCATGTTTACCGCACCTGGAACCAATGCGAGGGCAATCTTGAGAAGTATGAATGAAATTAGATCTAAAACTTGCTTCAATATGATGGTGCTTTCCTCACCTGAGGCATTGAGAGGCTTACACAACAAGACATCTTTGGGAATTCTGAGAAAGATATGTGGGAATTGAGTGAGGAAGAAACCCAAAAGTTGAGGTTAGAGGAGAAATAAAACCCATCCAAAAAACCCTGGATTCCATCCAGATTAGGTAGTGGGGGACTCTTTTGCCCTCCCTGATATAGAGGACCAACTGATGACCCTATATCTTGGACAGGGGCTTAGATAGAAGGAGAAAGAATGGTTAACATTAATAGGAAACACATAAAAGGGGAAATATTAAGTCTTTGGCAAAGAATCAGATGGTTTGGCTCTTTGGTGCCTCAGGAGTATAAAAAACAAAAGAAACATAGGTAGACAATGAAACAGTTACCATGGGAAAGTTTATAAAGCAAAATATGTAACACTGAGAAGCATTTAACTATGTTTTTAGATATTAGGCTTTGAAGTAGCACATGAGGTAGATTCATTGTTAGCCAACCAGGAAAGGAATATTGTGCAAAAATGATAGGGCAGTGAGTAGGATATGAGTCTAACCAAATTTTCTGAACACCTCAATCAAAATTAGTATGTGACTTATAAGACAAGCAGTACAGAAAGAACCAGGAAGATGACAGAAAGTGATAGAAAAAAGTACAGACCTCATAATGGTCTTTTATCAGGTTTCAGTAGAAACAATAAGGGTGATACTGGAATTAATCATAAAGCATTGTTTTTATGTAGTGTTCTGCAAAACTTTTTATGCTATAAGTACAGCTGTTTGGAAGAACACAGCAGAGAATACTTCCACCATAACATCTCTCATGTCTGTCTTGTCTGTGTTCGCCGACTCCACACCTCCTTGAAGTATCTAGTTTAATCCTCCCGGAGCTGAACTCCGTCACATAATTGTACATCAAGACTTTGGCATATGCAGTACGACTTGCCTGTAGAGTCATAGTCGTTGAGGGTCCTGAATTTGTGTGTATGTGTGTGTGTGTGTGTGTGTGTGTGTACATCATACACACCTGTTTGTGTAGGGTGGGTTTTACCAAACACCTCAGGGGTCAGTCGATCAGTAGTCTAGGTCAGGCAAACACTGGTATCTTCTCATGTGCCTATTTATGTATGTTTGTCAAACTCACCCTGCTTGTAGGAGCTCTGCATGCTGTTGAACAGCTCTGGCTCCTCGCTGGCTAACAATTTCACCTCTTCCTACTGTGGAATAGTTCTCGATACCGGTTTTCATTTCTCAAATGGATAATTGTATTATGAATTTTAAAATTGGATATTTATATTGAAGAATATAATTTAAAGATACTGGAAGATGATTTTGTCGGTCACACATAAATGGTGACATATGTGTGTCTATGTGTAAGTGTAACTATGAAATTTAAAAAGACAGATGAGTCAGAACCAGGCAGGGCCTAACCCACAGGCAGACACACAAACTCAGGTGGTGCGACAAAACATAGTAAAACCTGAGGGTGGGCACAACATGCTGATAATACAGACTTAGAAGCTACAGCTGCATGTGATGACATGCCAAGCGACTTAACATGGTACTCTCTCTAAAAAATGTTCTCAGCACCACATCCTAACCCACAACTGATAGGATCTTCCTTGTGAGATGGGATCAATCGGATCTGCCTTTCCTTGAAAATGCCACTGATGTTCTCTGCAAGATGTTGATAGAAGACCTGCTCTGATCTTCCTTGACAATATGTTGTTGACCTTGCTTGCAAGATTCTGTGAGACCATCTGCCCTGATCTTCCTCGAAAGATGTCGCTGATCATCTTTGCAAGCTGCTGAGAGAAGACCTGCTCTGATCTGCCTTGCAAGATTTTGCTGATCTATCTCGAAAGATGCTGAAAGAAGAACTGCCCTGAATTTTCTTGAAAGATGTCCTTGATCTGCCTGGCAAGCTTGTGATAGAAGACCTGCTAGGGTCTTCCTTGTAAGATATCGCTAATCTTCCTTGCAAGATGCTGGGAAAACCTGCTCTGATCTGTCTCGCAAGCTGTCGCTGATATTCTTTAAAAGGTGTTGACAAAAGATCTACTCTGATCTTCCCTGATGTGCCTTGCAAGATTCTCACAGAAGACCTGCCATGACCTTCCTTGCAAGATGTTGCAGATCTTCCTTGCAAGATATCCCTGGTTTCCTTTTAAAATGCTAAGAAAAGACTTGCTCTGATCTTCCTTTCAAGATCCTTCTGATTTGCCTTGCAAGATGCTGACAGAAGACAGGCTCTGATCTTCCTTGCAAGATGCTGCTGATCTTCCTTGGAAGATGCAGACTGGAGACCTGGTCTGGTCTTCCTTGCCAAGATGTCGCTGATCTTCCTTGAAAGATCCTGTGAGAAGACCTGGTCTTTTTTTACCTTCCAAGATGTTGCTGATCTTCCTTTGAAGATGCTGATAGAAGTCCTGCTCTAATCATCCTTGCAAGAATGTCGCTGACGTGCCTGGCAAAATAGAACACCTGCTCTGATCTCCCTAGTAAGTGAACTGCCGATCATCCTTGCAAGATGCTGAGGGCAACCTGGTGGAGATGTTCCAATGTGCGCATGCACCTCCACTCACAGCAGGTATGAGCCCAGGTCTCGCCTCAGCAGGCCCACAGGTAGGTTGAATGTGTGTGTTTCTGTAGGGTGGGTTTTACCAAACACCTTAAGGTCAGTCGACCAGTGGTCTAGATCAGGCAAACACTGGTGTTTTCTCATGTGACTATTTATGTATATTTGTCAAACTCACCCTGCTTGTAGCTCTGTATGCTGTCAATCAGCAGTGCCTCCTCTCTGGCTAACAACTTTACCTCCTCATACAGTGGAATAGTTCTGGGTGATGGTTTAATTTCTCAAATGTGTCACTTTTAAAAATATGAACTTTAAAATCAGATTTATATATTGAACAATGTAATTTTAAAATACTGGCAGATGATCTTGCTGGGCTTACATAAATGGTAACTGTGTGAGTGTGTGTGTTTGTGTGTGAGTGTATGGTGTGAACAAGGAAAAGACAGATGAGTCACGACCAGGCAGTGCCTAACCCACAGGCAGACACACAAACTCAGGTAGTGCGACAAAACATAGTAAAATCTGATGGTAGGCAAAACATGCTGATAATACAGACCTAGAAACAGCGGCTGCATGAGATGACATGCAAAGCAACTTAACACAGTACTCTCTGAAAAATGTTGCCAGCACCACTCCCTAAGCCACGAGTGATAGGATCTTCCTTGTGAGATGGGATCAATCGGATCTGCCCTTCCTTGAAAATGCCACTGATCTTCCCTGCAAGATGCTGAGAGAAGACCTGCCCTGATCTTCCTTGCAAGATGCTTCCTTTTCTGCCTTGCAAGATGCTTATAGAAGACCTGCTCTGATTTTCCATGCAAGATTTTGTTGATCTCCCTTGCTAGATGCTAATACAAGACCTGTTTTGATCTTCCGTGCAAGAGATCCCTGGTCTTCCTTAAAAGGTGCTGAGAGAAGACCTGGTCTGATCTTCTTTGCAAGATGCTTCTGATCTGTCTTGCAAGATGCTGACAGAAGACCTGCTCTGATCTTCCTTGCAAGATATCCCAGATCTTCCTTAAAGGGTGCTGGAAGAAGACCTGCTCTTATCTGCCTTGGAAAATGTCGGTGATATTCTTTGGAAGATGAAGGCAGAAGACCTGCTCTGATCTTCCTTGCAAGATATCCCTGGTTTCCTTAAAAGAGGCTGAGAGAAGATCTTCTTGCAAGATGTTTCCAATGTGCCTTGCAAGATGGTGATTGAAGACCTACTCTTCTCTAGCTTGCCAAGAAGTCGCTGAACTTCCTTGCAAGATGCTGTGAGAAGACCTGGTCTTCTCTTCCTTCCAAGATGTTGCTGATTTTCCTTGGAAGATGCTGATAGAAGACCTGCTCTGATTATCCTCGCAAGATGTTGCAGATCTGCTTGGCAAGATAGAACACGTGCTCTGATCTACCTTTTAAGTGACTGCTGATCATCCTTGCCAGATGCTGAGGACAACCTGTTGGAGTTGTTCCGATATGCACATGCACCTCTGCTCCCAGTGGGTGTGAGCCCAGAACTGGCCTCAGCAGGCCCACAGGTAGGTCAAATAATTTTCCCTCCTCCTCTCTGGCAAAGTTTTGGATAGATATGGGTTGGGTTCACTTCTATTTTTTCTATTCTTATGACTGTTTCAAAAGATTTGCAGGAAAAATAGGGCTTTTATCTGTATTTCATAAATGTACATCAAGATCCTGGCATATGTAGCCCACCGCACCTGTACAGAGGCATAGTTATTGAGGGCCCCTGAGTGTGTGTGTGTGTGTGTGTGTGTATGTGTATGTGTGTTTGCACATCATACACGCCTGTTTGTGAAGGGTGGGTTTTACTAAACACCTCGGGGGTCAGTCGAACCGTGGTCTAGATCAAGCAAACCCTGTGGTACCTTCTTATGTGCCTATTTATGTATGTTTGTTGAACTCTCCCTGCTCACAGGAGCTCTACATGGTGTCAACCAGCTCTGGCTCCTCTCTGGCTAACAACTTACCTCCTCCTACTGTGGTATAGTTCTGTGTGCTGATTTCATTTCTTAAATGTGTAGTTTTTTATTATGAATTTAAAAATCAGGAAATTATATTGAAGAATGTATTTTAACGATACTGGCAGATGATCTTTTTGGGCTTGCATAAATGATGATGTGTGTGTGTCTGTGAGTGTGAGTGTAAGGTATGAAATTGAAAAAGACAGATGAGTCACAACCAGGGAGTTCCTAATCCACAGGCAGACACACAAACTCAATTGGTGCAGCAAAACATAGCAAAATTTAATGGTAGGCACAACATGCTGATAATACAGACTTAGAAACAGCAGCTGCGTGTGATGTCGTGCAAAGCGAATTAACACGGTCTCTCTGAAAAACTTTCCCAGCACCACTCCCTCACCCACAAGTGATAGGATATTTCTTGTGAGATAGAATCAATCGGACCTGCCCTTCCTTCAAAACACCACTGATCTTCCCTGCAAGGTGCTGATAGAAGATCTGCTCTGATTGTCCATGCAAGATGTCGCTGATGTTCCTTGCAAAATTCTGTGAGAACACCTGCTCTGATCTTCCTCAAAAGATGTTGCTGATCATCCTTGCAAGCTGCTTAGAGAAGACCTGCTGAGGGATGAAATAGGGGAAATCACAACAGACCCCAATGAGATTAAAAGAATAATCACAAAGTATTATGAAAGACTGTATCTTAATGAATTAAAAAATGTGAATGACATGGACAAATAGGTGGAAAAACGATCCTTCCCTAGATTATCCCAAATAGAGTTCAAGAACCTCAAGAAACTTTCCCATAACAAAAGAAATAGATCTGGTTATCAAGAATCTACCAACAAAAGAGGCCCCCCGACCAGAGAGCTTCACAAGGGAATTCTATCAAGCATTCAGTGAAGGGCTCTCACCGATCATCAACAAATTATTCCAGAGGATAGAAAAGGATGGCAAACTTGAAAACTTCCAAACTCATTCTACGAAGGCAGTCTAACTTTGATACCCAAATAGGGTAATAATCCCACAGGACTAGGGAAACTAACACTGAGGAAAATATGACTAGGACTATAATCCCTAACTTATAACAGAGGGAATTTGGAAAGCTAGTATTCCACGATAGGAAAGATACCACTTTGGTACATTAGAGATAAAGTCCGAGTACATTATCCTACTTTCAATATCATTCCCACAGATGCTCCCCTAACAGCTATGCTGCCTTAAAGTGAGCACATGGTTGATCCTATCTCCCTATACAAATGGACATTCTTTTGTTACTCCTCCCATCAAGTAACCCATAACCCTCATACCTTCCTCCAATGCAGGAATTGTTTCCTCACCTGTGAGCTCAGGTACCTTAATGTGGTTACCACCCACATTGTGAATTATGTAACTACTGAATGTGCATGTTTTAAGGATACCTATAAATATCCCAAAACTATAAAGACTCACTCTCTCTTCTCCTACCGCCACATAAACCACCAAGAGGGGATGAGGTGAACATGCTACTATAAAATGTGTCTTACCCCTTTATTTTACTCTCTCTCTTATCGTCTATAACTTTACTATAACCTTTACATATTATCACTGTACAATTATGCCAATGGACCCTTTGGTTGTTAGAGGCTGGTTTCTTCTGACCAATGATGCCTAACATGGAGATGTAGGAAAATAATTCTTTTGAGTTATACCCTGTGTAACAATTGTACAACCTCTTCAGACAGAGAGGTTAAATCCGAGAAATTTCAGTATTTTTAGAATGACTGAGATATGGGTCAGGTGACGAGCAAAGATACAGAGTGCCATATCACTCTTAGCCACCTCTTAAATAAACAAAATGTAGTGCCAACAAATTAAAAAATAAAGGCATTTCTTCAAGTGGTAAAGAAATTTAAATCTTGTTTTCCAGTCAGGAGCCTTTGATATGGAGAGCAGGGACATGGTAGCTATTAACCTAAGAAACGTTCACAGGGAAGTACAGAGCATACCCATGTATGGCTTTTCCTTTTTGCATCATTAACACACAGCCTGACTCACAACACCCACAGAGAGTTCAAGAACATCATCACAGTTCAAGAACAACATCATCAAGATTTCAAGAAAGTGGTTTCTAGTTGTGGCCCAGCTCCTCTTCTGTAGTTAGCATGATTAAAATCTTTGTCAGTCTGAACACAGGATCCCTGTTGACTGGAGAGCTTTGACAAAAAGCATGCATCTCTACTGCATAATTCTTATGGTATCAGATATTGTGGAATGAAGCAGTGCATGCACAAGATCTCAAAAATACTGAGGATGGAATAGATATTGGAATTCATCAGTTGCTAGGGGATAAGAATTATATCACAGTTGAGTCACAACTAGTTTTCTGGACAGGCATTCTCACAGGTACACTAGGTTTGCCCAAGGGACAGGGAGAAAACAGCACTATTAGGAGGCAGATGGCCCAATTACACTGCAGTGAATCAAAAAAATGATGAGCCTTATCTAGACTTTATCTCCAGATTGCAGGATGCGGTTTGCAAAAATGTGGCTGACTCAGGGGCTGCTGATAATCTCATTCTTATATTAGAATTTTAAAATTTGAACCCATCATGTCAATCTGTGATCCATCCATTCAAGGAACAGAGCTCACTCTGATTATTTCAGAATATGCAGGAACGTAGGAACAGATGAATGCAGAAGTGATCTATGGCAGCTCCCTTGGGAAATTACAACAGGCATAAGGGGAAGTGCTTTATAGGTGGGGAAGAGGTAAATTTTAAAAGATAATGCCTGCAATTTTCATGAAGAAACAGGGCAACTCACAGCAGACAGGTACCGGGAAAAGAGGTGGGTTCCAGAGAACCTGGACTATGCCCCATTGCAAAAGGGGAGATCATTGAATAAATCAATGTCACTCAAGAGCCAACAGTGAAGGAATCCAGTTGGTAAGCACTTCCCAATCTGGAACCCTCTAAGGGGGCATGCTCCAAGTCCCACCCAAGAGAGCCTGAGGGAATCTGTTGCTAATAAGCCAAGCAAGAAATGCACCAGAGTCCAGCCAGCTTTATCAGACAATCACACTGCTGGGTGAAGATTTTCGATAGATTTAAACAGCCAAGAGGAATTCCAGCTTGTTCAAGACATCCCGCCAGAAATTATTAAAACCACAATGTTGGGACTGCTAACTAAAGAAACCATAGGACTTTTATTTGGAAATAAAATAAGTATAATATATTACTACTTAGTAATATCTCGAGACAGTAAACAATTGCTCTGTCTTCTCTCACCTCCACATGGGCAACCAAGAGAGGCTAAGGTGAGCATGCTATCAGGAAATGTATCTGACTCCTTTATTTTACTCACACTCCTATTTCTCCTATCTTCTACGACGTTACTATATGTTTATATATTATCACCGTGCAACTGCACCTATGGACCCTTCAGTTGTTAGAGAGAGGCTGGTTTCCTCTGACGTGATATCTGTAATGAACACAGATGCAAAAATCCTTAACAAGATATTTATAGGCCAAGAGAATACACAAGTATATAAAACATCATTCACCATTATCAGGTAGGAAACATCCCAGGGATGCAGGAATGATTTATCATTCAAAGATCCATCTATATTATACCCCATGTTGATAAGAAAAAGTATAAGAGCCACATAATAATATTGATAGATGCAGAAAAAGCATTTGACAACATTCAACACCCCTTCCTAATTAAGACACTCATGAAGATATAGGAACAGAAGGAAGATTCCTCAAGATAATGCAAACTACCTATGGAAATACAACAGCCACATTATAGCCTATGAAGGAGAGAGGAAAATGATCCCAATGAAAAAGGAGACCAGACAAGGATGCCCTTTCTCCCTAATTGTACTCAATATCGTACAGGAGGCTTTAGCAAACAACGTGAGACAGTGGAAGGACATTAAAGGTGTCCAAGTGAGACAGGAAGAAGTGAAACTATCTCTTTTTGCAGACAACCTGATTGTGTACATTTTAAATCCCAAAATAACTGACAGCAATAGCAGAATATGGAAGAGTGACAGGATATGAGGTCAACAAACAGAAGTCTATTGGTTTGCTATATACATTCGACAGGACCATGGAAGAGAAGATCAAGAAGGCAGTACCCTTCACAATAGTCAAGAGCACATTGAAATATCTAGGAATATGTTTAACCAAAAAAAATCTGAAGACATACAAGGAAAACTACACGACCCTACTACAAGAAACCAAGAATGACCTCCACAAATGGAAGAATATCCCATGTTTGTGGACTGGAAAATTCAACACACGGAAGATGTCAATCTTACCCAAAGCACTTTATAAGTTTAATGCTATCCTGATTAAAATACCAATAATCTTATTCAAAGAACTGGCCACAAATTTTATATGGAGAGGGCAGAAGCCCAACATTAGCAGAGAAGTCCTCAAGAAGAAAGACAGAGGGTTTGGTGAGCAAACAATGCCACAGACAGGGGAACAACTATAGAATTAAAATCAACAACAACATAGAGATTCTATGGATGTTGGAGCAACAGCAATCTGAGAGGAAGTACTAAGAGGTGGAAGAAGGGGGAATGTGATGGTGGGGCAGGAGGAAGACAAAAGGAAACAGAGGAAGGCTCTGGAAAGCAAAGCTATCGATAGAGGTATAGGCAGAGGTGTATACTTAAGTAAATACATTAATCCATAAAAATAGAGGGATTGGCCTATGCACACATTTATAAGGCAATACACTGTGGACAGACCTTGGGGCTCAGCTCACACACACCCTAACACAAAAATACTTTGTTTTAACAAACTGGCATTTGGTGATGGTCACCCCACAAACACACACACACACACACACGCAAAATTGTTGAAGGCTGAATGGCTGCACAAGCAAATGTGGTGTAGAAAGATGGTTCCCAGCTATTAAAAGATACAGCGTCTGGGGTCTCTTAAAGACTTGAAGTTAAGCAAGCAATCATGCAACAGTGAAGAAGCAAACCCACATGGGAGAAGTACACCAGCCAGGGTTATCATGAGGTGTCATCAGGACTGTAACAGGTATCAGAAGATTCATAAAAAAGAAACAAAAACACATTGTTGAGAATGAAGGAGGTTGGAGCAGAGACCCTTAGACTATCTGTAAACAATGGAACATCCCAGTCCCAGAGGGGTCACAGGGAAGGCATGAGTCAACCAGGGTGCAGTAGAGCACCAATGGATCACACAATATTGTTCTGGTTCCTTAAGGCTTCCTCAAGGCTTCCTCACTCCCCACTGTCATGACCCTACTGCTGTTTCTCACTCTGCACTGGACTGGGGCAGGTACACAGGTATTGATAAGAGATAAAGTTCATGACACATGGGATGAGAATAGCAATACCAAAAGGGTAGGGGGAAGGTGGGGAGAGGAGGGAAGGATGGAAGGACCAATCGTGATGACTGGCACATAAGCACACATACCCCTCCAGGAATAATAACAGCAGAAACCATTGGGGAAGGAAGACAACGATGGGTGTGAGATATGAAAATAATAACAATTTATAATCTATCAAGGGGCCACAAGGTTGGCGAGAGGGATGTAAAACAAGAGGAGCTGATACCAAGGGCTCAATAAGAAGTAAATGTTTAAAAAAGAATGAAGTCAACATATGTACAAATATGCCTAATCTACTTGATGTATGGATTGTAATAAAAGTTGTAAGAGCCCCCAGTAGAATTCTTTCAATTAAAAAAAAAAAGTTAAGATGAAAGAGTTGTAGAGGATAGCGTGTCAGGGCTGATATAGCATGGTGGGAGAGCAGGTCACATAAATGATGAGAGGATTTAATATGCATGTTCTGGCCAAAAGTAATTTTTGAGCTTTCTTGGGCTAGGGGAGCAGCTTCTGCCATGCCCCATAAGCTTGGAGGCCACCCCTGTACTTCTGGATCTAACTGTATAGGTAAATAGGCTGCTAGAGCAAAAGTAGATCCTATTTCCTGGCATTGGACTCCCACAGCCACCAGTTTCATGAACATATAGAATGAAGGGGTTAAACCAGGAGGGAAAAGTGCAGGAGCTGATAGCTAGGCACATTTAAGTGCTTTGTATGGTTTATCAATGAATGTTGTTGGTTCTAAAGATTCAGGGCTTGTCCCTTAGCTGCTTCATAGAGAGGTTTGGCTAACCCACTAAAACTGGGAATCCACAGCCTTAGCTGTGAATCAAGCCTAGAAAGGAGAGCATTTCAGTAGAGGGAGTTGGGAGATGAGGAAGAAGCTGTTTTCTATCAACTGTATTATCTATGGAATTCTTTCTGAGTCGGACTTCCAGATACATTGCAGTGGTGAGAGAACGCTGTACCTTGGTGGGAGACACTCCGTACTCCTTATCTGCCAGGAAGTTTAAAAGACCATTGGTATGATTTGGGGAATCTGAAATGGAAAGATATCAACAACGTGTTGTTTGTTATGACTTTTTAAAATCATATTATTGGGGGCTCGTACAACTCTTACCACAATCCATCCATCCATCCAGCATGTCAAGCTTATTTCTACATTTGTTGCCATCATTTTCAAAACATTTTTTCTACATGAGCCCTTGGTATCAGTTTCTCCCTTTTCCCCTCCCTCATGAACCTTTGATAATATATAAATTATTATTATTTCATAGCTTACACTAACTGATGTCTTCCTTCACCCACTTTTCTGTTGTCCATCACCTTGGGAGTAAATTATAGGTAGATCATTGTGATCAGTTCCCGTATCTCCAGTCACCTTCCCCTTCCCTTCCCCCTCCTGGTATGACTATTCTCAATAGTGTTTCCAGCTCTTATCTGTACCTGTATACAGATGCTCTGGCTAGATTTGTAAGGTAGAATTGGGGTCATTGATAGGGGGGTGCATTAAAGAATTAGAGGAAAGTTGTATGTTATGAATCTTCTGATGCCTGTCACCTACATAGTGGAGGATGAAGCTGAGGAAAAGGTCTAGGGACAGGAAGTCAATCGTCAGGGTTTGACTAAAAATGTGGCTCCTATTTAAATAACCCTGGAGCAAAACACCCCAACAGAGTTGTTGAGAATGTATGAATGAACTGCCCAGGTAAAGGTGAAGAGGGCTTGGGACCTTTCATCAGAGGGATATTAATGGAGGCAACCGTGTATGTTTAGTATTATGCGGAATGGTAGAGAACAGAGTGTTAAGGGTTGGGCACCAGGGAATGAATAAGCAGGGCAGCAGCATTAATGGCCCTAAGGTCTTGGATAAATCTGTAACTTCCATTGGGTTTAATAACTGGCAGGAAAGGCATGTGGTAAAGAGAGTGGGTTGGCCTTAACAGGCCTGCTGTAAGTAGTTTTGAGATTATAGTTTTGAGGCCTTGTAAGTGTCGGAGGATACTAGATAATGGGGCACATTAGGAAATTTTGAAGGGTCTTTTAACTTGATGTAAACAGGCTGATGATGCCTAGCAACTGAAGGATGAGTGACATCCAATACTTGTGAGTAAACTAGATCAGGTGGTAAAGGGAAAGACCCGGCAGGGGGTGTGGTGACACTAGAGTCATTTAGGGAGGAAGTGAAGACAGGCAAGTGTCTGGCACTGCTTATAAGAGAAGCAATAGGTCTGGGACTGGTGGGGCCTCTGGTAAAAGCAAACTTACCACTGCTCTGAATTTTAGCAAGAATATCTTTTCCCAGTAAAGAAATAGGACAATTTTGGAGGACTAGAAATTGATGTGTAAATTGAACATTATACAGACTACATAAAAGTGGTTGTGTGATAAGTGGTTGTGGAGTTGTACCAAAGACTCCCACAATAGTGGTGCATGCTAATTATGTTTACCTGCCTGTTCGGGTAAGAGTAAGTGACCCCTACGTCTAAAAGGAAAGAAAGGCTCTCTTGAGTTGGGTGATCTTCAAAGGGGTCTTACACCCTGGGTATCGATTCTTCAAGGCCAAGCCAAGCAGCTCTAACACGGAGGCATCTTGAGCAAGTTGCTCTGGAGGTCTAATGGGATAGACTATCCCTCCCACTCTGAGAGTGGGGCAGTCATTTCCCCAGGGACCTTTCTGTTCATAGTATGGCTTTCTTGGAGGTCACAGATTAGGGCATACATTTATTTGCCCACTGCCCCGATTGGGAGCATTTGAAGCAGGGTCATCATGGCACACTCATGTGTGGCCCAATAACTAGTTTAGACACACCCACTCTGGCCTGGAGGGCACTGGCTAACATTTGACATTTAACCTTATCTCTTTCTAACTTATATAACTTTTCCTGATCCTCCCTATTGTTGAAAACTTTGAAGGCTGCACTGAGATCTTGCTGTGAAGTCTGGGGTCCATAGTCTAACCTTTTAAATGGTCTTTTAATATCTGGAGCTGATAGTGAGATGAAATTTGAGTGAAATACAATCATCCCTTCCAGTGTAGTAGGGTCTACTTTGGTACATTTAAACCTCCTGAAAGATGTGAGAGAAATGTGGCAGCATTTTCTTTTGGTTCATGAAAGATTTCCTTAACTTTGTCATAACTGACTGCCTTAGTTGAGGTTTTTGGCAAGCCCTCAATGAGATACAAATAAAATAATCTTGAAGAATACAGTCCTCATGATCGTCTGATAATTCCAATTAGGGTTCTTCTGGGGACTGCCTTGAAGTCCACGGGCTTATCCCAGTTCTGGGCATGCCCTTCATCACTTCTCTTTATGCAGCTGTCCAGACTATCTCCCTTTCTTCAGAAGTCAAGGTAGTTGTTAACATCATATGGACGACATGACAGGTAACATATGTCTGAGTGAGTTATTTAAATTCTTTAATATAAGTGTCTGGCTCTGATGTATAACATCCAAGACATTTCCCTAAGACTGATATATAATTTAACAAGAAAGGGATATGAACTTTTACTAGCCTTTCTGCTCCTGCGACTTCAAAGAGGGGGATGAGGGTGGCAGGATTTAGGAATGGATCCTTTGGGTTTCATGGAGCTGTCTTTGTGGTGGAGAGAGCTGAACACAAAAGGCTGGGAGGAGAAGATGGTGCTGGCAGAAGGGGACAGGTATAAGATGTCTTAGAACATGGCAACCGTGGGAGGGAACTGGTGACAGAGGAGAGGTGGGAGGAATAGACAATCATGATATGGGCAAGGGAGAAGATTGGGTAGAAATTATATGATGTAATAGGGTCGGGTAGTAATAGGGTAGTGTAGTAGACAATCATGGTATGGGCAAGGGAGAAGTTTGGGTAGAAATTATATGATGTAATAGGGGAGAGGTAGGCTTGGAGTTGGTGGGACCAGGTTGAGACAAGGCAGGAGTGGGAGTGGTGGTGAAGAGCAAGGCTGAAGAAGAATGGGACACTCTAGCAGGAGATATAGGTTTACACTCTGGCAACTGGGAGAATGCAGCAGTGTCCACGGGTGGTTGGAGGGACATGAAGGGGTTTGCAAGGGGTGGGGGAGAAAGAAGGCACAGAAGCAGTTTTCTCAGAGACAATAGGCACTGAAATTGGTGGCAAAGCGAGATCAGAAGGATCAATGACTGATTCTTAGTCTGAGAGAGGAACACTTTCCTGAACCAGTAGGATTTTCATAGTGGAACAATTCGGACATAAATGAGGTTGAGCATGGAGAGAGAAAACTTGGATATATGGAAAATGAGAATATATTTTGTAGATTAAAAAGAAATTATTGAGAACTTGAATAATTTTAAATCAAATATACTACCTGGTGGCCATCCTGAGTTATTGTCCAATTTGTGCTGCGGCCACACATTACTACATAGGAAAATATTATTTCCCCTTTGAATAACTGATTTAAGACCCAGATAATTGAGGCTTGCCAGTAAACAAACTAGAGGTGTGTTATGCCCATTGCTTACTGTGGTAGTTATATAATCATTTGTCAATTTGTCAAGTAAAAGTGAAGAGGTGGAGTCCAGTTGGTCAACCATGATTCCTGAATTCCCTCTTTGGAGGCAGGAGACAGACTCTCTCTTTCTCTCTCTTTCAACTCACTCCCTTGGAGACACTCTACTGACCAGAAACATGGCACTACGCTGATAGACCCCATTCCCTGAGAACTGGAAAAGCCACATGTAAACCCCTGCCAATGCTGAGATGCGTACCCCACCACTGGATCCAATGACTCTCTATGCACTGGCTTGTGATCATCCTGCATTCAGCGTCACTGCATGTGTATTGGACATATGGGCTAATATCAGACTTAGGGGATTGGACTGGATTTGGTGGGATGCTTTCTTAATGTACAATTACCCTTTATATAAATCTCTCTCTTATACACGTATGAATTTCTATGGATTTGTTTCTCGAGCCTACCTGGACTAACATACTTGGAATTCTTACAACCCATTTTAAAAGGCTGAGAGAAAATTTGAGCTCTCTTAAATGAGGTAGCAAAACAGGAGAGCATCCTTCCACTGAATAATTACCACCTAAGCCCCTGGGGTGAAAAGGCCATCTGACTTAGCAAGATTACTTGTATGTGGACATTTTCAGAATGGCCATGGGAAAATGAACAGATGACCATGGAGTAGGGAGCTTTGGATTTAACATTCACCCTCACCGATGCATTGTCAGAGGGTCTTTAGCCAATGAAGTGGAGATCTCTTTGCTAGGCTTGCTCGAAGAGGTCCAGAAAGGCGCTGGGGACTTTAGTGGCTAGGGAAAGGAAAGTGCCACTCCAGTCTAACATAGACAGACTCTTTGTACCGGCCATCATGTATTAGGTCTTAGGGAGACAAGAGACAAAGACCTTTAATTTTAGATTTATTGAGGGAGTTTAGGTTTGTAGGGAACAGGATATCAAAGGAAAATAGGTGAAAGGGGTTAAGGATAGTAAGATTAAGAAAGGTTAGAGCTGGCCCTTCATCTAAAGCAGAGAATTAGCCACACGAGTATATACTAGTGTATAAGCCGAGTTTCTCAGCACATTTTTTATGCTGACAACCCCCCCCGGCTTATACTGAAGTGAGGGTCCCACTTATCTATTCTCTGGTGCAACCTGATTTCTCCTGCTCATCTGAGAGTGCCTACAGCCTCTGTGGGTGGTCCATGACTGCGAATATCACAGTTCTTTTCTCCTGCATACAAGAAGCCTGTGTTTTCTGTGCCATACTGGGCATGAACCTGCCCACTTCTGTGTGCTGGTACCAGAGGCGCACTGCATCCTTGTCATATGAATGCTGGATACGGCCGCTCTTCTTCTCCCACTCTTCTCCAGGGCTTGACCAACGATGTAGCCTTTACAGTCTTACCCGTGCTTTGTCACGCCCCTTTGCTCCATTCAAGCATTGCTGACTACAAGTACTAGAAGCTCTCTGGTCTTGGATATACACTATGATTATTTACAGTACTTATTTTATTTTTCACTTTCTTATTAACCCCTATCTGGACCCAGTGTTGACTATGCCTGCATAGAGCAGCCTGTGTTAGGGCTCATAATATACACGCTGCATTGTGTACGCACTGTGTTACTGCATGTGGTGCATTAGCACTTCCCATGCCTAGGGGGCGACGCTGTGTATGCAGTAGCACAGCACATGCAGTAACACAGGGCATACGCAGTGTGTGTTTATTATGAGCCCTAACACAGGCTGCTGTTTGAAAACAGTCATGTCATCTTATTCTGGAAGATCATCCGTCTGCCTTAGGCCTCAAGCTTTACAAGCTGTCTTATGTACATGCAGTACTGTAGCGCATGCAGTAACTCAGCGTGTACAGTTATTACTCATAACATATGGTTTTTGTTCACCCTCTTTTCCACTTAGAGCTAGTTTACTATTTTTCTTTGAAATATTCATAAACATCTAACCTGCTGATGCCTCAATTGATTTCATTGGTATCTATTTTTATTTTTGAATTTATCATAACTGTTGCATTTCCTAGCCTAGGGTTATACTGGAGTCAAGAAGTTTGCCCAGTTTTTGTGGAAAAATTAGGTGCCTAAGTTTATTTTCAGGTCGGCTGATACTCAAGTATATAGGGTAAATTTAAAAGTGTAAAGTCCATTAGACCTGCTATTTCATAAAGGAAGAGAACATCAGGTTTAATAAAGACCCACGAACTAAAGCAGAATTTTTTCGAGGAAGGGGTTACACAGCTCTAATGTCTGCTGCAGAACCAGCAGAAAGAGTGTAAGTGGGAGGGAGAGCCAGACTTAGGGGTAGAGAGGGGTGGGGGTGGTGAGAGGCAAGATAAGTCAGAGCAGCAGGAGGGTAGAAGGTGCCCAGTCCAAGTGAGCAAAGTATCAGTTCAGGTATTTAACTCTGTGGGATGTCTCTAATGCTTAGACAGGAGGGTTCCCCCACATCTTTCTGGTTGATGTGGATAACTCCAATGGGCTGGATGCTAGCTTCTGTGGGCTGACATCTCTTTATTGGGCAGGAAGATGGGCAGAGTTAGCTTTGTAAAGAAGAAACATATATGATATCCTTAGTAAATGCTTCCAACAGACCCTAGAAGGGGGTCTCGCCCTTCCACAGAGACCTGTAAGCTTTCCCAAAGAAAAACTGGACATCCCTTTGGCTGAGTTCAAGGTTGAACCTCATCTTTTTAAAGCTGGGCCTGTCTCTTCTTTGACTTTCCAGCTGTCAGGCCACACACCAGATGACGCAAAGAGCCAGGGAGGTTCTAGACCTGGACCTGGGGTTCTCACCCTGCCTGGCTCCCGGCACACAGCTGACAAGACTTAGCAAATCTCCGGAGGAAGCCCTAACATTTGTGCACCAGCTGCAGCCACTCGCTTCCTGAGAAGCGTTCTCTTCTTCGTAGTGAGAGAAACAACAGACTCGGGGGCTCACCTTTGAGCTGACGAGGTACAAGGAGTCTCCGGGAGAAGGCACCGCTGTGCGGAAAGGAAACAATGGAGGGGGCTTAGCAGAAACCCACAAAAAAACTAACCTGGAAACCCCGAAGACAAGAACACCCAGCCTGGGTTTACCCCTTCTCCAACAGGGATTCCTACCATGAGCCCAAATCAATCCAAAGCTGGGGGATGGGATCAATCTCCTGGAGCACCCACAAACCTTTCACCACGAGATGGGCGACGCATGGGAGAAGAGGAGGAGGAGAGAAAGGGGGCTTGCACCCAAGCAGGGGTGCTGGGTGCTCCAAAGTGGCCGCTGGCCACAAACAAGTCCCTGGAGAAGAGCGTCCCTCACCTGGGAGCACTGGCTACATGGTGCTCAGGTTGCGGGCGCTTCTCTGCACCCACTTACAATGCACAGTAAGTAGGACTCACTCAATGAGCCACAGTTCCGGCTAGGACACCACCACTTCCGCCCCCTCTCAGAGCGACCCGGGGTGGGAGGAGCCGGCGGGGTTAGGGTGTCTGTCTACTTTTCATCTTTGAGGTGGCATCTTTGAAGTGGCATCTTTGAGGTGGCATCTTTGAGGTGGCATCTTTGAGGTGGCATCTTTGAGGTGGCGGTGCTGTTTGGGCAGGGGGCGGAGCTTGGGGCGGGACCTGGGGCAGCGCGGGGAGGAGGAAGGGAGAGGGAGGTCAGGCAACAATGGGCCCTCAGCCCTGGCTAAGGCTGCAGCTGCAAAGGCTCAGGTAATGATGGCTGAGGCACCTGCGGGCAGAAATGGTACTTTCCCCAGCACCGAGAGCGTTCGTGGGGGACATAAAATGACGTACAATGTACTTGTGTGGGTTTGTGATCAGACTCCCCGGATGGGGCATCCTCCTAACTACCGGGAACCATCCAGCCATCCAACCCTGCCACAGTGTTAATGGGGCTGAAGCAAGAACCGAAACTAATGACCTTTGAGGTGAAGGACCACTCTGCGGCTCAAAGTAGGGACACATATGACTGCCTTTAGGAAAAGAGAAGTATCTGGCATCATATGGTCTAGGTAAATTATGTCTCCGTAACAAAATTTAAAAATGAAACTTAAGCAGGATAGGAACCCTAAAAAGTGATGGGAGGGGGTGGGTGTTGGTTGTTAAGCTTGACTATTCTTAGAGTTGGAGTTTGTATTTTGATCTTGTTTTATTTTGCTTGAATGCTATTGAGGCAGATAAACATGATAGTTCAGTTCAATGATGCTTATCATGATTTCTACACTCTGCTAATTTATCACTCACCAGAGGTTCTATCAATCTAATGGTTTCAAGTGCATGGGCACAATATTCATAGAGACTCTTCCAAATTGAGAGGTGTGAAATTTAAATTTACTTCCTCCTAGTAACTCTTGGCGGGTGGGTCTCTCAGAACAAGTGCTGATGGGACAGCTCAAAGTGAAGTGTTTCCCTATGAATTTGCAATCATAAGGATTATGCTTCTTTTATGTCTGATACATTAGAAAATTCCTTTATGAAAGTTCTAGTCAGATTCCAAAGTTGCTTTTGAAAATGGAGATATGATCATTGCAACACTTTATTACATTTTCCAATATGGTCAGATAGTTCCACAGACGATACGGAAAACTCTGTCATTTATCAACAAATATTTACTGATTTATGTTCCCAGTTCTGGTGGAGCCACCTTATCCTTAGATCTTGGGAAACAGAGGCTAGATTTTGCAACTAAAAGGGGACTTCTCTTAAAATACCTACCCTGTTACACTGGGTAGGCTAGAGAAACAAATGCAGGGACACTCAATGTGTAAGGAGGAGCTTTATATCAAAGAGTAATTGGATATCAAGAAAACATACCAGCCCAGCCCAGATGAAGACCATAAGACTAAGATTTTTTCCCCCGATGGATAAATCATGAGTTGTATAAATAAATAAATAAATAAAAACAAGCAAACAAAAAACCAACCCACTACAGTCAAGTCAATGTGAACTCAGTGATGCTGTAGGACAGGGTACAGTCCCCCTGTGAGTTTCCAAGACTAAATCTTTGCTGAAGTAAAAAGCTCCATCTTTTCCTGTGGCGTGAATGGTGCTAGTCGTACAGTTAGCAGCCCAACTCGTAAGCACTACACAAACAGGGCCTCTTATCTATCAATGTAGCTCTACCCCTGATAGCATGCAAGTAGAGTCCAAAAGGTCCCCTCAGTTATGCAAGCTACTTTCCATTGAATTGTTAACCTAATGTTAGTGATTTATCAGAACCAGATGTGCCCAACTACCACTACCAAGGGCTCGAAAAGGAATCCCATTAGAAGATCATAGATAGAGTAGGAGGAAAATGTGGGCCAAAAGTCAAATCACCAAAGAGACCCTCAACACAAGGGTCTTTAGTCACCTTTCAAGTCCAATCTTTGTGTAAACAAGCCTGTGACAGTCACTGGTTTTGTAGTTGAAATTGTATGGCTATGATATACAAAGAGCATAGTAAAGTCCTAGAAGATAGGAGAGAGAAAATAAAATAAAGGACTCAGACACATGTTATGGTAGCAAGCTTACCTCTGGGACAGCCATGATCTCAGCAGCCAGGTCTACGCAGAGAAAGGGAGGAAGAGAGAGTCAATCTTTACTGTCTTGGGATATTTGTAGGTAGCAATAATACATGCATATTCAGTATTTACATACATCACAAGGTGGGTGGTAACCACAGTAAAGTCTCTGAGCTCACAGGTGAGGAAACCTAATACCTGCACTGGGGAAAGGCCTGAGGTGGGATGGGTTCTGCAGTGGGAGGAGACAACAAGAATGTTTACTTCTATATAGAGATAGAAGCTCACTTTAAGTCAGCATAGCTGTTAGGGGAGAATCTGTGAGAATGATATTTAAAGCAGGATAATGTACTTGGACTTTATCTCTAACATACCGAAGTGGTGACTTTCCTACTGTGGAATACTAGCTTCCAAATTCCCTCTGTGATGATTTAGGGAATATAGTCCTGGTCATATTTCTGTAAGTCTTATTTTCCCACAGTCCGGAACTGAACTCACCCTGTTGATAGACTAACCATCCGTGTAATTAAGATCAAAAGGACAGTACACACCCAAGGAGAGATTTAGGAAATGTGGAGGAACAGAAACAGGAAAGCCTTGACGAGATAGGGATGAGTGATCATATGTTGTTGCTGTTGATAGATTCCCTCAATTAGGCCCCAGCTCCCAGAGAACCCATGTACAACAGAATGAAACACTGCCAAGTCCTGCTCCATCTCACAGTAGTTTTTCTGTTTGTGCTCATTGTTGCAGTCAATGATTCAATCTCTCACAAGGGTCTTCCTCTTTTTCACTGCCCTTCTACTTTCCCAAGCATGATATACTTTTCCAGGGACTGGTTTCTCCTGATAACCCATCCAAAGCACATGAGAAAACATCTCACCATGCTCACTTTTCAGGAGCATTCTCGATGTACTTCTTCTGAGACAGATTTGTTAATTCTTCTTGAAGTCCATAGTTCTTTCAATCTTCTTCACCAAACAATAATTCAAATGATGCAGGAGGTATCAAAAGAGGATGGAAGGAATACACAAAGCAAGAGGTAGCTTATGATCAAGAACCAGTGGTACTGAAGGAAGAAATCCAAAGGGTACTGAAGATATTAGCAAAAAATAAGGCCCCAGGAGTGTAGTATGAGGTAGGGGGGCAGCCCCCCACCACTAGTCGTGGGTTCACTAAGCACAATTGTACGGTTGAGATAAATACATAAAGTCATCGAGAGCATGAGATAGAAGAGGCATAGGGGATATTGCAATCAAGGGGTCAGACACATTTCATGGTAACATTGCTCACCTCAGCCCCACTTGGTGGCCCACGTGGAAAGAGGGGGAAGGGAAAGAGGAAAGAGGGAAAGGGAAACAAGGGAGAAGAGGGAGCCAAGGAGAGAGGTGGGGAGAGACCAGAGAGCTAACCCAGGCCTATATAACTTTTGGAGGCATGCAAGCCCCTGATTACAGGTAAAGACATACGTCACAGGAAGGGGTTGCACTATAGGTTATACAGTAATGGGAGGGGGTGGTCTAGGGGCATACATGCAACAGGAAAAGGAGGGATAGGGACTATACATGTGATAAGATGGGCAGATCCTAGAGTCAGGATGGCAGCTTAACTTTGACCTGTTCTCTGGATCTCCATAGGAACCTTTATCCATAGGGTATAAACCCCACCTAGAGGAACCAAGCTAATGGTTGTAAGTTTCAGGGAGAAGTAACCCATTGTCTCCAACAGCAGGGAGCAGGCCCATCCTGTGGTGTGGGGAGACAGCAGTCTGCCTCCAGGGAGCATGTCTAAGAAGCTGACCTCCCTCCACAAGTCCCCCTTTGTTTTATATAAAAAATTCAAAAGCCACATGGGCTATATGGTTACTTTCTATACATTAAGTTGTCCAGACAAAACTTAATGGTCCAATTAATATAGCAAAAAATTCAGGCTTACAGCTAACATTTTGAATCCAGGCACTGGGGGTAATGCCCCCTAATGCCCTTCTGCTGTTGGAGGAAGGTATGATAGAGGCTGGATATCATGGCGGGAAGAAAACGAGCAAATAGGAATGTCTGCTTCCATAGGGAGAATGAATCAACCATGTGCTCACTTTAAGACAGCACAGCTTTAAGGGAGAAACTATGGAAATGATAGACAACCGCAGGAACATGTACCTGGACCTTATCTCCAACTACCCGAGTGGCGGTCTTCCAGCCATGGAATACTAGTCTTCCAGATTCCCTCCACACCAGTCAGGGAGTAAGTCCTGTTAGGTAGCTTAGCCTAGGGAATTGGGAAGTCCATTTACACATGCCCAGGTGGGCCTGCAAAGGACAAAAGCTAGATTTTCCTGCCGGTGGGCCCTGATGGGCGTTACACCTGGAGCAGCCCACCTGGGCCAGGTGACTGCAATTCTGCCAATGGGATCAACCTGGGGTCGTTCACCACACCTCCCCTGGGAGCCCTTGAAAAGGCAGGGACTAGAAGGGAGAGGGGCTTTTTGGTCTGGTCTTCCTGGGAGGAGAGAGATCCTTGCGTGACCTGGGGCAGTCTCTGCCAGGCCACATGGTCAAAGGAATCCTAATAGGTGCCGCGTAAAACCTGATGCTTCTTTGAACTTTCATTAAATTCTCTTGGATCACGAGCCCGGCTTCAGCGTGAAATATTTCTCGCGCGGAGCCAAGGACTGAGGTTGGGATCTAGTCCTGGAGAGAGAAACCTAACAGTCCCAGTTTTATTTCCCTACAGTGCTAGTATCCCACATTTCCCCTGTCTGCATTATGTTTGAGATTTAATAGTGTCACGGAAGCAACATGGTCTCTCTTCATATCTCTTAGCTTCCTATAGAAGCAGCACAAAACTGCAAGCATAAAAAAATATGATGAGTAAATAATACAGTCAGACTGGAACTTAAGCTATGTGAGATACATTGAGCCCAAGATGGAGAATCCAACCCTCCCATGCCACTCACCAACTGCTTAATCACATCAGAGTCAGGAGATGCCTTGAGTCTGTCTTTGAATGTATAGAAAATATCCTCTTTAAGCTGATCAACATCTAATGAAATGTTTCCCTTAAACCCTCGCTAATGTTTCTTAATCAAATCCTTGTCACGCAATGTTACATTATATAGGTAGGGAGTTACACAGAAATCAGTTACATTCCAATCACATTATAACATTAATTCACAAGTCCAAAATCTTGATCTTTCAGCAAAACAACAGTCTGGAGTAATAGTCCAGTCACTATTGTATATAATGTTCCTCTTTGATGAGAGTCTCAGAGTTTCTCTTAGACAGCATCAGCAATGGAAGAAATGTCTCAGCAGTCAGCAATCGCCATTCTCAGGAATCTGCCAAGTCTTCTTGACATTTTGGATAACTTCAGTAACAGGAGAGGGAGGTCAGGTCACCCACCAGCTTCACTGCTTTCTTCTGGGCCTTGCTGGTTGAAGAGAAATTCACCTATCCCCTTGGCCTGTGAAAATATAAACAAATAGCCCCTCTCTTCAGGGTGTCAGTGACCTGGAAAAAGAATTATGATTAAGCTTTGGGGTTCCTTCGTGTCCTTCATGTCCATCTTTCTCCCAACGTGGTTGCGTCCTTCTGAGGGGAGCCCATCAGCTTTATTCTGCAGAAATATAAATGGACAGCCCTTTCTCTGGGTGAGAGATGAACCCGGATCCCAAACGCGGTTTCCATCATCTTGGGATTTCTTAGGATCAGTTTTCTCTGCAGAAGTGAAAATATGTTTCTCTGCCCTACCTTTGTTTCAAACTTTAAGTAAGGAGAACTTTTTTTGTTAAATTGACCAAATGAAATTTGTTGCACATAAGATTCCTCTTCTCCTCCTTCTGTTTTAACAATGCAGCCTTTAAAGTATTGCTGGCAATCTCAGTTACCTTGCTTGGTCTTGATCCAGTAAAACAACTAGTTAGATAGCCTTCATTGTTATGAAAATACTGGCTCCCAGCCCTCAGAGAATTAAGAGAACTGACTAATTACCATACTTTCAAAGACTGAAAAACTTCTCAATAAATTTATTCAGCTGTTCCTGAAGTAACTTACTAATCAGACATTTTTTCCTCCAAGTTCACCGGTAAGGTTACAGGCTCAATTAAGCCCTTTGCTCTTCAGGCTTCTCACACTGTATGATTTTACCATCTTGCTATCGTCTCTCTTACTTAACTTCACTCATTCCCTTCACGCTGACTTTAGTGGAAGTTAATGGGACAGTTTTAGGCCCTCCTGACTGCACTAAAGAAATGACCCCCCATCCAAAGTTTAAAAGCCTTTCGCTTCAATTTCTAATTCCATGTGGTGGCGCTATTGTTTCACCACAAGAGCATTCCAGAAGACCCCTTGATTTAAACCATGGTCAGATTTCTCAAGCACTCTTTCCTGCCAACCATAACTTTTAACTCTAAAAATGCAAGGAAGCAAAAATTGGCTTAAGCGATCTTCCCTTTTTTTAAGTTTTTGGCTCTCCATTATATTTTGATCATAGATTTTTATAATTTATAATTTTAAAATATTTTTAAATTGTTTTATTAGGGGCTCATAGAACTCCTATCACAATTCATATATACATCAATTGTGTAAAGCACATCTTTGCATTCATTGCCTTCATCATTCTTAATACATTTGCTCTCCACTTAATCCCCTCCCTCATGAGCCCTTGATGACTTATAAATTATTATTTTGTCATATCTTGCACTGCCTGATGTCTCCCTTCACCCACTTTCCCATTGTCTGTCCCCCAGGGAGGAGGTCACATGTAGATCCTTGTAATCAGTTTCCTCTTTTCAAACCACTCTCCCTCTACCCTCCCAGTATCACCACTCACACCACTGGTCTTAACGATATCATCCACCCTGGATTCCCTGTGCTTCCAGTTCCTGTCTGTACCAGTGTACACCCTCTGAACTAGCCAAACTTGCAAGGTAGAATTCAGATCATGACAGTGGGGGGTGGGGAGAAAGCATTTAAGAACTAGAGGAAAATTGTATTTTTCATCGATGCTACATCGCACCTTGATTGGCTCCTATCCTCCCCTAGAGGGGATCTCCAGTGGCTGACATATGGGCTTTGGGTCTTCACTCTGCAAACCATGGTATATCAGAATAAATCACTGCCTTAATTTCTTCTTCATAATCTTGACCAATAACTCCAGCAACACCTTGAGAATTTAGGTTGGACTTTCCTAATAAACATCTTATTTTGTTGTACATGAGCCAGATAAGAATAACTGAGATGTGAGATTGAAAGAAATAAAAGTTTTGATAACAAAAGAAACCTGCGCAGGGACCAGCCAGCCCTAGACAAAATGTGGCCATCGGCTGGTCCCTTTCGCTTACAGACTTGGTTTTTTATAAGGCTTCATTAGATTGCTATACTGTGCAAGCAGGCTGGTATACAAGCAGAAATTGGGGTTGAACAGTGCGACTAAGCAGGCTGGTACAGAAGCAAAACTGGCCGTTAAGCAGCGCGACTGAGCAAGCAGACTTTGAGGTTGCACAATTTTCTGGCACAGGATAGTCGTTTGCTGGTTTTTAGGAACAAGGGGCTAGTTGGCCTTTTCTTTCTTTCTTTCTTTCTTTCTTTCTTTCTTTCTTTCTTTCTTTTTTTTGAAAATGTTATAAGGCCTGAGATTGCACTTTAGGACTGGTGCAGAATGATTGCTTAATATAAAATGGTTCTATTTAGGCTAACAATCACAATTAGTTCTTTGGTAGTGGACACCAATTACTGCTCTTAATAATTTCTAATTTAATCACAGCTTTTGGCTTTTTCTCCCAACTCTTATCAACTCCAGTATCAATTTGAATTTCTTGAGTATTTAGGTTAAAACTTCCTGATAAAAACTGTATTACTTCTTCTTTTTTTGGGGGTGTGTGTGTGAATAATTTTTAATAGGGTTGTTGGAGGTTTTCACAAACATGGCAAAATCACGCAATGCTGCCGGCATTGGATGCAATCCGGGGCCAGAAGTCCGCACACTCCTTTGCAACGGGTCCTGTGATGGCCAAACCTTTCATCTCGCCTTTATTGTTCACAATGACCCACGCATTATCTTCGAAAGAAAGGAACACACCATCTTTTCTCCGGTAGGATTTCCGTTGCCGTATTACCACTGCAGGATGGACCTTCTTTCTGAGCTCGGGTTTGCCTTTCTTGACTGTGGCCATCACTATGTCACCCACTCCGGCAGCGGGCAGTCTGCTTAGCCAGCCCTTGATCCCCTGCACAGAGATGATATATAGATTTTTGTCTCCTGTACAAGAACGAAAAGAAGACATGATTCACTCTGGCTTTCATCCCCAAGGTGTATTACTTTTTCAATAAGAGGTTCCTGCTTCTAGAATCAGCAAAGGGCTGTGAGGGCTTCTGAGTGCCATCTGTTAGTTAGTCAAAACAACAGCAGGGAAAACAGAGCCTGGGCTTTTGCAAGATTGGTTAGGTCTGGTCTCCTGCTGTGAAGCTGGGTGATACCTGCAGTTTCTCTCTTCTTTGCTCTGGCAGGCAGACACCTTGCCTCCCATGCTTTGCTTGGCAGGGTCTGTATCAAGCTCCTTCCACTATTTCCCCACTGGGAAGTCTTGGCTAATGAGTTCTCTTCCTACAGCGGGGCAGAGTTCAGGTTCTATTAAACCCACTTGATGTCCCTGGCCCATGCTCTGACATAGGCCGCAGCCTGCTCTGCCTACACTCTCTGTGAAGATGACCTGTCTTCCCACAACTAAAACACTTTTTTCTAGGTCTGATATAATTTGCCAGTGCAGCTGCCATGAGGTCGGCCTTGTATTCCTCTGTCTCTACATTCCTGCATATCCTGAGATAATCTAGCAGAGTGCCCTGTTCCCTGTGGAAGGTATTTTTACAACGCTTATTGGAGAAATCATAAGATAGCTTATGCACTAAGTCTCTTACTGCCTGGACATTCTTTACACATTTGGAAATAGAACTTTTGGAACACAAAGTCAGCATAGGATTCATCAATCCGCTGTCTTATAGCCATGCAACTTGGCTTTCTCTCTCCTGATGGAATTATCTTTTCCCAGGCACTCAAGCAAACCTCACATATCTATCCTATTATCTGTTGAGTAAACTGTACTTGAGACTCAACTGTAATATAATTCTCATCCCAGAGTGTTGGATTGGGGGAGGGAATGCGAGCTCACCTTGGGCGCATGGAAGAATTGTTACCAGTTGAGATGCAAAAGCAGCAAAAGGAGTTTATTTGCTAGCTCTAGCTAGGGCTTCCCTCCCTCCACTGCCCAACACAGTGGGGACCCAGCAGCCAAAGGGAATCAGCCCTGAGTTCTTTGTTCACTGGGCTTTTATGGGGCCAGGGCCAGGGGGCAGTCCAGTGTTGCTGTTCTTTAAATTGATTAGAGAAAACTTCTGGTGCCAGCATTGTCCAGTGGTGGTTGGCAAGCAGTTTCGCACATGTTTTCTTGACTGGTCAATCGGTGGGGGGTGGGGGGGTGGTCACTGCTCCTTGCTGTAGAAAAATTAAATCTAACCCTCTACAATTTTGTAGGACTATCTCAGAAAGAGAGCTTACAGATTTTTCTAGATGCGTTATTGCATCTTCTAGTCTGGCTAAATCCTCATCAATTAAACTCTAGAACTGGGTCAGTCCATTATTTTGGTTGCTTAGAGCAGCTATTTCTATGCCCGCTCCAGCAGCGCTAACTCTGAGTAACAGAGCAACAGTTAAAACAGTGACAGAAAAAGAGGACCTGATGCAAGGGGCTTAAGTGGAGAGCACATGCTTTGAGAATGATTGGGGCAGGGAATGTGTGGATGTGCTTTATACAATTGATGTATGTACATGTATGGATTGTGATAAGAGTTGTATGAACCCCTAATAAAATGTTTAAAAAAAAAACCAGTGACAGGTTCTCTTTTAACCTTCTGGTAGTGCTGGTTTGACCATTGTAAGCATCCATCTTCCCACGAATGGTAAATAACCCGCGGGAAAAGAATTATATTTACACAGAATTCTGTAGCATTGGTGGAGTGTAACAACTTGGTATACAGGCAAGGGGAAGGGTAGGAATTTGAACATATCCACAAACTACTTTTAGTAGGAATTATCCACTTACTGCTTTGGTTGACCTGAGAATTTATGTTTATACATGAGGGCTCATATTTTTTTGGAATTTTTCCCACACACGCTCCAATTCCTTGAACATTTTCTATTGTGAAACTTTTTTTCTTACGGCTATTCCAGTCACAACTTGCATCAGCCTCCTGGACCAAAATTCTGTTTATAGCTAAGGCATCATATTATGGGGGTTCTATACTATAATAAAGCCAACAACTTTTGGTAGCATTTGGGTTAGTACTGTTTAAAGCATTATACGTTGATACTATTAAATCAAACAAAGGAGAACTGAGATAAACCCTGTTCTGCGTGTCTTCTGGACCAGCCGTTGATGTTACAGTATGTAGGACTTTTGGTACTGGGGTGGCTATTACTTCGGAAGGCCCACATTATTCCTCGGATCCAGGTTTCCCAGTGATGTGGATGGTGATTTTTATGGTATTATTGGCATCAGCACTATTACTTGACACAAATTTTATTGACACAGAGTCTTCTTTAGAACTCCATTTCCAGTCACCATCATTGGTGGTTACACAAGCCCATTCAGAACAATAGGGCCATCATGCTTTACTGGAAGACCCCTGCTGCAGGCTGCGTCCCCACAACTTTGCTCTGTCAGTGCCCTGAGGCCATGTCATAGGGCACACATGAAACCCCTGTTTCCTCATGACCAGTTTATTATTTAAAGGTGTGCTATACCCGACATGCCATGCCACTCGGGGGGCAGGACCAATCCTTCTCTCTTGCCAGAGCTGTTCAAGGCTGAAAAATATTTCAAGATACCGCATCGCAGTTATTGGATGTGTCTTACTTACTGTTGCCAGAATGTCACCGGTGACTACATTTTTTAGAGTCCAGGTGTGAATCTAAGGTTCATGTTGGTTATAGTCTCATTTTCCTTGATAATCGCAGAGAGGAACACCCAGAGGGCCACAGGCCACAGGATCATGATAGTCTACTGAGGCGCACCCAAAGGGGATTGGTGGGGTGCTGAGTTACCGTCCACACCTTTTCCAGAGGCTCTGCTAGGCGGGTATGGCTGTGGTGAATCCAGGCAGCTATCCCATCCTCCACCTTTAAGTCTGTAGGGGAGGTTAAAACAACCTGATAAGGCCCCTTCCATTTGGTTTCTAGATTTTTGCTATGGAACCTTCGAACCCAGACCTAATCTCCAGGCAAATGCTCATGTTGACTTGCAGCTGCATTTGCCTGCTCAATAGCATTTTGGTAAACAGCCTGAATGGTAGGTCAAACATTGGCCTGTCTGCTCTGCAAGGCTTGCATAGCCCCTAATATCTCAGCAGGCCTGCATAGAGCAGATTGAATGCTCTAGGGATAATGGGGAGTGGTTTACCATACACAATTTCAAAAGGTGTCAATTCAAACATGGTGGAATTCCGCACACGGAATATAGCAAACGGGAGGAGAGTCACCTAGTTTTCGCCAGTCTTGGAGGCTGATTTGGTCAAAGTCTACTTTAAAGTTCTGTTCATTCTCTCTACTTGCCCAGAGCTTTTTGGGTTGTATGTACAATACAGTTTTCAATTTGTCCCCAGAGCCCAGGATAAATTCTGAACGACCTCGGTTACAAAAATAGGCCCATTGTCGGATTCAATTGTTTGAGGCATTCCATATCTTGGAGCTATTTCTTTTAACACCTTTTTTGCTACTATCAGGGCTGTCTCTCTTTTAGTTGGGAAAGCTTCTACCCAACCTGAAAAAGTCTCAATGAGGACTAACAAGTACTTGTAACCATATTTGCCTGGCTTGATCTCAGTGAGATCCACCCCCCAATGTAGCCCAGGTTGCTTACTTCTTTCTCTAGCCCCTTGATGCATATTTATAATTTTACCTGGTTTCATTTCTTGGCAGACATGGTATTGGCTCACCAGCTGTTCTGCAGTCAGTCCTTGGTCTTTGAACTGTAGTTTGGCAGTTTGCAACAATTGTAGCATCTTTTCCCCCAAATGAGTAGTACGGTGTAAATTGTACAGCATCTCTTGCGTCCCACCTCAGCCGGGAGGATAAGATTGTTCTGGGCTTTTAGCCACGGTGAGCCCTCTTCTATTAGGGCTTACAGCTCTTGTTTGACCCAAAGTTCTTCAGCTGTGTATCCAGGCACATGTGGAAAGGACCCCTTTCCTGGAAAAGAAAATTGAACAAGGCATACTTGCCCACCTGGTTCTACAGGTCCATCTCCTTCCCTTTCTTGGACCGCAGCCTTTTGCACCTCCTTGTCTGCGGCACAATGGCCCTTAGCTTCCATGGAGTCTCCTTGTTGATGGCTGGGTGTGTGCACCACTGCCACAGCTTTTGGCAGTGTTACAGCTTCCAGTGGCTGCATCACCTCAGTCTTATTCTTTATTTCTTTTCTTTTAGCAGTTATGAATCTTTCTTTTTACTGTGAGTACTGATATTCATCCTGGTTGGTGGTGTGGAGTAGTTAAAAGTGTCTTTTTTAGTCTGCCAAGCAGACTTGTTCGTTTTAAAGTATATTTGGGCATTTAACTTGGTTAAAATATCTCTTCCTAGCAGGGGTGTCGGGCACTTTGGGATGAGCATGAACGAGTGACTTACTTGACCCACGCTGAGGTCCATTTTGCGCGTAGAAGTCCATCAGTACCAGTTGGTCTCTGTGACACCTTGCACCCAGCTGGTACAAGACGACAGTTTTTCATTGTTGTGGGTGGGGACCGAGTGTTTTGCCTCTGTGTCAACCAAGAAATCAACCAGTTTCCTCTCCACCAATCATGGTACCCTAAGCTCGGGGAGTGATTCTGAACCCCGAGTTCCTCATTCTAGGTCCTGCCTTTTTCCCCCTTCCTTAAAAATAGGGGACATGCTGGCTTATGAAGATTGGGGCACCTGTCAAACTGGTGTCCATCCTCCTGGCAATGCCAGCACCATATCATTCCTTTCAAAAGCTCTTTTTTGAGACAATCTCTGGCCCAGTGCCCTCTTTCCTCGCAGTAGCTGCACTGATCTTTTCCTAGTCTAGGCCTCCCATTTCTATTAACGCATTCCCTTGTTCTCCCTCTTCACTTGCAGTAGCTGCCACTAATACTTGGGCAATTTCCCTTGTAATCTTCCTGGTTTCTCCTGCCTGGAACCTTCGATCTTCCATCCGCTGTCTTTCTTTCCTCTCTTCTGAGGTTTCTCTATTGTTATAGACCTTCACTGCCACCTCCGACAAATCCTTAAAATTTTTTCCCCAGCCTTTCTACTTTCTTTTGACATCTGGTGCAGCTTGATTAATAAAAGCCATTATTACTGCAGCCCTACTTTCCTCTGATGTCAGGTTTATGGGGTATACAGCCTAAAAGCTTCCATGATGCGTTCTAAGAATGCAGCTAGACTTTCCTGGGGACCTTGCCTTACATTACCCACCTTGGTCAAATTGGGCGGCTTTTTTGCTGCCACTCAGAAATCAGGCATGAGAACCTGGCGATAAATTCGGAGCCTCTCCCTACCTTCTGGTTCATTGAAGTCCCATGCAGGTCTTTTCGGGGGAAGTGGGGAGGTGGGGGAGGGAGAAACTAACAGCAATGGTGACTGCATAACACCACTCAAAGGGAACAAACATCAGAATTTCAGGTGATAGGATGCATGGGATGGTGGAAGTTACAGCAAAATATACATATATATTGAGGGTTCTGGGGGTTGCAGGGTTGGGCTGGGAGTGGATAGGGGGAGCTGATATGAAGGTATCACAGTTGATGATGGCAGCAATTGTACAATTATGTTTGATCCAATAGAACTATGGATTTAAATATATAAGCTACCACATAACTACACTTGAAGGAATATTTTAAGAGATTTCTTGTTAACTTCTGTAGCAAAGTTCCACCAGAAACAAAGGGAATATTTTCAACACTCCCCTTTTTTCCTTTCACCCCTTATACAATTTGCTTATAAGGTATTAATATCTATTCCATTCTCTTAAATAACTCTTAGGTAAGGTGGCAGTAACTTGTAACCCTTTGAATTCTCTATAACATGGACCAAACTTAAATACAGTGTCAAAGGATTTCCAGAGTCAGTTCTGATTATTAGTGGCAATTCTGTACTTCTTGATTTTATTACATGTCTCAAATCTTCACCCCATATTTTCTGACATGCATTAAAAATGTCATAGCTATGGCCGACTGCAAATACAGGCACTAATGAAAACTGCGTTACTATGATTTTTAATGCATCTTTTTCATGGTCTTTCCCCCACGCTGTTATAACGCCATGTACTGCTGTTGGAACAGAATAGCCTGGAACAGGACCTTTTGTTCCATAGTATTTTTTATTTAAAGAAATTCCCACTACTCGATGTGCTCCTGTAAAGCAGTGGTTCACAACCTTCCTAATGCCACGACCTTTAATACAGTTCTTCATGATGTCGCTGACCCCAACCATAAAATTATTTTGTTGCTACATCATCACTGTAAGTTTGCTACTGTTATGAATCATAATGTAAATCATAACGTGTTTTCTGATGGTCTTAAGTGACCCCTGTGAAAGGGTCGTTCGATTCCCCAAAGAGGTCATGATCCACAGGTTGAGAACCACGGCAAAGTTAACCAAATGAGCAGAGGCTCCAATGCCAGTAGTCGCTTGGGAAGATAATCCTTTGTAGCCAAAGTCATATAATTTCTATTCAAGACCATTTAAGTTGCAGATGTTTCTAACACACATTTAGCCAATATTGTTTTCTATTCCCTTGACTTTGTGGCTACTGGGATTGGATCCCAAGACTACACAAGTATAGTCTCAATCCAGTATTGTAGATGTGTCTACTGATTTTGAGTGACCTTAGCACAATGTTGTATGGCAGCAATTGAATGATCTTCTAGCCCCTGCTTGAAAATCTGACCCCAGTTGAGATGAAATGTCCTCTGTCAGAGAGGTTTTTAACACGTACACATAAAGCAGGTGATTTATGTCCCATGAGCACTTGGCAGGCTCTCTATCTTGTTGCTTGGGAGACCAGCTCAGACTATTGCACACCCTGAGGGTAAAAGTCTTCCTTCATCTTGGTGTCCATCAAACATTAGTGGACACATACTATATTTGTCCTTTTGCGATCAACTAACTGCACGCAGCATAATGATTTCCAAGTCCCTTCACATCATGTGGTGTTTCATAATGCCATCCCTGTTTTTCAGAAATGCATGGTATTCTATTGTGTGTATGTATCAGAGTTTCTTTATACAGTCTCCTAATAATAGGTATTTGGACAGTTTTCAGCTCACCCAACATGGCAGAGTCTCTTACAATAAAATTTCTTAGGATAACCTTTACTACTCTCAAAGCATTGACATGATTTGTGTTGTGATGTAAAGTCAATCATCATTGACATTTTTCTCACCAATGCAATTTTCAGTTTTCTTAGAAGGATTAATCCTTAGCCCCATGACAACCATATGCCCACCCAGAAATGACACAAGATATAACCTGTACAACAATAAGTAAACAAACAAAAATAAAAGCAGTCCCACCATTCTCCATAAACTTCTGATCTGACCTCTACTTGGAATCTATCTTTGAGATCTTCAAGACCTTCCTTAAAATGCTCAATTCATCTAAAAACCACTATTTTATATCGAGCAGCCAAAGTTTCATGTCCCCTTGAGTTTCTTAAATACGCGATAATAGCCTTCGGTTCAAAATACTTTTCTTCCACACAGTACAAAACACAGACCGTGCTTTTCATTCTTTCTTTCTTTTTTAAAGACTCTCTAAGGAAAATAAGACAACTGTATTGCTTAGAGAACTTGTTTGCAGCAATCCACTGATTGACCAAACATATGCATATACATTTTATTTGGAATAAACCCTTGCATACTGAATCTGCTTTGCTACCAAGCTCACTGGCTCCAACTGGATGCTAGGCTCTTCTACACAATGGGAAAATAAATAAATCAGTAAGGGACCTTCATCCCTCTCCTGCCTCCCTAAATTTTGATTTTGGGGAACATGCATTGGGCACTGTCTCAAACAATTTAAGTAAATACATGTTTGTTGGTTTTCTTTTTGTTCTCTTGATTACCCATCTGAAAAAATTGGCAGCCTGTACCTTGGTTGACTATCTTCTGTGAGCCCAGCACAGCTGTCTCACTGGGTTATCTCACTGAGTGCCCCTCATACAGTAATACATGGTGTGTCCTCAGAACTCAGACCTTTCAGCTCCATGCAGGCTGTGCTTATGGATGTTTCCCTGGTCATGGTGACTCTGCTCTGGAACTTTGGTGGGTATCTTGTTCCACCATTACTAGTGTAGATCTCTCCCATCCACTCAAACCTGTGTCCAGGGGTCTGCCTCACCCAGTCAATAAGGTAACTGGTGAGTGAGTGTCCAGAATTTTTGCAGGAGATCTTCACTGAAGCACCCCGCTTCTTCACTTCAGCACCAGATTGGACCAGCTGGACCTCAGAGTCACTGCCTGTTGAGTGAAGACAGGTGGACAAAATCAATCTAGAGTAGCTACAATCACTTCCTCCTCCCTGAGACCGGTGACTTCTTTCCCGGTAGCTGCCACCACCAGGAAGAGGATTCTCAAGATCCAGTCCATGGTGTGAGAGCTGTCTCCTCAGCATTTCTGTCGGGGAGGGTATGCTAGTTAAACGATCCTTCAGGAAACACAACATACTCATATTTGATCTAGTAGATCTCTGATTGTTTGCATATTCATGTGGTGGAGTATTTAAAAGTAAGGCTTGTGATTAATAAATTACTTGTCATGAAGAATTCTATCTATCATGCAATCCCTAATATCCAATCAACAAAGCTGTATTTTTCAACTTTTGAAACTTTGTGACAACTTTCTAAAAACTTTGTATTTCAATCACTCATGGAAATTATAGTGCCTCCTGATTTTTCATGTGATTAATTATGCCTAATTATGACTCCTGATTTTTCATGTGATTAATTATTAATTAATTATGAGACTGCAGCAGTTCATTAAATTTTTTCATTTTTTCATCTTAAACTTCAGTAAACTTTAAATTAGTCTTCCTTGGCAGCCTATGGATATTAACTTTTCACTGACTTTGAACGTTGTATTTCAGGATGAAATGATTTGGATAATGAATACAAGATCATTTTTTCTTCAATTTTTCATTCCAGAAACAGTAAACCATAGAATTATGGATCCCCAAAACATCAATCCATTTAAACATCCACTTAAAGTTTTGCATACCCAAGATATCAATATTCAGCATTCTAGTGATTTATGGAAATTCCAAGTGTATTGGAGGCATATTTCATAATTCCACAGTCTTATTTTATAGACATTAATTTCTTTAGCATCTTGTGTTATTTAGTTTTTACCTTGACTTGGAGGAATGTTAACAGAGCAAATCTGCTTTCCTCTCAAAAATCCATACCCATGTTGTTTTATGTCATTGATTGTAATCCCCATAATACAATAGCACTTCTCCCACTTACCCCCTGGCTTCCAATTTGTATTACTTTGTTTTTACTACTTCTCTGGCAGAGTATTTTGTACTTGGATAAATGCTGCCATTTTTTTTTTTCAAATGGTCAATCATCCTGAGTGTGTGTTCCCTAGTGGTTTGTTTATTTCTCACCATGCTATCTACGGTTCAGTGAAACATTGAGCAACTGGAATGAGATATGTCCCAAGCCTGAAGGCTTACTGAGGTCTAATCGCTCACGGATTCCACTAGTCTCTCTCCAACCAGTAAGCCTTGTCTTTTTAAAATGGTGTTCTACATATTTCACCACTTTATCCAGGCCTCCTAAGGTAAGGGTAGGGAAATATTTTTGTTGTATCTTTTGAAGGGTCATTTTTATATTTATGACCTTATATGTGGGAGATACAAAATTATTATCTTAAAAGTTAGCATGCTATAATTGGCCTGCAAACATTTTATTAGCCTGCAAACATTTAGTTAACCCATCCCTAATGTGAAGTGTGAACCTTTACCCCTTTTATTTATTTATTTGTTTGTTTGTTTTTTTATTTCTCATGACCCCTTTTAGGTAGGTCGATAATGGTAGCCAGATAGCATCTTCTTCTTCTGGCCTCAGGATTTTGTAGGCTGATTTATGGGTGGTGCATTATTTCATTGGATTCAGTGTATCCACGCTATTCCACTGGATTTAGTCTGTGGTCATCTCGACTCTAATTTGTTTGGGGGAAGAGACAGGTGAATGGCTGCACCTTAAAAGACTCCTCACAAGTTCTGAAGACTTCTATCACTGCTCAATAATGCAGAATTCACCACATTGTCTCTGTGGAATTCTTTGTGCCAACTCACCTTGATGTCCCAGAGTGGGTCATTCCTTCTGGTATTTCTCTAAGTCTACGGAATGCCCATAATGTTGTCATTTATACTATAGCTTCTCACTTTAGTGCTATAGCATCAGCAATGAAAGTCCTGAAACCCTTTCTCCATCCATGTCACTAAGGGTAACCTTACCTTGATGAAGCAGCACTTTCCATGTTATATTTTGAAAATATTCTGAACTGGTGGCTCAACTTCCAGCAGCATACTGGATAATGTTCTATTGCTACCCGTAAAGTTTCCATTAGCTAATTTTTGAAGAGAAATCATCAAGAGTTCTTCCTAGACTGTCTTACTAAAGGAAAGCCATTAAATTTCTCCAACAGTGAACAATATTATAGCTTCCAGAACCAAAGCAGTATTCAAGTCACCAGAAAATGAAGAAACAAAGGAGTGTTTTCATAACAGTACTAGAACTGACTGATGGGTGGGAGATACAGATAAAAAGAATGTACTTATGTTAATTTTGTCCTAATACATTTAATTTTTTAAAGGGTATTAAATAAATGTTTACTAGTAAATTTATAGTTCAAATTAAATGCAATGCTGCAAGGTAAAAAACTACCAGAAGTTTACGTAAGAAGAAATAAGATACAAAAGTTTGTGTATGTAGTGTTGATTAAACAAACATTACCCATAAGTGAAATGGCACTGAATTATACTTATTAATGAAAACCATCTAATCTGGAGGAGAACAACAGGAATGATGATTCCAGGGGAGGGACATAGGGAGACAGGGGATAAAAAATGGGTGTTATCAAAGCCAGGGACAAAGGAACAAGAAGTTATCTAAAATCTATGGCAATGAGGATGTAGGGCTTGATCAAGAGCAATGTAACCAAGAGGAATTACTGAAACCCAAATGAAGGCTGAGCATGATAGTGGGACAAGAGGAAAGTAAAAGGAAATAGAAGAAAGGGCTAGGAGGCAAAGGTCATTTCTAGAGGTCTAAATACCGGCATGTACATATGTAAATATATTTATGATGATGGGGAAATAGATCTATGTATGTATATTTATAGGTTTAGTATTAAGGTAGCAGATGGACATTGGGGCTCTACTCAAGTACTCCCTCAATGCAAGAACACTTTGTTCTATTAAATTGGCATTTCATGATGCTCACCTTCCCAACATGATTTCTGAAGACAAACTGGGTGTATAAGCAAATGTTGAGAAGAGAGCAGATATTGCCTGGCTATCAAGAGATATAGCATCTGGGATCTTAAAGGCCTGAAGATAAGCAAGTGACCATCTAGATGAGAAGCAACAAAGTCCACATGGAAGAAGCACACCAGTCTGTGTGATCACAAGGTGTCAAAGGGATCAGGTATCAGGCATCAAAGAACAAATATCATATCATTGTGACTGTCGGGGAGTGCAAAGTGAAGACCCAAAGTCCATCTGAAGGCAACTGGACAACCCCTTACAGAAGGGTCGCTGGGAGCAGACAAGCCAGTCAGGGTGGAGTATAGCACCGATGAAACATACAACTTTCCTCTCCTACCCCCCATTATCATGACCCCAAATCTACCTTACAAATCTGGCTTGACCATAGCATGTACACAGGTACAGGTAAGAGCTGGAAACACAGAGAATCCAGGACAGATAAATCCCACAGGATCAATATTGAGAGTAGCTATACCAAGAGGGGAAGGTGAAGGTGCGGGGAAATGGGGTACCGATCGCAATGGTCTACCTATAACCCCTCCTAGGGGGCCGACAAGAGAAAAGTGAGTAAAGGGATACATCAGTCAGAGTAAGACATGACAAAGTAATAATAATTTATAAATTATTAAGGGTTCATGATGGAGTGGGGTGGGGGAATGAGAGGAGGAAAATGAGAAGCTGCTACCCAGGGCTCAGGTAGAAAGAAAATATTTTGAAAATGATGGCAACAAATATAAAAATGTGCTTGAGACAATAGATGGATGTATGGATTGTGATAAGAGTTGTACAAGCCCCCCAATAAAATGGTTTTTAAGAAAAGAAAAACACCTAATATAACATACCAGTCCAAAATTAATGCTAAAAAAACAAATAGTGCCTTCACAACACATTTGGAATATAAATACTCTATATCCTTGGAGCTCAAGGAATTTTAAACCATGCATTGTACTCATGAGTGTCTATGTGCCTGTGTTTCCATTCATTGTCAACAGTTTTTACGTGACAGGTAGGATGAGAATGATCATGATAATCTGCTTGTCAAAAAAAATGGGTCATTTAGGAAAATAATGAAGGGTCAGAGTCATGTATATATTTCTACTGCAAGCAGAGTTTACTAGTTTACTAGTTCCTCCTTTCAAGTTAGCAGTGATGATTAGAAAATGTAGGGAAGAAATGAAAAGTGAAATCTGTCGCTGGAGATGCTGAGAGCCAGTTAGAGAACATGCAGACTCCAACAGGAAATCCTCCTGATTGCTCTTCTGTGCCTTTCTAGGGCGGGGACCTGTGATGTTTTGGGTCTTTAGTGCCTCCTGCTGCTCTTTGCCTCCCTTTCAGGGGAGGTTTGTGTCTGGGCTCACATTGAGTCCCCACAATGTGTACCTTGCACATAACACAGGACTGTGTCATGTACAGTCAGGGAACTCAGCTAAAGGGAGAACTGGTTCTTGTAATTGTCTTTGGTGATTAGAGAGTGGACTTCAGAAGGATGAGTGATACTATGTATCACCACCATAGCATATGTGGCCCCACCACTGCAGACCCTTCCCCAGGGGCCAGCTCCAGCAGTAGCTACTGGTGATGGAGTAACCAGAGACCATACAGGTGAGGGAGAACAATAGACTGTGCTTGACCAGACCTGGAAAAGACTCCTGAAGCAGCACCTGGGACAGTACACCTAGAAATAAAGAGAGAAGTTCCTGTCAGTCACATGCACTCACCACAGGCCCCATAAACCAGCTTTGCTATCTGAGACCCTCACCTTGGGGAACTGTCACCAGGCACAGAAGAACACAGAGCAACAGCGTCTTTGACCACAACTCTGCTTTTCCAGAGGAGCTACAGCACTGCCTGAAGATGTGCTGGCTTTCCCAGACCAAGGGTAGAATGTTACCTCCACATTTAGGGCTTGTCATGGACACTGAAGTGGCCTTTCC